>NC_067415.1:58738326-59938326 GCF_009764475.1 Pristis pectinata | reverse complement strand
CAGGAGCATTATTAAGTAAAAATCGATGCCTGGCAACGTAAAGGCTTAGGTAGCATAATCTTGCTCAGAAGATTAGTTCTCAGTAGTAAATGCAAATCAAGATAAAACTGCAGATGCTGCAAATCCAAAATTAAAACAGTAAATGGAAAATGGTCAGGCAGCATCCGTGGAAAGGAAAACATAGTTAACATTTCCAGATTGAAGATCCTTCATCAGAATGGGACAGAGAGAGAACAAAAGTTAGTTATAAATTATAGAGAAGAGGGATGGATGGGGAACATGTGTGATAGGTTGGGGCTAGGGTGGCTGAGAGGAGAGTTTGTGAATGGGGCAATTACAGAGTGACAAAGAAGTGTGATGTGTTGTGAATAGCAGATCAGGGCTTGCTAATGGAAATAGGGCCAATATCACAGAGAAATGACTTATAGCCAAAGTGGCCAGTTCTGATATGGGCAGAAAATTGGATAGTGAGCTGTTGGAAGTTGCAGGGTTCCACGTTATAACAAGGCCCAATGAAAGCTCATCATATTTTGTCAAGGCATATTGCAACCTTCAGAATTCAGGGTTCAGAACTGGTAGGATCTTTGCAGATTTGAAAATAAAACAGAATTTATCCTAAGGAAGGTTGATCCTTTGCACCTGACAGCAATCCAGTTATGGTCAGGCTCTTTATCTTAACCCTGGAGATAAAAACCTGCTGCAGAGCTAGAGGTCAGCAGCATTAGTAAAGCACAAAAGTATGATTCAATGTTTGTGCATTTGACATCAGTCATGCTTTGTGTTTTGATTGTTATTAATGCACATGCCCAGCGCCTCCAGAGATATGCATGTTATGTGCACACAGGGCCCAGAACAAATTTGTAGAAGTACTCTACACATACACAAAGTACCTGATTAACAAATATGAATTTAGGTAAACCAACAACCCTCCATCTCTGTGTTCTATAATCTTATATGATGTCAATAAGTTTTATCTATGCAATAATGTATTTTTGCATAATGTTACAGTTTTGATCTGTGTTGTCCATGTGGCTCATGCATGTTACATTAGAATTCTACCAATGCAATAATCCAATATGACATGGTGCATTTCAGGCACTTGTATCTATAACAGGAATCCCAATGATTGTAGAATTAAAAAAAACTTTAAAAATTGCAATACTTAGCAACTCATTAACAGATTATATATTTATAGCTTTATGTTTGAAAGCATTTAATGTGAAATTGAGAAGGTTTTCTTTTAACCAAATACTCTTCCACCAGCCAGGGTTACATCAAATGGTTCCTTTCACAGTCTACCAAAATGCTCAGTCTATTATGCTTGAGAGATTATTTTGTACATTTTGTGACTAGCAATGCAAATCTGCAGTACTGAAATGATCTGAGATATGAAGAGCAGGGGAAAGGATAGAAGGGCTGAAACTAGTCATGGTTACATGCAACCTCAGAGCTTTGTTCTATCAATATAAAGATGGAAAAGTCCAAGTTCTTAAAAAGACAAACAAAATGCAAAAGGTTCTCAAATTTCTGCTACTCTCCAAACTTATTTTCTTAGCAATGTGTCACTTCTACCCAGAAACATGGTGAAATAACTGACCTAGCTAACTGCGCAGGATCTCCTTCTGCAAAACCTATTACAATACACCTAATTTCTCTCTTTATACAGGAAGTTGTCAAGTTGATGTCCCACTCCCCAGTAAGGAAAAATAGGAAGCTTGCAGTTCACACAAGGACACGTGTGAGGCACTGGTCGTTGTCTTTATTGTACAAATCCTTTTCTCCAACTGATGTCCTTTTCAATTCCCATGAGAAGTGGATGCGAGTCTCTTACATCTCATTTTCATTGATCCCTAGCTCCTGGAAGCTAGCACCACGCTGGGGGTATTATTAAGTCTCAAGAAGGCAACAGAGATGGAAGAATCAAGGCTGTGAATGGTTTAAATATGAGATAGCACTCTCATGCTGTTACATCTGACAGCAGATTTTTGCTTCCATTGAGACACAGATAGCAGCCAATCAAAGCCTTGTGTTTCAATGGATGTTCATTTTGCTGCAATTAGAGGTCTGTTTGCTGTCACTTGGGAGAAGGCTATTGTTCTTTGAGAAATAAATAAGAAGTAAGGGAAGAAATTGGCCATTTGGCTTCCTGAGCACAGTTAATCTGACCTACTCCACTTTCCTGCCTTAGCTCCATAGCCTCTGATTCCCTTGCAGTACAAAACTCTATCCACCTCGCTTTTGAGTACATTTAATGGCACAGACCCCTGGGTTAAGGATTTCAAAGATTTACAACCCTTTGAGTGAAGAAACTCTTCATCAATTCTCTCTTAAATGAACAGTCCCGTATCCTGAGACGATGTTCCCAAATTCTAGGCACCCATTCCAGAGCAACATCTTCATAGTATCTACCCAACCAAGCTTCTCATCTTGAATTACACAGTTACAGAGTGATGTCTTTGCAAGTCATACGGATTTCTGGGGTTTTGATGGGAGCCGCTCTTGCCATGTATTAATTCCAAATCTATGTTCCCATTCAATGGGTCATGGCAGAAGTAGTAGCATTGTGATTCAGACTCCACCCCTTTGCTGCAAAACACTCAGCAGATTGTCAGCCCTTGAAAGTGCCATCAACAAGCCAACTAGATACCAGACCTTCAAAGGGTGCTGTGGGCAGAGGGAAGCTGCAGGGGAGAGGGGTCCACAATTGTGCATTTCTGTGCCTCTTCCTTCAGAGTCAGCTATCCTCCCACAGTCACATGCCACACCTAGCCCATGCTTTTGCTGCTTGCTGGTTGGTAATTGAGCCAAACATGGCATTATTTTCTCAGTCATTATATTTTTAAAAATGCAATCTGATTTCCAGGCAAAATGCCCTTTCCATAAAATATATTTCAAGCAAAATTGTGATGACTATGCAATCGCCCTCAAGTTGTTTCATTTGCAATTCCAGATCATTTGCAATTGATTTGTATAAAATTGGTGATTTAATAAGGCTTATTCTGTTGGGCCTTCAAAAAATCATGGCATTTTAATATTGGGTAATTTTCTTGATTCTGTATTCAACATGGATGAGCTTTCTGAATGCAGCTTTCCATGAATGATTCAATAGTTTCTGATTGTTTTTTCTAGTTAGATTCACTAACTAATTTTCAGAGCATGTCTGTCAGAATTACAAGAAGTTAACACTTTTGCACTGAGCTTAGGATTCAAAGCTATTCAAACTCAAGTGATAATGCCACTTGCTTGTATTTAGGTGCAACTGTTTTACTTTAATGAGATATCATCAACACAAATTTATTATACCGGCTGAAGAGGTTAACCTAACCATTTGAAAATCAAATTCATTTAGCCATATTAATTAATTAATTGAATATTCCAGATCAATAGTGAGTGAATTTCTTCTGTCAATATTAGGAGTAGACTTCCTTTTATTTAAATCCTCAATCCAAATTTATTTGCTTTTTCTTTTAGATTATTTTTTAAGAGTAAAAAGTAAGACATAATAGATTTTCAAGTACTGTGGTTGATGACAGAAATTTCTCAAAGGACTTTCTGCCACTTATATTTAATCCATAAATCAATTGCATTTTGCCTAAAGTTCTGTTAAATTTCTTTTCTGTTTGATATTAATATGGGAGTATTTGCATTGTACTATATTTGATCAGGACTTAGTAGTTGCCATTAGTTGCAAGAAACCTTGTTTATATGGACATTTCTAAATTGAGTATATAATTATATTACATTTTTTTAAATTGAGATACCAGAGGATAAATTAGGTAGTATTTTCTCTCAGACTGGGCACTCTCACAATGAAAAGACTATTGAGCAGTTTGGGACAGTGGGTGGGTGGAGCAGGGGTGGTGTTTTGTGATAAAAACAGAAAATGATAGAAATACTCAGCAGGTCAGGCTGCATCTGTGGGAAGAGAAACAGAGCTAACATTTCAGGTCAATGGTCTAATGGTATTATGGTCAAAGCTTTTTGTCAGAATTATTTCAGATTCTCAGCATTTTGCATTTTCTTTGATTTTTGTAGTGTGTAACTCTGGGCTCATGGTTCTTAATTTTCCTAATTTTGCATCTAATTACCATTTGGAAAATGAGAGTTTGCTAAGTCTTTATTAGAAGAATCAGTCCTTTAACACTGTTAATAATGCTTGAATTTTCTTCCTTCCTCTCTTGAAAGACAAGAATCAATAGAAGAGTTCTATTGGCGTTGGCAATCATACCAAAACATCCCTCCTTCAGACCCTACCAAGACAATGATATTCTGATAACACATGAGGATAAGTAGGGCTGTAAAAGTTTATTCAAAATGCAATTTTCCTCTTCATAAATCAATGGTCCAGTCATGATAAGCATGTAGGTAATGTAATGTCCACTAAATAGCATTTCCTTGCTACTCTGTGATCATCTATTCCTACGTTCTATGCCTTTATTTCCTTCATCCCTTCTCACTACTAGGTAACCAGAAAAACATTCAAATAATTACAGAGGGCATAGTCCTAGAGTGACATAATGCCAGCCTAAGAGAGCCAGCTGCTCATGCAGGGCTTACAAGACATTGAAACCTCTGACCTGCTGTTCTGTGTCCTTTCCCCTGTGCAAGAGAATCTTCCACAGCTCTTTGTTGAAAGCTGATGCCAGAAGTGTTACCAAGGTGGGCTCCTAGCTATTAGATGGTGCAAAGAAGTCCTGTATGCCTCAGCAAAGTTGTGCTATCTCCTGGGTTTCTCCCCCATCAATTCATTTCAGGTATTGATGTCCACTTTTCAAACATCTTTACATTTTGATGCTTCCTGCATCTGCAGTCTTTTGTTTCTCTTACACTTTAGGAGACTGATGCCTATGAACAGTAAATTCAAATATTAAATGTAAATAGTATTGCAACTCAGTCCTCATACAGAAACATATTCACAGGAATAGATGGGTGGCTCTTTCATCACTGAGAATAGATGGTCTCTGTAATAAGCCAGAGTATAACAAATTATTTTGAGCACATTGGTTGGACTGTCAGAATCCACACCTGTGGATTTAGGAAGTCTGCATAGTGTGAGTGTAGAAACAGTATTACTGTTTCAAGGATGAAAGACTTGCATTAAAATTGTGCCTTCCACAGCCTTGGGGACATCCCAAAGTGCTTTACAAACAATTAAAAACAGTTGTTAATCAAAATGTTCATAATCATGAGGAATTTTTAGAAAGTAAGCTGTTTCTTATTGCAAGAGCATTGGTAAGCAGAGTACAGAGAATTAACTGGCAAAAGTAGAAATGATGAGGATATTTATGTGCAGTTGTTAAGCTCTGAAATTCAATGTTGGAAAGATGGTTGGAAGCAGATTCATCAGTAATTTTGGAAAAGAAGTTGATTGCATGCCTGAAGAGAAAAGATTTGCAGGTCACTGCGAAACGAGCAGGAAAATATGGTTAATGCATAGATGTTTCAAAACTCTTACGATTCTTTCAGAAGAGCCACTCTTGTCCAAAAGCTCTGTACCATTTATGAAAACTGCCACAGATGACATTCAATATTTAGAACTATGGAATCATAGAATGTCAATTACAGAGACCTGGTTGAGAGAGGAAGAGGACTGGTTTCTTAATATTCCAGGCTTTCAATGTTTTAGAAGAGATAGGGAGGGAGCTAAAAGAGGGGAAGGGATTGAATTACTAGTCAGAGAAAATATCACCGCTGCACTCAAAGGGAATGAAATGGAGGGCTCATCAACTGAGTCTATATGGGTAGAACTCAAAAATATGAAAGGTGCCATCACTCTAGTGGGTTTACACTATAGACCCCCAAATAGCTATAGGGACACCGAGGAACAGATATGCAGGCAGATTGGGAAAGGAGCAAGAACAACAGAGTTATCATTGTGGGTGACTTCAACTTCCCCAACGTAAACAGGGAACTTCTCAGTGTAATAGATTTAGATGGGGCAGAATTTGTTAGGTGTGTCCAAGAGGGTTTCTTGAAGCAGTATGTGGATAGTCCAACTAGAGGGGAGGCTATACTGAATCTTGTACTGGGAAAGAACCTGGCCAGGTGACTGACCTTTCAGTGGGTGAACACTTGGGAAACAGTGATCACAACTCCTTAAGCTTTAAGATAGCTACGAATAAGGATAAGAGTGGACCTTGCAGGAACGTATTAAATTGGGGAAGAGCAGATTCTGAAGGCATCAGACAGGAGCTGAGGAGAATTAATTGGGAAGAGTTGTTTTTGGGCAAATCGACGTCTGACATGTGGAGGTTGTTTAAAGACCAGCTGTACTGAGTTAAGGACCAGTTTGTTCCAGTAAAAAGGAAGGTTGGCAAGGTACAGGAACCTTGGATGACAAGAGAGGTAGTTAACTTAGCCAAGAAGAAGAAGGAAGCATATGTAAGGCTGGTAGCTGGAATCGAACTGGGTGCTTGGAGTCAGAAAGGAATTTAAGAAAGGACTTAGGAGAGCTAAAAGGTGTCATTTAAGTCCTTGGTGAGTAGGATTAAAGAGAAACCCAAGCATACCACGTATATATCAAGAGCAAGAGGGAGAGGGTAGAACCACTCAAGGATAAAGGAGAGATCTTGTGCTTAGAGGCAGAGAATGTGGGCGACATCCTAAATGAGTACTTTGTGTTGATATTTACTGAGGAGAAGGATGTAGAGGATAGTGAAATTAGAGTGGAGCATGGTGAGATGCGAGGGCATTTTGAGATTAGGAAAGAGGTAGTGTTAGGTCTCTTGAAGAACATTAAGGTGGATGATGGGATATACCCCAGGTTATTGTGAGAGGCGAGAGATGAGATCACTGGGGCCTGGACCAAGATCTTTGTATCTTCGCTAGCCACAGGTGTGATGCTGGAGGACTCGTGGGTCACTAATGTTGTTCCTTTGTTCAAGAAGGGAAATAGGGATAATCCTGGATATTATAGACGAGTGAGTTTCACATCAGTTATTGGAAGCTATTGGAGAGGATTCTTAGGGTTAGGATTTATGAGCATTTTAGAAGCATGGTCTAAAATGGGACAGTCAGCATGACTTTGTGTGGGGCTGATCATGTCTGACTAATCTGACTGAGTCTTTTGAGGAGGTGATGAAGGTGATTGATGTAGGTAGGGTAGTGGATGTTGTCTACATGGATTTTAGTAAGACATTCGACAAGGTCCCGCATGGTAGGCTCATCCAGAAAACCAGGATGCATGGGTTCCATGGTGACTTAGTTGATTGGCTTGCCCATAGAAGACAGAAGGTAGTAGTGGATGGGTCTTATTCTGGATGGAGGTTTGTGACTTGGGGTGTTCCACAGGGATCTGTACTGGGACCTCAGTTGTTTGTCATATATATCAATGATTTGAATGAAAATGTGGTAGGGTGGGTGAGTAAGTCTGCAGGCGACACAGTGATTGCTGGCATTGTGGATTGCATGGAATCTTTTCAAAGGATACAGCAGGAGATATGGGCCAAGAAGTGGCAGGTGGAGCTTAATCCAGGCAAATGTGAGGTGTTATGCTTTGTGAGATCCAACATAAAAGAGAGTACACAGTTAATGGCAGGATACTTGACAGGGCTGATGAACAGAGGGATCTTAGGCTCCAGGTACATGGCTCCCTAAAAGTGGCAGCAGTCGAGGCATTGAGTTCAAGAGCCAGAAAGTAATATTGCAGCTTTATAAAACTCTGGTAAGGCCACATTTAGAGCATTACTTTCATTCCTTGTCAGCATATTACAGGAAGGATGTGGAGGCTTTGGAGAGGGTGCAGAGGAGGTTTACTAGGATGCTGCCTGATTTGGAGCTCATGTGCTATGCGAAGAGGTTGGACAAGCTAGGGCTGTTTTCTCTGGAGCATTGGAGGCTGAAGGGAGATTTGATAGAAGTTTATAAAACTATACGAGGCATAGATAGAGTAGACAGTCAGTATATTTTCTGCAGGATTGAAATTTCCAGTACTAGAGGGCATGTATTTAAGGTGAGAGGGGGAAAGTACAAAGGAGATGTGCAGGACAAGATGATTTTTGCACAGAGAGTTGTGGGGGCCTGGAATGCACTTCCAGGGGTGGTGGTTGAGGCAGATCATATAGGAACATTTAAGAGACCCTTCGAGAGGCAAATGAATATGCAGAGAAGGGAGGGATAGAGTCAATATGTAGGGATTAGATTAATCAGGAGTCATTGGCTTAATTAGTTTGTCACAACATTGTGAGACAAAGGGCCAGTCCTATGCTGTACTGGTCTATATTCTATAGAAACAGAGAAAAACCTACAGCACAATTCAGGCCCTTCGGCACACAAAGCTGTGCCAAACATGTCCCTACCCTAGAAGTTACTAGGCTTACCCATAACCCTCTATTTTTCTCAGCTACTGTATCCGCCTCCACCACCATTGCCGCCAGCCCATTCCACGCACTCACCACTCTGAGTAAAAAACTTACCCCTGACATCTCCCCTGTACCTACTCCCCAGCACCTTAAACCTATGTCATCTTGTGTCAACCATTTCAACCCTGGGGAAAAGCCTCCGACTATCCACCCGATCAATGCCTCTCATCATCTTATATACCTCTATCAGGTCCCCCCTCATCCTCCATTGCTCCAAGGAGAAAAGGCCGAGTTCCCTCAACCTGTTTTCATAAGGCATGCTCTGCATTCCAGGCAGCATCTTTGTAAATCTCCTCTGCACCCTCTCTATGGCTTCTACATCTTTCCTGTAGTGAGGCGACCAGAACTGAGCACAATACTCCAAGTGGGGTCTGACCAGGGACCTATATAGCTGCAACAATACCTCTCGGCTCCTAAATTCAATTCTACGATTGATGAAGGACAATACACCATATGTCTTCTTAACCACAGAGTCAACCTGTGCAGTTGTTTTGAGCATCCTATGGACTCAGACCCCAAGATCCCTCTGATCCTCCACACTGCCAAGAGTCCTACCATTAGTACTATATTCTGCCATCCTATTTGACCTACCAAAATGAACCACTTCACACTTATCTGGGTTGAACTGCATCTGCCACTTCTCAGCCCAACTTTGCATCCTGTCTATGTCCCGCTGTAACCTCTGACAGCCCTCTATACTATCCACAACACCTCCAACCTTTGTGTCATCCGCAAACTCACTAACCTATCCCTCCACTTCCTCATCTAGGTTGTTGATAAAAATCACAAAGAGCAAGGGTCCCAGAACAGATCCCCGAGGTACACCACTGGTCACTGACCTCCATGCAGAATACCACCCTTCAACAACCACTCTTTGCCTTCTGTGGGCCAGCCAGTTCTAGATCCACACTGCAATGTCCCTTGGATCCCATGCCTCCTTACTTTCTCAATAAGCCTTGCATGGGGTACCTTATCAAACGTCTTGCTGAAATCCATATACACTACATCTACTGCTCTCCCTACATCGATGTGTTTAGTCACATCCTTAAACAATTCAATCAGGCTTGTAAGGCAGGACCTGCTCTTGACAAAGCCATGTTGACTATTCCTAATCATATTATACCTCTACAAATGTTCATAAATCCTGCCTCTCAGGATCTTCTCCATCAGCTTACAGACCACTGAGGTAAGACTCACCGGTCTATAATTTCCTGGGCTATCTCTACTCCCTTTCTTGAATAAGAGAACAACATCCGCAAACCTCCAATCTTCTGGAACTTCTCCCGTCTCCATCAATGACGCAAAGATCATCGTCAGAGGCTCTGCAACCTCTTTCCTCGCCTCCCACAGCAGCCTGGGGTACATCTCATCCGGTCCTGGTGACTTACCTAACTTGATGCTTTCCAAAAGTTTCAGCACCTCCTCTTTCCTAATATCTACATGCTCAAGCTTTTCAGCCAGCTGCAAGTCCTCACTATAATCTCCCAGATCTTTTTCCGTAGTGAATACTAATGTAAAGTATTCATTAAGTACCGCCGCTATTTCTTCCAGATCCATACACATTTTCCCACTGCTGCACTTGATAGGCCCTATTCTTTTGCATCTTATCCTCTTGCTCTTCACAGACTTGTAGAATACCTTGGGGCTTTCCTTAATCCTGCCTGCCAAGGCCTTCTCATGTCCCCTTCTGGCTCTCCTAATTTCCATTTTAAGCTCCTTCCTGTTAGCCTTATACTCTTTCAGATCTCTAACATTACCTAGCTCTCTTTACCTTTTGTAAGCTTTTCTTTTCCTTTTGACTAGATTTATTACAGCCTTTGTACACTATGGTTCCTGTATCCCCTCGTGACTTCCCTGTTTTATTGGAACATGTCAATGCAGAACTCCACACAAATATCCCCTGAATATGTTCTGTGTCAAGTCAAATCAAGTTGAGCTTATTGTCATGTGCACAAGTACAGTGAGGTACAGATACAATGAAAAACTTGTTTGCAGCAGTATCAACGGCACATAGGTACAGACAACACACAGAATATAAATTATACATAAATTTTACAAGACAGTAAAGAGAGAGTGATAAAAGACTCTGAAAAAACAAGACCTTTGTGCAAAAAAAAGACACAATCAAAGACAAGTCCATGATGTTGCGTAGTGTTCCACGGCTGAGGTAGGGTTCAGGTTGTGCAGGTCAGTTCAAGAACCTGATGGTTGTAGGGAAGTAGCTGCTCTTGAACTTGGTGATGTGGGATTTCAGGCTTCTGTATCTCCTGCTTGTCGTAGCATTCAGCTCAGAAAGGAATTGTTATATAGTTGAAGGCAAAACTTTTAGGGCATGGAAAAAGATGGGTGGACGGAGTAAACTGAGTAGCTCTTAAAAACATCCAAAAGAGCCAGAATGGACTAAATGATCTCTGTCTGTGCTGTATGATTCCATGCTTACTACAGGAACCACAGCAAGTTAAACATAAGTTTCACTATATGTTTCTCTACATCAGCGAGACCAAGCGCAGACTGGGCGACGGTTTCGCAGAACATCTATGCTCAATCTGCACTGGCCATCTCGAGCTCTCAGATGCATGCCATTTCAACTCCCCTTCCCACTCCCACAATGATCTGTCCATCCTTGACCTTCTTTACTGCCAAGATGAAAGCCAATGCAAACTAGAGGAGCAATACCTTATATTCCACGTGGATAGACTACAACACAATGGTATGAATAATCCTTCCTCCCTTCCCTCCCCCCTTCCAATCCTCTTCCAGTCCTCCCATTTTTGTCCCCTTTCCCATATACCCACACCCCAGCCACTCTTCACCCATATTCATCCCCTCCCCTTCCTGGGTCCATCCACTCACTACACACACAGTTCACCCACAGGTTTCCCCCACCCCCCTTACATCTGGTTCTGGTTCCAACTGCCTTTCACCTCCCCCCTAATGGTTCCCACTCTCACGTCCTTTACTTATCAGAATCCAGCACTGGTAGCTTTTGTGTTCCTGCTCCTCTCCCTCCAGTAGCCGTCTCCTATCTTCACACTCCCCTCCCCCCACTTTGCTCCGTTTGTTTTTTTTCTTTTTCCTCTTTCCTGTCCCTTTTTGTCTGCCCCCATCAATCATTCACCTGCCACTGTCTCCCAACTCTACCCCTACTCCCTTGCCCTACCTGGCACTATCTGCCTGTCATCTTACACCCCCTCTCAGTCCACCAATCACTTTGGGCTCCTTTCTCAACTCTCCCTTTCTCCTCTCTCTGCTGGCCATTTTCACCTCTCCACTCTCAGTCCTGATGCAGGGTTTCGACCTGAAACGGCGACAATTTCTTTCTTCCTACAGATGCTACTCGAGTTCTTCCAGCAGATTGTTTGTTGCTTATGTTTTGCTATTGCTGATTTCAGTAAAATCTCAATAATTCAAAAACCTCAAAATTTTTATTATAAATTTATACTTCTTTATAAACAAGAATAATAAACATGAACATGCATCTAACCACAGCTGCCAATCCAGTTTTGCCAGCTATAGTTAGGTGTATGAGTGGCAGACATCTTCATATATAAAAGTTTATGAGTCACTGAACATTATGCCATCCAGTCATTATGGTCTTATGCAACTTGCTTGATTGTTTTGAAGGTGTGAAGAGTAATTTCTGAGATGAATTTTGCCTTTTTCTTTGACTTTTTATCTCTCCCCGGAGGTTGTGTCACCTTGTATAGAAGCTAGAGTGTATAAGAGAAAGAAAAGCTTAGTGAACCAAGTGGATTTTTGCTCTCCTTTGTCATACATTCAATCTAATTCTGTTGCTCTTGGTAAACACTTTACCTGGTGCATGCACTTGTTCAGTTTTGAGGGTTTTGGATTTTCTGACTCTCATCTGTTGGTACCTGCACTTTTTCAGCAAGATGGGATTTGATGACATGGCCATGGCCTTTTTGGATTGTATTACTGTCAACTATTAAATGACTTCTGCGACATTGCCATACCCTTTTAAATTTGTTATAGATATCAACAGTTGCTGCAAATTAAAACAATTTGCATGTTGCATTAAATGCAACAGCTGACATGATGGCCAGTAGAGCAATTACTCAGAGTTCTTATGATATCTGTGTGGAATATGAATGTTCACTTTGTGAGCACATGTCCCAGTCTCATCACATGCCAAAGATGTGCAGGTTGGTACATTAATTGGTCAAAGTAACAAAAACTGTGCCTGCTTTTGGTTGGCAGTATAATTGATGTGAATGCAGAGAGAATAGTTAATAGTTAATAGAGAATAGGCAAAGTTAGTTGGCCAAAGGGATTGCCCAGTGAGCCAGCATAGACTCGATGGACCTCCTTCTATGTAATAAAGAAATATGGAAATGACCACTCTTCACCTCATCTACAGACTATACATATTATTGCTGAATCTGTATTTACATGTGTTAAACTGGAGTAATGCCAACATAAATTTTAGGGTGGATGCCTAAAACATGCAGGAATTTCATTCACCTGTAGAGAGAAATGTCATTCCAAAGCTAATAAGACGCAAGATGTTACTTGTATGTTTCATGATCAGGGATATTACGTTTGCTTTTTCCTTTTCCTTTTCCCTCATTATTTTTAATTTCAAGCAGGGTACTTCAGCCAAGGTCGTTATGGTTCAATGAGCAGACCACATCTGTTGGTTGAGAATAATTATACATCTAATCTATTGCATTAATTATTATTAGTTCATGGTACTTGATTTTCTTTGAAGAGTGACACTATATGCCATTGACAATGAAGCAATCACAACAATACCTATTAATACAGTGAAGAGATTAATTCTGGTGGTGCTTCCATGTCACCTATCAACAAGTTTTAATAGATTTTTAACAAAATGAAAAGGAAATGTATTCAAAAGCCTTTCGAGTTTTGAATAAATGTAGTAGATGCCTAAGAATTTTTAACAAAATGAAAAGGAAATGTATTCAAAAACCTTTCGAGTTTTGAATAAATGTAGTAGATGCCTAAGAATTTTTTGACACTGTTCAGGTTGAATTGACCCCATTTGCAAATGTTCTTTCTATCTTGCCTGAAATGGGCAAGGGTTAATTTGATGATCTCTTGAATCAGCATTGATACTTATCATTAATCATAAACCTCCTGCATTTGCATTCTTACTTAAAGATTAGTGCAATATCTAAATTAAGGAAGAATTTGCATTTATGATGTCCCTGTTCACATCAGCAGAGTTTCTGTGTGCTTCAGAACCCTACTGCTTTTGAATTGAAGTCACTGTTACAATGTAATTAGATGTAGCAGCAGGCATATTAAACAGTAGTCAGATAAATGACTCGATGCTCTGAAGACTCAGTTCACCTACAGTCTTGGCACAACAGCTGAACTGAAAGAAACCACTGTCAGAATCTGGAATGGAGCTCAAATTCATGACATGAAGACAAGGATATTATTGTTAACCAAAGACTAATATTTAGCTTAATACAGTTACATCTCATTGATGTATTGTTCATCTTCTAAAAAGTCTTTCTGTTGTAGGAATTTGATCCTATTTAATCATAACTCATAGTCTGTAACTTTCTATTTATTATCAAACTTCAAAGGGATCCACTAAATGTATGGTTTATTTTGTATTTAAAGTATATTATATCCTTATCCATGACCCATCTTTGGTGGTTTCAAGGTGAAGATTAAGATAAGCTGCTGTTTTTTCAGAAGTGGAGCTATTGGCAAAAAAAAATTCCAATTGTGAACTGTTTCCACAAACGACATTGCACCCAATACATTTTCCTGAACTGTGGGACTGCAGAGCTGCCACTGACTGACCACATATTTTACTGCTTGATATGCAGCTGATGCTAATGGAAAGGAGTAACAGAGTTTCTATGTGGTTAGTGTTGACAGTTCTGATGAAACGCTGATCACACAAGAACTGTTGCCACTTTTGCACAGAGCAGCTCCTCATTGTTCAGATTAACCAATGAATTTTACCTGGAGGAGAACGTGCAGCCAGATCAGTTCAGTAAACCACCTGATGGTTCAGAGATAATGGCATGAATTTGATTCATGTTCAGAAATGGATTCACAGGGAACAACCTCAGCTTGTTTTGCCCCCCCACCCCACCCTCTGGCCTGTCTCCAGAGTCCTGATGTTCCACCGGGACCTTCCCGCTCTTCCCCTGCTGTTAATCTCGCCCTGAACTCATATCCCACCCACTGTCTGATCATCACCTTCAATTTTTCTCCCTTCCCTCTCTCCTCTGTGCTTCTTTCACCCTAAGTTACCCACGCAGATCTCCCTCTCATTACCCTTCACTGACCCCACACCTTGCCCAACTCCCAAGCCCAACCAGGTCCTTACCATCCCCTCTGACCTCCCCCTCTTTGATGCTGAATGGTCTATCCTCAGCAGAGGCCTTACTTTTGTACCCCTGCTCCCACACCTCAACAAGTTCTGGACCCATCATAATGTCGAGCTCTTCTTCCATTGCCTCCTGGGCAGCACAGTAGTGTAGCAGTTAGCATAAGACTATTACAGCGCCAGTGACCTGGGTTCAATTCCAGCCGCTGTCTGTAACGAGTTTGTACATTCTCCCTGTGACTGCGTGGGTTTCCTCTGGGTGCTCTGGTTTCCGCCCACATTCCAAAGACGTAAGGGATTAGGAGCTGTGGGCATGTTATGTTAGGAGCAGCGGGCTGTCCCCAGAACATTCTATGCAAAAGATGTATTTTATTGTGTGTTTTGATGTACATGTAATAAAGAAATCATATCTTATCTTCTATGTCTACTTCTTTGGCAAGGAGTCTTCACAACCACCTCCCCCCCCCAACCCACTGATGACCCCACCCCTTCTCACTTGTGCAACACTTCTCTTCCTCATGGGTCACCCCCTTCTGGCCTTTTACCTCCCCTCATTCTTCTCATTTCCAAATGCCAATGTGACATTAACCACCTTGACTTCTGCACTTCCCTCACCCCCTCCGAACGTACAGTTCTCCACTCACTATGCACCAATCCAGATATTGTTATCAAACCCACAGACAAAAGAGGTGCTTTTGTAGTCTGGCAGACTGACCTCTCCCTTGCAGAGGTCAGACGGCAGCTCTTGGACACCTCCTCATACCTGGCTCCACCAACGAACACCACTGACTTCCAGACTATCACGGAAGATCTCCCCTACACAGTTTCCAACCTGAGTGTGCCAACCCCGCACTTCCATCTCCTACCCAAGATCCACAAACAGGACTGTCCTGGTAGGCTCTTGCCCCACTGGTTTTATCTCCTCATACAACTCTATCCTATCTCCCCTGATTCAAGCACATCTACAGCTGAGACACCTCACATACTCTTCACCACTTTGACAACTTCCAATTTCCTGGCCCCCACTACTTCATCTTCACCATGGACGTCCAGTCCTTATGCACCTCCATCCCCAATAGGAATGTATTAGAGCTCTGCTTCTTTCTGGTACAAAGATCCAACCAGCTCCCCTCCACTAACACTCTCCTCTGCCTGGCAGAACTTGTTCTCACCCTGAATAACTTCTCTTTTGTATCCTCTCACTTTCAACAAATCAAAGGTGTAGCCATGGGCACTTGCATGGGCCCTAGTTATGTCTGTCTTTTCGCTGGCTACGTGGAACAATCTGTGTTCCACACCAACTGTGGCACCACTCCCCAACTCTTTCTCTATTACATCGACGACTGCATCAGTGCTGCCTCCTGCACTCACGTGGAACTCAACGACTCTACCACTTTCACAATGAACTCCTGCCTTTCCCTCATATTAACCTGGACCATTTCTGACGCCTCTCTCCCTTTTCTGGATCTCTCTATCTCCATCTCTGAAGACAAGCTATCCACTGACATTTCCTGTGAACCCATTTACCCATTGCCTCCCACAGCTACCTTGACTACACCTCCTTCCACCCGGTCTCTAACAAGGATACATCCCTTTCTCTCAGTCTCTGTCATATCAATGCACCATAGAAAGCATCCTGTCTGGATGCATCACACCTTGGTATGGCAACTGCTCTGCCCAGTACCCCAAGAAACTGCAGAGAGTTGTGGACACAGCTCAGCACGTCACGGACGCCGGCCTCCCCTCCTTGGACTCTGTCTTCACCTCTCGCTGCCTTGCCGAAGAAGCCAGCATAATCAAAGACCTCACCCATCCCGGTCATTCTCTCTTTTCTCCTCTTCCATCAGGTAGAAGATACAGGAGCCTGAGGGCATGTACCACCAGACTTAAGGACGGCTTCTAGTCCACTGTGATAAGACTATTGAACGGTTCCCTTATACGATGAGGTGGACTCTGACCTCATGATCTATCTTGCTGTGACCTTGCACCTTATTGCACTGCACTTTCTCCGTAGCTGTGACACTTTACTGTTTTTGTTTTTACCTGTACTACCTCAGTGCACTCTGTACTAACTCAATGTAACTGCACTGTGTAATGAATTGATCTGTACGATCGGTATGCAAGACAAGTTTTTTATTGTTCCTCAGTACAAGTGACAATAATAAACCAATACCAATACCAATCTAGTCTTGAGATGAGGCCTTCCATTCCAGGATATCACAAGATCACAAGACAAGGGAGCAGAAGTAGGCCATTTGGCCCATCGAGTCTGCTCCAAGGAAAAGGGAAAAAAGAAAAAGAAATGAGAAATTGTAAGGGGGGGGGGGTGCAGCTGAAAAAAAAAAACAAAAAAAAATCTGAGATGTCCTCCTTTTTTTCAGGAAATGTGACTTCCCCTCTACTGTTATTGATGGAGTTCTCACCTGCATCTCCTCCATTTCCTGCAGTTCTGCTCTCACTCTCCCAGACTGAACAGAGATAGAGCTCCCTTGGTCCTGACCTTTCACTCTACTAGCCTCCTCATCCAGCACATCTTTCTTTGATATTTCCGCCAGTGACAATGTGATCCCGCACCAGTCATATCGAGGCAGGGACCACCCTCTCTGTGACTCTCTGGTCTATAGAACCATAGAACCATAGAACCATACAGCACAAAATAGGCCCTTCGGCCCACCATGTGTGCCGTCCGTCAAACCACCCTCACACTATCTAACCCTTTCCTCCCGCATATCCCTCTATCTCACATTCCTCCATGTGCCTATCCAACAAACTCTTGAACCTGTCCAATGTATCTGCACCAACCACTCTCTGGGTGAAAAACCTCCCCCTGACTTCTCCCCTGAACCTCCCATCCATAACCTTAAAGCCATGACCTCTCGTCTTGAGCATTGGTGCCCTGGGAAGGAGGCACTGGCTGTCTACTCTATCTATTCCTCTCAATATTTTATATACCTCTATCATGTCTCCTCTCATCCTCCTCCTTTCCAGTGAATAAAGCCCTAGCACCTTAAGCCTCTCCTCATATTCAATACGCTCTAATCCAGGCAGCATCCTGGTAAATCTCCTCTGCACCCTCTCCAACGCTTCCACGTCCTTCCTATAATGTGGTAACCAAAACTGAACACAGAACTCTTAAGTGTGGTCTAACTAGAGTTTTGTAAAGCTGCATCATCAGTTCGAGGCTCTTAAACTCAATCCCGCGACTTATGAAAGCTAACATCCCATAGGCCTTCTTAACTGCTCTATCCACCTGTGAGGCAACTTTCAGTGGACTGTGAATATGAACCCCCAGATCCCTCTGCTCCTCCACACTGCCAAGTACCTTGCCGTTTACCCTGTACTCTGCCCTGGAGTTTGTCCTTCCAAAGTGTACCACCTCACACTTCTCCGGATTGAACTCCATCTGCCACTTGTCAGCCCAGCTCTGCATCCTATCAATATCCCTCTGTAAGTTCCGACAGCCCTCCACACTATCCACAACACCGCCGATCTTAGTGTCATCTACAAACTTGCTAACCCACCCTTTCACCCCCTCATCTAAGTCATTAATAAATATCACAAAAAGTAGAGGTCCCAGAACCGATCCCTGTGGGACACGACTAGTCACTGCCCTCCAATCCGAGGTCACTCCTTCCACCACAACCCTCTGCTTTCTACAGGCAAGACAATTCCTAATCCACACAGCCAAGCTTCCCTGGATCCCTTGGCCTCTGACCTTCTGAAGAAGCCTACCATGAGGAACCTTATCAAACGCCTTACTAAAATCCATATAGACAACATCCACCGCACTACCCCCATCAATCTTCCTTGTCACCTCCTCAAAGAACTCTATCAGGCTTGTGAGGCAAGATCTTCCCTTCACAAAGCCATGCTGGCTGTCCCTAATCAGTCCATGATTCTCCAGCTGTTCATAGATCCTATCCCTTAGAATCCTTTCTAACAGCTTACCCACCACAGACATAAGGCTCACTGGTCTGTAATTCCCTGGACTATCCCTACTACCTTTTTTGAACAAGGGGACAACATTCGCCACCTTCCAATCCTCCTTCACCATCCCCATGGACAACGAGGACTCAAAGATCCTTACCAGCGGTTCAACAATCTCCTCCCTCGCCTCTCGAAGCAGCCTGGGGAAAATCCCATCAGGCCCCGGAGATTTATCTGCCTTGATATTATTTAACAACTTCAACACATCCTCTCTCTTGATATCTACAACCTCAAGAACATTACCCTTACCAGCACTCCCTTCCGTGTCATCAAGACCCCTCTCCTTGGTGAATACCGAAGAGAAGTATTCATTGAGAACTTCTCCCACTTCCGCCACCTCCAGACACATTATCCCACCTTTGTCTTTAATCGGACCTACCTTTACCCTAGCCATCCTCCTACCCTTCACGTATGTGAAAAAGGCCTTGGGATTTTCCTTAACCCTACTAGCCAATGCCTTTTCATGTCCCCTTCTAGTTCTCCTCAGCCCTTTTTTAAGTTCCATCCTCGTTACTCTATATTCCTCACGGGCCCTGTCTGATCCTTGCTGCTTATACCTTATGTATGCTACCTTCTTCTCCCTAACTAGTCATTCCACCTCTCTCGTCACCCACGGTTCCTTCACCCTGCCATTCCTTCTCTGCCTCACGGGGACATATTTATCCCTAACGTCCTGCATAAGATCCCTGAACATCAACTACATCTCCATGGTACATTTCCCTTCAAAAAGGACATCCCACTTTACACTCCCAAGTTCCCTCATTATAGCCTCATAGTTCGCCCTTCCCCAATTAAATATCTTCTTGTCCTCTCTGCACCTGTCCCTGTCCATGACAATTTTAAAGGTTATGGACCAATGGTCACTGTCCCCCAAATGCTCACCCACCAATAGATCCTTCACCTGTCCCGGTTCATTTCCTAAAACTAGATCTAGCATGGCATTCCCTCTAGTCGGCCTGTCGACATACTGCATCAGGAATCCCTCCTGGACACATTTAACAAATTCCGTCCCATCTAAACCTTTGGCACTAAGCAGGTTCCAGTCTATATTTGGGAACTTGAAGTCTCCCATTATAACAACCCTGTTATTTTTGCTTCTCATCTCATATTCTGCCTGTGAACTGTGTGTAGCCAGCACTCCCTGCGTTCCTTTCTCTCTCATTCTGATCCATATAAGTTCTAACCACCAACTCCCCCCACCCAGTCACCAAGTTTCATTCACACTGGTTCCATCTGCCTATCATCCCCGCCTTATCTGGCTCCACATCACCTTCTTTACTGATCAGAATCCAACATCTGCAGCCTCCTCCGTCTCCACATCACCTTCCAGCCTCTGTCTCTACACCCGCCCAGTCCATCTGCCATTTTGTTTCTCCCTCCTAATTCGTCTCTACCTATCACCCACCAGCTCCTTTCTCCCAACTCCACCCTTCCCTTACCTGGGTCCATCTGCTCGTCATCTCCCTCTTCACCTGATTCCACCTATTGCCAGCAACAATTGCCTCATCCCGCTCTCTCACTCTTTATGCTGGCAACCTTCCCCCTACACTCTCAGTTCTGATTCAGGGTCTTGAGCCGAAACATTGATTATCCTTTTACCTCCACAGATGTTTCCTGACCCACTGAGTTCCTCTGGAAGTTTATTTTTGCTCCTGATTACTGCATCTTCAGTCTCTTGTGTCTCCACTCTTAGTTTGTCAATGGATGGGTCCCATTAGAAACATAGAACAGTACAGCACAGAAAAACAGGCCATTCAGCCCTTCTCGTCTGTGCCGAAACTTTATTCCACTAGTCCCATTTACCTGTATCCAGTCCACAACCCTCCAGACCTCTCCCATCCATGTATCTATCCAACTTATTCTTAAAACTTAAAAGTGAGCTCGAATTTACTACCTCAGATGGCAGCCCATTATTACTGAACTGGTGAGATGCAGACAAGAATGAGTTTCTTTGGGCAACTTACCAGGAAGGAAGTTCAAAACTGGGCCAGTGAATTGTTACAATGGGTACTAGGATAAGCCTTTGAAGGCAATAAGAAGAGTGGGGTGTGATCAGAGAAGGCTGAAGGGAGGTAGCAATTGCTGAGATGGAGGCATAGACCTGATTTGCCAGTTTATCTCCATTAAAAATGGATGTATCACATTAAAATATAGGTCTTTTTTTTTACGGTAATGACCTGGGACTTGTCAGGTTTGTATAACCAAGTTGTAACCTGATGTAGCTGAATTAAGTCAGTGTAAAGCTTTTCAATTAAGGAATAAAAAAATTGAACAAGGCTTCTGTTCCTAACTGTGTATGTGTTTCAAATGGAAAATAAGCACACAAAGACATTTAGCGGAGAATTTTCACGTTCAGTAAGGGTACAAGACAGACTTAAATTTCTAATGCTAAAATACCTAACACAATTCAGCTATATTCAATTTCTTTTATTCCTTGAGGAGATGTGGGCTTGACAGACAAAGCCCACATTTAATTGCTCATCCCTGAGAAGGTGGTGGTGAGCTGCCTTCTTGAACCATTGCAGTGCTTAAGGTGTGGATATACCCACAATGGTGTTAGGGAGGGAGTTCCAGGATTTTGACCCAGTGACGGTGAAGGAACAATGATATATTTCCAAGTCAGGATGGTGTGTGACTTAGAGGGCAGTGGTGGTGTTCCCATGCCTTTGCTGCCCTTTGTCCTCCTAGCTGGTAGAGGTTGTGGGTTTGGGAGGTTTTGCATGAGGAATCTTGGTGAGTTGCTGCAGTGCATCCTGCAGATGGTACAAACTGTTGTTACTGAGTGTCAGTGGTGGAGTGAGTGAAAGTTTGTGGATGGGGTGCCTCTAAATTGGGCTGCCATGTCCTGCATGGTGCCATGCTTCTTGAGTGTTGTTGAAGCTGCACTCGTCCAGGCAAGTGGAGAATGTTCCAACAAACAGAGTATTCCATCACACTCCTGACTTGAGCCTTGTAGATGGTGGACTGGTTTTGTGGAGTTAGGGGGTGAGTTACTCGTGACAGGATTCCTAGGCTTTGTCCTGCTCTTATAGCCACATTGTGAATATGGTTACTCCAGTTCGGTTCTAGTCAATGGGGATCCAGTGATGGTAATACCAGTGAATGTCAGGGGGTGATAGCATAATTTTCTCTTGTTGGTTATTGTCATTGCCTGGCACTTGTGTGGCACAAATGTTACTTGCCACCTATCAGCCTAAGCCTGGATATTGTCCAGGTACTGTTGTATTTGGATATGTATTGCTTTATTATCTGAGGAGTTGCAAATGGTGTCGAACATTACGCAAACATCCCTACTTCTGACCTTACAATTGAAGGAAGCTCCTTGATGAAGCAGCTGAAGATGGCTGGGCCGAGGACACTGTCTAGAGGCACTCCTGCAGAGATGTCCTGTGGCTGAGATGATTGACTTCCAACCATCACAACCATCTTCCTCTGTACTAGGTTCCAGCCAGCAGAGAGTTTTCCCACTGATTCCTATTGACTCATTGATGACATACTTGATCAAATGCTGCCTTGAAGTCAAGGGCAGTTACTCTCACTTCACCTCTGGAGTTCAGCTCTTTTGTCCATGTTTGGTCCAAGGCTGCAATGAGGTCAGGAGCTGAGCTGCTTTGGTGGAACTCAAACTGAGCTTTTGTGAGCAGGTTGTTGTTACACAAGTGCCACTTGGTACCGCTACCAATTATCCCATCGCTATGACAATGATTGTGAGTAGACTAATGGAGTGGTAATTGGCCAGGTTAGATTTGTCCAGCTTCTTGTGGAAGGACATACCTGGGAAATTTTCCACATTGTTGGGTAGATGCCACTGTTGTTGCTATACTGGAATAGCTTGGCCAAGTATGCAGCTAGTTCTGTGGCACAAGTCTTCAGTACTACTACCGGAATGTTGTCAGGGTCCACAGCCTTTGCTGTATCCATTGCCCTTAACTGTTTCTTGATATTACGTAGAGTGAATTGAATTGGCTGAAGTCTGTCTTCTGTTATGCTGGGGACCACTGGAGGAGGCCGAGATGGATCATCCACTCAGCACTTTTGGCTGAAGATCCTTGCAAATGCTACATGATTTGCCTTTTCACTGATACGCTGGGCTCTGGGCTCCCCTCATTGTTGAGAAGGGGGATACCTGTGGATACTCCTCCTTCAATGAGTTGTTTAATTGTCCACCACCATTCACCACTGGATGTGACAGAATGACAGAACGTAGATCTGATCCGTTAGTTGTGGGATCACTTAGCTTTGTCTGTTGCATGTTGTTTATGTTATTTGTCATGTAAGTAGTCTTGTCTTGTAGCTTCACCAGGCTGCTCCCTCATTCTTGAGGTAAGCCTGGTGCTGCTCCTGGCATGGCATCCTGCACTCTTCATTGATCCAGGACTGATCTCCTAGTTTGATGGTGATGGTAGAGCAGGGGATGTGCTGGGCCATGAGTTTGCATATTGTGGTTGACTGCACAAGCTAGCAGCAATATCCTTTTGCACTCAACCAGCTCGGTCAGTAGAGCACATTCAGCACCTCTGCTACTCTCTGTGCATCTTCCAAGTGGTGTTCTACATTGAGTAGCATTGCTTCATCAGCCAAGGGGGGAACAGTAAGTGTCAATCAGCAGAAAGTTTCTTTTCCCAAGTTGAACCTGGTGCCATGAGATTTCATAGAATCCAGAGTCAATGCTGAGAACTCCCAGGGCAGTTCCCTCTTGAATGTATACCCAGGGATAGAGATGGTGGCATCTGGAACATTGACTGTATGGTATGATTCTGTCAGTATCACTGTGTCAGGCTGTTACTTGACTAGTTTGTGAGACAGCTCTCCCAAGATTGGCACAAGCCTCCAGATGTTGGCAAGGAGGATTTTACAGAGTTGACAGGGCAGTTTTTGCCATTGTCATTTCTGGTGCCCAGGTCGATTCTGGGTGATCTGTCTGGTTTTGTTTTTTTTATGGCTTTCTAGGAGTTTATTACAACTGAATAGCTTGCTGGGCCATTCAGAGTCAACCACATTGCTCTGGGTCTGAGGTTAGGTGTAGGCCAGACTAGGTAAGGATGCCAGATTTCCTCCCCTGCAGGACATTAGTGAATCAACCACATTTCAACTATGGCCTTTACAACAATTCACTATGGTTTTCATGGTCAAGTTAAGGGAGAGTGTCACAAAAGACTCTTTTGTTATTGTCTAATGCACTCTGTGGCTAAAGTTATGAATTCTGCAGTTCAGCTAGAACCCATCCACACTTATCATTTGATGTGAACAACATAGAAACATAGAAAACCTACAGCACAATACAAGCCCTTCGGCCCACAAAGTTGTGCCAAATATGTCCCTACCTTAGAAATTACTAGGCTTACCCATAGCCCTCTGTTTTTCTAAGCTCCATGTACCTATCCAAAAGTCTCTGAAAAGACCCTATTGTATCCACCTCCACCACCGTTGCCGGCAGCCCATTCCACGCACTCACCACTCTCTGAGTAAAAAACTTACTCCTGACATCTCCTCTGTACCTACTCCCAGCACCTTAAACCTATGTCCTCTTGTGGCAACCATTTCAGTCCTAGGAAAAAGCCTCTGACTATCCACACGATCAATGCCTCTCATCATCTTATACACCTCTTTCAGGTCACCTGTCATCCTCCATCGCTCCAAGGAGAAAAGGTGGAGTTCCCTCAACCTGCTATCATAAGGCATGCTACCCAATCCGGGCAACATCCTCTTCTGCACCCTTTCTATGGCTTCCATATCCTTCCTGTAGTGAGGTGACCAGAACTGAGCACAGTATTCCAAGTGGGGTCTGACCAGGGTCCTATAAAGCTGCAACAATACCTCTTGGCTCCTAAATTCAATTCCATGATTGATGAAGGACAATACACCGTATGCCTTCTTAACCACAGAGTCAACGTGTGCAGCTGCTTTGAGCGTCCTATGGACTTGGACCCCAAGATCCCTCTGATCCTCCACACTGCCAAGAGTCTTACCATTCTGCCATCATATTTGAATATACATGAAACAACAGTTAGGAATTAGATAATTTTAAGGACAAACCTGGAATTACAACTAATGTAATGTGAGCTGCTAAATGATCTGGCATGTGAACATTTATTACTGTGTAGGTAGGGGCTGAGTATTTAAAAGTCGTGTTTAGCGCGGGCTTTTTCCTTTTCAGGATTAGCCCATGAGCGGTTGGAGGAGTGGGTCCCTAACAGGTAGGGGCTTACATTTAAAAGTAACCACTTTTGTTTAAACCACTTGTATTTAAAAGTTGTGCTTATTGGTTAATTAGTGAGAGAGAGTGAGTACTTGAGGTAATTGAAAGGGACAAACATCAGGAAGGGTAACTAAGAGGAGCGGCCAGTGAGGAGTGGCCAGTGTGTGAGTGGCTCAGGGTGGGAGTGGAGCCTTGAGGCTTTGGCTCAAGAGGCCGAGGAAGAGCTAGCACTCTGAGAGGTAAGGTCGGTAAGTTCCTTTAAGTTAATTAAAGTCAGATTGGGTAATGAAAGCAGCAGCTAGGGCAGTTGTGTGCTCCGTATGCAGTATGTGGGAAGTCAGGGACAGCACACTTGTCCCTGATGACTACACCTGTAAAAGGTGCATCCTGCTGCAGCTCCTGGCAAACCATGTTAGGGAACTGGAGCTGGAGCTGGAGCTGGATGAACTTCGGATCATTCGGGAGGTAGAGGCAGACATAGATAGGAGTTTCAGGGAGATAGTTACACCTAAAAGTCAGAAGGTAGGTAGCTGGGTGACTGTTAGGAAAGGGAAGGGGATTAGACAGAAGGAGCAGTGCACCCCTGTGGCCGTTCCCATCAACAAATAAGTATACCGTTCTGGATACTGCTGGTGGGGACGACCTACCAGGGACAAGTTGTAGTGGTCAAGTCTTTGGCACCGAGGCGGGACACTCATCTCAGATAGGAGGGATGGTAAAGAGGAGAGCAGTAATGATAGGGGATTCAATAGTTAGGGGGACAGATAGGAGATTCTGTGGGAGAGATCGAGAATCCTGGATGGTCTGTTGCCTCCCTGGTGCCAGAGTCCGTGATATTTCAGATCGAGTTCTTGATATTCTCAGGAGGGAGGGTGAGCAGCCAGATGTCGTGGTCCATGTTGGGCCCAATGACATGGATAGGAAGAAGGAGGAGGTCCTGCAAAGAGAGTTTAGGAAATTAGGTGCAAAGTTGAAGGACAGAACATCCAAGGTTGTAATCTCAGGATTGCTACCAGTGCCACGTGCTAGTGAGGATAGAAATAGGAGGATCATGCAGCTAAATACGTGGCTAAGGAGTTGGTGCAGGAGGGAGGGCTTCAGGTTTCTGGATAATTAGGCTTTGTTCCAGGGAAGGTGGGATCTGTTCCAAAGGGACAGTTTACACCTGAGCTGGAAGGGGACTAACATACTTGCGGGTAGGTTTGCTAGTGCTGCTCCGGTGGGTTTAAACTAGATTTGCAGGGGGAGGGGAACCAGAGTGATAGAGAAGAAAGTGAGGAGGAAAATGATCATGCGAGGTCTGCAGGTATGGACAGAAAGCAAAGGTTTGTACATGATAGTACTGTTCTCAGGTGCATCTGTTTCAATGCAAGGAGTATTGTAGGTAAGGCGGATGAGCTTAGGGCGTGGGTTGACACGTGGGATTACAATGTTATTGCTATTAGTGAGACATGGTTGCAGGAGGGGCAGGACTGGCAGCTTAATGTTCCGGGGTTCCATTGTTTCAGACGTGATAGAGGGGGAGGGATGAAAGGGGGAGGAGCGGCATTACTGGTCAGGGAACAGATCACGGCTGTGCGTAGACAGGACAGCCCGGAGGTCTCGTCTACAGAGGCCATATGGGTAGAGCTGAGGAACAGGAAAAGTGTGGCCACACTAATAGGGTTGTATTATAGAACACCCAATAGTCAGAGAGAACTGGAGGAACAAATCTGGAGGGAGATAGCAGACCGATGTAAGAAACAGAAAGTTCCACATATTGACTGGGACTCCCACACTGCAAAAGGGCTGGATGGCTTGGAATTTGTCAAATGTGTTCAGGAAAGTTTTCTAAGTCAATATATAGAGGTACCAACGAGATAGGATACAATACTTGATCTCCTATTAGGGAACCAGGCAGGTCAGGTGACAGAAGTATGTGTAGGTGAGCATTTTGGGTCCAGTGACCATAATGCAATTAGTTTCAAGATAATTATAGATAAGGATAGGTCTGGTCCTCGAGTGGAGGTTCTAAATTGGAGAAAGGCCAATTTTGTGGAAATGAGAAAGGATCTAGGTAGGGTGGATTGGGATAAGTTATTTTCTGGCAAGGATGTGCTCAGTAAATGGAAAGCCTTCAAAGACGAAATTTTGAGAGTGCAGAGTTTGTATGTTACTGTCAGGATTAAAGGCAAAGGTAACAAACATAGGGAACCTTGGTTTTCAAGGGATATTGGTGAGCTGGTTAAGAAAAAGAAAGAGGTGTATAGCAGGTATAGGCAACTAGGAACAGATGAGGTACTTGAAGAGTATAGGAAATGTAAGAAAATACTAAAAAAGGAAATCAGGAAGGCTAAAAGAAGACATGAGGCTGCTTTGGCAGATAGTGTGAAGGTAAACCCAAAGGGTTTCAACAGGTATATTAAGAGCAAAAGGATAGTAAGAGACAGAATTGGTCCCCTAGAAGATCAGAGTGGTCGTATATGTGTGGAGCCTCAGGAGCTGGGAGAGGTCTTAAACAGTTGTTTTGCATCAGTATTTACTCAGGAAACTGGCATCTTGGATATGGAAGGAAGGGAAACAAGCACTAGTGTCATGGAACATATAGAGATTAAAAAGGAGGAGGTACTTGATGCTTTACAGTGAATAAAGGTAGATAAATCCCCAGATATTTCGAAGATATTTTTTCCGACCTTGAGAGAGACTAGTGTAGAAATTGCAGGGGCCCTGGCAGATATATTTAAAATGTCCTTAGCCGCAGGTGCGATGTCAGAGGACTGGAGGAGAGCTCATGTTGTTCCATTGTTTAAGAAAGGCTCGAAGAGTAAACCAGGTAATTACAGGCCAGTGAGCCTGACGTCAGTAGTGGGTAAATTATTGGAAGGTGTTCTGAGAGATAGGACATATATGTATTTGGACAGCCAAGGGCTGATTAAGGATAGTCAGCATGGCTTTGTGCGTGGTAGATCATGTTTAACGAATCTTGTGGAGTTTTTTGAGGAGGTCACTAAGAAAGTAGATGAAGGTAAGGCTGTGAATGTTGTCTACATGGACTTTAGTAAGGCCTTTGACAAGGTCCCACATGGGAGGTTAGTTCAGAAGGTTCAGTCAATGGGTATCCATGGAAAGGTTGTAAACTGGATTCGAAATTGGCTGAGTGGGAGAAGATAGAGAGTGGTTGTGGATGGTTGTTTCTCAGATTGGAGGCCTGTGACTAGTGGTGTGCCTCAGGGATCTGTGTTGGGGCCATTGTTGTTTGTTGTATATATTGATGATCTAGACGATAATGTGGTAAATTGGATTAGTAAGTTTGCTGATGACACTAAGATTGACGGTGTAGTGGACAGCGAGGAAGGCTTTCATAGCTTGCAGAGGGATCTGGACCAACTGGAAAAATGGGCCAGAAAATGGCAGATGGAATTTAATGCAGACAAGTGTGAGGTGTTGCATTTTGGAAGGACAAATCAAGGGAGGACATACACAGTAAATGGTAGGGCACTGAGGAGTGCGGAGGAACAGGATCTGGGAGTTCAGATACATAATTCCCTGAAAGTAGAGTCACAGGTAGACAGGGTTGTAAGAAAGGCTTTTGGCATCCTGGCATTTATAAATCAAAGTATTGAGTATAGGAGTTGGAATGTTTTGGTGAGGTTGTATAAGTCATTGGTGAGACCAAATTTGGAATATTGTGTGCAGTTCTGGTCACCGAACTACAGGAAGGATGTTAGTAAGACTGAAAGAGTGCAGAGGAGATTTACTAGAATGTTGCCGGGTCTTCAGGAGTTGAATTACAGGGAAAGATTGAGCATGTTAGGACTTTATTCCTTGGAGCGGAGAAGAATGAGGGGAGATATGATAGAGGTTTACAAAGTGATGAGGGGCATAGACAGAGTTAATGCAAGTAGGCTCTTTCCACCTAGGTTAGGAGAGATAAGTACGAGAGGATATGGCTTTAGGGTGAAAGGGGAAAGGTTTAGGGGGAACATTAGCGGGAACTTCTTCACTCAAAGAGTGGTGGGAATGTTGAATGGGCTGCCATCTGATGTGGTAAATGTGGGCTCGCTCTTAACTTTTAAGAGTAAATTGGATAGTTACATGGACGAGAGAGGTCTGGAGGGGTATGGGCTGGGGGCAGGTAAATGGGACTAGCAGAATAATGTTTCGGCACAGACTAGAAGGGCCAAATGTTTTCTGTGCTGTAGTTTTCTATGGTTCTAATCAGTGACAACAAAATTCAAATAAAATACCAGAAAAAGAGATACACTAAAATGGACAGTTAGCATTCATTCAATGCTTCTCAGTCCGATATCCAGCCTGGAATTTTCCCACCCACCTGAACTTTTCTAGTCCAATTTTCCAACTTGCTGAACTTGAACATTTAAGTTTTTATCTCATAGTCAATGGAAATAAGATCAAGAGGTCAATTTTCATGTGCCAACCTCATTGCTGACCATAAATAGACTGGTTGACAATTGCAGCCAACCTAATCCTGTTGTCATTCAGTGTGGGAAGTATACCAAGAGTTACAGAGCAGTAATTAGGAACAGAAAGGTTGATCAATTTTTCTCTGTTCCAGGATTACTTAAACAAACATTTCGTAAGAACAAAGGAAAATAGGATAAGGAGTAGGCCTCTCGGCCTCTCAAACCTGTCCCACCATTCAATATGATCATGGCTGATCTGTCCCAGTCCCCATCTGCTCTTCTGTGCCAGTCCCACATGGCCCTTAATTCCCTGATTTTTCAAATATTTATTCACTTCCTCTTTAAGCACCCTCTATCAGATTAGATAGATTATTGTCATGCACCAGGGTGCAATGAAATTCCTTGCTCGCATAAGGATCACAGAGTAAACAGTGCACATGGTAATGATCAAGCCTCTGGGACAGAGAATTCCAGAGATTCATAAGAACATAAGAAACAGGAGCAGGAGGAGGCCATCTGGCCCATCGAGCTTGCTCCGCCATTCATTAAGATCATGGCTGATCTGGCTGTGGACTCAGATCCATCTACCTGCCTTTCACCATAACCCTTAATTCCCCTACTATGCAAAAATTTATCTAACTGTGTCTTAAATATATTTAATGAGGTAGCCTCTACTGCTTCCTTGAGCAGAGAATTCCACACTCTCTGGGAAAAGCATTTTCTCATCTCCATAGTAAAATTATTCCCCTGAATCTTGAGGTCATGTCCCCTAGTTCTCGTCTCACCTACCAGTGGAAACAACCTTCCTGCCTCTATCTTATCTGTCCCTTTCATAATTTTATATGTTTCTATAAGATCCCCCCTCATTCTTCTGAATTTCAGCAAGTATAGTTCCAGGCAACTCAATCTTTCCTCATAGGCTAACTCCCTCATCTCTTAATTTAAAAAAAATTTTTTTTAAATTTTTATTTACAGCGTGGTAACAGGCCCTTCCAGCCCAACGAGTCCGCGCCGCCCATTTTAAACTCTAATTAACCTACCCGTACGTCTTTGCAATGTGGGAGGAAACTGGAGCACCCGGAGGAAACCCACGCAGACACAGAGAGAACGTACAAACTCCTTACAGACAGCGACAGGAGTCGAACCCTGATCGCTGGCGCTGTAATAGCGTCGCGCTAACCACTACGCTACTGTGCAGCAACCTGCTGAATCTCCTCAGCACCACCTCCAAAGCCAGTTTATCTTTCCTCAAGTAAGGAGACCAGAACTGCATGCAGTACTCCAGCTGTGGCCTTACAAGTCAGTACCCCTTACAGTTGCAACATAACCTCCCTGCTCTTAAATTCAATCCCTCTAGTAATGAAGGCCAACATTCCATTTGCCTTCTTGATAACCTGTTGCACTTGCAAACCAATTGCGATTTTGCGATTCATGCACCAGCACTCCCAAGTCCCTCTACACAACAGCATGCTGTAATCTTTCACCATTTAAATTAAAATCTGATCTTCTATTTTTTCTTCCAAAGTGGATGACCTCAAGTTCTAGCTCAGCTGTCACATATTTTTGCAGTTGATACACCTGGCATTTCTCATCAAAAAACAAATAAGGTAGGAGAGTGTGGAATCTTCCTCCAGTAACTGAGTAATCATCTTGAGGAGAGTTGAAATGAAGGGTAGGAAAAGCTTCAGAATAAATATTGTATTGTTTTGCTCCTGGCAGAGTCATTTATTCAGTGATAATGCTTATTCAGTTCACAAAATCATACGATCAATCCCAGTTAATATCTCTGAAAGCATTCAATAGTAATGATGGTGTATTCTCTACCTCTTCTGAAATTCATGCTAGGGTACTTGGCACAATTGTTTGGGAGAGAATTTCAAGGCAGCAGTTCAGGAGTATTGTTTGGGAGAGAATTTCAAGGCAGCAGTTCAGGAGTTTATTGTAAGCAAATGTCAATTAATACATGACCTCAGACAAAAACAGAAGTGCTGGAAAAAAACCCAGCCAGTTAAGCAGTATCCGTGGAGAGAGAAACAAGCTGTTTTGGATGAGGGAGCCTTCCTGGGGGAAGATTTAGAAGGATGTTAGTTTTGAGGGCAGAGCTGGAGGGAGGAGTGAAGTGTAAAATGAAAGATTATATGGAGATTGATTAAGACAGATCAGATGATAAGGGACATGAGTACTGGCCATCAGTGAAATGGGGTGAGAAAGGGGCACAAACGTGATGATGGGAAATGAAGACAGCTTAGCAGATGTTGGAAAATTTAATATTTATTCCACATGGTTCTAAAGTGCCCAGACGGAAGATAAGATATTGCTTGAACTAATCTGAAATCCAAATTACAGAGTGAAAGAATGTTCCCCAAGACCCCTATCACCCAATGATCATTGATTTGTCTTTTAAAACTAGCCGGAAAAAAGAAGAATTAGTTCAGATGGAGGACATGGTGGTGTACTGCAGCTGCTTGATGTGAGAGATCATGGACCTTGCTGTGGTCCATGATGGCCACATCTGTAGTAAGTGCTCGAGGCTGGAGGAACTTCGGATCAAACTTGATGAACTGGAGTTGCAGCTTCAAACAATGCGCAGCATCAGGGAGGGGGAGGGTTATGTAGATATTGTACATCAGGAGATGGTCACCCCCCTTCAGGTACTTCTGGAGTCCAGGAAGTAGATAGAAGGGTGACTGTCAGGGGAGGGAAAAGGAAAAAGAAAAAGAAAACGAACAGGCAGATAGTGCAGAGGACCCTGGAGGCTGTTCCCCTCAATAACAGGTTTTCCGCTTTGGAAGCTGTTGAGGGAGATGACCTGCTGGGGCCTAGCAGCAGTAGCCAGGTCTATGGCACTGGGACTGGACCTGCTGCTCAGAAGGGAAGGGAGGAGAAGAGGAAGGCAGTAGTGAAAGGGGACTCTATAGTCAGGGAAACAGATAGGAGGTTCTGTGGCAGTGAGCATGAATCCTGGATGGTATGTTGCCTCCCAGGTGCCAGGATGTCACTGATCAGGTCCACAGGATTCTAGAGCAGGAGGGAGAACAACCAGAAGTCGTGGTTCATGTTGGTACATGAGATCCTGAAAAGTGAATTTAGCAAGCTAGGCAGAAGGCTTAAGAACAGGACCTCAAGGGTAGCAATCTCGGGATTGCTGCCAGTGCCACGCGATAGTGAAGGTAGGAATAGGAGGAGATGGCAAATAAATGCGTGGCTGAGGAGTTGGTGCAGGAGGGACGGTTTTAGATTTTTGGATCACTGGGATCTCTTCTGGGGAAGGTGGGACCTGTACTGAGAGGATGGGTTACACCCGAACCTGAGAGAGGCCAATATCCTTGCAGCCAGGTTTGCTAGGGTGGTTAAGGAGGGTTTAAACTAGATTGCGAGGAGGAAGGGAACCAGAGGAGCAGGTCAGGGGAAGAAGGGGATGGGGAAAAGTCAGATCTGACAGGTAGAGAGGCTTTGAGGATGGAGAAGCAGAGTACAGGCTATAAAAGTAGTAAGGTGGATGGGCTAAAGTGTATTTACTTAAATGCAAGAAGCATCAGGAATAAGGGAGATGAACTGAGAGCTTGGAGAAGTACATGGGACTACGATATTGTGGCTATCACAGAGACATGGCTGAGATCAGGGCAGGAATGGATATTGAATATTCCTGGTTTTCAGTGTTTTAAAAGGGATAGGGAGGAGGGGAGAAGAGGAGGTGGGGTGGCAATACTGGTCAGGGACACAGTTACAGCTGCAGAAAGAGTAGACAATGTAGAAGGATGCTCACTAGAGTCAATATGGGTGGAAGTTAGGAACAAAGGGGCAGTTACCCTCCTGGGAGTATTCTATAGGCCCCCCCAGTAGCAGTAGGAATACTGAGGAGCAGATTGAGAGGTAGTTTTTGGAAAGATGCGAAAATAACAGTGTTATTATAATGGGAGATTTCAGCTTTCCAAATATTGATTGGCACCTACTTAGTGCCAAAGGTTTAGATGGGGCGGAGTTTGTTAAGTGTGTCTAGGACGGATTCCTGACACAGTATGTCGACAGGCCGACTAGAGGGAATGCCATATTAGATCTAGTTTTAGGTAATGAACCGGGACAGGTGACAGATCTATCGGTGGGTGAGCATTTGGGGGACAGTGACCATTGCTCCATAACCTTTAGAATTGTCATGGACAGGGATAGGAGCAAAGAGGACGGGAAGATATTGAACTGGGGAAAGGCGAATTATGAGGCTATAAGGCAAGAACTTGGGAGTGTAAATTAGGATGACATTTTTGAAGGGAAATGTACTATGGAGATGCGATCCATGTTCAGGGATCTTTTGCAGGATGTTAGGGATAAATTTATCCCGGTGAGGCAGAGAGGAATGGCAGGGTGAAGGAACCATGGGTGATGAGAGAGGTGGAACAACTAGTTAGGAAGAAGGCAGCATACATAAGGTGTTAGCAGCAAGGAACAGATAGGGCTCATGAGGAATATAGAGTAGCAAGGAAGGAACTGAAGAAAGGGCTGAGGAGAGCGAGAAGGGGACATGAAAAGGCTTTGGCGAGTAGGGTTAAGGAGAATCCCAAGGCTTTTTTCTCGTACGAGCAGAAGGATGGCTAGAGTAAAGGTAGGTCCGATTAAAGACAAAGGTGGGAGGATGTGCCTGGAAGCTGTGGAAGTGGATGAGGTTCTAAATGAATACTTCTCTTCAGTATTCACCAAGGAGAGGGGCCTTGATGACACTGAGGACAGTGTTGGTAAGGTTAATGTTCTAGAGTATGTAGATATCAAGAGAGAGGATGTGTTGGAGTTGTTAGAAAATATTAGGACAGATATATCCCTGGGGCCTGACGGAATATTCCCCAGGCTGCTTCGTGAAGTAAGGGAGGAGATTGCTGAACCATTGGTTAGGATCTTTGAGTCCTCGTTGTTCACGGGGATGGTACCAGAGGATTGGAGGGTGGCGAAAGTTGTCCCCTTATTCAAAAAAGGTAGTACGAATAGTCCAGGGAATTACAGACCAGTGAGCTTTACGTCTGTGGTGGGCAAGCTGTTAGAAAGGATTCTAAGAGATAGGATCTGTGAGCATTTAGAGAATCATGGACTGATTAGGGACAGCCAGCATGGCTTCGTGAAGGGAAGATCTTGCCTCACAAGCCTGATAGGGTTCTTTGAGAAGGTGACCAGGAAGATTGATGAGGGTAATGCAGTGGATGGGGTCTACATGGATTTTAGTAAGGCGTTAGATAAGGTTCCACATGTTAGGCTTCTTCAGAAGGTCAGAGGCCAAGGGATCCAGGGAGGCTTGGTCGTGTGGATTCAGAATTGGCTTGCCTGTAGAAAGCAGAGGGTTGTGGTGGAGGGAGTGCATTCGGATTGGAGGGCTGTGACTAGTGGTGTCCCACAGGGATCGGTTCTGGGACCTCTACTTTTTGTGATATTTATTAATGACTTAGATGAGGGGGTGAAAGGGTGGGTTAGCAAGTTTGCAGATGACACAAAGATCGTTGGTGTAGTGGATAGTGTGGAGGACTGCCGAAGATTGCAGGTGGATATTGATAGGATGCAGAGCTGGGCTGAGAAGTGGCAGATGGAGTTCAATCCAGAGAAGTGTGAGGTAGTACACTTTGGAAGGACAGAGTACAAGGTTAATGGCAGGATTCTGGGCAGTGTAGAGGAGCAGAGGGATCTGGGGATTCATATCCACAGATCACTGAAAGTCACTTCACAGGTAAGATAGGGTAGTTAAGAAAGCTTATGGGATGTTAGCTTTCATAAGTTGTGGGATCGAGTTTAAGAGCCGTGAAGTAATGATGCAGCTTTACAAAACTCTGGTTAGGCCACACTTGGAGTACTGTGTCCAGTTCTGGTAGCATCATTATAGGAAGGATGTGGGGCGTTGGAAAAGGTGCAGAGGAGATTTACCAGGATACTACCTGGACTAGAGAGTATGCATTATGAGGAGAGACTTAATGAGCTATGGCTTTACTCATTGGAGAGGAGGAAGATGAGAGGAGACATGATAGAGGTGTACAAAATATTAAGAGGAATAGATAGAGTGGACAGCCAGCGCCTCTTTCCCATGGCTCCAATGCTCAAAACAAGAGGACCTGGCTTTGAGGTAATGAGTGGGAAGTTCAAGGGAGATGTCAGAGGGAGGTTTTTCACTCAGAGAGTGGTTGGAGCATGGAATGTGCTGCCTGGGGTGGTGGTGGAGGCTGATACATTGGTCAAGTTCAAGAGATTGTTAGATAAGCATATGGAGGAATTTAAGATAGAGGGATATGTGGGAGGAAGGGGTTAGATAGTCTTAGGTGTGGTTTGAAGGGCAGCACAATGTGGTGGGCCAAAGGTCCTGTATTGTGCTGTATTGTTCTATTGTTCTAAAGCCTGTGTTAGATCTTCTCAGGAATTAAATAGTTTATCCTGGTAAAAGTTTATGGCTTAAAGAAATCCTGGAATGGACTTGAACCAGATCTCAACTGGTGAGAATCATCTTTGAGGCTCTTGGCACAGCAGTTCTCACCAACATGGTGATTGACAACCCACAGCTGAGCCATTATTTTTCATCTGAGCTGTTCATTTGAAATTCAAGGTTAATCGGTTTTGGAGAAATCAGAGTAGGGTGACCAACAGGCCACAGATTTCATTCCAAAGTTCCAGGGGTTCTAAGTTCCAGCAACATTTAAGAGGACATGCATTTAAGGTGAGAGGGGGTAGGTCCAAAACAGATGTAAAGTTTATAACTGTACCTTGATACATGCGCCAATCATAAACCATTTTGCCAATTCTTGCTTTCTAGTTATTGGGTGTGATTGTGAATTGTGAAGAAGTATGAGAATGGTGATCTCAGGATTGGAGTTCGTGGCCTGATAAGAATAAAAAAAGGCAAGTTGACTTTGTTTTTTTCCCCCACAGTTTGAGCTTTGGTGAGGAGGGTCTGTGGGGACTCCTCAACGCTAGCTTTTGGTTGGGCAGTGTGACATTGGTGCCAGGTAGTTGATGTGTTTTCATTTCTCCAGTTTAACTGCAGTGTAGCAGTAGAGATTGAGGCACATTTTAAGGGCCCTTTCAAAATGAATACTATAGTGGAAAAGCTCAGGCCCCTGTGTGGTGCAGCTTGGGAATTGCTAAATTCTCCTTGCAGTCCGGATGACTGTATCTGTAGGAGAAGCTTTTGCTCTGACCAGCTACTGGCGCTTGAGCACTGGCTGGAGGCAGCATGGTGCCTCTTGAGGCTGGAAGTTATGTGGATAACATGTTTTTAGGTGTGCTCATCCTCCACTTAAGGAAAGGCACATTGCTCCAGCCTGAGGGCTTCACCACCCACCGCATGGACTGGACGGTGGCATCAGGTAAAGGAGGAGGCGGCGGCGTTTGCTTCATGATTAACTCTTCGTGGTGCACAGATGTGGTGGTCCTGTTGCAGTCTTGCTCCCCCAACTGGAACATCTGGCAGTCAAGTATCATCCGTTCTACCTGCCAAGGGAGTTCTTCATTGTCATCCCGGTAGCGGTGTACATTCCACCCCTGGCAGATGTCAAGCTGGCACTGGAGGAGCTGATCACCATGATCAGCAGTCATGAGACAGCGCACCCTGATGCCTTCCTGATCATCGTGGAGGACTTCAACCAGGTCAGCTTGAAGTCTCTGACCAACTACCACCAACATGTCACCTGCAGAACCAGAGGAGCCAACACACTCGATCACTGCTACACCACCATCAAGAACGCTGACCGTGCCATCCTGCACCTGCATTTTGGCAAGTCCGATCACCTGGCTGTACTTCTACTCCCGACATATAGGCAGAGACTGAGGACTGCAGCACCAGTGGTGAGGACCGTGAAGGTCTGGTCAAGAGAGGTGGAGGAGCATTTACAGGACTGCTTTGAATCAGTGGACTGGACCATATTCAAGGATTCGTCTTCGGATCTGAATGAATATGCCATGGCCTTCACCGACTTCATCAAGACCTGCATGGATGAGTGTGTGCTGTCAAGAACATACCGAATTTTCCCAAACCAGAAGCCCTGGATGAACCAGTAAGTTCAGTCTGCTGAGGGCTAGATCTGTGGCATTCAAGATCGGCGATTCAGAACCCTACAAAGTCCAGGTACGACCTACGGAAGGCCATTGTGAGAGCAAAAAGGCAATTCCATGTGAAGTTAGAGACACAATCAGATGCACGACAGCTGCGGCAGGTGTTGCATGCCATTACTTCCTATAAGGCAAAACCGAACAGCATAAATGGCAGTGATGCTTCACTCCCCAATGAACTCAATGCCTATTATGCATGCTTTGAAAGGGAGAATAACACCACACCTGTGCTAATCCCCACAGCATCTGGTGACCCTGTGATCTGTCTCGGAGGCAGATGTCAGAACATCCTTCAAGAGGGTGAACCTTTGCAAGGCAGCAGGTCTCAACAGTGCACCCAGCCAGGTACTGAAAGTCTGCCGACCAACTGGCTGGAGTGTTCAAGAACATCTTCAACCTTCCACTGCTGCAGTCGGAAGTTCCCACCTACTTCAAAAGGACATCAATCATAGTGATGCCCAAGAAGAGAAGGGTGAGCTGCCTCAACGATTATCACCCAATAGCACTCACACCTACTGTGATGAAGTGCTTTGAGAGGTTGGTCATGTTTAGAATTAACTTCTGCCTGAGCAAGGACCTGGACCCACTGCAATTTGACGACTGCCACAACAGGTCTACAGCAGATGCTATATCACTGGCTCTGCACTTTGCTTTAGAGCATGTAGATAACTGTAAATAAAAAGCGTCAGACTGCTGTTTATTGATTACAGTTCAGCATTCAACACCATCATCCCCTCAGTATTAATCACCAAGCTTCAAAACCTGGACCTCTGTACTTCCCCCTGCAACCAGATCCTCAAACTCCTTATTGGGAGACCACAGTCAGTGCAGATTGGTAATAACAGCTCCTCCTCACTGACAATCAACACAGGCGCACCTCAAGGATGCATGCTTAGCCCACTGCTCTACTCTCTCTACATTCATGACTGTATGACTAAACACAGCTCAAACGCCATCTTTAAATTTGCAGTGTACAGGAGTGAGATAGATCAGTTGGTCAAGTGGTGTCACAACAGCCTCACACTCAATGTCAGCAAGACCAAGGAATTGATTGTGGACTTCAGGAAGGGGAAGTCGAGAGAACACACACCAGTCCTCATTGAGGGGTTACTGGTGGAAAGGGTGAGCAGCTTCAAGTTCCTGGACATCAACATCTCGGAGTATCCATTATGGGCACAACACATTGATTCAATCAGAATGAGGGCATGCCAGCAACTCTACTTCATTAGGAGTTTGAGGAGATTTGGTATGTCACCAAAGACTCTTACAAATTTCTACAGATGTACAGTGGAGAGCATTCTGACTGGTTGCATCACAGCCTAGTATGGAGGCTCCAATGTGCAGGATCACAAGAGGCTGCAATGGTCCTAGACTCAGCCAGCTCCATCACGGGCACAACCCTCCCCACCATCGAGGAAGTCTTCAAGAGGTGGTGCCTCAAGAAGGCAGCATCCATCACTAAAAACCCTCACCATCCAGGACATGCACTCTTCTCGTTACTACCATTGGGAAGGAGGTGCAGGAGCCCAAAGACCCCACACTCAGTGATTCAGGAACAGCTTCTTCCCCTCCGCCATCAGATTTCTGAACAGTCCATGAACACTACATCGTTATTCCTTTTTCTTTGCACTGTTTATTTTATGATTTATAGTAATTTTAATTTTATGTCTTTGCACTGTATTGCTGCTGCAAAACAACAAATTTCATGTCATGTAAATTAGTGATAATAAATCTGATTCTGGCAGTCCAAGAAAGAATGGATGGCCACCAGGCAGAGGAAGGGAAGCAGGCAGGTAGTCAGGGAATTCTCAGTTCTTCTCACTCCAAAATAGTTTCTCCATTGTGGAAAATAGATGAGGGTGAACATTCCTCTTCAGAGACTATGCAGAGCCAGGATCAGCACTGTTGGTGGCTCAGCCAAGGAGGGAGGTGCAAGAGTCTAAGGGCAATAGTAGTAGGAGGCTCAATAGTGAGGGAAATTGACAGATTCTTCAAACGTGAATCCACTATAGCATGTTACCTCCCTGGTGCCAGGGTGAAGGATTTCACAGAACAGCTGCAAGACATTCCAGATAGGGAGGGTTCACATTGGTACCTACAACATAGATAAAAAAAGATGAGGTCCTGCAATATTATTTAGGGAACTAGGCACCAGATAAAAGAACTGAAATAGAACATAGAAAAACTACAGCACAATTCAGACCCTTCGGCCCACAAAGCTGTGCTGAACATGTCCCTACCTTAAATTACTAGGCTTACCCATAGCCCTCGATTTTTCTCAGCTCCATGTACCTATCCAACAGTCTCTTAAAAGACCCTATCGTATCTGCCTCCACCACCATTGTCAGCAGCCCATTCCACGCACTCACCACTCTCTGAGTAAAAAACTTACCCCTGACATCTCCCCTATACCTACTCCCCAGCACCTTAAACCTATGTCCTCTTGTGGCCACCATTTCAGCCCTGGGGAAAAGCCTCTGACTATCTACTCAATCAATACCTCTCATCATCTTATATACCTCTATCAGGTCCCCCCATCCTCTGTCGCTCCAAGGAGAAAGGGCCAAGTTCCCTCGACCTGCTATCATAAGGCATGCTCTGCATTCCAGGGAGCATCCTCGTAAATCTCTTCTGTACCCTTTCTATGGCTTCCACATCCTTCCTGTAGTGAGGCGACCAGAACTGAGCACAGTACTCCAAGTGGGGTCTGACCAGGGACCTATATAGCTGCAACAATACCTCATGGCTCCTAAATTCAATTCCCCGATTGATGAAGGACAATACACCATATGCCTTCTTAACCACAGAGTCAACCTGTGCATCTGCTTTGAGCGTCCTATGGACTCGGACACCAAGATCCCTCTGATCCTCCACACTTCCAAGAGTCCTACCATTAATACTATATTCTGCCATAATATTTGACCTACCAAAATGAACCATTTCACACTTATCTGGGTTGAACTGCATTTACCACTTCTCAGCCCAACTTTGCATCCTACCTATGTCCCTCTGTAACCTCTGACAGCCCTCCAAACTATCCACAACACCCCCAACCTTTGTGTCATCTGCAAACTTACTAACCCATCCCTCCACTTCCTCATCCAGGTCATTTATAAAAAAAATCACAAAGAGCAAGGGTCCCAGTACAGATCCCTGAGGTACACCACTCATCTCCAACCTCCACGCAGAATACAAGCCTTCAACAACCACTCTTTGCCTCCTGTAGGCCGGCCAGTTCTGAATCCACACTGCAATGCCTCCTTGGATCCCATGCCTCCTTACTTTCTCAATAAACCTTGCATGGGGTACCTTATCAAACGCTTTGCTGAAATCCATATACACTACATCTACTGCTCTCCCTTCATCAATGTTTTTAGTCACATCCTCAAAAAATTTAATCAGGCTCGTAAGGCAGGACCTGCCCTTGACCAAGCTATGCTGACTATTCCTAATCATATTATACCTCTCCAAATGTTCATAAATCCTGCCTCTCAGGATCTTTTCCATTAGCTTACCAAGCACCGAGGTGAGACTCACCCAGTCGATAATTCCCTGGGCTATCCCTACTCCCTTCCTTGAATAAGGGAACAACCCTCCAATCTTCCGGAACCTCTCCTGTCTCCATCAACAATGCAAAGATCATTGTCAGAGGCTCCACAATCTCTTCCCTCATCTCCCACAGCAGCCTGGGGTACATCTCATCAGGTCCCAGCAACTTAGCCAACTTGATGCTTTCCAAAAGTTTCAGCACCTCCTCTTTCCTAATATCTACATGCTCAAGCTTTTCAGCCCACTGCAAGTCTCCACTACAATCCTCCAGATTTTTTTCCATTGTGAATACTGACGTAAAGTATTCATTAAGTACCTCTACCATTTCTTCCGGATCCATACACACTTTCCCACTGATGCATTTGATAGGCCCTATTCTTTCGCATCTTATCCTCTTGTTCTTCACATACCTGTAGAATGCCTTGGGGCTTGGGGCTTTCCTTAATCCTGCTTGCCAAGGCCTTCTCATGTCCCCTTCTGGCTCTCCTAATCTCCTTCTGAAGCTCTTCCAGATCTCTAACATTACCTAGCTCTCTGTACCTTTCATAAGCTTTTCTTTTCCTTTTGACTAGATTTATTATAGCCTTTGTACACCACGGTTCCTGTATCCTCTCGTGACTCCCCTGTCTCATTGGAACATGCCTATGCAGAACTCCACACAAATATCCCCTGAATATTTGCCACATTTCTTCTGTACTTTTCCCTGAGAACATCTGTTCCCAATTTAATCTTCTAATTTCCTGCCTGAGAGCCTCATAATTCCTTTTACTCCAAGTAAACGCCTTTCTAGCCTGTCTGTTCTTATCTCTCTCCAGTGCTAATGTAAAGGAGATAGAATTATGATCACTATCACCAAAATGTTCACCCACTGAGAGATCTGACACCTGACCAAGTTCATTTCCCAATATCAAATCAAGCACAGCCTCTCCTCTTGCAGGCCTATTGTGTCAAGAATCCTTCCTGAACACACTTAAACTCCTCCCCATCTAAACCCCTCACTGAAGATGCCAATCGATGTTTGGGAAATTAAAATCCCCCATCACAACAACTGTTATTCTCACACTTTTCTAGGATCTGCTTCCCTATCTGCTCCTCAATATTCGTTACCATTGGGCGGCCTATAAAAAACACCCAGTAAAGTTATTGACCCCTTCCTGTTCCTGACCTCCACCCACAGAGACTCCGTAGACTGTCCCTCCATGACGTCCGCCTCTTCCGCAGCCGTGATACTATCTCTGATCAACAGTGCCACTCCTCCACCTCTTACCTCCCTCCCTGTCCTTTCTGAAACATCTAAAACTCAGCACTTGAAGCAACCATTCCAGTCCCCGAGCCATCCAAGTCTCCGTAATGGCCACCACATCATAACTCCAAGTATTGATTCAAGCTCTAAGCTCATCTGCCTTGTTCACAATACTCCTCGTGTTAAAATAGACACACCTCAAACCTGTCTGAGCATGTCCCTTCTCTGTCACCTGCCTATCATACCTACTACTAGCTTTCTCTATTTGAGAGCCAACACCTCTTCCCCAGTCTCTCCAGTTCGGATCCCACCCCCCAACAATTGTAGTTTAAACCTTCCCCAGTAGCCCTAGAAAACCTCCCTGCCAGGATATTGGTACCCCTGGGAGTCAAGTGCAACGGGTCCTCTTCGAACAGGTCATACCTGCCCCAAGAGAGGCCCCAATGATCCAAATAGGGTGAGGGCAGGCACAATGGTACAGCTGTCAGAACTGTTACCTCACATATCCAGAGACCCAGACTTAATCTTGAGCTCTGGTGCTGTCTGTCTGGAGTTTGCATATTCTTGCTGTAACCTGGTTCCCCCCAAGGTGCTCTGACTTCCTCCCTTTCCCAAAAATATGCAGATTGGTAGGTTAATTGGCCACTGTAATTTGTCCCTAATGTGCAGGTGAATGGCAGAATCTTAGGGGAGTTGATGAGAATATGGAGAGAATACAAGGAGATTACTATGGGGTTAATGTAAATTGGTGCTTAATGACTGGTGCAGACTCCAGGGCTGAAGGACCTGTTTACGTGCTGTACAACTCTATAACTCTAAGACTCTAGGTCTGCATTTGTTATTTCTGATACAAATCATTAACCACAATGTGCTGTTTGTTTGCAATACCTGCTTGGGGTAGTATGAAATCACCCAAACCAAAATGCCAATTTAATACATAGCAACTCTTCTCAAAAATACATCAGGTATTTCTATCAGTATCTTTCAACTGTAAGAGTAGATGAAACTGATTTTATTGGGCATTCTTCTGACGAGTTTCAGCAAATATCTTCAAACAAAGTTGCAGGTGAGGTGTGGGTGATATTGGGGTTGAGACTGGTATGGTCACCTCACACCATGATTGACTTGGAGTCACCTTCTGATTATGATGATCTTACCCATCATCTCTCTGGTCACTTCGATTTTTGTGGGCTATTTGGTTGATGTCAAATAGAGTTTACAAACTCAGCTTTATTTGTAAGATAAATATTATCACAAGCAGAACATTATCATGGTACATTGTAAATAGATGTACCAATAACAGTTTAGGATGCAAGAGTATGGTTACAGCATGGTTATTATGACTGCAGATATTAGCTAAGTTCAAAATCTATTTTGAGAGAACTTTGTAGCAAAGACAAGATTGCCATAATTTGATTAACAGTGCTGGCCACTTTTTAAAGCTACACCTCCTGATTATTAATACAGAACAGAAATTTGTGGAAAGCCAGTAAGCAGGCAGTTCTGCTGAAAGGTCATTGACTTGAATCCTTAACTTTTTCTTTCTTGATAGATGCTGCCTGACACTATTTCCACAATTTCCTGTTCCCGTTTCCTTTTCTTCCCCCTCGATTAATTCTGCCTCAATTCAAGGAGAGTTGCCTAAGTTGTCCCAGAGGGAGGAAATGCTTGTCATTCCTTGCTTTAATACATCTGTGAGATAAAGGAATTTTTTTCATGTAAATTAACAAAAAGTTCTGAAATTGCTTGAAAACCAAGACTTGCATTTGAATCAAACTGAGTTCTCACAGATGGTGTGTGATTAACACAAGGGTTCTCCTTCATACTGAGACAAAATGAGACAAACTGAATCATCAAGTGTTCTTTAATGCTTTAAATTTATTCAGTGCCTGCATGCTCTTTATAACACTTTGTTTCAAGATACATCTCCTATCAAAGGAGAAAATTAAATTACTTTATTCCACACAAAAATAAAACAAGTGTGAGTGAGGCAAGGTTGAGAGGGAATTGCCAATCTGTGTTAGTTATTATCATTGTATTCTACTCCTAGTCAGATATGTAGCTGGATTTAGTTTTGAAACATTTACTGGACAGGCCCTTAGTGTTTCCACTTTCATTCTCACAAGATCACAAGGCAAAGGAGCAGAAGTAGGCCATTCAGCCCATCGAGTCTGCTCTGCTACCTCACCATGAGCTAAACTATTCCCATCTAGCCACAATTTCCAGACTTTCCCCCCATATCCCTTGATACCTTGACTAATTAGATACTTATCAATCTCCTCCTTAAACACCCCCAATGATCAGGCCTCCACAGCTGTATGTGGCAACAAATTCCACAAATCCACAACCCTCTGGCTAAGAAATTTCTTCTCATTTCTGTTCTAAATGGATACCCTCTAATTCTAAGACTGTGCCCTCTAGTCCTGGACTCACCCATCAAGGGAAACAGCTAAGCCAGATCTACTCTGTCCTGTCCTTTCAACATTTTAAATGTTTCTACGAGGTTCCCTCCCATTCTTCTGTACTGGAGTACAGTCCAAGAACCGACAAATGCTCATTGTATGTTAGCCCTTTCATTCTGGCAATCATCCCCAAATCTTTTCTGAACCCTCTCCAACATCAGTACATCCTTCCTAAGATACGGGGCCCAAAACTGCACATAGTATTCCAAATGAGGTCTCACCAGTGCCAGAGAGAGTCTCATCAACACTCCCTTACTTTTATACATTATACCTCGCGAAATGAACGCCAACATAGCATTTTTTCTTACTGCCAATCCAACCTGGCAGTTAACCTTTAGGGTATCCAGCACAAGGACCCCCCAAGTCCCTTTGCACTTCTGTACTTTGAATTTTCTCCCCATCTAAATAATAATCTGCTGGCTTATTTCTTCCAAAGTGTACAAATGCATATTTCTCAACATTGAATCTCATCTGCCACATCTTTGCCCATGCTCCTAAACTAAGTCTCTCTGCAACCTTTCTCTTCAATACTCCCTACTCCTCCCACTATCTTGGTGTCATCTGCAAACTTAGCCACAAAACCATTTACACCATAATCTAAATAATCAATATACAGTGTAAAAAGAAGCGGCCCCAACACCAACCCCAGCGGAACACCACTGGTAACCAGCAGCCAACCAGAACAGTATCCCTTTATTCCCATCCTTTGCTTTCTGCCTATCAGCCAATGTTCCACCCATTCTAATATCCTTCCTGCAATTCCATGAGCTCTCATCTTATTTAGCAGCCTCTTGTGCAGCACCTTGAAGGCCTTTTGAAAATCCAAATACACAGCATCCACAGCCTCTCCCTTATCCACCCTACTTGAAATTTCCTCAAAAAACTCCAATAGGTTGGTCAGGCAGGATCTTCCCTTCATGAAACCATGCTGGCTTGGACCTCTCTTGTCATGCACCTCTAGGTATTCCATAACCTCATCCTTGAGAATCGACTCCAGTAATTTTCCAACCACTGATGTCAGACTAATAGGTCTGTAATTTCCTTTATGCTGCCTTCCACCTTTCTTATACAGTGGAACTACATCTGCGACCTTCCAGTCCTCTAGAACCATGCCAGAGTCTATTGATGCCTGGAAAATTATCACCAATGCCTCCTCAATCTCTGAAGCCACCTCCTTCAGAACCAGAGGGTGCACCCAGTCTGGAAAACTAATCTGTTCTTAGTCCATTTAGCTTCCTGAGCACCTTCTCTCCGGTAATCTTGACTGAACTCAGTTCTATCCCGAGACCCCTGACATCAGGTATATTGCTGATGTCCTCCACAGGGAAGACTAATGCAAAATACTCATTTCGTTCCTCTGCCATTTCTTTGTTATCCTTTATAATCCTTCTTGCACTGTTTTTCAATTGGTCCTATATCAACCTGTGTCTCTTTTACTCTTCATATATTTAAAAACTTAGTATCCTTCTGTATATTATCTGCCAACTTCCTTTCATAATTCATCTTTTCTTTCTTAATGACCTTTAGTTTCTTCCTGTAAGTTTTTAAAAAGTTTCCCAGTCTTCTGTTTTCCCACTAATTTTTGCTTCCTTGTATGCCCTCCCTTTTGCTTTTATTTTAGCCTACCTCTCGTTAGCCACATTTGTGCCATTTTTCTACTCATAACCTTCTTTTCTTGGAATATATCTGTCTCACACTTTCCTTATATCTTGTAGAAATTTCATCCATTTCTGCTCTGGCGTCCCTCCAACTAGCTAACATTTCCAATCAATTTTGGGCCAGTTCCTCTCTCATGCCACTGTAATTTCCTTTGTTCCACTGAAATATTGATACACCTGATATCAGCTTCTCCTTTTCAAATTTGAAACTGAACTCATTGTGATCACTACTTCCTAATAGTTCCTTTACCTTTAGTTTCCTAATCACCTCAGGTTCATTACACAATACCCAATCCAAAACAGCTGATCCCCTGGTGGGCTCATCAACAAGCTGCTCCAAAAAGCCATCCCGTAGACGTTCCACAAACTCTCTCTCCTGAGATTCACTACCTTCCTTGCATCCCAATCCACTATGTTAAAATCCCCCATAATTATCTTGATGTTGTCTCTCTGACACACTTTTTTTTGTTTCCAACTGTAACTTGTAGTCCACATCCCAGCTGCTGTTAGGGGGCCTATATGTAACTGCTATTAGTGTCCTTTTACCCTTGCCATTTCTTAACTCAACCCATAAGGATTCTACTTCTGACCCTATGTCCCTTCTTTCTATTGATTTTATATCATTGCTAGCCATCAGGGCCACACCACCCCCTCTGCCTACTTTTCCTATACAATGTGTACCCTTGGACAATCAGTTCTGAATCACATCCGTCATTAAGCCATGACTCGATGATTGCCACAATGTCATATTTTTTAATCTGTAGCTGTGCTACTGGGTCATCCACTTTATTTCTAATGCTATGTGCATTTAAATACATTTAGACCAATATCTGCTACCGATTTCACTGTATTTCTACTGCTCAGCAAATCATCCTGTCCTTTCACCTTCCTGTCCCTCTTACCTTCTTTGCTGCATACTGTCTTGGACTTCTTTGTATATACATCTTCCTATCCTAACATCCTGGTTTCCTTCCCCCTGCCAAATTAGTTTAAACCCTCCCTAACAGTTATATTAAACATTCCTGTCAGGATATTGGTCCCCTTGGAGTTCAGGTGTAACCTATCCTTTTTGGAATAGGTCATACCTCCCTCAAAATAGGTCCCAATGATCCAAGAATTTGAAGCCCTGCCCCTGCACCAGTTACTCAGCCACACATTCATCTGCCTGATCCTGCTATTCTTACCTTCATTAGCACGTGGCACAGGCAGTAATCCTGAGCTTACTACCCTGGAGGTCCTGCTTCTCAACCTTCTTTCTAACTCCCTGTAATCTTCCTTCAGGACCTCCTCTCTTTTTTTATGTCATTGGTACCAACATGTACCAAGACTTCTGGCTGCTCACTCTCTCCCCTCAGAATACTCTGGACTTGATCTGAGATATTCCATACCCTGGCACCAGGGAGGCAACACACCATCCGGGTATCCTTATTGGGCTCGCAGAATCTCCTGTCTGTTCCTGACTATGGAATCCCCTATAACTACTGCATTTCTCCTTACTCACTGGACCATGGCACCAGGCATGGTGTCAAAGTCCCATTTGCTGTGGTCTTCCTCTGTCAGGTCATCCTCTCCAATGGTATATCATTTTAGATACCGATTTTTGAGGGGGACTGCCACAGAGGTACTCCCTACAAATTCTTTATAGCTTCTGTCCATCTCCTCCTCACCCTCCCTAATCAACCGAAGGTCATAGAGCTGCAGCTCCAGATCCCTAAAATGGTCCCTGAAGAGCTGTATCTCAATGCACTTCACGCAGATGTAGTCATTAGGGAGGCTGGTAGTCTCCCAGAGTCTCCACATCTGGCACTCCAAACATAAGCAGTATGCATCTAGGATTAGTGTTATGTTGCTGTCTAATGTTACTAAAATAAATAAACTAGTAACTTAACCCCTCTCTATAAATCTCACCTCTTATCTGTTCTCACCAAAGCCTGTTGAGCCAAAGTCTTACCACTCTGACTCAGACTACTCCGACAATGACTGCTCCATAACAACCATTCCGCTAGACACTACCTCTCTTATATAGGGAAGGTACTGTAGGTCTCTCCACCAATCAGGCCGCTCACTTGCTCTCCGATGCTCCATGCAGAGTGCACTAGGCCGCACTCTCAACACTCACTTTTTCAAATCTCGAACTCGGTTCCCACCTCCGCTCTCGTTCTCACCAATCATGCGAAGATAGGTCTCTCCACTGGCTGCTCGCTCTCTGATGCTCCAATGCTCCGTACACATAATCACTTTGAGGATAAAACTGTATGGGAAGAAAGTTTTCTTAATCTTTAGACCCACTTCACACTTGTTCATTTAGTAAGTGCAAAATATATTTTCATATAGGTGTAAGCCTGCCTTCTATCCTTCCCCCTGGGAGGCCATATCACTGTCCAATTCGAAAACCAAGATGCTTTGTATAATTCTACAATCTTAAATGGCTTTTCAACAGACTGCTAAAGGGATTAGCAATCAGTCAATGTACATTAAACTACAACAATGACAATGCTTTTCAAATACTTCATTTTTGGGATGCTAGAGATCATGAGTAGTGCTGTGAAAATACAAGTTCCTAATGGTTTAAGTTGCTGCTCAGAAGCTTCCTACAGTAAATCCTCAGGGTACTGTTATGTTTTGCAAATTATTGATGCAGGTTAGCCTTGGCCATGAAAGAATGCAAGAAACAAATTGTTAATGGTTGGGATCCTTGCTTCTTTATTATATACAACTTCAGCCAATAGGATAGATACCAGGAATTCACACACCTTATGCAAAATTGCCTGTGTAAATTAGAAAAGAAGTCTGAAATTGATAGGATTGGATTTGCAATTTATGATACTTGAAATTACGTGAATATAATGTCAAACATTATGGACTATTCTTTAAACTATCCTCAAAGTACCAAGTTATAATAAATATCAAGATAGACAATAGCTGACTCAAGGCAAACCTGATCTCTGCTCCAACAAGGTAGGGATTTGCATTTAGATAAAAGGGAAGTGCTGCTAGCATACACTCCAAGCAAATGGAAAAGAATCCACTCTTATTTTGTGATTTTATTGCTGATAGTGGAAAGAATTTAGGACATTATATGAAATTATATTCTAGATAGAAAACAGCATTGCTGATCTCCAGTTTGGGATCACAGGTATAAAATCAGCATTGGTGCTGCTTCCTGCACCCATGTGGAACTCAATTTGATCACTTTCTCCATTAATTTCCACCCTCTCTCAAATTCACTTGGATCATTTCTGATACTTTTCTCCTTTTACTGAATCTCCACCAGCTCGTACAGTACCTGGACTAAACCTCTTCCCACTCCCTTGTAACAATGCCATCCCTTCTCCCAGTTTCTCTATCTCTGCTGCATCTGCCTCAAAATGAGACCTTCCATTTCAGGACATCTGAAATGTCATTCTTTTTCAGGAAAAGTGGCTTCCCTTCCTTTCTCTGGTTGATCAAGCCCTCTCTCACATTTCCTCCATTTCTTGGACCTCTTGTCTCACCCACCTCCTTCCAAATAGAAGAGATAGAATTCCCCCAGTCCTCACCTTTCAACCTACTGGACACCATATCCAGTACATCATTCTTTGTCATTTCCACCACCTGCAATGAGATCCCACCACCAGCCACATCATCTCCTCCCCACAAGAACCATTCCCACCCTCCCCATGACACTTGTTCTGCTCATCCCTTCCCATCTACCCCTCCATGACTCCAGGAACCTTCCCCTGCAACCACAGGTGGTGCAAAACTTATTCTTACACCTCCTCCCTCACCACCATACCTAAGCAGCCCTTCCAGGTGATATAATGATCCATGTGCACCTCTTCCAACCTTGTCTACTGCATTGTGCTCCTGATGTGGCCTCCTCTACATCAACGAGACCAGGCGACCAATTTGCAGAACACCTGTGCTCTGTCTGCAATGGCCATCCTGAACTACTAGTTGCCTGTCATTTCAACTCCTTTCCCACACCAACCTGTCTGTTGTCAGCCTTCTCCACTGCCGGGGTGAGGTCCAATGCAAACTATAGGAACATCACCTCATTGACTGGGCAGTCTACAATCCAATGGTATAAATAGTGAATTTTCTAATTTCAGAAATTTTTTTAAAAGCTACTATACCCTCTTTTCCTACACCTTACAAAACTGAAATTTTTCTGTAATTTCAGTTTTAATCCTTGTCAGAAGGGCTTAATAGCAATAATCTATCATCTAATTATGAAAATTCATCCAGAACCACTGGACAAAATTAAGAATAAATGGGAAAGCTAGTTCCAGACATCTATACCTACAGAGACTTGGAAGAAAATTCTTCATTTAGTTAATACATCTTCAATGTGTGCCAGACATTCTTTGATACAGTTTGAGGTAGTTCACAGGACCCATATGTCAAAAGATAAGCTAGCTTGTTTTTAATCAACATATAAATCCTATATGTGACAGATGTAAATCAAATGTGGCTTCTTTGACACGTTTCGGTCCTGTCCTCTTTTGGAAAAATATTGGAAAGATATTTTTAACATTATTTCAAATGTATTGAAGATTGATTTACAACCTCATCCTATCACTGCAATTTTTGGATTACCAAGGATAGACTCTGGCCATCTATCCACCTCCGCTAACTGTATGATTGCCTTTGTTACATTAATGGCCAAACGATCCATTTTGCTTAAATGGAAGGATCCAATACCCCCTACTACTTTTCAATGGTTCTCTCAAACTATATCATGTTTAAACTTGCAAAAAATTAGGAGTGGTACTGTTGATCCTTTGCTTAAATTTGAGGAAGTTTGGAATCCATTTATTCAATATTTTCACATGATACAGATGCCCTTGTAACAACCTTTCAACTTAGAGGAATGGAGTTGATGACATAATATTGCTGTTTCTACTGAGAAATTTTAGTCCAGTTTTTGTTTGTTTGCTTTTTTTTTGAATTTTTGTTTAGCTTAGTTTGGTTTGATATATTGTTTATAATTTTTCTTATTGTTTTGGTGATTTTCTTCTTTTATATAATAAATCTTTTTCTTTCCTTTCTTATATTATATTCACTCACTAAGATTGTTGGATTTACAGATTTTTTTATACTTTGTTCTTTATGATTATCCATGCCATGATTGTTCTCCTGATCTTTGTATTACATGTACAAGTACTGATGTTATATATTAATCTGTATTAATTTGAAAACTAATAAAAAGACTGAAGAAAAAAAGAAAGAATTTTCCAATTTCAGGTAACCCTTACCTCCTGTTCACCCACCGCCACCACACACACACCTCCAGTTCTCCCATTTTTCCCCCCTTTCCCATACCCCCTGTCCCGCTGCCCATCACCCATTTGCATCCCCCTTCCCCTCCTGGTTTCATCCACCAACCATCCACACATTTTACCCACTGGATCCCCTTTCCCATCTGGTTTTATCTGCCCTTCACCTCTCCCCTAATGGTGCAACAAACAATCTGCTGGAGGAACTCAGTGGGTCGAGCAGCATCTGTAGGAGGAAAGGAATTGTTGATGTTTTGGTTCAAAACTCTGGGTTTCGACCCGAAACATTGACAATTCCTTTTCTCCCACAGGTGCTGCTCGACCCACTGAGTTCCTTCAGCAGATTGTTTGTTGCCCCAGGTTCCAGTATCTGCAGACTTGTGTCTCCCCTGTTGGTTCCCATTATCACCTTCCTTACATAACAGATTCCTGTCTTGGAGTCTGTGTTCACCAACAGCTGTCTCCACCTTCACCCTCCCCTCCCTCACCTGACTCCATCTGCCTTTCTTTGTCTGCCTCCACCTATCACCTGCCTGCCTCTGACTCCCAAATCTATCCATTCCCCTCCCGTACCTGGCTGCATCTGCTCATCATCCTTCAGTCCACCTCGGTCCATCAATCATCCACTGGCCCCTGTCTCACCACTCCCACTCTCCTCCTTATACCAGCTCTCTCTCCCCACTCTCAGCCCTGATGCACGGTTTTGATGCAAAATGTTGACAATTCCTCCCCCCACAGATGCTGCTCGGCCCATCAAATTTCCCCACTAGATTTTTTGTTGCTCCAGATTCCAGCACCTGAGGCTCCAATGAACAGGATCGCAAGAGGCTGCAGAGGGTTGTAGACTCAGCCAGCTCCATCACAGGCACAACCCTCCCCACCATCGAGGACATCTTCAAGAGGTGGTGCATCAAGAAAGTGGCATCCATCACTAAGGAATCTCACCATCTGAGACATGCCCTCTTCTGCTTACCACCATCTGGGTGGGGGGGGGCAGGAAGGTACAGGAGCCTGAAGACCCACACTCAATGATTTAGGAAAAGCTTCTTTCCCTCTGCCATCAGAGTTCTGAATGGTCCATGAACACTACCTCGTTTTTTGCACTATTTATTTATTTTGTAATTTATAGTAATTTTTATGTCTTTACATGGTACTGCTGCCGTAAAACAACAAATTTCATGTCAGTGATTATAAACCTGATTCTGATTTAGAGCACATATTTTGCCCATAAAGCTCCAGCCAAATTGGCAACCGTAGCTCTCAAATGTTGTGAATCCTATGCTTGTTCACAGGGCATGACTTAGGGTGGAATCTCATTGTCTTTTAAATTATATTTTATATCAAATTTCCATCTGCTTGGTTCAGAAGACATGGAAATATTTCTTGATATCATTTGTGGAGGCACAATACCATTCTCCCACAAGCAAAAGAAACTGAGCAGAATTTGCTAGTCATTCCTTCCTTGCAGATGGAAGAACGAAGGAAAGGTGACCCAACTATGTCTAATAAAAGGTGCAAAGTATAATATTAGATCCAAAAGGAGGCACATAACCTTGTGGATTCATAGAGTCAGAGCTATATAGCATGGGATCAGGCCCTGCAGCCCAACTTGTCCATTCCAACCAAGTTGCCCAAACGAGCAAGTGTCATTTGGAGCAACAAGAAACAAGTGTCATTTGCCTGTGTTTGGCCAATATCCTTCTGAACCTTTCTGATCTACGTATTTGTCCAAATGTCTTTTAAATGACATAATTTTATCTGCTTGTCTCACTTCCTTTGGTAGCATTTTCCATATATGCACCACTACCTGTGTGAAAAGTTGCCCCTCAGTCCATTATAAATCATTCCCCTTTCACTTTAAACCTATGCCTTCTACTTTTGGACTCCACTCCCTGGAGAAAAGACCTTATCTGTGCCCTTCATGATTTTATAAACCTCAGCCTCCCATGCTCCAGGAAAAAAGTCCTAGCCTATTCAAACTCCCTTTATAACCCAAGCCCTCTAGTCCTGGTAATATCCTTGTAAGTATTTTCTGCAACCTTTCCAGTTTAATGACATCTTTCCTCTAGCAGGGCAACAAGAACTGTACACAATAATCCAAATGTGGTCTTACCAATGCCCTGCACAGCTGTAAAATAACACCCCAACTCCTGTACCCAGTATCCTGACCAATGAAGGCAAGCATGTCAAACACCTTCTTCACCACCCTGTGTCACCACTTTCAGGGAAACATGTACTTGTACTCCTGGGCCCCCGTTCTACAACAATCCCCAGGGCCCTACCATTCACTGTGAAAGTCTTACCCTCATTTGTCTTCTGCCTCTACCTTCACCCTCTGTCTCCTATCATTTGCTAATTTTGTATTCATTTGATTAGCTCACCCTGGATCCCATGTGATCTAACCTTCTGGACCAGTCTACCATGCAGTACCTTGTCAAAGTCCATATAAACAGCATCTACCATGCTACCCTCATCTACCTTCCTGGTCACCTCTTCAAAAAACTCAAATTTGAGAGATACTATTTCCCATGCACCAAGCTATACAGATTATCCCTAATCAATCCTTGCCTGTCCAAATGCATGTAGATCCTGCCTTTCATAATCCCCTCCAATAATATACCCACCACTGACTTTGCCAGAAAAAAAGTAGAAATCTGAGGTTTGGGAGCAGTTTCAAATTCAGCAAAAAAGGACCAAGAGATTCATTAAGAGAGCAATAGTAGAATGTGAGAGTAAACTTGCCAGGAATGTGAAAGCAGACTGTACAAGCTTCTACAAGTATGTAAAGCCAAAATGGTTAGCAAAGAAAAAATGTCAAACAGGGGAGTTAATAATGGGGAACAAATAAATAACATTGCTTCAAGCAAAAATTTAGAAATGAGCACAGAAACTTCCCAGAAATGCTGGGGAACTAGGAGTCTAATGAAAAGATGTTAAATGAAATTAGGTGTTGGTTAAAAAAAAATTGTGGGCAGAAAGCCCATAAATTCCCAGGACCTGAGAACCTGCACCCCCATGTAGTAGCCACAGAAATAGTGGTTGCATCGGTTGTCATTGTCCAAAATTCTGTAGTTTGTGGAATGGTGCCTGCAGATTGCAGTGACAAATGTAACCCCATAATTTAAAAAGGAGAGGGAGAGAATAAATAGGGAACTACAGGCAGATTCACCTGACATCAAAACAAGCAAAAGAGAGAGAGTCTATTGTAAGAGATGTGATTGTGGGATATGGGATTAAACAAAGGCAACATGGATTTATGAAAGGGGAATCATTTGACAAACCCACAGGAGTGCTTTGAGGATATATCTGGCAAAGTAGATAAAAGAGGTGAATGGATATTGTGCATCTGAATTTTCAGAAGACCTTTGATAAAGTTCTACACAAGAGGTTAGTGCCCAAAATTAAAACACGTGGGTGAGGAAATAATGAAATGAAAATTGACTGACACAGGAAACAAAGTGAAGTCTAATATTTCACTGAGGTATAAGAGAATTGGTCTTTAACTACCTTTACAATGGTTGGTAATTGAATTACCACCAGCTGCACAGAAGTGCTGATTAGGGATAGAGACACAAGAGACGACAGATGCTGCTTGTTTTTTGCTCCAGATTCCAGCATCTGCGAAGGTAAAGGGATGGTTGATGTTTCGCGTCGAGACCCTGCATCAGATGCTGCTTGATCCACTGAGTCTGCTTAGGGATGCTTAATAAATGCCAAAAAAAACCCAGAATTTCTTATTCTGCGGTAAAATACCTTTACTTGATGTTGAGAGGTCAGAATAATTTCAATGTAACAACTGACACTTCCTTTTCTCTCTATCCTTCTACGAGCTGAATCTTGTGTCTACTCATGATTGTACTGGGGATGGGGTCAATCTACTGACAATCAAATGAGGTACGACTTCTGGTGACTGACCAGGTCACTTTTCCTGACTTCAGAGCCATCATGGCTGAGAGTTCTTACTTAAGGTAAAACTCCACTCACCTTAAACAATTGAAATTGCAGATTTGTCTTTGATCTAGGATAAAATTTCCATTACACATCCCTGTTGGCCTAAACAATACTTCAGCTCTCTTTCACTCTCTAGCTATCTGTATCAATTCTTTGATACTTTAATGTTATAAAATAATAATTTTGAACTGCATTCAAGCGATTAACATAACTTCCAATAGTTAGAATGGGTAAGAAGGTTCAGTGGAATTATGGAATCCTCAAGAGGATACATCTCAGCTGGGAACCTCAAACCTTTGAAACTTCCAAACATCTGCTCTTTTGCTGAAACAAGTTAATCCCATTTTAACATGAAACACTGTAGACAACTCCTGCATGTTAGCATTTCTAAAAACTTTTAGTACAGAACTCAGACACAAGGAGCCTATTTTACAACAATGTTTCACTTATTGGTACAATGACAACATTTAAAAGACACCTAGACAGGTAGGAAAGGCTAGGAAGGATGTGGGTCAAACACAGGCAAATGGGACGAGCTTACATGGGCGTCTTGGCCGGCATGGATGAGTTGGGCTGAAGGGCCTGTTTGATGACTATGATGTTATGTAAATATTATAGCTGTGTCAAGTCAATAACCATTGGCGATCAGATGCCTCTTCTGTCTCATAGCTTCACAGCTTGTACATTCACAGAGTCTTGGTTCTCTCAAAGCAATCTGTGATACCTTACTGTTGGCCACTTTCTGGAACTGTGGAGCACAAATTGTCTTACTATCCAGCTGCCAGTCCTGTTCAATAGGTCCTTTAGGTATTGCCACAAAGGACATCTGCTATCAAGGGCCTTTCTTCTCCTGCTACTTCTCACAGGTAGCACAGCTCCTCTCCTCATTCCTTGTATCATTCTAAAGTCGGAGGAATGGCTATTGAAGTCCCCATGCCTGAAAGAGTAGTGTAGTTTGATTCAAATTTGATCCAACTTCAGTCGCTCAAGACTTATGAAACAATGTTATTTTCCTGATCATAAACAATACCACTTTTCCCACAGCTAACTCTTCTTCAGTGCTGAGGTCTAACTTTGAGATGTCAGATTCTCATTGCATACAGATTGACATGTTCTGCCCACTTTGCATATTTAAGCCAACTGTTACCTTGTACTTGCCACTGCCCATTTCAAGGTGGTTGTCAGTGGGAAACATTACAACATTTTTCATGGGTGGGCTGCTATAATATTTCAGCCAATTTACTAACTATTTCAAACCAATTTTACAGCATGTGTCTCAAACACATTGGTAAGCTCACAGACACAATGGTTATATGAACAGATGCAAATATTGAAATATTTTGATCAGCAGTAGAAGCAAATGCTTGCAGAACCCTCTAGAAGACTCCAGTTAGCATTGTTACATCAGATGTACAATAAACACCTTCAACTGATTGCATCTTTGTATCATAACTCAATTAAATGTTCATTGCCCAATGCTGTAAATTATAGTTTAGCTATAATGTGCTGTGTATGAATGCAAGCCCCAAGTGTCAACGTGAACTTTCTGAATAAGCATCAGTGTGTATTTGATTTATAACCAGGTTTATGATACTAAAATTCCATCAAAAGGATCAATTGCTTTTAAGTTCAGAATGCCCCCAGCAGTGGAGCATTAACAAACTGTCTGATCCCTCCATTATTAATTTATATTTTTACTTCACTCAAAAGGGTTAATTTTAACTTTATTGCCTTCTGCTTTGGGCATTTTTGAGCATACACTAAATAGATGTTATGTCAAACATTGACACCCATAAATTGTTTTAGTCACAATCCTCATATCAGCTCTGTAAGTAACAGTGTAGTTGGTACTGCTGGTGGCTTGTAGCTTCAGCAACCCAAGTCAATCCTGACTTGATGTGTTGTCTGTGTGGAATTTACTTGTTCTCGCAGAAAATGTGTGTTTTTCCTGGGTGCTCCAGCTTTCCTACTGTACATGAAAGATGGTTAGTTACTTAGTTCCTGTAAATTTATCCTTGTACTGATGGTTGGTAGGAGGGTAAAGGTGGAGTCGATTGGCATGAGAGAGAAAAGTTTACTGGGAATTAGTGTGAGAATGGGATTGGTGGGATTACACTGAGAGCCAGGACTGACTTGATGGGCTAAATGGTTCCCTTTTGTGTCACAAGGAACTACAGAAAATAAGAAATTTAAATAAAATATAAAAAAATGAGTGATACTGCAAGCTTTGACAATTTGAGTTATAGAGCATTGCAGCACAGTACAGGCCCTTCAGCCCATAATGTTGTGACAACATTTTATCTTGCTGTAAGATAAATCTAACCCCTCCCTCCCACATAGCCCTCCATATTTCTTATCATTTATGTGCCTATCCAAGAGCCTCTTTAATGTCCCTAATGTATTTGCCTCCACCATCTCTGCTGGCAGTGCATTCTATGGGCGAGACAATTCTGAATCCACACAGCCAAGTTTCCCGGGACCCCATGCCTCTTGACTTTCTGAAATAAGCCTTCCATGAGGAACCTTATCAAACACCTTACTAAAATCCATGTACACCACATCCACTGCTCTACCTTCAACAATATGCTTTGTCACATCAAGGAATTCAATCAGACTCATGAGGCATGACCTGCCCTTCACAGAGCCATGCTGACTGTACCTAATTAGCCTATGCTTTGCCAAATGCCCATAAATCCTGTCTCTAAGACTCTTCTCCAGTGATTTGCCCAGCACTGAAGTAAGACTCCACTGGGCTGTAATTCCTAGGGCATCTCTACTCCCTTTCTTGAAAGAAGGAACAATGTTTGCCACCCTCCAATCATCTGGCACTACTCCTGTGGCCAGATCATCACAAAGATCATCGCCAAAGGCACAGCAATCTCTCTCTCTCACTTCCCATAATAATCTTAGATATATCCTGTCCGGGCCCCAGTGACTTATTTATCCTAATGTTTTTTCAAAAGTTCCAGCATATCCCCTTTCCTCATGTCGACATGCCCTAGTGTATCAGCCTGTTATATGCCATCCTCACAAACGTCAAGGTCCCTCTCACTGGTGAATACTGAAGCAAAGTATTCATTAAGGACCTCCCCTACCTCTTTCAACTCCAGGCACGTTTCCTCTTTTATCCCTGATCGGTTCTATCCTCACTCTGGACATGCTCCTATTCCTCACATACATGTAGCATGCCTTGGGGTTTTCCTTAATCCTACTCATGCCCCCTTCTCCTAAGTCCATTCTTAAGCTCCCTCCTGGCTACCTTGTAACTCTCCAGAGCCCTGTTTGATCTATGTTTTCTAAAGCATAAGCAAGCTTCTTTTTTCCTCTTGACGAGATATTCTACATCTCTTGTCAACCATGGTTCGTTCACTCTACCATCCTTACCCTGCCTCAGTGGAACAAACCTATCCGGAACCTCATGCAAGTACTGCTAAAACAACCTCCACATTTCTGCTGTGCACTTCCCCAAGAACATCTGTTCCCAATTTACGCTCCCAAGTTCCTGCATAATGCACCATAATTCCCCCTCCCCCAATTAAATACTTTTCCATGTTGTTTGCTCCTATCCCTCGCCAAGGCTATGGTAAAGGTCAAGGAGTTATGCTCACTATCTCCAAAATGCTCCCACTGAGAGATCTGAAATCTGATCAGGCTCATTACCTAGGACCAGGTCCAGTATGGCCTCTTCTCCAGTCAACTTGTCCACATATTGTCTCAGGAATCCTTCCTGGACACACCTAACAAACTCTGCCCCATCTATCCTTTACACTAAGGAGGTACCAATCAATATTAGGGAAGTTGAAATCACCCATGACAACAACCCTGTTATTTATGCACTTTTCCAAAAATCTGCCTCCTCAGTGTCTCTGCTGCTATTTGTGCGTGTGTGTGGGGGGGGGGGGGGGTGCATCTGTAGAATACTCCCAATAGAGTGATTGCTCCCTTCCTGTTTCTGACTTCCACCCACACTGATTCAGTGGATGATTCCTCCAGGACATCCTCCCTTTCTACAGCTGTGACACTCTCCCTGATCAGCAGAGCCACTCCCCCACCTTTTTTACCTCCACCCCTGTTTCTTTTGAAACATCTAAACCCTGGAATATCCAGCAGCCATTCCTGCCCTCGTGACAGCCAAGTCTCTGTAATGGCCACAACGTCATAGTTCCATGTACTTACCCGTGCTCTAAGTTCATCACCCTTGTTCCTGAACCTTCTCACATTAAAGGAGACACACTTCAGCCCATCCAACTGACTGCAGTTTTGCCCTTTGAACTATTAATCCTTCCTCACAGCCTTTCTACACACTGCATCGACTTGTACACTAAATGTACCAACCTCTGACCTATCACTTGGTTCCCATCCCCCTACCAAACTAGTTTAAACCCTGCCCAGCTCTAAAAAAACCTGTCCACAAGTATATTGGTTCCCCACTAGTTCAAGTGTAACCTGCCCCTTTTGTACAGGTCGTAACTTCCCCAGAAGAGATCCCTATAACCCAGAAATCCAAAACCCTGCCCCCTGCACCAACTCCTCAGCTACACATTCATCTGCCAGATCAACCTATTCTTACCCTCATTGGCACATGGGACAGGCAGCAATCCAGAGATTACTACCCTTGAGGTCCTGTTTTTCAGCTTCCTACCTAGCTCCCTATATTCCCTCTTCAGGACCTCATCTCTTTTCCTGCTTATGTCATTGGTACCAATATGTACCACAACCTTTGGCTGTTCACCCTCCCCTTTCAGAATGGTGTGGGCCCAATCCAGGACCTCCCTGACCCCAGCACCCAGGAGGCAACATACCATCCAGGAGTCTCTCAGGTCCACAGAATCTCCTGTCTGCCCACCTTACCACTGAATCCCCTTTCACTACCACTCTCCTCTTCCCCCCTCTTCCCTTCTGCATCACACAACCAGGATCAGTGCCAGAGACCTGGTCATTACAGCTTTCCCCTAGTGGGTTATCCCCCTCCACAGTATCCAAAGTGGTATACCTGTTATTGAGAGGAATGGCCACAGGGGTACTCTGCACTACCTGCCTATTCTCCATCCTTCTCCTGACAGTCACCCAGCTACCTGCCTCCTGGAGCTTAGAGTGACTGCCTCCCTGTAGCTCTTATCTATGAACTCCTTGTTCTCCCGTAGGAATCAAAGGTCATCCGGCTGCAGCTCCAGTTCCCTAACACAGTCAGTTAGGAGCAGCAGCTGGATGCACCTCATGCTATCAGGGAGACTGGAGGTCTCCCAGAACGCCCACATCTCACAAGCTGAACACACCACTGACCCTGGAGCCTTTCTAACTACCCTAGCCTGGCACTGAAGGAAAAATCAAAGAAAGAAGGAAGGAAACTTACCAGAGACTTACTTCACCTCCTCTCATCAAAGCCTCAACTCCACTCTAACCTTGGCCCACTCACACAATCACTGCTCTGCATATACCTACCTTCCTTTTATTCGCTGCTGTTAATTATCCAATCAGCTATTAACAATTTGCAAATGTGCTTCTTGTAGACTCTTGCAAGGTGAAACTCACAAGCACAGAGACTCACCTCTTTTAAGTCTTCTACTCCAAATCTCACTCCAAATCTCTTTCCAATTCCTGACTCTGCAAGGTGAAACTCGGAAGGTTCCATGGCAACGTGCAACCTCATAATCATTTGTGGTGTAACATCAACGTTTATGCACATACGCTGCATCCTTTGAGTCCAAATATTGTTTTGTCTTTGCAAGCTATTGATGGAGGCTTGGAGTGTCCCCTTCTTCATAATAGGACGAATGAATAGTGTGGGAGGAGCTAGATGGAGCTCTGAAGGGATATGATGAACAGGAGGGTTCACTGCAGGGGTGTGGGAGGAGACTCAGGGAGAAGATGAAGAGAATATGAAGGTGTGTTCACTGTGTCATAGAGTCATAGAGTTAAACAACATGGAAAAAATTCCTACAGCCCAACTCACCTATGCTGACCAAAATGTTTATCTGAGCTAATACCTGTTGCCTGCATTTGGCCTATATCTCTCTATGCCTTTTCTACCCATGTATCTGTCCAAATGTCTTTTAAACATTATGATTGTACCCACATCTACCCCTCTTCTGATAGCTTGTTTCATATACCCACCAACCTCTATGTGAAAAAGTTGCCTCTCAAGTTCCTCTTAAATCTTTCCCCTCTCATGTCCTCTATGTCCTCTAGTTTTAGACTCCTCTAACCTGGGAAAAAGATTGTGACCATCTACCTTATTTACGTCCCACATGATTTTATAAATCTCCATAAATTCATCCCTCATCCTCCTATGCTTCAAGGAAAAAAATCCCAGTTTATCCAGTCTCTCTTTATAACTCAAGTCCTTCAGTTCTGGTAACTTCCTCATGAATCATTTCTGCACCCTTTCCAGCTTACTAACATCTGTCCTATAGCTGTGACCAGAACTGTACACAATACCAGAAATGCACACAACACCAGAAGTGCACTAGGTGTCAGTGGGTTTTATATGAAGAACATGAACGTGGTGGGCTAAGGGGCCTGCTTTGGTGCTGATTGATTCAAGAACACCAGCTCAGAGATTAACATCATGAGGGATCAAATGAGTGTGGGGGAATGTGTGTCACATGGCGATAGATATGTTCGCTGCAGTCTGGCAGGATGCATAGGGAACCCAGTTCAGGGGGCTTGCCAAGAAAGGATTCAAGCATTTCAACTGCCTGAAGGAATCAGATGAGTGCAATGCTTGAGATGCCTTTTACTCACCAACTTCTACTGATGCACCATAGAAAGTATCCTATCTAGATGCATCGTGGCTTGGTACGGCAATTGCTCTGCCCAGGACCGCAAGAAACTGCAGAGAGTTGTGGACACAGCCCAGTGCATCACAGAAACCAGCCTCCCCTCCATGGACTCTGTCTATACCTCTCGCTGCCTTGGTGAAGCAGCCAGCATAATCAAAGACCCCACCCACCCAGGTCATTGTCTCTTCTCCCCTCTCCATCAGGCAGAAGATACAGCACTCTGAGGGCACATACCACCAGGCCCAAGGACAGCTTCTATCCCATGGCGATAAGACTATTGAATGGTTCCTTTATACGATGAGATGGACTCTTGACCTCACAATCTACCTTGTTTGACCTTGCACCTTCTTGCTTAGCTGCAATGTATTTCACAGTAGCTGTGACACTTTACTCTGTATTCTGTTATTGTTTTTACCCTGTATTACCTCAATGCACTGTGTAATGAACTGTATGAACAGTATGCAAGGCAAGTTTTTCACTGTACCTTGGTACAAGTGACAATAATAAACCAATACCAATACCTTCTTGATGAGACCTTCAAACCATATCATGTTTAAACTTGGAAAAAATTAGGAGTGGTACTGTTGATCCTTCGCTTAAATTTGAAGATATTTGGAGTCCATTTATTCAATATTTTCACATGATGTAGATCCCCTTTCAATTTGGAGGAATGGACTTGACGACATAATATTGCTCTGTTTCTACTGAGAAATTTTAGCCCAGTTTTTTTTTCTTTTTTTTGTTGTTTGTTTTTCTTTTAAAAAGCTTTTTTTGTTTAGTTTATATTGTTTATAATTTCTTTTTTATTGATTTGTTTTTTTAAAATTTATATAATAAATCTTTTTTCTTTCTTTTGTATTATATTCATTTACTAAGAGATCATTGGATCTACAGTTTTTTTAATATTTTATTGCTCTTTATGATTATATATGCTATGATTGTTATCCTGATCTCTTTGTATTACATGTATTAATGTTGATGCTATATATCAATCTGTATTAATTTGAAAACTAATAAAATATTGAAAAAGAAAAAAGATGAAACCAAAATGTACACATAAAGAGATGGTAAAGTGTGCAAGTCGGTCTCTCTGAGTGAATGCAGGAGAAGGCAGGCAGCCTGGAGAAGTTCCTCTCATTGCTCTTTCAGCAGATTCTACTGAGCAAGGATGGCATGAGTATGTCCTGTCAAGGGCTTGAGTCACATTGTATCGGCTGGAGTAGAGCCTGCTCTCCTGCATGAATGGACAGTGGCAGCAAATCAACAGATTATTCTCTTGCATGAATGGAGAGATGTCATTCACACTGCAGCAAAAGAAGAGATAGAACATAGAACAGTACAGCACAGGAACAGGCCCTTCGGCCCATGATGCTGTGCCCAACTAATTAATCCAGTAATTAAATGCCTAAATAAACTAATCCTGTCTGCATACACAATGCCTATATCCCTTCATTCCCTGCGTATTCATATGCTAATTTTCGAGTCTCTTGAACACCTCCACTACCACCCCTGGCAGCACATTCCAGGCATCCTCCACTCTCTGTGTAAAAAACTTGTCCTGCACATCTCCTTTGAATTTACACCCTCTCACCTTAAATGCACACCCTCTCTCTATGCCTCTCATTATTGTATATCAGGTCTCCCCTCAGCCTCCACAACTCCAGAGAAAACAACCCGAGTTTGTCCAACCTCTCCTTCTAGCACGTACCCTCTAACACAGGCAGCATCCTGCTAAACCTCTTCTGCACCCTCTACAAAGCCTCCACATCCTTCCTGTAATGGGTTGACCAGAATTGAATGCAGTTCTCCAGATGCAGCCTAACTAGAGTTTTATAAAGCTACAACATAACTTCCCGACTCTTGAACTCAGTGCCTCAACTAATAAAGGCAAGCATGCCAAATGTCTTCTTTATCACCTTATCAACCTGTGCAACCACTTTCAGGGAGCTATGGACTTGGACCCCAAGATCCCTCTGTACATCAATGCTATTAAAGGTCTTGCCATTAACAATGTACTGTCCCTTTGCATTTGATCTCCTGAAGTGCAACACCTCACATTTGGCCGGATTAAGCTCCTTCTGCCTTTTCTCCACCCATATCTGTAAGTGATCTATATCCTGCTGTATCCATTGGCAATCTTCTACACTATACCCAGCATCACCAATCTTTGTATCATCTGCAAATTTACTAATCCACTCATCTACATTTTCATCCAGGTTACTTTTATATACATATCTCACAAACAGCAGAGGCCCCAGTACGGATCCTTGCGGAACACCACGGGTCGTGGACCTCCAGCCAGAATAATTTCCATTGACCACTGTGCTCTTCTATGGGCAAGCCAATTCTGAATCCAAATGGCTAAATCACTGTGGATCCCATGCATCTTACTCTTCTGGATGAGCCTCCCATGAGGGACCTTGTCCAACACCTCACTAAAATCCATGCAGACAACATCCACTGCTCTACCTTCATCAATCACCTCCTCACCTCCTCAAAAAACTCAATCGTTAGCAAGACATGATCTATCCTTCTCAAAGCTATGCTGACTGTCCCTAATTAGGCCATGGTTTTCCAGATGCTCATACTTATCCTTATCTATAGCTATCTTAAAACTTAATGGGTTGTGGTGACACAATGTTCCCTCAATGTTCTCCCGCTGAAAGGTCAATCACCTGGCCAGGCTCATTTCCCAACACCAGGTCCAGTATGGCCCCTCATCTCATTGGACTATTTACGTACTGAATTAAGAAACCCTCCTGGATACACTAAACAAATTCTTCCCTGTCTATTTCTCTTGCACTAAGGAGGTCCCAGCCTATATTTGTTCTATACATTTGTAGTGTAAGCACATTCTGTAAATAGAGCACCATTGCTGCCCAAGTGATCCCCTTTGGGCAGTACAAATCTTCAAGTGTTTGAGAGGCTTTTACACAGGACATAGTCTCTCAAGATCTCGTGGCAGAAGGACCTTAGATTGCAGCCCTTCCCCACAAAGCCTTTGTGTTGGCTGCACCAACCTTCAGTGCATCCCTCAGCATCCTCAGCCTGCAATGTGCCATTCAACATCATTTCCTTACAGACATCCTGTACTGGAAGACCAACAAGTTTCAGGAAGACCAAAGTGCATCTTTCACTGAACTGATGATCCTCCAGAAGCACTTTATGTTTTCTTGGTATGCATCCCTGGGAAAAGGCTGTAGATCAGAGAGTCCTCTGTTACACAACTTTTTTGGATGAACCTTGACAAGAATCCTTGCATCCTTTTCTCGACCTTCTTTGCAAATGCACGGTCCACAATGAATTGTCTTGTCCTCATCTCAGTTGTTCCGAGGGCAGCATGCTTTGGGAGTGAGACTCTGATTATGCAGGAAGGATCTGACAAGGAGGGCACTCTCACTGCCAACCAAGTGGGGTCTTGGTAATTGTTGGTGTGTTCTGGTGATGAGGGATTCTGCCAACTGGTTTCGATAGTCTGCTTGGGGAACCACCCCAGTCCAGATGAAGGGTCTCGACCTGAAATGCCGACTGTCCATTTCCTTCCACAAATACTACCATCCCAAAGAGCTGCCCACAAAGACTTGATGATCATGGATTTTCCCTTTTCAGTTGTCCATCACTGTCAGTTATCATTTTAAGGTGTCCCCTGCCATCTTGCAAATGTGGCATCATGATGCAGTCTGAGCATTCTGCATTCTGCAAAACTAGAAAGTTAAAATACAGTTTTGTGGAAGGTGTGGAATGAAGATTGGAGTGAGATTATGGAAGAATTCGAAGCATCACAAACAACTTAATAAATAACATAGCAATTATTTTTGTTTTATTTTGAAATCCACGGAACTTTGAAACATTCACCTGAGGGAAGGATAAATTTAATTTTTAGAACTAGAGAAATTGTAAAGCAGGAATTATGCATAAACAGGCTGTCAACAACTCACACCTATTGCAGGATTTTTTTGAGTTGCAAGCGTTTGAAAACAGCAGAAATTTTCAATATTTCACCTATGTCTAAAGGTAATATCGGAGGAAGTTGTTGCTGGGCCCCTATGGAGTGTAAAGATTCACTGTCACTAGCTTCTGCATTTTTGCATTTAACAGAATTTCTGCATTTAACTGCATGAGTATGCACTAGCAGCATTGTTTAAGTTCTTTTATCATAAGGGTGAATGGCCTTAGTCTAACCATTATTTATCATGGTAAACTCTATGGCAACAGTGACCCTTTAAAATGTTGTTGTTCCCACTTTTAGAATTAAACCAGTTTTTCAATTTTAAGGGGAAAAGGGGATTAGCAGCTAATGCACATCAACCAAACACTGTTTACACATAAACAATCGACACTGGACTACAGTCACATGAAATCTGATAAAAGGCCAAAGACATTGTGACCTGTGCTTTCCTTCTACAGTTGCAAACTAGCTGCTGTGTATTGTAGATTATTTTTGTTTCACACACTAACCCCAGAATGTCTGTGAGCTTCAAATAATTAAATTAGATTTATTTTTGTTTAAAAGTGGAAGGGTTAAGGTGCAGTCCATTATGTCCTGATGTACAAACGAAAGATAATGTAACAGGAGGTCAAAATGCAATGATTGCATCTGTTTAGATCACTAAATCTGTAAGTGGGAATGTAATAGCCTCCTTCCTGTGAAGGTCATTGAAAGTAATAAGGTGAAGCTTTGCTGGGATTTGAACAGTATCAATTTTTCAAACAATCTAATTAGCTCAATCTGAGAACCTTGCAGGTGTTTTCCAGACACTCACTTCCAGCATACAAGCAACTGGGTGTGAAGAAGTACCTTGGGAATATATTGCACTGAAACTATAATGGGAGGACGAAGAAAGCGCCTCACAGAATGGGTTGTAATTGTTAAATTACTCCGGATGCTCAGAATGATCAATCAGAGATTAAAGACACAGATGGCCTCAGTGCCCCTGAGGTGTACACACTTCACAACTAGCTGTTCTCAATTGGCACTGCAGGAAATGCCATCACCCATAGTTTGTAAGTGGTAGCTAAGGACTGCAGAAGGAGTCAGGGTGTCTAATTCTAAAACAATCAATGAAAAATCAGCAAGGCCTGGACCAGGTTCCTCCAATGTGTGCTTCTAAGGTGTGAAGATTGTTGAATTTTGGCAGTGAAAACAACAGCTCAGTCTATTTTGTATATGCAGGCAGAATAAGAGCTGTGGAGACTAATTGCACTTTAGAGTCATAGAGATATCCAGCACAGAAACAGGCTAATTGAGTCTGCATCTCCCATTTGCACTAATATTGCACTAATCCTATTTTGTTTTCCCCACATTCCCATCTACACCTCCCAGATTCTACCACTCACTTCTGCACTAGGGGCAATTTACAGTGGCCAATAAGCCCACAAACCTGCACGCCATTGGAATGTGGAAGGAAACTAGAGTATCCAGATGAAACCGACGCAGTCACAGAGAGAACATGCAAACTCCACATAGAGGTCAGTATTGAATACAGGTCACTTGAACAGTGAGGAAGCAGCTCTGCTAGCTGTGCTACTGTGCTGTCCTGTTCTCAATTCACAATCTTGCTGGTTACTGCATATTAAGTGCTCATCTAGATAGTTTTTTTAATGTGATACATGTTTCTGTTTTTTTATAATCCATTTAAGTGATGAGCTCCATTCTTTGGGTAAATTATTTCCCCTGAACTTCTCTTCATCCTTTCATCTCTTATCCTATGTTCCCTGGTTATTGAAATCCCTGCAAAGGAAGATGGATTTTTCTAATTAGAGAAACAAAGGACTACAGATGCTAGAATCTAGTTGCAAAATACTATGATGCTGGAGGAACTCAGCAGGCCAGGCAGCAACCCGACACATTCTCCACAGATGCTGCCTGGCCTGCTGAGTTCCTCCAGCATCATAGTGCTTTTGATCTTTCTAATTCATTTATCTTGGCCTTTCATAATTTTATATTCCTTATTTAAATATAATCTTGCATCACAGTCTGGTATGGAGGCTCCAATTGTTGGCCTGAAGGAATAAAACATTTCTTCAAAAGTGGAAGAAGTGGAGGCTGTCATTTTCTGAACTAACTCTTTCTGGATTGAAGTAATTGAAAGTGGACATCATGGAGGTCCTATCGATAATTTGCTAATCAGAGATCATTTCCGTTATTTGTGGTATGCTCTTTGACAAGGCAGAAGAATCAACATGGGTTTATAAGAGTCGTCTGTGTTGTGAACTGGAGTGGCCTGAGCCTAGTGTCTGACTTGAACTGGCCTGATTCAGCAAAAAGCAAGGGAATGACATCGGAGGCATGTCCTTGTTTGGGAGAAGAGTGGTGAGGTGGTGCCACCTGTAGCCTTGGGCCAGAGTGAATAAGGGGTGGTCACCAGGTGGCTCAATGGATCAGAGCCAACAGAATCGAAGTATAACAGTGCAGAACTGATAAGAGAAAAGAATAATAATGAAGGTTTTTGGAGGTACACCTGCATGAACTCAGGAGACTAACAACTGAGAACTCCAGGAAGATCAACTATCACAAGGAAGATCCCCATGCTGAGGGCAGGGAGAAGAAGGAACAATCATTTGGCCAATGGGAGATCCCCTATTTCACTGTTGTGAGAGAAGTCATTTGGGAGAGTACTGGTCCAATTTAGGAATTGTTGACCCAGGATCAATATAACTTACATGGATATTTGCATTTGATATAATAAAGTTGATACAGTTAAGTTGCCAGTTTGAAATAATTGGGATTTGTGTGGTCAGTTACCTAACCTAAGGTAGTTGACCAAGGTAAGGGTCAACACAATGCATAGGATCGAAAGAGGCCGCAGGAGGTTGTAGACTCAGCCAGCTCCATCTATGGCACAACATTCCTTACCATCGAGGACATCTTCACAAGGTGGTGCCTCAAGAAGGCGGCATCCACCACGAAGGACCCTCACCATCCGGGACATACCTTCTTCTCATTACTACCATCTAGGAGAGGTACAGGACCCTGAAGTCTGCACTGAATGATTCAGGCACAGTTTCTTCCCTTCCGCTATCAGATTTCTGAATGGTCCATGAACCCTCACTATTCTTTTTTTGCACTATTTATTTATTTTTGTAATTTATAGTAATTTGATGTCTTTGCACTGTACTGCTGCCGCAAAACAACAAACTTCATATCATATAAGCCAGTGATAATAAATCTGATTCTGATTCTGCATAGGTTTGTGGACATGTGTTTCTAGATCCCTACACTTCTACCATATAGTATATATTCCTTTGCCTTGTTTGCCCTTCTTAAATGTATTACTTTACAGTTCTGTGGATTGAATTCCATTTATTTTGTTTCTGCCCTCCTAATCAGTTCATTGATATCTTCTTGAACTTTACAACATTCTGTTTGGATCATCTGCAAACCTTTTCATCATGACCTCCTTCAATTGTCTAAATCTTTGATATACAGTATACCATGAAGAGCAAAGCACCTATCTGAGCCTTGTGTAGCTGCAATATAAACAGATTTTCAGTCACTGAAAACCTCATCAATCATTACTCATTTGTTTCCTGCATTTGAGCTGATTTTGGATTCAGTCTCTGATTTCCCCTTGGAACCCATGTACTTTTACTTCACTGGTCAGTCTGTTCAGTGGGACTCTGTCAAATGCCTTGCTAAAAATCCACACAGACCACATAAACAGCATTTCCCTCATTGTGTCTCCTTGTTACCTGCTCAAAAACTTCAATTGTTAGTTGTACAAAGTTCTCCCTTGAAAAATCCCTTGTGTCCTTTTTTAATCTGTGGCTTTCTAAATGTTGATTGGAACTGTCCCACAGAGTGTTTTTCCAATTATTTTACCACCATCAATGTGAAACTGAAATAACTGTAATAACTCTGTCTATCTCTTTCTTCTTTATTAAACAATGACACAGTGTTAGTAGTCTTCCAGTTTTCCAGCAGGATGTCTGAGGTGTTTAGCCATAAATGTTTAGAAAACGAAAGTCAGAGTGCCTATTATTTCCTCCCTTGCTTCTCCTCAGAGCTTGGGATACATTTATCCAAGTCTGACAATTTAACTACCTTTAAAGTGAGGGATTGAGAAATTCAGTCAGGTTGCATTATTTTCTCAGCACCATGTGAATAAAGATCAACTATTTCTGGACTGTAAAACAATCGCAGCAATGCCTAGGTGGAATCATGTCAATGAGAAGTTTTGAAAGGACCCATTGAGCTGTGAATAGTGCCAGCTCTGATAATACAATTTACACATTAGATGAGCAAAGGATTACATTATTTCCATGTTGTTCTCATTCCAAATGTTGCCTGGGAAATTGTTACACAGTTGTGAAATGCACCAGCCGTGGGCACTCCTGGGACAACTAGATTTTAATTGTGCTTTTGCCTTTACGGCAGAGTGAATTAAAAGGGGCTTCCTGGCCACATCCCAGCCTGACAACGAAAACCTGAGAAAGGTGGGTTCTGCTTACTTGTTCTCCTTGAGCACATCACCTACCCTACCCACTCTGCTAAGCCCCAAGATAACAGACCAAGATCAACATCCTCCATGCATCTGATGCCAGTCCCTCTTTTTCCCCATCGATCACCTCCTTGCCATTCCACAGGACCCACACTGAATCATATCCCAGACCACATGGACTTTTGCTCTCACCCAACTCCTAGATTGGATTTCCAACCTTCAAAACAGCCAGTTCTCTCTAAGGACCTTGATTAATGATTAATGCATTGAGTCTCATGCACCACTGAATTTCACCATAATTTTCCCATGCATGAGGTTCAAAGCATTGGTCATTATTCAAAGGCACTTACATGTTTTCTGTTGTACACTATTCCATTCTGAAGAGCATGAAGGAAAGTGTCAGATAAGTCCAAGAGTGGATGTCAGTCCAAAGTGTTCAGGGGAAGAGAGAAGCGGATGGCCAAAGCAGAGAAGGTTCACAGTCTGCATGGAATGAGTTACACCATCAGGAATGAGGGAGTCCAATATCTCAATGATTGCCCCCTTGCAGAACTGGCAAACGCCCCAAGTCGCTTCAGCTCACTTTAACATGGAACCAACATGTGTAGTCATCAGTCCACATAGAACACAGAGCATCGAACAGTACAGCACAGCAACAGCCCTTTGGCCCACGATGTTGTGCTGAACCAATTAAACTAGTAAATAAAAGGCTAATCTCTTCTGCCTATGTAATATCCATATCCCACCATTCTCTGCACATTCATCTGCCTATCTAAGAGCCTCTTAAATGTCTCTGTTCATTGGCATTCACTACCAGCACTGGCAACTCATTCCAGGCATACAGCACTGTCTGTGTAAAAAACTTGCCCCACATATCTCCTTTGAACTTACCCCTCTCACCTTTAATGCATGCCCTCTGGTATTAGACCTTTCAACCCTGGGAAAAAGATACCAGCTGTCTACTCTGTCTATGCCTCTCATAATCTTCTATCAGGTCTCCCATCAGGCTCCACCATTCCAGAGAAAACAACCCAAGTTTGTCCAACCTTTCCTCATAGCACATGCCCTCAAGTTCAGGCAGCATCCTGGTAAACCTCTTCTGCACCCTCTCCAAAGCCTCCAGATCCTTCCAATAATAGCGCAATCAGAATTGAATGCAATACTCCAGATGCTTCCTAACAAGAGTTTTAAAAAGCTCCAACGTAACTTTCCAACTCTTGAACTCAATGCCTTGACTAAGAAAGGCAAGCATGCCATATGCCTTCTTTACCATGTTTACCATGGTGTCATTCTGTGCAGCCACTTTCAGGGAGCTATGGACTTGGACCCCAAGATCCCTCTGTACATCAACACGGTTAAGGATCTTGCCATTAACAGTGTACTGTCCCTGCGGAACACCACAAGCCACAGACCTCCAGCCAGAATGAGTCTCATCGACCACTACCCACTGTCTTCTATGGGCATGCCAATGCTGAATCCTCGGTATGTTGCAGTGACATTTTTGTTTCATAAGCCAGCATCAGGAGCACACTGGTCATCCGGATGACCTCATGGAACAGTTGGGCCTTGCCATATGTAGGAAAGGCTATCATCCAGAACATCTCTGCCTCCGTGATAGCCCTCTTGTCCTGGTTGCCGCTGTACGCCGGGTGCTCCCCAAAGTCATCGAGAGCGTGGATATAGGGCACCACAAATGCTGGAAGGCAGCAACCGTACCAGCTCGTGGGGAGCCACAGGTAGGCACAGTGGCCACAAATCCAGTGGGTCCTGTTAAAGTCCAGGGACTCCCCAGCTTAGTGGCATCATCGGCAGTGGTCACTAAGGCACCTGGATACCAGTTTCGCTCACAATTACTATGGCCATCTGAAAGGGTGGAACTGTGCTCATTCTGGAGTCTGCACCAGCATTCCCTCAGCTTGCTCAGCGGCAGTGGGATGACTCTGAGGGTCGGGACTTGGGTGGAGGTCAAGTTGTAGGAAGGGAAATACCAGTTCCTGAAACACCCACCCCATCGGGGATCGCTGGATGTCCTGTAGTGGCAAGGGAAGTGGTGGGGGACTGCCATCCGTGCCCCCCCCCCCCCAAACTGATACACCGAACCCAATAGGCGCAAAAAGTCTGTGTAAGCAATTCATTTGAAGATCATCCAGGGGGATTGGTGTAAGTGGTAGAGCTTCACCAGCATGTGCTGGGGTCCGGATGCAAATCCAGCAGTCTGATTTGCTGAAGGTGTTGGCAAATTCGTAGGCAACTCTGAGGAAGGTGTTAGCAGACGTTCCGATGCCAATCATCGCGGTGAGCACAAGGAGAGACTGGAGTAGTGCCATTATCCTCTAGACGGTTGGGGGGGGGGCGTTGAGGAACAGACTCATTCTCGGCGGGTCAGGTTTTGGGTATGAAGACAGGATAGATTAGTTTGACCTGGAATCGCGACCTAACGGGTGACCCCGGGACCACGCGCAACAACTTCTCCCTTCTGAGGGGGGCCCTGTGGCTGTGGGACCCACACTCTCCCTGAGTCTTCGGTCTCGGGGTGTTTGGGGTCTTGCAAGTCGGGAGGTGGGGAGTGTGCCAAATGGTGGGATAATGTGGACCTCCTTGGCCAGTGGGCCGTGTATTCAGCTGGTCGACAGCTTGCTGTAGCATGCCCGACTACCCCAGCAGTGCGCGGGAAGGCGTTAGCGTGCATACTTTCTCTTTCAGCAGGCCGTTCATTCTTTCTATCAGGCCCGATGCCTGGGGGTAGCAGGGGATATGGAACAGCCACAAAATCCCCTCCTCAGCCGCCCAGTTCTGGACTTTAGCCCCCACAAAGTGTGAGCCCTGATCGGATTGTACCTCCCATGGGACGCCATAGATGGAGGAAAGGTACTGCAATCCTTTGCTGGTGCTGTTCTGGTTGGCCATCTCACAGGGCACCGCCACCAGGACACCCGAGTATGTGTCCACCACCATCAGGGCATACTGTTTTTTATTGTGGCGTGGGAGTGGTCCGATATAGTCTATCTGCCACACGTGACCCGCTCCCGTGCTACTGTGAATGTGACCCGCCGGCCCCGCCGGCCAGCCTCGTGGTTTCACTTGTTGGCAGATGGGGCAGTTAATAACAGTGGTCTTGCACTGATCCACTGTGAGGACAACCCCAAACTGCTCTGCCCACCATCATGTGCCATTGGCCCCAAGGTGACCGCTCTTGTGGTGTGCCCATGCAGCTAAATCGCTGAGGTCAGGTTCCTCTGGGGAGGCGGTAGCGCAGCATATCTAGGTAGCCTGGTCCACAGCGGCATTATGTAAGGTCTCCTGTGTATTTCAGTGGGTATGACCTTCCACGTGGTGGACCAAAATCTGTCTTTGGGTGGCCTGATCACAGATAAGACACCAGTGTCCTTGTCCCCAGAGGGGGCGTCCATGAATTTCCCACCCCATTTTGTGCCACTGTGCCATCCACACCGCCATACCGTTGGCCACTGCCCAAGAGTCGGAATAGATGTGGACTGGCCCGGTGGTGTTCTGCAGGGTGAGTGCTACTGCTGCCAGTTTGGCCAATTAGGTAGATCCACCCGCTTCTTCTTTGGTCAAGGTTTTACCCGTGGGGGGATGAAGTGCCGCCGCCTTCCAATATTCTTTCCCCCCTTTCCAGCAGCTGAAGCCATCTGTGAACCAGGTGTGCCGTTTTTGTTCAGGGTCGAGGGAGTCGAAGGGTTGGCCCCAGGACACAGGGGAGGGCTGGATCTCAGGTATGCCTAGGGGTGGGTCCTGAGACTGGGGGAAGGACATGACCTGTTCGTGGAGGCAGCTGACCCCTTCCAGACCAGGTTCAGCCCGGTCCACGATGTATCACTTCCACTTCACTATCGAGGACCTCTGGGCTCGGCCTTCTTTGTGTGTGGAGTCAGGGGACTTGACCCAATGCATTATGGGCAGGTGGGGGCGAAGTATCACAGGGTTGGTGCCAGTTTGGCGCTTGGTGGCGAGGAGCGCCAGGTAGCAGGCAAGCAGCTGGCGCTCGAAAGGGCTGTAGTGAGTGGTGGCCTCAGGCAATGATTTGGTCCAGAAGTTGAGTGGGACCCTGCGCCCCTGGACCTTCTGCCAGAGGCTCCATTCAGCAACTGACTCGCTAGCGGAGACCTGCAACTCGAAGGGGACCCCTTCCTGGCAGGGGGCACGTGGCGGGACTTGTTCCACTGCTTGCTTGGCTGCCTCAAAGGCAGCCTGCTGTTCAGGTCCCCAGGAAAATGTGACCTTCTTTTGAGAGACCTTGCAGAGAGGTCTCAGGAGCATGGTGAGGTGGGGTATATGCTGCCACCAATAGCCAAGGAAACCCATGAAGCTCTGGGTGTCAGTTTTGTTGGAGGGGACAGCAAAATTTAAAATTTTGTTTCGGGCAGTTTCAGGAATATCTCGTTTGCCTGCGTGCCACTGGATCCCAAGAAACAGTACATTCTGGGCTGGGCCTTGCACCTTTCCCATATTAATGGCCCAGCCCTGTTCTCTAAGGGAGGAAATTAGCATATCAAGAGGCTCTGAGACAACGGCAATTGTATGAGAATGCCGTCAATGTAGTGGGCGGTTGACACCCCTGGGGGAAGTTGAATGGTTTACAAATCTCAGGAGATTAACCCGTGGCATATCGTGGGGCTATGAATGTACCCTTGTGGTAGACGTTGGAATGTGTATTGTCTCCCATCCCAGGTGAATGCAAGTTGGTCCTGGGAGGTGTGAGATGGAGGGGGATGGAAAAGAATGCATTAGTCATACCATGGCATACCATGGTTTGTCTGGGCACCCCAAATATCCTCGACCAGAGTGATGATGTCGGGTACAGCGGCAGCGGGGGGGTGGGGGGGGGCAGACTTGTTAAGGTGTCTGTAGTCCACCGTCATGCGCCACGTCCCATTATTGTTGTGGATGGGCCAAGGAGGAGGCTGTGGGTTGGATGACTCCCTCCCGCAGCAGGGCTTGGACGGCCTCTGTGATGTCTTGGTGTCCTCCCGGCACCCTATAATGTCGACTGCAGACGACCTTGGAGAGAGGGGGAACAACAACCGGTTCCCACTTGGCTGCCCCGACTACCACCGTAGCCCGGGCAACTCCAAAAGTGAACTTGCCCCGGTTGGTGTGAAGGGACTGTCCCTTTAAGACATTGATCCCCAGTATTCACTCAGGCGAGGCTGCTATTAAAACAGTTACAGTTCGAAGAGGTTGGTTCCCGATGGCCATGCGGACCTTGACTTCCCTCGCAGGCAAAAGGGAACCCCCCAACCCCTCTATCTACATCTGTGCCCCCTTCCACGCAGCGGGGTTCCCCAGGACAATGGTGTGTTAGGCACCCGTGTCGACGAGTGCCATCCACCTCTGCACGTTCCCCTTTCCCCAGTGTACTGCTACAGGTATATGTGGCCTCAGATTCCCCGGGCAGGGGAGGGTGATGGACCAAACGCACTGGTGACCCTGGCCTTCATCTTATGGGAGGGTGGGTCGGGGTCTGCCACCCTGTGGGCAAGGGTTCCTGCTGGTGGAAATGGGACATTTCCTGTCGCAGCAGGTCCTGGAACTGAGCCCTGAGGCCAGGGGAGACTGTTTCAAGTGGGGGAGGGGCAGAGGCGGTATCAGTGTCTGCAGGGGCAGCCCACGTGGTCCAGCGGTTGGGGGCGCCTCGTGTCGGGCTTGGTCCCGGGGTGGCTGTGGGTCTTCCCCAGCCGGACATCCCCTCGCAGAACTCTTTCCACCGTACGTGGAGAGCAGAGGTTGGGACCCCGTCTATGCTGGCGCGGTCCACCCCTGCGCGCAACAGGTCTAGGTACAATTGTTTGCGCATGAGGTGAGGGGTCATGTCTCCAGCCCTCATTTCCACTCTATGGACCTGCGTGGGCCCCCCCCCCCCCGCTGCATGTAGTCTAGCCCTTCCAGGAGAGTGATGGTGTCCCATATGGTCTTCCCACTAGCCGGTCCCATGAGGGGCAGGACCACTGGCCTCAGGTTGGGGTGCGCGGTGGCGACCAGATATCCCGCTAACGCGCTGGTTGCCCTGGTGTTCTCTAAAAGCTTGAGGTCACCGGTCCCCTCGTATATGCCGGTCACTAGCGCCCACTCCCTGATGACCCTGGTGCCCTCACTGACTGTGCTCTACTGTGGTCGCCTGTATAAATCCCACTAGAGGAGGGTAGGGTACTGGGGCTTCATGGCGGTCATTACCCAATCCCACGGGGTAACGGTGTTCCTGATCCCTCCTGGTAGTGCCTGCAGGGCGTTATTAATGCTCTGTTGATCAGACAAGCTCCCCAGGGTGAGAGAGGCTCATGTTGGGGGTCCCCTCATCCCACAGTCAGAGCAGCCATATGGCCAGCTGTTCGCCCGACTGCTGGTGGTACCGATTTGCCAGCTGGGTAAGCTCCTTGACGGAGAAGTCCCGGGTCTCTGTGGTCTCAGAGGGGCCGTGGGCACTTTCCCCTGCAGAGACCCCATCCCCACTCCCATCCCTTCTGTGGCAGACCTGAGACCGTGTGACGATGGGTCGAGCATACAGGGGTTCGAGTGTGTAGGGGGGAGGGCGGGTGTGATGAGACTCAGATTCTTCGGGTACCCCCTCCTCATCATTATCCATCCATATGTCCCCATCCCCCAGCCATGTTTCCAGCTTGTCACCGCGCCGGACCAAGGCTCAGATTTTGAAAGGGTCTGGCTGCCAGCCAGACCGGCGGGCTGCCTGCGCTTGCTGTAGCTGAATCAGCCTGCAGGTGACCTCAGTGCCCCTGGCCTCGAGGTCGTTGGCCCAGGTCTGGGCAGTCTGAAACTGCAGCGTACAGCATCGCTGCTGGAGCATCTCTATCTCCCTTTCCTTCTGGAGACATGTATGCTGCAACTGGCTAGTAATCCCAACCTAGCATCTCAGGAAGGACGCAAGTAGCCAGAAGGCACCCCTTTGATTCCTGTTAGCCTTGGGAAATCCCGACTGCTGAAGGAGGGCTACCACGTGGTGCCCCAGTTTCTCACCATGAGGGTCTAACTGCTCAGCCCAGTCCACTGGCTTGACATGTTCTGCCAACATGCTGGCCAAGCTCCCAAATCCCTCACTCTGATCGGTCCACCCCGAAATCCTGTCCTCAGTGCCTGCACTGGCCTTCTTCCCCCTGTTCCAAAACATCCTTCCCCGTGTCTGTGTCCAACCAAGGTCTTCAAGACCCTGCTCGCAGCGCCAAATGTTGTAAGACAAGTTTGTAAGGTCTTAAAGAGCAAGGACTCTGGACACAGTCTTTGGAGTTAAAATGATTTATTCACAAAGACAAACGTGGGACAGGATGAACGGGAACAAACGCACTCATACATACATGCACACGGGTGATTGCGAACATGGGGGGAATCGCAACAAGGGTGAGATGCGCGTGCACGCATGAGCGCACACACACACACACACACACACACACATAACAAACTGGTTACAAATGATCAAGGAAGAAACAATACAATGCCTGACCCCTCAACCTCAGTGCAAGCATTCGCTCTACACTACCAGGAATCTACTTAGGATGCTCCTAACCCTTGTGGAAGTGCACACTCTTACCAATGGTCTCTGCAGTATTGTTTCACGATTCCTGGAACAATCAAAAGAGAAAGAGCCACGCACATGTGGCATTCTTTATAGTGCTGGAGGGCTGGGTGGTCCAGCCCAGGTAATTCAAACAAGCCAATAGCTCAGGGTCAGGTACAAAGGTGTTTACAAAGGCAAATGGTCAAGTGTGTGCGTTAATGGGTGGGTGGAGCCAGACCTTGATTGACAGTGGTGTGACTTTCGACCATGTGGTCAATGGTGTCACGTGACAGCCATGACCCTCCACAGTACACCAGGGTTCCATCCCATTGAGAGCCAGGAGTAGGAATGAACTCATCAGGGACAGAGAAGCAGTAAGCTCCTACTTGAAGTCCTCCTCATCTATGGCTCTGTCCTTATCTTAACAATCCTGACCAACAAGAAGTCAAGAAGGTTATATCCCAATTCAAGTATAACAAGGTCCCAGGAGTAGACAGTATCCCTACTGAAATCCTGAAACTTGTCAATGAAGAGCTTCAGTTACAAATCGACCCTGGTCTGCAGAGAAAGTCATTACCAGGATCCTCATCAATTGCCTTCTTCCAGTGGCCTAGACTCCTATTCAACAGAAATGCATGACATAAAATCTGTAGCCCAATGTCACTATTGCCATTTAAATTTCTAATGATTAGTTTTGACATTTTTGGAATTATGCTCACTGACATCTTCAGCCAATGCTCATATTCATTTGCTGAACAAGTGAAATTGCACCTGAGTAGGACACAACCCATCCTACATCTGAATTTAATTGTTGGAATGCACTACAGTAAGAAATAATGAAGAAATTATCCCTTTCAGAATGTACTGAGATTCTCTACTGTCAATGAAGTACTTTTTGAAGTGCAGTCATTGCTCTAGTGTTGGAAATAAACAATTAATTTAACTGCAGCAAGCAGACACAAACTGCATAATGATAGTGATTAAATAATCTTTTTTTATTAAGGAATACATTTTGGTCTGGTCACTGATGTTATCTCAGTTAGCTCTGCCTGACTACTGGGCAATTCCTACAGATCTACATATCACAGCCTTTACATTCCTTTGTTTGTATTGTCCCTCTTTTACTGCCATCATTTCATAGCTTTTGAGTTCCCTTTTTTTATGCTCACTCTCTCTTCTTGCACTAATTAACCTATCAATTTAATGACTTCATATTTAGCCTATCACCACAGCAATCTTGCCCTCACCCTATCAGAGATATTCCCATTGTTTTACCTATTTCTTCCCACCCTCTTGGAAACTTAAAAATAAATTGTTTTCTCTCTTTCCCAGTTCTGATGGAGGATCTTTGATCTGAAATACTGTTTCTTTTTGCACAGTTCTTGCCTAACCATTTTCTATTTTTATTTCAAATTTCCAACACCTGCAGTTTTTGATTTTCATTCATTTCTCCTCTCCTTATGCTTTTCTTTGAAATAATGTAGTAAGGTCCTTAACATTGACCTGAGAAAGTTAAGATTTAATTAAGAAGTATCATTTTGAAACCTGTAGATGGGAAAGCTTTTTGATAAGGTAAGTGTGAATTGCATGCTTATCTAAATTTTGATTGGTGTGATTAGTGGTCGGATCAGATGTTTGGTGGGAGCTGGCTCAGGCAATGGTAATGAGATTCTTAAGTATTGTGGTGGTCAGTACTCCAAGTGAGGGGAGATGAGGTCTAGATCACACATAACCTAAGGGGGATCTACCTGAGTTGGCTATGCAGTGCTGGGTTAGCCATGCAGAAACAGGCTCCATAGGTGCATTGAAAGTTTACTTCTCCATGAGTGGTCCATCCACACATTGCAGCTGACTCTTCTACCATCAGCTGAAAGCAGCAATCCTCACCAGGGGCTTGACGACCTGTTGCTTGATATCTGAGGACTTGCCAATGTCCTGCATTTTCCAAGTATTCTGTGTCAAATTCTCTTTGATCTACATGAAGAGCATCAGCAAATCTGATAAGGCTATCCTCCAGGTGGCAGCAAACACCTGTAAAAACAGTGAGGATGTAAGTGCTGGAAAGCTTCAGTTTCATGAGTGTTTAGAATTGTAAAGGACAACGTGGAATTGACTTGTGAGGTGAGTTATGCCAACTCTAGTTCTAGGTAGAAGGGTCATAAACAACTAAATCACGTCACTCATGGAGGAACTGGTCTTTGGTGCAAGTAGGTGGGATCCTATGATTGCACAGTGAAAGGAGCAAGACTGTGATTACTTTGACCTTCACTTTCTTCGACTAGGCATTGTGTTTCTTCTGGCATTTGCCTGCTATTCTGGGGATGAGAGAGGTGGCTCTCACACTGCCACCTGGTGTCATACGGCTCCAGTGAGTAGTCTTGTTGATTTCCTACTTGCAGACTCTGGTATGAGACTTCATTCAGGAGTATTAATAGGTTGCAGCTATAGAAGACCTCAGCTTTCTATGCGGTGTCAACTTGCCTGAGGTCTCTTTGCAAGCAACCTGTGAAGTTGAGGCCATGATAAGTTATTTAAAATTCATAATAAAATCCTTTAATAAAGGGAAATAATATATTGTTGTGCCTTTTGAGTTTTTGACAATCTGCTACCATCTTAAATTGCCCAAGGCATTAAAATCTCTTTTTAAGCTCTCTTGGGATGTCAGTGTTATTGGCAAGGCGTGTAGTGCCTGTTTCCTAATTGCCTTTGTGAAGGCAGTGGTGAGTGGAATTCTTGAACTTCTAATGTCCTTGTACTGAAAATATTCTGACAATGCAGTTAAGTGGAACTTTATCCAGTAGTGATGAAGAAATGGAGATATATTTGCAAATCAGGACAGTATTTGAGTTGGAACCAGATTTGGAGTTCATGTTGCTTCTGTGCACCTGCTACCTCTATGGTTTTTGGTGGTAGACACTGTGGGTATGAGAGGTGTTTGTTGAAGAACCTGTGGTACAACAACAAGCTCTCCTGGAGAAGGGAAATTTCTCTTTTTTTTCTCTGCACAAAGAGATACTTCCATGTTATAAGGGAGCTATATTTCTTGCTGGTCTATCAATGTGGAAATAAGCTGAGCTTGCAAGTCATTATGGGATTAGCATTGCAGATGCAAGTCACATTAGTAAATTGTAAATGAGTCTGCAGATTTTTGGAAGTTATATTGAATATTACAAAAATATATTGAGAACCAAGTGAAAGATATAAAGCTTGTTGAAGCATTGTGTTGTTGCAAATGGATTTGCATTTTTGTGAATTACCTTTTGCATTGCAAAGCAACTTAACATTTTTGAATAAAGATCAAAAACTAGTGCCAGGAAAACTTTACATTCACACTGGTCTCAGTACACAGAAGAAAGTCAAATGAGCAGGAGCATATGCCTAAGCAATACACACAAAATGCTGGAGGAACTCAACAGGTCAGGCATCGGCTTTGGAGAGAAATAAACAGTCAACGTTTTGGGTCGAGAGGGTCCTGAAAAGTCAACTGTTTATTTCCCTCCATAGATGCTGCCTGACCTGCTGAGTTCCTTCAGCATTTTGTGTATGTTGCTCCAGATTCCAGCATCTGCAGAATCTCTTGTGTCTCAGCACATGCCTAAGGGAGGCCATCTGACTTTCTGATCATTGATTTTACTTAAATGAGTGAAAAATTGGGCAAGTTCCCTTATGGATGAGTAACCTGCTCATAATTTCTCTCTTTGCTTACACCCATAACAATGTTGTTATGGATCAGGTTGTTATTTGGTGAATGTCCCTTTAAGACATCGTACAGTGGAGTAGTGGTGTGTGTGTGTGTGTGTGGTGTCATCACAACAGTAAGATTACAACATGCTGGCTGTTTTTTGCTCAGTGAGTCGAAGTGAGTCAAGGAGAGAGAGAGAGAGAGACACACACACACTGACTGCTGGTCTCTGTAACAATGGATGAAGAACAATAGCTGTGTCTGTCAGTACAATTCATGTATTGATTTTTGGAGCAAACAAGTGGAGTCCACTTTGTCGTTAACCTGTAGAGGTAAACAGGTATTTGTGTGGGCGGCCACATATTGAATGCCTTCAGGGTGGCAGATACTTCGGAGCAAATTAAATGGAGGTCATCAGTGATTGAGGTGTCGTATGGGTTCCATCGTGGAACATTTGGATTTCATAATTTCTCTCTATATTCTCTCTATACTTTCTCTTCAGTCAACGGCGGTTTTGCAAAAGCCTTTGCTCATGTTTCACCTTATGGCTTGCTGAACTGAACTTTGAGAACTATTCCTGGACTTGAAGTTTGGGAATTTGCCACACACACACTTCGAGTTTAGTTTTGGGGTTAATGTTTAATATCTAACATTTTTACTTTTCTTATTATCATAAGTAGTTATTAATAAAATTGTTTCTAACACATACATGACGGTATGTTTCTTTTGTTGCTGGTACGTAACAATGTAATAAACTCATGTGAAAAGGTAAAATATCTCCCCATTCTTTAATGAGCTTTGTAATAATCTAGTTTTGCAAAAAATATGCACTAAAATGATTATCAGCAGAGGACCTACACTAATTATCTGGGTGCTACCTGTACAAGAAATTGATATGCCTACCTTGTCACTGCTTAGTGCAATTAAACCTAACCATTCTTCACATTGGTACAGTAATAGGGAGTCATTTCAGGAGTCTGTGCAGCACTAGAAGTAAGCTAATACTATTAGAGTCACATATTCATTTTGTAAATGGGAGGTGATTACAGTGCACTGTAACTGTGAGGTCATTTTTCAAGAGCACAGAGGAAGCACTTGACAATAAAGATAAGGGAGCAAGCACCCTATTTCTTAGATAATGTCTTGGAAGGATTTTTATAAGAGGTGAAGACTAGGTGAGAGGGCCTGAATGCTTTAGGGGCCAGAACTACCTTCAGATTTGAAATGGTGTGGGGGGTAGTGGGGGTGGGGGGAGATAGGTGAAGTTTACCAGAAGGATATTAGCCAGGAATAACTCCTATGATTGATGACCAGCAATGCATTGGGAGAGAGAAAATCCTTTTTGTTATGAAAAGGTATGAGTTACTAATCAAAGCAAGTACAGAGATACGAGTGCACTTAACGGCTACCTGCACTTGTGAGAAACCAGCAATGCTAGCAAATCCCAGCACCTGAGACTCCACTTTCTCCTCTCTGAAATCAAAAAAAGATGAAAGTCTTCCTTCTTGAAAGCCTTTGTGACCTTTCTGTGGTGAACAGAAAATTAAGGAATGTGGGATTGATCTGCTGCAGCCTCCAGAAGGCAGGAAGCTGAGAGTCACTGAAAGAACAGCCCGTTTGTGGCCATAGGTTCATCCTGCAGAGTTCCAGATACCTCTGTGATAATAGGCTTTGAAAATCTGAATCTACAAATATACTGATCTCTGATACATCTTTGCCCCCTGCTGTGAGTCCCTGACACACTCTGAGTGTCCTGCCATACCTAGCTCTCAACCTCCAGTAATGGGATGCTGCCAGAGGTGTGATCACCCAGTCACTCCTTGAATGCAGAGCTCAGTAGTTAACTACTGCAGAAAATCCTCACCCTTGGTTAAACCACACCATGTGTATTCTGGGAGTTGCTTGAACAGTCTGATGTTAGTTCTGAAGCTGCTTGATCAAGTCTTCCACTGATCCTTTGAATTGTGATTTAAGCAAAAACATAATCCGATATGAACCCAGTTTTCTTCAGACTATTCAATGGCAGTTCTTGGAGTTTTGAACTCCAATTTAAGTGAGTGTGGGGTGAATCTTGTGCTATAAAATGGATGGCATCTTTAGGTTTGCTTATGATGCCAAAACAAAAATGTCAGGCATGCCAAAATAAATTGCAACCGGAAATGCCCTGCCCAATTTCATGATTGGTATAATTTCACTCAGAAATTATCACTGTCATAATTTACTCTCATTAACATTGATTTTGGATCAATTTGCACTGAATAAAAATACACTGTTATGTAATTGTGATTCCCAGTTCTCTTCCTGATCAAACTAAATCTGGATTAATTTTTTTCAGATTCCTTTATTGCAAAGTGACATCCATTTCAGTACCACCAACACAACAGTTTACATGTTATACCCAGTTGTTGCAATTTCTTTAATGTTTTTATGAGCTCAGTAAATCATATGATTAGCTATCATATGTTATCAGAAGAAAAGGAAGCACTTTGAGAAATAGATTTATCTGTCACAAATATTTTTATGTTTTCTATCTGAGGCCAAGTTATAGTTGACATTTCTTTAGAAGTGGAAACATGAATCATTTTTTCTTTAAATGAGTTTGTGTAAATCATTGGTTTTCACAATAATAAATCCTGAAGTACAACTGTAGTTTCTTATGAAATTAAGCAGTGAATATTTTATCCATGCACATCCAGAAATTGATATTTTAATAATGTTGAAAGGACACAAACACTAGTTCTCACTGCTTCTCCACCAGCCTTGTTGCTATGTTGCTCTTTCAGAGACGGACTTGTACCTACCAGCCCAAAGCTTAGCACAGAAAGTCCCAAGACCTAGAGTCTGGTAGGTTGTGAAATAGTAGCAACATAAAGACACATTCTGTTCACAGGATTCAGCTCGCCGGTCATATGTTGTACATCACAGATGGAAATGATCCTGTGGCAAATTTTGAGTAATGCCGTAGAATTTTCCTGGTGCCTTGGCAAACAATTATTTCATAACTGGTACCACCAAAGTAACATGATTTATTCCTTTATTTTACTGCCATTTATGGCACATTGTGCAATGATTGGCTGCTCTGTTTTCATACATGTTACAACAGTGACCACTGTTCATAATTACTCATCCTGATATCGCAGGACATGTGGATGCAGTGCCCAAAACAATGACACAGTGAAGTCAAAACTAATACAGCAAATGTTGCTCTATCACTCTGTGTAACAACAGCTCAGTCAAAAGTGGAAACCTGACATAGGAACTGCACTGTCTCAAGATAACATGCATAAACTGTAAGATATGTACAAACTCAAGGTGTGGTGGAGAGATTTGTAGAAGCAGTAACAAAAGTTACCCATGCAGCGGATGCTGAAGGGAAATCATGGAAGCAAGAATTACAGAGCAATGGCTACATTCAGTGACAAGATGATTGCCAGCTACACTGAGTTTTGTGCAGCCTTTATGTACATATCTTTAAGATCTACAGAAGCATGACAGGCCAAGAATAACAGCATGAAAGCAAATGCAGAGAAGCAGATGAAATTCAGATCCACGTCTTTACAGTGTGCAGATACAGTTCTTGTGAAAAGCACAAATCACATTGGCAAGAAAGTGATTGCATATGACATGCAGCCATTTGCAAAGTTCTTAGTCACAGCATCACAATGTTCACAAAGCATTAGATAGAGGATATCATTCTTCAAAGTGCTGAAAACGTCATCCATGTCAAGGCAATCCAAAGTGAATAACCTGAAGGTTGATAACGGATCCCAGCAACCCCAGTTCACTCAATAACCAATACTTAACATCCAAGAAACACAAAGATGTGTCCTTCATGTTAGAAGTAACCTCTGTGTGTGCAAGACTTTGTAAGGAAAGACTAAGAAAATCAGAATGATATTAATTAAATTGGGGAGGTGTGTAGTGCTTGTATGTTATTGTTATGCAATATTAATATATTTTCTTTTTAAGAACACCATATATTTCCTTCAAATTGTTTCATTTTGAACATACTCAGTATCTCTGGTGTGCAAGAAAGGAAGCAACCATTGATTACAATGTACCCATCAGTGAATCTGTTTAATCTTAGAAGCAAGGACCAAACCATGACAATTGACAAGCCTTGTCAGGAAACTAAATATTTCCATAAATATCAAAGAGCAAACATTAGATGGGATACAGGAAGTCCCCGGATTATGAACGAGTTCCGTTTCTGAGTCTGTTCGTAAGGCGAATTTGTATGTAAGTCAGAACAGTTACGTACAGTTCATGTCTAGCGTCAATTAGTTCTAAATCACTACAAGCTTCAGTTATTTATTGCTATATATTAAGATCCAAATGGAATTTTGATTCCAGTTTCATTATAATTCCACGCATAATGTGAAGCAATCTAAAATACAGCATAACTTGTCATCGCCGGGCCATGTGAAGACTGTCATCAGTCTTATGTGCGTTTGGTGTCATCCATTACAGTACAGTTCTGTGGAGGTACAGTTACCACATCGAGTGAATTTTGTGTATTTTTCGACTGACGAACAAAATCAACTTAAGGACATCTGTAGAAACAGACCTTGGTCATTACCCGGGGACAACCTGTCGGGGGAGAGCAAGTGCTGGATAGGTAGATAGATCGAGAGGGAGATAGAGATAGAGAGAGATAGAGGTAGATAGAGAGATAGATATGGTGGGTGGGGGCAGCGGGAGAGGGGGCTGGTGACCATTCATGGAGTCCCTCATCATTCAGAACTCCTCAAACATCCCTGCCCCGAAATAGCGGTACAGACTGTAACACATGAAATCCACGATCCAGCCGTTCGCCACCTCCATCACCTGGAAAAAGTCAACACTGACAGGCAAACCGTTCTGCGCCCAATTCCACGCCTTCTTCCTGCCGTTCGTAAGTACGGGCGTTCGTAAGTCAGGCGTTCGTAACCCGGGGACTTCCTGTCCATTAAAATCAGGGAGCCTGAAACAAGAAAGAATATCGTGGATTTTTCTTTCACAAAGTGATAAAGGACACGTGAAGTAAGTTATCAGGGAAAACTGCTGAAATAGAAACACTGATGGGTTCAATAAACATTTGTCATAGATTTCTGGAGAAAAATATCTCGATCTTCTGGTGGATATATCACAAAGGTACCATCAAAGGAATGATAATTTATTCAATATTATCAAACATAGAAAAGCAAAATCTTATCTTGGCAGCCATTACTGTAACTGATATAGGATAAAATGACAAGATAATGGTTAGGTGTTGTTCAAAGAACACATCTATGATTATTACTTACAATGAATTAGGAGTTTAAGTGGCAGATGGCCTCCTTCAGCAGAGTTTAAAAAGTTGAATGGGAAATGGCTTGTCTCCTGCAAATTAAGTAGTAATAAAATTAGGCAATATATAAAAGTTTTGGAGCATACCTTCACAATTTTGAAGTTCAGATCTTGTGCCTTAAATTATAGGTTAGCTTGCTATACTGTAATCTTTATTGTTGGAGAAGAATGGTGAATGATGAACAAAAGTTCAGGATCAGTAGTAGGTCAACTGGCCCCTTGAGCCCATTACTCCATTTCATAGGCTCATAGCTGATCCAATCTTGGCTTCAACTACTTTCCCATTCTCCCCCCCACCCCCCCATAATCCTTGATTCCCTTGCAGTTTATGTATCTGTCTTTCTCCATCTTGAATGACTCTGCCTCCACAGCTCTCAAGGGTAGAGAATTCCGCAACCCTTGTATTTGTCCAAAGTGATCAAAGTGGTCATAGTGTTGCTAAACTGTAGTGATTAGGGTTGTGAGGTTTAGTCTGTCAGGCCTTCCTCACTCCCTGTCCTGCCCCTGACTGTCCGGTCTACTAAACTTGTTGCTTTAACTTCGAGATTTGCCTCAACTTTCTTATCCAGCACACCACCACTTTGGGTGCCACCCACCTGCCCGAATAAATCCTCCTGAGTAGCTCTGGTAAATCTCTCCACCTCTTGTACAGGTCACCTCTGCCCCAGAAAAGATCCAAGAGATCCAAGAATGTGAATCCCTCCCTCCTGCACCAGCTACTCAACCACACATTCATCTGCCCCATCCTCCCATTTCTACCATCATGTGCATGGCACTGGGAGTAATCCAGAGATAACAACCCTTCAGGTCCTACTTTTTAACCTTCTGTTTTACTCCCCATTACACTGCAAGACCTCATTCCCTTCTCTACCTCTGGCGTTGGTACCAATGCATACAACAACGTCCAGCTGCTCACCTTCCTCCTTGAGAAAGCTCTGCAAGTGCTCAAAGACATCCCTGACCCTGGCACCTAGGAGGCAGCACACCATCCTAAAGTCTCATTCACAGCCACAGAATCTCCTGTCTGTCTCCGGACTATCAAGTCTCCTAACACCACTGCTCTCCTTATCTCCACATTCCCCTGCTGTACATCAGAGCCAGTTGTTGTGCCACAGACCCATCTGCTGGCGCTGCCCTCCTTTGTTTCAGTTATGTGTTCTCTCCATGGCTACATGGTGTTCCTCCTGATGTTCTGGTTTCCTCCCAAATCCCAAAGGCATTCTGGTTGGTTTATTGATGCCATAAATCACCACTTAATGCATTTTAATCGCAAAAAGAATCAAAGGGGAAATTGATGGGGCATGTGTGAGAGAGAATAGGCAGTGGGGTATGGGGAAGTAATGATAGAGGGGAATGGGATGAATAGGATAGTTCCCCTGGGAGCTGGCTGAAACTATGTGTCAAATGGTCTCCATCTGTGTTATTTTAAGTAAAAGATTAACCGCATCACCTCAAATGAGTGTCTTTTGAAATAATGGGAGCAATGATAGTGTTGGAAAGTGTTGAATTCACTGTTGAGTCCAGAGGCTGGAAAGTACGTAATGGAAAAGTGAATTGTTGTGCATTTGATACAGCATTAAGAATTTGGTGTCAAAAAGTCAGAGTGAAAGTGCTGCAGAAAATTAAAGTGATTTTAATAATAATATATTAAAAAATAACAACTATAACCTCATTGTCTCAGATATATTCCATAAAGTGGTCATCAAATTTACATTTGGACTCCTCAGTGTAGAGGATATTTCACCATAAGCAGTGATGCAATGTACTCAATAAATGCAAGTAGCAGGCTGATTCATCCGGAAGACATATTTGGGACACTGGAGAATATGGGCTGGATGTTGATTTTTATGTTGTAGCATGTGATGGGAAAGGATGGGGTCATTGCTGGTGGTTGAGGAGTGAAGCAGAATGTTGTGGAGAGGATGGTCCCTGTGCAAAGTTGAATGGGAAAGGGAGATGTGGGTCTTGCATCTGACATCTTCCTCTGCCTACTTATGTTTACAATTGACTGGTAATTGAATTACCAAGAATTGTGCAGATGTCCTGACTAGGGATTTTCATAAATAACAATGGACCAGAATTTCTTATTCTGTGGTGAAATATCCATACCTGTGATGTAACAGCTGAAACAATGATATATTTCCCTTACTCTCTTCTGCTCTATGCTACAAGCTGAGTTCTACATATATCAAGACAATCTTGGGGTTTAATCTGCTAACAAACTAATGAAGAACAATATCTGGCAACTACCAGGTCATCCTTCCCCAACAGTGAGGTCTTACTTTTAAAGTAAAACCCTGCTAGCCATTCACAGCCAAGATTGCAGCTTCTGCTTTGATCTAACACTAAGTTTCACACTCACCACACACTTCTTGACCTGTGTACCAGACAGGTATCTGTGTCAGCTGTTTTGTACAATTTTAATATGTTACGAAGTCACAATTTTGAACAACAATTTTGACCAGGAAAAACCCAAAGCAGTTTCAGGTGAAATGGCATTTTCAAAAGGGCTACATATGAAGTTATATTTTAGATGGGAAAACACAAACTTCTAAACTTCTGCATCTGTATGTTTACTTTTGAAAGCAGATAACCATATGTTGACATAAATACATGCCTCTTCTGCCATACCCTTTTGTACCTCCTACTTTCCTCTCTCCACCTCTCAAGTCACCCTGTTCTAACAGCTCGTGCATTTACAGAGTCTTTGTGTCTCACATGGTATGTTGCAATATTAAACTTTTGGTCAACTTCTGGCATTAACCTGCCCTAATGTACAACCACCTGACCCTGTTAATATAGGCACACCTGGCCACTATTCCTGAACATTTGGCTACAGAGGGCAAGTCATGTTTAATGTTAGCATCATACTGCTAACATTAGTATGAGGAGGAGCAGGGTGATCGTTGAATGTGGAGATTGGCAATTTGAAGGTGAAGACAATTACTCTGGGAGAGAGAGAAAGGGATGAGACAGAAGTGTGGGAAATGGAACAGATTCAGCTGAGGGACCTGTCAATCACGTGGTAGGGTAATCCTCAATTAAATAGAGAAGATAAATGTATTGGAAGCATTGGTATGAACAGATGCAATAGGGAAGAAGGGACTGGTAAAATAGAATGAAGTCCTTACAGGAAACTGAGTAGAAGGCTGGTCATGGTAGCAGTGGGAATCTTTGGATTTATATGCAGTGTGATCGGTAGCCTTTCTCTGGAAATGAGGATAGAGAAATCAAGGAAAGCATATGAAGAGTGGAAATTAGAGGAAACATTGATGAAATCTTCAAATTTGGCAAGGGCAGGAATTGGCACCAGTCACCAATGTCCTGTATAATAAGATGAGAGTGAACATAAGTACAACTGCCATTCAGTCTTTTCAGCCTTCCATGTTATCACAGATTTTGCTTTTGTACATCTGTACCTGCTAAAAACCTGTTAATGACTCTAACATTTTCTTGTTCCGATAAAAGCGCAAATCTGTTTTATTTTCTCTTCACAGGTGCCATTTGATCTACTGAGAATATCCATATTTTTTTTATTTTATTCAAATACAAGCTTGGTTTTTTTGTTTTTGCTTTTGCCTTCCCAAAATAATTCCCCCAAAAATAATGGTGAATAACAATGTTAAATGTCAGATCTTGGGAGGAAGAAAGCACTGTGCAAAAAATGGAAATTAAACAATAACACTGCATGGAACCATAGAATTGTACAGCACAGGAACATACCCTTTTGGCCCACCTTGCTCATGCCAATCATGATGTCTATCTATGCTAATCCCATTTTCCAGCATTTGGCCTGAATACTTTGATGCTCTTCTTATCTAAGTACATTTCCAAATGCATTTTATGCAGCCCCAATTTTGATTCATGTGAGTGCACCTCCTCCTCTGGGACGTGGAATTAACTCTTCATTAACCAAGCTGTGACTCTGTTGATAGCACTACTGTTTCTGAGACAAAAGTTTCTGTGTTGAAGATCAACTCCAGAGACTTGAGCACAAAATCTAGTTGGATGTTTCAGTGCAGTGCTGAAAAGGTACATTGCTGAAGGTACTATCTCAGCTGGAAGTAAAGAACCCCATAATATTTTTTCGAAAAAAGAGCAGGGGAATTATCCTTGGTGTTCTGCCTAATATTTATCATTGAATGAAGAGTCATTGTCAGGACCTTCTGAATGCAAGTTGGCTGCCATATTTCCTAATTCACAACAGTGCTTGTATTTTAAGAAGTCCATCATTGTTATAAGGTGCTTTGGGTATTCTTGAAGGCTGAGGAAAGGCATTATAAATGTACTGATCTACTCTGATGCTGCGCCAAGGTAGTGATATATCTTATGGGTTAGAAGATGCGGATAATCTGCTGAAGTTTCACTTGCACACCACCTTTAGTGTGTTATGAATGTCTGAGAGCTGGTTCTGTGGGATCAAGATTAAAACGTTGCAACATCATCCCTTCTCTGCTTTCCTTTAAGGCACAGCATTCCTTAAGAAGCACAACATTAACTGTTGTTATTTTACAATAGAAACAAATGTTTCTTTTATCCTTGTTTTGCAATCCAACACCGTCTACTTCTTTTGCAAGTGAGAAAGGCATATTGGCATAATTAAAACACATGATTTAATTTGATCTTGGGCTGTCCTTAATTGTTCCAAAATATTTTACTCCACTTACAAGCTGACACGTAAGAAGGCAAAATGCCATGATTAAGGTAAAGGACAAAAAAACTCAGAAGACATACAGATTTTTTTTAACTATGTGTGTTGTGATTTGAAATACTCTGCTTGAAAGAATTATGGAAAGAAACCCAATGGTAATTTTTGAAAAGGAAATGGAAAAGAAAACCAGAGTTAGCAAGGAGGACTGAGGGCTAATTATGTGGCTCTTTCAAAAAGGCAGAAGGATTACTATGGACTAAACCTATTTTGGTTCACAATAAACCAAACTAGCTTCTTCACTGCTCTGAACTTTAGAATGTTTATTTTATTTCAATGCTCTGAACTCTGGAATGTTTGTTTTGGAAGGTTTATTCTAACTCTGGAAGTTAGAAATTAATTTAAAGCTGATATATCCCACACAAATTAGGATAAAATCTCAGTAAAGATGCAGTTATATTCACAAATTTATTCCTTTTATCAATGCATAACCAGACTTCTATTAGATGGATTTAAGGTTTTTACCATTACTATTATATTGAAGAAATCTTTCTCTTTCCCCATTTATGTTTAAACCATTTTTGTACCAATGATGGCATCTTACAATTTGTCACAAAAAAAGCAATGAGTTGTTTGTGGCAGCCTTAAGGGAAACAGTGTTTAATGAATTAATGATTCCCTCACTACAGAAGATAATTTGACACATTCCTTTACCAAAACATTGTTGGGCTGCCTGACATTCTCAATTCTGCTTCTGGACTTTAATGATCAAATTACATGGCCCATGCGCTGATAAATTCAAGCTCAATTTCTGACAGTACTCTGGGCAGTGTCACTAATGAAGTAATTTGCTTTATGTCCAGTCATATTTTGTTTGCTGTCATCAACAGATTAACAGTTTTCTTGTCTGGGTCACTCTGGATTAGTAGACTGTCAGAAGAAATGAGATGTAAATGAGAAGAATTATTAATTTTTCCCCTCTTGATTGATGTGAGAGATGCAAATAAAAATTAAAGATCGCAAAAGATTTCTTCCAAACTGCTGAGAAGGGAAATTGAGGTCTTGAAACTGAGATAAATTCTGATTGCAGCTGTGGATTCCAGCGCTAGTATCTATTGTGGAATATTACAGCAATGCATGTTAGAAAAAATTACAGTACCAGAGCTAAATTCTTAGGGCACTGTTCAATAATAGGGATCAGTTAATTACCTGATAGAAAGCACTAGATTTTTTTAAAATTTGCTTTGTGACGTCTTTGGGTGTGTCTTTTTCTGCAGGCTGCACAGTCAATTGTGCTAGGTCACAAGATCTTTCAAACTGGCATCTTCTACGGAGAATTTTTCCAACCTCTATTGCATCAGAGCAAACTAATCAATACCCATGCATTTTAGTTTGCCATAATTTAACTGTTAACTTATGGAGGTACAACTGAAATACACTAAAATAACATCTATTCTGAATGCCATGGGACCAAAATAATTTCTGAGGAAGTAGTTTGGCAGTTTGTTGAAGTAGGAAAGGGAAAATTGATGAGCATTTGAGCAGGGTTTCATCACCAGCATTTCTACAATTCATTAGCAAGGAACCTCTTAGTTACCAGAACTTTTAACTTAAATGAGTGTGCATAGAACAGGAGGAAACATACCAGCTTGGAAGGGCAGTTTTTAGGAGGTAGGAGTGAGGCTAAGAGGTGTAAATTCAAATTGGCAGAATATGACTACAGATATCCCCAGGGACCTGATGTGGACCTTGGCCTCAGATGTAGTTATAGTGAATGGTATCCTAAGTTCAGGTGGAACAATATATAAAGGATTCTTGCTAAGGACCATTGGTAAATTAAATGGATGAGATGGAAATTCTTATGTGAAAAATGAAAATTTATCCATTTTAGATCCAAGCCAAAACAATCAGAATACTTTCTAAATGCCAAGAAGTCAGGAACTGTTGATGAGCAGAGAGTTTTAGATGTTCAAGTATAAAAATCACTGAATGGTAGTGAAAACATGCTGCAAATATTTATAAAGACTAGTGAAAAATTGTTCACTGTTTTCAAGGACTAGAATATTAAGAGTTGGATAGACCGAGTTGGATAGATTAAGAGTTGGATAGATCTGTGGGAGAGATTGAGAATCCCGGTGGGGCTGTTGCCTCCCTGGTGCCAGGGTCCATGATATCTTGGATCGAGTTATCGATATTCTCAGGAGGGAGGGTGAGCAGCCAGACGTCGTGGTCCATGTAGGGACCAATGACGTGGATAGGAAGGGGGAGGAGGTCCTGCAAAGAGAGTGTAGAGAGTTAGGTGTAAAGTTGAAGGACAGGACCTCCAAGGTTGCAATCTCAGGATTGCTACCCATGCCACATGCTAGTGAGGCTAGAAATAGGAAGATAATGCAGCTAAATACATGGCTAAGGAGATGGTGCAGGAGGGAGGGCTTCATGTCTCTGGACAATTGGGCTTTGTTCCAGGGAAGGTGGGACCCATATTGACGGGACGGTTTGCACCTGAACTGGAGGGGGACTAACATACTTGCAGGTAGGTTTGCCAGTGCCGCTCCGGGGGGTTTAAACTAGATTTGCAGAGGGAAGGGAACCAGAGTGTTGGAGGAGATAGTGAGGTGGAGGAAGTTAAAAGTCATGCGAGGACTGCATGTATAGACAGAAATCAAAGATAGAAATGATCTCAGGTGCATCTATTTCAATGCAAGGAGTATTGTAGGTAAGGCAGATGAGTTTAGGGCGTGGATTGACACATGGGATTATGACATTATTGTAATTACTGAGACTTGGATGCAGGAGGGGCAGGATTGGCAGCTTAATGTTCTAGGGTTCCGTTGTTTCAGACATGATGGGGGGAGGGATGAAAGGGAGAGGAGTGGCAATACTAGTCAGGGAAAATATCACAGCTGTGCGTAGACAGGACGGCCCGGAGGGCTCATCTACAGAGGCCATATGGGTGGAGCTGAGGAACAGGAAAGGTGTGGCCACATTAATAGGGTTGTATCATAGACCACCCAATAGTCAGAGAGAATTGGAGGAGCAAATCTGTAGAGAGATAGCAGACCGATGTAAGAAACAGGAAGTTGTAATAGTAGGGGATTTTAACTTTCCACATATTGACTGGGACTTCCACACTGTGAAAGGGCTGGATGGCTTGGAGTTTGTCAAGTGTGTTCAGGAAAGTTTTCTAAATCAATATATAGAGGTACCAACGAGAGAGAATACAATACTTGATCTCCTATTAGGGAACCAGGCAGGTCAGGTGACAGAAGTATGTGTAGGTGAGCATTTTGGGTCCAGTGACCATAATGCAATTAGTTTCAAGATAATTATGGATAAGGATAGGTCTGGTCCTCGAGTGGAGGTTCTAAATTGGAGAAAGGCCAATTTTGTGGAAATGAGAAAGGATCTAGGAAAAGTGGATTGGGATAAGTTGTTTTCTGGCAAGGATGTGTTCAGTAAGTGGAAGGCCTTCAACGGCGAAATTTTGAGAGTGCAGAGTTTGCATGTTCCTGCCAGGATTAAAGGCAAAGTTAACAGGCATCAGGAACCTTGGTTTTCAAGGGATATTGGCAATCTGGTTAAGAAAAAGAGAGAGGTGTATAGCAGGTATAGGCAACTAGGCACAAATGATGTACTTGAAGAGGATAGAAAAAGTTACAAAATACTAAAGAAGGAAATTAGGAAGGCAAAAAGAAGACATGAGTTTGCTCTGGCAGATAATGTGAAGGTAAACCCGAAGGGTTTCTACAAGTATATTAAGAGTAAAAGGATAGTAAGGGACAAAATTGGTCCCCTGGAAGATCAGAGTGGTGGGATATGAGTGGAGCCTCAGGAGATGGGGGAGATCTTAAACAGTTTTTGTTTTCATCAGTATTTACTCAGGAAACTGGCATAGTGTATATAGAAGGAAGGGAAACAAGCAATAGTGTAATGGAACATATAGAAATTAAAGAGGATGAGGTGCTTGCGAGTAAAGGTAGATAAATCCCCTGGGCCTGACATGATATTTCCTCGGACCTTGAGAGACATTAGTGTAGAAAATGCAGGGGCCCTGACAGATATATTTAAAATGTCCTTAGCCAAGGGTGCGGTGCCAGAGGACTGGAGGGTAGCTCATGTTGTTCTGTTGTTTAAAAAAGGCTCTAAAAGTAAACCAGGTAATTACAGGCCGGTGAGCCTGACATCAGTAGTAGGTAAGTTATTGGAAGGTGTTCTGAGAGATTGGATATACAAGTATTTGAACAGCCAAGGGCTGATTAAGGATAGTCAGCATGGCTTTGTGCGTGGTAGATCATGTTTAACAAATCTTGTAGAGTTTTTCAAGGGGGTTACCAAGAAAATAGATGAAGGAAAGGCTATGGATGTTGTCTACAAGGCCTTCGACAAGGTCTCACATGGGAGGTTAGTTCAGAAGGTTCAGACACGAGGTACCCATGGAGAAGTTGTAAACTGGATTCGAAATTGGCTGTGTGGGAGAAGACAAAGAGTCGTAGTGGTTGATTGTTTCTCAGACTGAAGGCCTGTGACTAGTGGTGTGCCTCAGGGATCTGTGCTGGGGCCATTGTTGTTTGTTGTCTATATCAATGATCTAGATGATAATATGGTAAATTGGATCAGCAAGTTTGCTGATGACACAAAGATTGGAAGCATTGTGGACAGCGAGGAAGGCTTTCAAAGCTTGCAGAGAGATTTGGACCAACTGGAAAAATGGGCCAGAAAATGGCAGATGGAATTTAATGCAGACAAGTGTGAGGTGTTGCGTTTTGGAAAGACAAATCAAGGTAGGACATACACAGTAAATGGTAGGGCACTGAGGAGTGCGGAGGAACAAAGGGATCTGGGAGTTCAGATACATAATTCCCTGAAAGTGACGTCACAGGTGGACAGGGTTGTAAAGAAAGCTTTTGGCATCCTGGCATTCATAAATCAAAGTATTGAGTATAGGAGTTGGGATGTTATGGTGAGGTTGTATAAGATATTGGTGAGGCCAAATTTAGAGTGTTGTGTGCAGTTCTGTTCACCTAACTATAGGAAGGATATCAGTAAGATTGAAAGGGTGCAGAGAGGATTTACTAGAATGTTGCCGGGTCTTCAGGAGTTGAGTTACTGGGAAAGATTGAACAGGTTAGGACTTTATTCCTTGGAATGTAGAAGAATGAGGGGAGATTTGATAGAGGTTTACAAAATTATGAGGGTTATAGACAGAGTAAATGCGAGTAGGCTCTTTCCACCTAGATTAGGAGAGATAAGTATGAGAGGACGTGGCTTTAGAATGAAAGGGGAAAGGTTTTAGGGGGAACATTAGTGGGAACTTCTTCACTCAGAGAATGGTGGGAGTGTGGAACAAGCTGCCATCTGACGTGGTAAATGCAGGCTCACTCTCAACTTTTAAGAATAATTTGGATAGATAGATAGAGGGGAGGTATGGAGGGTCATGGACTGGATGCAGGTAAATGGGACTAGCAGAATAAAGTTTTGGCACAGACTAGAAGGGCCGAATGGCCTGTTTTCTGTGGTGTAGTGTTCTATGGTTCTACAGAAATACACATACAGGTACTGATGATGCACCCTGGAGGATTGGAATCAGTTCCAGACACTATATCTCAAGAAGCAGATATTTGCTTTGGAGATCTGTATTGTAGATTCACCCAAGTGATACCAGAGATGAAAAAGTTAAACCATGAGGCCATCTTTTAGAGATTTGACTTGTATTCTCGTGAATAGAGTCCATTAAATGGTGATCTAACCTGAAGAGAGAAAAGCCATTCTCTTTGGAGAAGAAAACCAGATTGCTCCTCCCACTGCTTCACCTCAGACTAGGATGACTTCCTGGGCCCCAAAATGTGCAGTGGCTCTGCTCTGGTCTCCAGCTCTCCTACAAAGATTTCAGGAAAATGACTGAGAAGCGGGGTGTGCATTTCCTTGTCTTTCTCACCAGCATTATATTTGGTGCTCCCCAAGCTGTAAAATGCTTGTAATCAATAAGTGATCACTTTGACTTTAACCGTTTCAGCCATGATTTCCAATCAAAGCAGATTATGTCCAGAGATACACTGCATTTCTGAAAATATATTAAAAAACACAGCACGCCTGACACTGTTTACATATACAAATCATTAAAAAAAAACGTTTGTCTGAATTTTGCTTTCAAACTACAACCGGCTTCATCATTTCGATGAATAGAGTCAGAGTTGTGCAGCACAGAAATGAACCCTTGAGCCCACTAAGTAAGTGCACATCTACACTAATCCCATTTGCCCACATTAAGACTGTATCCTTCTATGCCTTGCCTATTTTAGTGCCTGTCTAAATACTCCTTAAATGTCATAATTGCATTTGATTTCACCACCCTCTCTGGCAGTGCCTTCCAGATATGAACAACCTCTCATAATCTTATATATTTCTATCAGCTCACCTCTCAGCCTCCTTAGCTTCAAGGAAAACAAGCCCAGTCTTTCCACTGTCTCCCCATAATTGAAGTCTTCCAGTCCATGAAACGTCCTGGTGAATCTCCTCGTACACCCGCCAATAAATGTTTCACAATCAGAACCATCTTCCACTACCTGGGATCTATGTCAGCTTTATCATTGGTATTGGTATTGGTTTATTATTGTCACTTGTACCAAGGTACAGTGAAAAACTTGTCTTGCATACCAAGCTTCACCAATCCTCCACTACTCACCTTAGACTTCCTCCAAGAGAATCTGAAACAACATTCTGCTGTATTCCACAAAACTATGATTGTCCATGATCAGGAAAATTCATTTCATGTGCGACAAAGAGCAGAGAGAATAGATGTTTATTCCATCAGTTAGAACTGAATTCAAGTCCCCGAGATGAAAGGACAGTGGCATACAATGTAATGAGGCTATGCTCCTGACACAGACTCACAACACAGGAGCACAATTTGGATGATTAGGTACAAGGCTCATAATGCTTGGTTTATGGTACATTTGATTTGTCAATCCACACATCTCTGCTGACAGATTTCATGACAGGAGTCTTGATAAAGGTGCCAATTGCATCAACTCCTGCATACCAAATGTACCCTTCTAATTTTGTAATTAAATATCATTTCTTGCTACTTGCAGTGCCTTGGTGCAACTTATGATAAAATACATCTCTAGTCATTTGAAATGAGGCTGAAAATGTATTGCTGCATCCACAGCTTGCTTTCCTTTAGAAAACATTGTTGATGTTAGAAATTAACAATTTTATATGCACTTCAAAAATATCAAATACATCAATTACTCAAACAGCCGGTGTCTACAAAACGGCTGTGAATTTAGGATATGAACATTGCAAAAGAATCGCAGATTGTATGAAAGGAAATAATATTGAAAACTGTTGACTGATTGTAATGACTGGTTTACTGAAAATAAAATCAAAGATTGCTCTTTTAGGATATTGAAATGCACTAACTATGCATGTCAATTCTAAAACTGTATAATTTGTTTTAGAGTGAGAAATTGTCACTTACAAAGCAATTCAGTTCAGTGCTAACACACAAGAATAATTCTTAATTGAGTTTGCCTTGCAATTGAGGTTGTTACATTGGCAGATAAGAAATGAATTTCAAGTCAGTATGTTAGGGAAATTTAAAAAGTATTTGACAATCATGAAAAAAACAACCTATTGCATGAGGCTGAGATTAATGTGAAGAGACAAGATGACCAGAAAGGAAGTGGCAGCATTGCTGTCACAACATCTCATCAGTTGTGACAGGCAATTAGTGAAAAGGACAGGACAAATGTTAAGAGGCAGCACCAAGTTATACAAATATTAGCTTCCTAATGTTGAATCTGAAAATAAAAAAAATTGAATAGTCAGATGAATAAACAAAAATAGAAGTGATGGAAGGCAGAAAAATGAATCTGTATTTTTCAGGCAGTCTTGACTCAGTGGTAGCAGCTGACCTCTGGCTCACATGTTTCTGCATTCAAATCAAAATCAAGAGACTCGATCACATTATTTAAGGTGATACTTCATCACACTATTGAAGAAATGAGATGCACTGTCCTTCAGATAAGAAATAAAAACAGGAGGTCACTAAAACTGTGGAAGCCACTCTGCTATTCATTGAGTTCGTCAAATAATATAAAATGCATAACTCAGGAGGCTGTTAGGCCCATCATGTCTTAGGCGAGGTTTAAAGGTCGGCACAACATTGTGGGCCGAAGGGCCTGTATTGTGCTGTATTATTATATGATTCTATGAATGTCCATTGGTGTCATGGCTGACAGTGTGCCTCAAATCCATTTTCCCATTCAATTCTCATATCCTCCTCGTGCCTTACTGTTCAAAAATTGATGAACTGGGCATACTTAAAAGATTTTATTGCCTAATTTAAAGAAAGGTGGAGGAATTCTGCTCAGTTTCCAAGCCAATAAGTATCGGTCAGCTAATAGCACCAGGGAATGGGACTGACTTGATGTTCTTGCAGAGAGCCAGCACAGGCTTGATAGGTTAAATGTCATTTTTCTGTGCTGTAACAAGATGATTTTCTATAATATTATTGCTCTCAAGTATGTTGGTATGTCCAAAGGTCATAAAGTGAGTTCTATAATGCTATTTCTATCTTTTTTCCTTTCATTCTGTGGGTCATGGTTCTATAAATTTTTGAAGAATAGTGTTTGAAATATGCTTTTGTCTTGAATATGAATATCAGATGAATATCAAAAAGAGAGTTCTTTTTTTAAAAAGATGATCCCACAGAATGTTACCACAACTGACAAAATAGAAAAATTTATCATTCCCGATTAATCACTGCAGAGAAATGCTTGGTATTCAGGAGAGAGAGATTTGACCACAAGAAAAGCACAGATTAAGGAAATTATTCAGCATACCTTGGTTAATTACATATTCTAGGAAAAGAAATCTAGATTCCCTGTCATGCAGTCCAATTGACTCTTCAATAAATCCAAGTTTTCACTTTATTTTCTCACAAAGAAAAGTATTCCATATCTTAATCACTTCCTGAATGAAACAATTTTGCCTGAAATCTGTCCTAAATTATTCTTTAATCAGTTACACCTTTTATCCTATTGTCTTGGCCCATCCTTGGGTAAAGCTCTGGATCTATATGGTTAATGTTCTGTAATATCCTCTCATACTCAACTCTCTATAAGGATATGAAGCCCCATTTCTTTTCATTTTGCTTTCAGCCTAATTCTTAGACACTGGTTTTGGTAGCAAGATGGAAAGTTAACATTTCAGTCAATAACCTTATGTCAAAACTGAAGAGGTTTGAAATACAATTTCAACCAGAGCAGAGCACCAGGTCAGAAAATGGAGGGATTGAGAGGAAGGTAGATGTCATGACCAGTAAGAACAGGCAGAAGCAAGGTAATGGACACAATGGTTCTCCTCTAGATCGGTGAGACCAAAACGCAGACTAGGTGACCGTTTCGCAGAACACCTGTGCTCTGTCCGTAACCGCAACCCTCATCTTCCCGTTGCCAGTCACTTCAACTCCCCCTCCCACACTATCACTGATATGACAGACCTCGGCCTCATCCACTGCCAGGAGAATTCCAAGTGCAAACTGGAGGAACAGCACCTCATTTTCTGTCTTGGAACCTTGCAACCTAATGGCATGAAAACTGAATTCTCCCATTTTAGGTCATCTCCAGCCCCCTTCCCCACAACCAACCCCCCAACCATGCTTCTTCTCTTCTTCCCTTTCCTAGCCTCCTTTTTTTTCCCCTCTCTCTCCTTACCTTTGACCCATCCCCTGGTGGATCTGCTCTCCCCTCCCCCACACCTGCCTATCACAATCTCTTACCTGATCTACCTATCACTGCCTTGTGTCCACCCCGCTTCCCCTCTTTTGTCCACCTATCATTGCTCTGCTTTTCCCTCCTATATATTGGGCTTCCCCTTTTCCTATCTTCAGTCCTGAAGAAGGGTCATGACCCAAAACGTTGACCGCCTGCCTTTCTCAACAGATGCTGCCTGGCCTGCTGAGTTCCTCTAGCATCATTGTGTTTTTTAATGGACACAATGGGATGGACGGGTTGAGGTGTGTGTATACTAATGCTTGGAGTATTGTGGGTAAGGGTGATGAACTTAGAGCCTGGATCAGTACATAGAACTATGATGTTTTGGCCATAACAGAGACTTGGTTGAGAGAGGGACAGGAATGGATGCTTTAAGTTCCAGGGTTTCAATGTTTTAGAAAAGCTAAAGAAGGAGGTAAAAGGGGTGGAGGAAGTTGTGCTATTAATCAGGGACAATATCACAGCTGCATTCAGAGGGGACATAATGGAGGGCTCATCCACTGAGTCTCTATGGGTAGAACTGAAAAATAAGAAAGATGCAATCACTCTGATGGGATTATATTACAGACTCCCCAGTAGCCATCGGGACATTGAGGAACAGATATGCAGGCAAATTAGGGAAAGTTGTAAAAACAGCAGGGTTGTTGTAGTGGGTGTCTTTGGTACAGGGGAGCACCTGAAGGAAACTCACATGGTCACAGTAATTTCAGATTTCATTTGCCTCCTATTTACATCTTCCTCAGACATACCTTGTGTTACTCACCAGCCCTTGTCACCCTTTATCATGCAAATCCACCACCGCTTTTGGTCATTCTGCATTCCTGCTTTCCACAGTTAAAGAATTTAGATCCATATTCCCTGGCGTTTACAAGAATGAGGGCTGACCTTATTGAAACATATGAGTTCCTGAGGGGGTGTGACAGGGTAGATATTGAGATATTTCCATAACTGGGAGAATCTCAGCCAAGTGGACATAGTTACAAGATGGGGAGCACCCACTGAAAGCTGCAGTGATCTGAAATTTCTTCTTGCAGAGGGTGGTGAATCTCTGGGATTCTCTACCTGGCAGGATTGTGGAGGATAGATCATTTACAGAGGAAGTAATATATTTTTGAATAATCAGGAAATTGGCAGCAATAGGGAACTGGCACAGAAGAGGGATTAAAGCTGTGGCCTTATATATTTACAATCTATGTTTATAACAGATAAAGGGATGAATGCATAGCAGCAACATTGCTGAGGTCTGACTGCAATGAAGATGCAAAGTGATGAAGTAGAGCTGTTTGAGGAGATTTGGCATGTCACCAAAGACTCTTGCAAATTTCTACAGATGTACAGTGGAGAGCATTCTGACTGGTTGCATCACTGCCTGGTATGGAGGCTCCAATGCACAGGATCAAAAGAGGCTACAGAGGATTCTAGACTCAGCCAGATCCATCACAGGCACAACCCTCCCCACTATCGAGGACATCTTCAAGAAGCAGTTCTTCAAGAAGGCAGCATCCATCACCAAGGACCCTCACCATCTGCGACATGCCCTCTTCATGTTACTACTATCGGGGAGTAGGTCGAGGAGCTTGAAGACCCACATTCAACATTTCAGGAACAGCTTCTTTCCCTCCACCATCAGATTTCTGAACGGTCCATGAACCCATGAACACTACCTCCTTATTCCTCTTTTGCACTATTTATTTACTTTTGTAACATGGTAATTTTTGTCTTGCTCTGTACTGCTGCCGCAAAACAACAAATTTCACGACATATGTCAGTGACAATTAACTTGATTCTGACTCTGATACTCTGATTCTGATTCGGATGTAGATAGGTTATACGAGGGAGCAAAAGCTTGGAAGGTGGAGTACAACCTGAGAAAATGTGATAAGGAATATAAAAGCAGAATATTATTGAAATGGAGAGACTGCGGAATGCTGCTGTGTAGTGGGACTAGACTGTTCTTGTCCATGAAACTGATACAGAAACTGATGAAGAAGGCAAGTGGAATGTTGGCTTTTTTTTGCAAGGAAGATGTATAAAAGTAGTGAAGTCTTAGTACAACTGTAAAGAATATTGATGAGACTATATCTGTAATAGTGTGTACAATTTCCATGTCTATATTTAAGGAGGGACTTGCTTTCATTTCAACAATTCAGAGAAGGATGACTTACATAGAACATAGAACAGTGCAGCACAGAATGGGCCCTTCAGCCCACCATGTTGTGCCGACCTATATAAACACCTACTCCATGATCAATCTAACCCTTCCTTCCTACACAGCCCATAACCCTCTATTTTTCTTACAATCATGTGCCTACCCCTTTCAAATTTCTCTGTTGTATCTGCCTCCACCACCACCACCGGCAGTGCGTTCCAGGCACCCACCACTCTCTGTGTAAAAAAACCTACCTCTGACATCTCCCCTAAACTTTCCTCTTCTGACCTTAAACTGATGTCCTCTGGTATTGGCCATTGCTGCCCTGGGAAAAAGATGCTGGCTGTCCACTCAATCTATGCCCTTCGTAATCTTATACACCTCTGTCAAGTCACCTATTATCCTGCGTCGCTCCAAAGAGAAAAGCCCTAGTTCGCTCAGCTTTTCCTCATAATGCATGTTCTCTAATCCAGGCAGCATCCTGGTAAATCTCCTCTGTACCCTCTCTAAAGCTTGCATATCTTTCCTGTACTGAGCTGACCAGAACTGAATATAGTATTCTGAGTGTGGTCTAACCAGAGTTTTATAGAGCTGTAACATGCCTCTTGAACTCAATCCCCCAACTAATGAAGGCCAGCACACCATACGCCTTCTTAACCACCCATCAACTTGTCTGGCAGCTTTGAGGAATCTATGGACTTGAACCCCTTCTCTGTTCCTTCACACTGCTAAGAATCCTGCAATTAACCTTGTGCTCCAACTTCAAGTTCAATCTTCCAAAGTGTATCACTCTACACTTTTCCGGATTGAACTCCATCTGCCACTTCTCCGCCCAACTCTACATCCTGTCTACACTCCGTTGTAACCTATGACAACTTTCTACACTATCCACAACACCTCTAACCTTCGTGTCATCTGCAAACTTACTAATCTGTCCCTCCACTTCCTCATCCAAGCCATTTATAAAAATCACAAAGAGCAGGGGTCCCAGAACAGATCCCTGTGGAACACCACTAATCACCGACCTCCAGGCAGAATAGTCTCCATCTACTACCACCCTCTGCCTTCTGTGGGCAAGCCAATTCCAAATCCACGCAGCCAAGTCTCCATTGATCCCATGCCTCATGACTTTCTGGATGAGTCTGCCATGGGCAAACTTGTCAAACACCTTACTGAAGTCCATTTACACCATATTCACTGCTCTACCTTCATCGGTTTGTTTGGTCACCTCCTCAAAAAACTCAATTAGGCTCATGAGGCATGACCTGCTCCTCACAAAGCCATGTTGACAATCCCTAATAAGCCTATGCTTCTCCAAATACTCATAAATCCTGTCCCTAAGAATCCTCTCCAATAGCTTTCCCACCACTGAAGTAAGACTCACTGGTCTATAATTCCAAGGATTATGCCTATTACCTTTCTTGAACATGGAAACATCATTTACCATCTTCCAATCCTCTGGTACCACTCCTGTGGCCAGGGAGGATACAAGTATCATTGTCAAAATTGATTAATTCCTGATTTGAAAGGAAAGATGGTGTGGATTGGTTTAGAAGATTGACAGGTAAAATAATAAGATCCTGGGAAGATTGACAGGGTGGATTCTGAGAAGATGTTTGCCTTGGTGGTCAACCTAGAACTAAGGAGCCAAGCTCCCTTTGTTAAGGAGGTAACAACAAATATAATTTATGAGGGCAGGGCCATGGACATTGTTTACATGGACTTTAGCAAAGAATTTGACAAGGTCCCTCATTTGGAATGCAGAAGATTAAGTCACATGGGATCCACAGTGACTTTGTAGGTTGGATTCAAAATTGGCTTCATCATAGGGTAGTGATAGAGGGGTGTTATACTGACTGGAGGTTTGTGACCAGCAATGTTCCACAGGGATCAGTGCTCTCTGTTGTTTGTGATTTTGTAGAAATGATTTGGATGAAAATGTAGGCAGGCTGCTTGGAAAGTTTTCAGGTAACAGTAAAATTGATGAAATTGTAAATACTGAAGAGGGTTGTCAAAGGATACAGCAGGATATGGGTCAGTTGGAAATTCTGGCAAAGAAATTACAGATCGAATTTAATCCGGAGAAGTGTGAGGTAGTGCATTTTGGGAGGACAAAAGCAAGAAGAAAATATACAATAAATGACAGGACCCTTAGGAGCAGTGATGTACAGAGGGAATTTGGGATGCAAGTCCATGGCTCCCTGAAAGTGGCAAAACAAGAGGATAGGTGGTAAAGAAAGCTTACAGCATGCTTGTCTTCATCAGTCAGGATATTGAGTATAAAACTTAGGAAGTCATGTTGCAGCTGTATAAACCTTTGTTTACGCCACACTTGGAGTATTGTGTGCAGTTCCGGTTGCAGGATTACAGGAAGGATGTGGTGCAGAAGAGGTTCACAAGGATGTTTCCTGGATTGGAGAATTTTAGCTGTAAAGGGGATGTTGGACAAACTTGGATTGTTCTTGCTGGAGCACAGAAGGCTGAGGGGTGACCTGATAGAAGTAAATAAATTACGAGGGGCATAGATAGGGTCGATGGTCAGAGTCTTTTTCCAAGGGTGGAAATGTCAAATTCTAGAGAGCATATTTTTAAGGTAAGAGGTGGAAAGTTTAAAGGAGATTTATAAGGCAGGTTTTTTACACAGAGGGTGGTAGGTGCCTGGAATGTGTTGCCAGGGCAAGTGGTTGAAGCAGATACGAAAGCGACATTTAAAAGGTATTGAGAAAGATAAATGTACAATCAGGGAATGGAGGGATACAGACCTTATGCAAGCAGATGGGACTAGTTTAGATCGGCACCATGGTCGACACAGACATTGTGGGCTGAAGGGTCTGTTCCTGTTCTAGAACATAGAACATAGAACATAGAAAACTTACAGCACAATTCAGGCTCTTTGGCCCACAAAGCTGTGCCGAGCATGTTCCTACATCAGAAATTACTAGGGTTACCTATAGCCCCCTATTTTTCTCAGCTCCGTGTACCTATCCAAAAGTTTCTTAAAAGACCCTACCATTTCCGCTTCCATCACCGTTGCTGGCAGCCCATTCCATCACACTACTCTCTGAGTAAAAAACTTACCCCCGACATCTCCTCTATACCTGCTCCCCAGTACCTTAAACCTGTGTCCTCCTGTGGCAACCATTTCAGCCCTGGGGAAAAGCCTCTGATTGTCTACCCAAACAATGCCTCTCGTCATCTTATAAACCTCTATCAGGTCCCCGCTCATCCTCCGTCGCTCCAAGGAGAAAAGGCTGAATTCCCTCAACCTGCTTTCTGTATCATTCTATGTTCTATGTTCTGAGGGCCACCTATTTAAGATGAACATGAAGAAGAATTGCTTCCCTCAGAAGGTTATGAATCTTCGGAACTCTACTCTAGAGAGTTGTAGAGGTTAAATTATTGAATATATATGTGGCTGAGTGTGGCAGATTTTTGGTATGTAGAGGAACTGAGGATTGTGGACAACAGGCAGGAAAGTGAAGTTGAGATCAAGAACAGATCAAGCATACTTGTATTGGATAGTGGAGCAGGCTTGATGGACTGCATTGCCTATTTCTGTCCTATTTCCTATTTCTTATTTCTTACGTTTGTATGTCCTTAAATGGGGCTCAGTTCCAGTTCAAGAGTTGTGAACCCTTTGCTTTCACTTCAGCACAATCAGAAACCAGTCAGTGTTTGAGTGCTGTCCTGGAAGCTCGGACATCTGCCACACAATCTTGGCTTGATGTATTGTAAGCTCAGATTGTTGCCAACAAGGCTCTGGTTGTTTGTGTCTAAGGGGGCTTAAGGGCTGTTACAGTGGTGCAGCAATTCCTTCTCCAGCAGGATTCAAGGACTGAAAGCGGGGTTGGTAATAAGTTCATGGAGCATGAGTTGGCTATCTTTCACAGTCCCAGCACTGCCGCACCGTCAGTGCCTCTGCTGTTGTCCTTCCACCTTTGGTGAAGCAGTGCAGTCAGAAGCTGGACGAATGAGGCCCAGATCTGCCTGAGGTTGTCCATCTTGCCCATCTGCAGCCTCCTCAACTGCAAGTCAAGCAGCCTACACCAGCAAGCTGGGAAACTTGTTCGCTGCTAAATGCTGGATGTCTCATAGAGTTGAACACATGGCATTAGTTGTATCACTGAAGTTCAGTTTGGTCTAGTTGGTATCAAATCAATGTTGCATCAATAGTGCCATTTAAATTTATTCAATAAGTCCTCTTGTTTTTGAATCCTGACTCCAAGAGTTAGGTTATTAGCATCAGACCTGCCAATTCTGCATACTTCTGCAGAAAATACTGGAAGCATTCAGTGGGTCAGTCAGTATCTGTGGAAAGAGAAACAGAATTAACATTTCAGGTCTGAGACCCTTTGTCAGAACTGAGAAAGACAGAAAACAAGTTCCAGTAAAATTCTAATAATCTGCTAACCAATTATTCAGAAATCCTGATGGTTTGGCATCTAGCTCACCAGGTGATGTTTCCCACACTCCTTTTAAGCTCACCAGGGCCCCATTTCCAGCACTGCCTCTAAACTCACCTGATTCTGTTTCCCACGCCTACTTTTAAATCATCCTGGCCCTTTAAACCGGTGCCTGGTTTCCTGTACTCCCTTAAAGGTCACCAGGGCCCAGTTTCCCATGTTCCCTCGAAACTCACCAGGCTCTGTTTCCTGCTCTCCCTTTAAAATGGCCTGTGCACTTTTCCCATGGGCCTTTTACTGGGTTCACTGGAGAATCTTTTGTACAATTGTGTAACACCTAATAAAAGTGAATTGAAACTTTGTTGGGGTATTAATTGGATGTCCAATAGTGCAGAATATCTGCTACCAATGTCCTGTGTGTGCCAGATTATCAGAGTTTCAGTGTAGTTATTTTTGTCGTTGGGAAGTTGGGGAAGATTGGATAGAACAGACGGAATATCTCTCACAGGGTGAGATTGATTCAGTTAATGTGGTAGTTGAAAGCAGATTGCGCTCTTTTGTCTGTGTTATGTTTTAGTAAGTGCAGCCTGTCAGAGATGCTAGACTAATGGAGAGAGAAAAACTGAGCCAAAATTGCAGATGCATGACTAGCAGAAATAACCAGTTCTGATACAGACAGAAAGAAAGAGAGTGATACTTAAAGTTGTCAATTTAAATCTTGAGCTTTAAAGAAGTTCTGATCTGCATACTTATATACCTTGGAATTGTACTGATTAGCATACAGATATTCAGCACAAATCATGCATAAAGATAGTTTTCTTTCCATTAGAGTGCCCTGGTGATCATTCCTGGATGAAATGGTGTACATGGGAAAATTGGTCTGGGTAGTTCCGTGCATGATCCACCTCAGCGTCATAGATATTTTTCTGGCATCAAAAAGTGGGGCTGAAGACATCATTAGTTGCACATTGTGTTTCCTTTCTGACTGACATAAATTGGAGGTTTCATGGGAAGTCTATAAACTTTCAACAACAACAAAATTAGAAGTAGATTGTTTATTTGTCTCAACTTAAAGATACACTCTGGTGAATTTAGAAAATCTGAGTGGGCAATTTCAGAACTGACTTGTAGGATGTTCAAATATGTTCTGAAGTTCATAGAGTATGCTCATGTGAACAGGGATGCTTTCTCCAGCAGTTAGCTGATGAGATACTAATGTAGTGAATGTCTCAGTGCTTATATCTCTAGCTTTCATAACTATTCAAGGGAGACACAGTAGGGTGTGCCAGCAGCTGCCACACCAGTATCACTTATTACTGCACTAATAAGCATGTTATTGGTATGAAATGAAAACTCTTTTCAACAGCTATTGCCTTGAGAATTCTATTTACAAAAGGTAAATCAACCACTTCTTGGCAGCCTATCACTATTTGAGCTGCTTCCATGTGGCATAGTGCAGACCTCCAGCTCAGTAAGGGTACAACTGCATGGAAGATGTCTGTTTCCTTGGCACTGTGTGGTGGGATTTCCAATGACTCCTAGAAAGGAGGGCACACAACCTCCAGAATGGAGGCCGTAGTCTAACTCTACAGAAACTGCTGAGAAAATGTGGAGATGGACACCTCCCTGTTGCTAGCCATCTCCTATATTCAGTCAGCCAGCCCCAACAATAAGCTAACCATCTCAGTGGTCATGTCCTGAAAGCATTCCAATTGTGATCCTCATCTGGGAACTCTAGGGCTTTTCTCTACAGATTAACCCTCTGACCACCTCTGCACTCTTCGTGGTGTATCTCTCTGTGACATCTGTCTTAGCAGCCTAATCTGCTCATCCCTCATGGTGTCAGTCTGTGAGGTGGTGCTGTGGGATGTCAGGTTAACTGATGTACTGAATTCTTCATCATGATCATTCCCCCTCTGCTCTAACTCTCCCTCCACTCTTCTCTCCTGCTGCTTGACTTCCTCCTGCTCGGAGTGACACTTTTCTAGTGAAGTGAAAACATGTGGTCACCCTGACATTATATAAAGACAAAACGGAAGATACTAAAACAGTAAGCTCTCACTTATCTGTTGTATATGCATCTGGAATTCTCTTGCAATTGGCAAAATCTCTCAGAACGTTAGGGTTTTCATAAAACTTTTTTGAAGACATAAATTTGGATTTGGCGTGCCAGGTTCCAATGTGATTTTGTTCATGCTCTGTCTCTCATCAGCCTTCAGCACAGCAGCCCATCCTCAGTCCCTCAAGTGTGTTTACAAGTGGTGGCTGGTTCCAACTGTGTTTCATAAACTGTACTGTAGTTCTCCCATCTATCCACTTTATTGGATAAGAGTACTCCCAGCAAACGTACAAAGTGGAAACGTATCTTTCTAACATTGAAACAGGAAATGGAAATATGTAAAAGAATGGAAAAAGGTAAAAATTGTAATGTTCTTATGAAAGAATTAAACATTTATGACATTAAATTGCAAAGTAAAAAGCTTAAAGAGTTTTTCCTGAACTCAGAGGGTTGTAGCAGTGTTAAAAATGTCATACAATGCATACAGTGACACAGTTGAGTAATTTATTTAAAGATTTATGCAGAGAATGTGATGTGGTTTATCTACTGAGCAATTCTTATACAACGGGTATATTCATGCAACCTGCAGCCTATCACTCTGCAACCCCAACCCCACCCCATTCTCCATGAATGTTGGATGGCTGAGAGTACACTGAAAGTTGCAGCCAACATGTCTTTATGGCTATGAGGCAGCACATATGGTAATGCGAGGGTATCTGCTGGAAACCAGAGGAGAGGATATAATCAGAGTGATATATTATTAATGAGCTGACTTGTCAATTTATGGAAATCACACCCAGAGGAGATGGTTGGGCCTCAGTGTCCCCTTTGCCAAACAGGCACAAGATAGTCTCGTCCAATGTGTGAAGCAGTCCACTCAAGAGGGATCCCTTCCCATGCCAATTGCCTCTCTCCTCATCTTACCAGTCCTAGTATAAGTGGAGGAAATGAATGGCATTGAGTAAGCTTTTCATTATCATCCCTTGCCCTCTGCATACTGGATGGAAGAATGGTGTTGGGGAGTGTGAGATGTATGGGGTGCTGAGGTGATGTGTGTTTAGGTATGATCAATTGCTCGTGTGTGTGTGTGTGTGTGTGTGTGTGTGTGTCTGAGAAAGTGACTGCATTAAAAAGCAAAACTAATGTCGCAGAGCTCACCTTGATAAGTCTCAGAAATTCACACGATATTTTTTGGCATTGCCCCACAATCTCACTCCTGGCCGACATAACACCAGCTATCCCCTCCCAGCTTCTCTAATGGCGGGCCTGGTGGGTGTCCTGACTCTCTGGTACATAGGACATCTTCCTGACTTGCTATAAAGGTGTTCTGGTTGCATATTAATCACTAAATTATCCTCTGTCTTGCCTTTGCAGAGTGCTGGGATGGGCCATTTACCAGGATTTCTAAGTCCCTCTTGGTGGCACAGACAACTCTCTTCCTCTCCCCTGCAGCCTTTTTCTTCTTTATCTTCGGCCATTCCCAAAGATCAAGAATGACTCTGGCTTTCTGGGTATTGAGATAGCTAATGTGGACATTATGGGCATCACAGACTCTTCCACAGATGGAGCAGGTGGTTGCTGACGAGATGTGTGGATGGAAGTTTGTGAGGTTATCGACTCTCCTGCACCTTACAGAGGGCTTCTGTGTGCCCCCAGTGCATAGATACAAGATTCTTAATGTTACCTTGTTAAGCTCCTTCTCTACTTAAAGAGGTCATGGGCCAGAGATCCCACCATGCAGCAAACTGAGTGTAACTAGGACCTCAGTGCTGGGGATGTTGGTCTGGGAGAGGAACACTGATGTTGGGTCACTTATCCTTCCAGTGACTTTGGAGGACTTTGCAGAGGGAGTTTTGGTGGTAGCTCTCCTGTGCCTTGACATGCCTGCAGTGGATAGTACAATTTTCAACAGAAAAGGATTTCCTGCTCCCTGGCAGACCATGAAGTTTATGCCAGGTCTGAGGTCTGGATTTTCAAGTAACCTTCTCATCATTCAACCAATGGCATTGAAGGTAACTTTCTTCATCAATGTCTACCTTCAGCAAAAGGTGGCCAGCGAGCTATGGAAAGTGTTTCATGTTTTCCAATGCAGTTTTGTGCATAAGGGGCAGGTTGGTAGAGGACCTTTCTCTTGTGGATGTTGAGTGTAAGGCTGTCCTCTCATATGCTTAAGTGAACGTGTCAACATTACTTGCAGCTCGGCCTCTGACTATGCATAGCCACAAATGTCACCAACATACTTCTGCTCGACTACTGAAGTTTGGGTGACTTTGGTTCTGAAGTGTTCATCATTAAACAGTTCATCATTAGTTCTGAAGATTAGCTCCACTCCTTCAGGAAGTTTGCTGGAGGTTAGGTGCAATATTGTAGTAAGATTGGGAAATGTGCTGGTGCATTGGCACAGCTTTGTTTGCTGTCAATGTTCACTGAGTTGGCTCTTCTGTAGACCAGTTGGTATCACTGTTTGCAGGTTGTCCTTGAGAAAACCTAAAATGGAGTTTCTGTGGGCAGCCAAATTTGAAAAGGTGTTCTACAGTGAACCGTTTGATAGAGTCAAAGACTTTATTGAGTTTGTTAGAGGCCAGTTACAGTGGCTAGTGCTCCTCTTTGCATTTTCTTGGTGCTGTTGCATGGTGAAGGTTATGTCCACTGTGTCGTTAAGGAATGGACTCCACAAATTAATGAATGCTCCATATATGGAGCAGTTCTTCAGCAATTAGAAGAAGGTGGTTGGGAAGTACCTGGGCTATAGGTTTTAATGTGACCTGTGACCTGTGACCTGTCCCCGTCCCCGTCCCCGTCCCCGTCCCCTCAAAGGCAGCCATAACAATGTGTTGCTGTTGTCTGACCAATGTTTGGAATGTGCCTTTAAGAGCATTTTGATCTTCTGTTATTGGCCTGCAGCAAAGTGCCAGCTATTGCACTAATTTAGGTGAGGTAATATCTTATCCTATAATTATGTTAAGGAACTGCTGTGGAAATTTAGGTGTAATTTCACATCCACATAGTTGGTGCTATATCTATATCATTTTGTCTCAATTGCACTGTTATTTGAATACCAGGCAATTGCCTTTTAATCAGTTACATAGATTATCAGTACTTAGACTCTTAATCAATTAGAGTATCCTGTAACAAGCTAAAGTAATCCACCTGTTCCATTTACAAAGAACAACTATTAAACTATTTCATTTGGTTGGAGTAAACAGCACAGATTTAATCCTGGTATCCTTTTCTCTGAGGAATGTTGTGGCCAGTTATTCCTTCTTAAACAATTTAGATATTAATCATCTTTGCAATTACTTCTGAGCTTATTGGTGTTATTACACAGCCGAGGCATGCTACCTACCCTTTGCACAATTTGATTAAGTTTATTTAATAGTGTTTGAATCTTCACTCCAGGTTTGGGCTATTGGGAGAATGAAAAAAAACAATTAGTCTGATGGGTTGCCAATGGAAAATTGATCCTTCTGTTCACTGAAGATGACAAGAAGTCTTTGTTACCATTCATTTTAAAACAAATCCATTGGAGAACAATGCTGATGCTGAGAGATTTGTTTTATCCTTATATTTTCTATAAACCAATTTTTCTAGTTACTCTATACATGAATCCAGTAAAGTGTTTTGATTGTTGCAGTTTAGATTTCATAATTATACAGTCTATCCAAAACCTAAAGCTATTCAAAAGAACCAAATTACATTTAAAGATAACAATCTTTATTTTGAATTTTTCTCATTCAAATGTATTTCAACCTAAACTGAAATTAAGTATGGGAACAGACCTAATTCAGCTGAACTAGGTCAACATATGCACACCTGGAAAATGTGCTGCTGTTATTGTATGGCTGCTTAACATCATCCTTTCAAATCCTTCTCCAGTATTTCAGGAGAAACATAAAGCTGGAGAAGTTTGATAAAACCTTGAATGCTCATGCAATAAACTTGTATAATTTCCTTCATGATTAGAATAAACTTGGAACCTTATAAAGGCAGGGAGGATCCCTAATGTATTTTATGACTATTAGTGGGAGCCTGTGCTGCTGCTGCAACCCCCTGACCCCACACCCCATCCCAAACCCTAGTGCATTCTCCTGAGGATAAAGCAAATATTTTAGCATGTTGAACATCTCTTTAATTTTCAGATATAGTTTTAAAACAATGTTGAGCAATTTGACTGGATATCTGAATTAGTCATTGCTTTTAAAGTGTAAAGATTCCAGCCAGAGATATTGCTGATGTTCTTCAAATGAACCACCAGCTGTTTCCCTAACCAAGTGCATGCTGGCATCTTTACAACCAGTAACTGTACTCAGTCCTTGGTCCCAGTCCGACACTAAAACAAATAAAATGAAGTAAAAAAATAAAGGGTGCATTTTCCAATATCACTTTCTCACCCATAGGGACCACGTATTAGGCAATTGCAGGCACACAGGCCATACTGTTTGTCTATTTATTTTAATAATAATCCAAAGAAAATTGCGATGCCTTACCCTGGTTTGGACCTTGCACTATTGGGTAAAGTTATCCTTGTGTCATCTGATGTTAGCAATGAGGAATAAATAACATGGAGCAGCTGGCATATGTTTTGACATTGCAATCTTTAACCTTCCATTACTTTTACTTGTCTGCTCCATTTTCTTGGAAATTATTTCAATTTTATTCAAACAATTATTATCTATTGATTTGATTCATTTTATCTTTTTCTAAAGTTTCCTTTCAGTTACCAAATTGAGGAGTGTTCAGTCCTGGGAAAAAAAAGATTTTATAACTCAGGCACTCATTGATGGGTCAGTTAAAGTAAAGGCAGTTTTTGCCCAATAATGTTCCCATCCCAAATGCAGAAAGGATTTCCTTGGGCATCTCTGCAAAATTGCTTCTATTTCATGTTATCGCAATCTTGAATCCTGTCTGAGTTAGGGTCCCGATGTCATTACCCGATGTCAGGGATTGGAATGTCACTACCTGTCCCAACAGCCTTCAATGCACCTGAATACACAGTCTCCATTACAGACATCAGAACAGTCTTCCAGAGAGTGAACCCACGGGAGGCATCTAGCCCAGATGGTGTTCCGGGCCATGTCCTTAGATCCTGTGCAGATCAGCTGGTGGGGGTATTTGCAGACATTTTTAACCTCTTCCTACTTCAATGATTATTCTCAACAATGGTGCCCTACAAGGCTGTGTCCTTAACTCCCTACTTTATGCCATATACATTCTTTGATTACACTGGCTGCTTTACCAAGGCAGCGAGAAGGGTTGACAGAGTCCATGGAGGGGAGACTAGTTTCTGTGATGAGTTGAGCTGTGTCCACAACTCTCTGCAGTGGCCAGATTCTGCTCTCACTCCATCTACAAGTTTGCAGATGACACCACTGTAGTGGGCCCTATCTCAAATAACAATGAGTCGGAATACAGGAAAGAGACAGACAGCCAAATGGTATGGTGTCATAACAACAACCTCTTCTTCAATGTCAGCAAAACAAGAGAGCTGGTCATTGACTTCAGGAAGTGGGATGGTACACAACCGCCTGCTTACATCAATGGTGCTGAGGTCAAGAGGTTTGAGAGCTTCAAGATCCTGGGAGTGAACGTCACCAATAGCCTATCCTGGTTCAACCATGTAGATGCCACGGCCAAGAAAGCTCACCAGTGCCTCTATTTCCTCAGGAGGCTAAAGAAATTTGGCATGTCCCCTTTGACACTCAACAACTTTTATCGATGCACCATAGAAAACATTCTATTTGGATGCCTTATGGCTTGGTATCGCAACTGCTCTGCCTGTGACCACAAGAAACTGGTACCTCAATGCACTGTTGTAGTGAAATGATCTGTATGTATGGCATGCAAAACAAAGTTTTTCACTGTATTTTGGTACATGTGACAATATAAACCAATTTACCAATTTACGTATGACCTTCTGCTATTGAATGCTCTCACTGAAAGTGGGACAGTTTAATGATCAGTGACTTCTTCTTGACATATTAAAATTTTGTTTGCATTCAACCAGATTGCTGATGTACATATAACTTCTCAAAAAAGTGAACTGAACAATGATTAGGTTAGATTAAATTAGTTTCTTGCCATACAGTAAAAATCCACATGCAATGAAATTCCTTGTTCGCATGTAGCTTACAGAGTAAAAAGAATACATGGCAATAATAAATACAACAATAAATACAATGATGAGCACAAAACAGCAGAATAGTGTAGATTGTAGTGCAATCTGAAGTCGTGCAATAAGATACTAAAGTGACAATAACACACTAACTCAGAGAGATAGAGTTAAGAGTAAGCAAATGTGGCAGCAGTGGGTGTGAAAGGGGTGATTGGTTCAGGAGTCTGATTGCAGTGGGGAAGGAACTGTTCTTAAATCTGTACCTCTGGTCTTTCAAGTATCTTCTCTAGAAGGTAGAAAAGAGAAAAGGGAATGGCCACGGTGGAAGGCATCCTTGTTCATACTACCAGCCTTTCTGAAGCAAGGCACCGTGAAGATGGACTGGATGGAAGGAAGTGACAAGACTATGATGGATTGGACTGTGTTTACCATTCTTTCCAGTTTCCATCAGTCCAGAGCAGAGCAGTTGCCATACCGGGCTGAGATGCAAGCCATCAGAATCCATTCTATAGCGCACCTGTAGATGTTCGAGGGAATCCTCATGGGCAAGCCATTTCTTCCAGCTGCCTGAGAATGTGAATATGCTGATGTTCTTTCTTGATCACTGTAGCAGCGTGAAGGGACCAAGTGAGTTTGCTGGTGATATGGATGCCAAGGAACTTGAAGCTGTCAACCATCTCTACAGCAGCTCCATTGACGAGGACATGGTGGTGTTCACCCTCCTGTTTTCTTAGGTCAACAACCATCTCTTTCATCTTGCTGACATTAAGAGTTAGGTTGTTGTTCTGACAGCATGACATTATCAAAGATTCAAAAGCAGTACATATAGATACATCGATGATAAGTGAAATAAAATTCAAAATCTGTTTAATTACGGAGGCGTCCTTAGTAAATTGCTACCATGTAGTATGCAACAACAAGGTCATTCTACAATTTGGCATTACCAACAGGCATTAGAGTTTATTTGAAGCATTAATCTGATATAACAGGAGAATCTTATTTTCAGTAGCCTGATTTATAATGTTAGTGTTCCTCACTGCACAATAAGGTCATGGAAAATATCGGAATATGGAGAGTCAGAGTAAATGATAAAGTAAGTTACAAGTTGCTGAAAGAATGTAAAGAGAATTAAAGATCGTTTTTCTTGATTGAAGGTAAATAGAAAGTGGTATTCCACAAGGACTAGTTCAGGGGCCGCTATGGCTAAGAACTCACAATATTGATTTGAACTTAACAAATAAATCAAAATTTGCAGATAAATAAAGCTTTGAGTAAAGCTAACACTGGGGCGAATGGAAGAAAACTGAAGAAGACTTTGGAAAGCCTTCAAATTAATATACATAACATTAATAATTAAACATATGGTGCGAAGAGATCGGGATAACAGTAATAACAGTTAATATTTATACTCACAAGGAGTAAAGTATGTAACCTGGACCTCCCGCTCTCTTGCTAAGTGAACATGATACAAAAAAAAGAAATTGAAAAGAAATTTGATTATATGAAAAGAAAACCCCCAAATCAAAGAAAAAATATATCAATAAACAAAAGCAAACCAAAAACTTCAAAAAAAAACTGGACAGATATTTCTTTGGTTAAAAAAACATTATTATGTCGTTAGCTCCACTCCTCTATATTTAAAGGTTATTGATTCGAAAAAGGTCTGCTTATATCATATGGAAAAATTGAATAAATGGACTCCAAACTTCCTCAAATTTAAGCGAAGGATCAACAGTACCACTCCTAATTTTTTCTAAGTTTAAACATGTTATAGTTTGAGAAAACCATTGAAATGTGGTAGGGGGTATAGGGTCCTTCCATTTAGATAGAATGGATCTCTTGGCTATTAATGTAACAAAAGCAATCATACTACAAGTAGAAGCAGATAAATGGCCAGAATCCATCATTGGTAACCCAAAAATTGCAGTAATAGGATGGGGTTGTAAATCAATATTCAATACAGTTGAAATAATATTAAAAATGTCTTTCCAATATTTTTCCAGAAGAGGACAGGACCAAAACATATGTGTCAGGGAAGCCACCTCTGAATTACATCTGACACATATAGGATTTATATGGTGATAAAAATGGGCTAACTTGTCCTTCGACATATGGGTCCTGTGAACCACCTTAAACTATATCAAAGCGTGTCTAGCGCACATTGAAAATGTATTAACTAATTGGAGAATTTTCTTCCATGTCTCTGCGGATAAGAATATCTGGAGTTCTCTTTCCCATTCATTCTTAATTTTATCAAGTGTCTCTAGACGTATTTTCATGATCAGATCATAAATTATTGCTATCAAGCCCTTCTGATGAGGATGAAAACCTAAGATTTTTCCCATAATTTCAGTTTTATATAGTATTGGAAAAGAAGGTAAAGTAACATTTAAAAAGTTTCTGATCTGTAAATATCGAAAAAAATGTGATCTAGGCAAATCGTACTTATTAGACATTTGTTCAAAAGACATAAAACAGTTATCAATGAATAAATCATGAAAGCATGTTATTCCCTTCATTTTCCATAAAGAAAAAGCTAAATCAATTCTGGATGGTTGAAAGAAAAAATTAGATTGGATAGGACTTGATAAAATGAATTTATTCAATCCAAAAAATTTACGAAATTGAAACCATATTCGTATTGTATGTTTAACTATTGGGTTAGTCATTTGTTTACTCAATTTAGTAAGTGCAAAAGGGAGTAAGGCTCCTAAAATAGAAGCTAATGAAAATCCTTGCACTGATTCATACTCAAGATACACTCATTGAGGACATTGAATTACATCTAAATTTCGTGCCCAGAAAATTAAATATCTAATATTAATTGCCCAATAGTAAAATCTAAAGTTAGGCAAAGCCATACCACCATCCTTTGATAAAGTAGATGGAGAAGAAGGGCAAAATAATACAAAATTACAGGCAAGCATATCATCAAATTGCAGTAGGAAAACAATTAAAAGTACCAGCAAAGCTCTGGATTCTATTTTTTGGGTATAGAATTCTAGAGTGGCAAAGAGAGAATCACAGGAGACTGCAGATACTACAATCTGAACCCGCTGAATTCTTCCAGCAGTTTGTTTTCTGCTCAAAACTGGTAAAGTTATATTAAATCTGTTTAGGATCTTAGGCAAACCACACTTCAAATACCATCCACAGTTCCAATCTCCACACTATAAGAGATTGAGACACCAGAGAAAACCCAAAAACAGAGATTTACAAAGATGGCACCAAGACTGCAATAAAACAGTTTTTGGGAAAGTTTGAACAGTTCAGCACATTTACTGTTAGAAAAGTGAAGACTTACTTGGACGTTTTAGAGACCTTTAAGATCATGAATGTGTTGGGCAGATATTTTCTACCCCTTCACAGTTATACAGAGTTCAATTTATTCCAGTGTTGCCTGACCTGCTGAGTTCCCTCAACAGATTGTTTGTTGCTCCAGATTCCAGCATCTGCAGTCTCTTGTATCTCAAATCCTGAAGGTAAGTGACTTTCTAAAGGAAAGTAGAAGAGTACAGGAAAGCCAAAGGAATGAAAGATATACTGAAATACTGAAATGAGGCACCTTTAGTGGGAGGGGACTCATTTGGGACATAGATACTGGCACTGACTGACTTGTTATATGCACTCTCTGTAATTCTATGTGAGTTGATTTTCAAAGAAACAAATGAGTCCTCTGTGTTTATGGAATGCACCTGAAGTATTCCAATAGTTAATATCTAATGTATAAAGTGTGAGTTATTGTCAAATGAGTGTTGCAACTGAGATGTGGGGAGAAAGACCAGGAGGAGAGGGATGTCTAACAGAGTGTGGATCTGTGATTTTCGGGGATGAATAGAAGCATGGGTGGAGAATATTTTAAGAAGTGAGCAGAAGTAATGCTGAGAGGAAGGAACAGTTAAGTTTAGAGGTTCTTACCTTGACAACCCAGCTGAAGACATTGAAGTTTTTGTTCTTTGCAAATCAGTATTTTGGTTCCCATTCTCAGTGACCTTCTCATTCTCAGTGATGATATTGCCTGAAGGGGCTTCTAACCCCTATCCTGCTCGCCCTGTAAACAATAATTTTCCATGTTGCATCAGAGAATCTGGATTTTACTGCTATTTTTCCATTTGCGAAGTTGATTTCCTTCTGTTTGTAGCCAGAATGTTCCCTGCTTTAAGGGGTCCTAGTTCTCATTAAATGAAGCCCTCACTTCTGTCCCATCAACCAAATGTGTGTAACAAGTAAGTAGCATCAATTACAATGGCCTGCAATAAGCAATTTCACATGGTTGTATGCATTTATCTTCAGAAACAAACCAATTATTTTCTCAGAATCACTTGTTTTAAAACCTGTCAGAAGCATATTGAAATGTTAATTTGCAAAATATTGATGCTTCCTACACAGAAAAGATATTGCAGTTCTCTGTTTCCAGTGAAGTGCCTTACTCAATGGAAATATGAGGTGCAAAGGTCAACAACTTTCTGGTCTGGACGATTCATAAATGGAGTGAGATAAATCTTTAAGCTGCCTGCACCAATCCTCAATCCCATTCACTGAGACTCCACACAAGGAGTGGAGTATTGCAAAGTATTCCATAAATGCTTTGTATTAAACATAATCTATCTGTAACTCACTGTGGACTAAATCTGCAAAAAGTACTTGCAGTTGGCAGGCAAGGATATTTTTAATGAAGTAAATTCTCATTTCAACCTAACTGGTCCTTAAGTGATATTTTTCAAATTTTGCCTTTCCAAAGTCTCTAATTCATTTGAGAGTTGTTTTACTTTGGGGTGGATTTGTGCACCTATATGATTTTGCTTACAACAGATTTATGTTTCAAACACAACTGTCAAAGACTTCTGAAATATTTAGAAAAATATGATTAAAATTTATTGCAAATTAATACTGAATGATATTGCTCAGTGAACCTATAAACTGAATGTATGTGTGTGGGAAATGCAATCCTTGGTAATTGGGGACTTAATCTTTTGGACATTACAGAATTGATCATTTGTTCTGAGATATTGATTAAATAAATATTTTGAGTCTGCCACTGCCAATGTAATAAAACAGTTTTAACCTTCTCAATCACCTTTATCAAAAACATGAAACCACTTATCCTAAGGATCCTGTACTTCCCACAGCATTAAAAATCAGTATATTAACATGTCCCCATATTAGTTAATTTTAGAAAGTTTTGATAATATTGACATAGTTTTGCAATTCATTCCTACTTCATGTAGTCAAATATCTTTTTCAAAGGAAAAGTTTCAAATTGCCTTATAAACCAACTGATTTTATTTTGTTCTTTTCTTTATTTTAACCTTATGAGATAATTATGGCATAAATATTGCACCTATTTGTAAAAGTAATAACACAATTGCTGGAGTGGACCTCAGCTGACATGATGGGAAAGGCTGACGAAGACAAGGAAAATTAATTCTACATGTGCTTGTCATCACACACGTGCATGGATGTTCAGTAAGTCTAGGACTATGAAATTGGCTTTTATTATCTGGGCTTATGGGACAACAAGGACCTATTTTGTGTGGTACTTAAATTCTGTTAATGCTTTAATATCAAGCCCTATCCTCCAGTCTTTCACAGGAGGGGCAAGAAAGAAAGGAAGTTGAAAAACAGTATCAAAAACTTTGAATGTGGAGTACTGGAAAAAGTGAATTGCATGCAGAGGTCCGCACTCCCAGCTGCTGGTATTTCAGATCTTCTGACTTCTCTACAATGACCAGATGGTTCAAGTGAGCTCACTCACCTCAAAACAACCAAAATCCATAATGGAAGCTTCCAAAAATTTACCCTTACATTTGTAAACAAAGGTAAAACTGCATTTTTCCTGACGTCCAATACCACCTTTAAAATGACTGACAGCTTAATGTTTCAGGATACAGGTGATTTAGGTGAGATAGAGGCAGAGGAATGAGAGGAGGAGGAAGTTGCATGTTTGATTAAAAGGGAATATCACAGCAGTAGTCAGAGATGAAATTACTGAAGGATCATCCAGTGAGGCTTTATGGGTGGAGCTGTTAAGTAAGCAGGGGATAATTACCTTATTGGGGTTATACTTTAGGCCTGTAACAAGTCAATGGGAATTAGAAGAACAAATATGCAGAGAGATTATGGAGAGTTGCAAGAAAAATAAGGTTGTCATAGTAGGGGATTTTAACTTTCCTAACATAGACTGAGACTGCTGTACTGTTAAAGGCTTAAATGGGGGTGGGATTTCTTAAATGCATACAGGAAAGTTTCCTTCGGTAATATATAGAGGGCCTTACTTGGGAGAGGGCAAAGCTCAACCTACTCTTAGGTATTAGGGTGGGGCAAGTGACTGAGGTGACAGTGGGGGAGCACTTTGGGATCAGTGACCATAGTTCTATTAGTTTTGAAATAGTTATGGAAAGGGACAGATCTGGTCCACAGGTTCAGATTCTAAATTGGGGCAAGACTAAGTTTGATGATATGAGACAGGAGCTTGCAAAGGTTGACTGGAGTAGGTTGTTTGCGGGCAAAGGGACCATGGACAAGTTGGAAGATTTTAAAGGTGAGATAGTGAGGGTTCAAGTTCTGCATGTTCCTCTTAGAGTGAAGGGCAGGGCTGGTAGGAGTAGGGAACCCTGGATGACGAGGGATATTAAGGCACTGCCCAGGCTCTTGTAATTTGCCCTGCTCCAATTTAATAGTCTCCCACAAGGTCCATACTTATCCTCTTCTAGAGCTATCTTAAAACTTAAGGAATTGTGGTCACTGTTCCCTAACTGTCAGTCACCTGGCCAGGCTCATTTTCCAATACCAGGTTCAGTACTTATTAGGAAGCTGAGTGGCAATTTTTTCACACTGAGAGTGGTCCATAGATGGAACGAACTGCCAGAGGAAGTGATTGAGGCAGGTACATTAACAACATTTAAAAGGTACTTGGACAGCTACATAGATAGGAAAGGTTTAGAGGGATATGGGTCAAACGTGGGCAAATGTGATTAGCTTAGATGGGAATCTTGGTCGGCATGGACCAGTTGGCTGGAGGGCCTGTTTCCATGCTATATGACTCTATGACTTTATGGCTGTAAGTCATTGGCAGCACCAGCAGTTAGTGAGCATCACTCATTGCCTCTGAACTCAGGAGGCAGTTTAGAGCCAACCACATTGATCGGTCTGGCAGTTGCATACAGGTAATGCTGGGTAAGAATGGCAATTTTCTTCCTGTGAAGAACATGAGTGAACCATGTAAGTTTTAATGGCAATCCAACAGATTCACAGTCAGTCACCTTAAATGAGATTGACATGATAAAAAAATGAAATTTGTTTAATTACTTTAGTCTAAATTGCTAGCTGTTATGTTGGGCTTTAAACATTGACCTCTGGATCAATATTCTGGCTGCAGCCCAGGAACTTAACTGCTATTTCTATATTTCCACTACTTGTGGATTCATTCCTCAAATAGCAACATCTTTCACAACCATCAAGAATTCTGAAAATATCAACTCTCAGAGTTCTTGGGTGAATATGTGTTTGATTTTCTTCAATACCAGTGTGTATTTCTCATTGTTCTTTTAAATCTGACTTTACAACAGTTACACTATCAGGAACAGTGAAACAAAACATGGTTATCAGCGTTGCCTCACCATCTTCTCAAATATATTGGATAATTAAGATCTTGTGCTGAAATGTGTATGAGGAACAATTAGAAGGAGATTTGAAGGGAAATGTTTACTTTGTGTAATAATGTGAAATGGACGTTAGTGATTAGGCAGCCTTTTTACATTGTTCTCAAATGTTATTCTTTCTTCAGTAAATATCAGGAGAGCTGCAAAATAGCTGACTGATTCACTGTCACCTGTTTCACATTATTACCCAAAGACAACATAAGTCAACTTCAGAGAACAAAGAAAAAAATTAAACAGTATAATGAAGGAAACCAAAGGCAAAACTACTATGGATGCTGAAAAACTGAAATACAAACAGAAAAGAACTGAAATTCTCAACAGACCAGACAGTATCTGTAGCAAGAGAAGGGTCAGGTATTTACGCTCACTGCTAACTTTGAAAAAGTCACCAACCTCTGTGAATATCTGAGCAGCCAATTACATTGAAGAGGCTGACAGAACAAACTGGGAAGTAAATTGTTCTGTCATTTTACATATTTTACACATAAACTAAAGATTGGGACGTAAAAGTAAGATAGAAGCTGATTTTATTTTAAATTAGTATTGGTTCTTGCGATGTGTGTGCTGCTGGTAAGGCCTATTACTAATTAATTAACATTACTAATAAGAAATAAACTTTTTTTAACCTTTTTAAAACATAACATTTTGAAATAATTATTCTGAGATTATATACATAAAACACTTTCTTCAGGGCCAGAGAAATATTCAACAGTAATTATCATTGACTTTGCCATTAAAAGCACTGCTACATTATAGTCAATAGAGCTTATCCTTTTTAAGGGTTTTTATAGTGTGAAGTTGTGTAAAATATGAAACAGTTCAGTGATTTCAGAAAGCTTTTCATCTGTGGCGACTCTGAGAGCATGTCTTGTGCAGGAACAGAGTGTCACTAATAGGAACTTCTGGTTTTGTGTGTTTAACCACCCAAGTACAGATTTGAGGAGCTACTGCTTGCTTCACAGGGAATGTTGACAGTTTCATCATCAATGCAATTACAAAATAAGGGTAATGCTTCCTGTCTGTGAACTTCCACTAGAACAGGAATACTGCAGATGTAACAGGTGCCGTGGTATGAGAGAGAGGATGAATGAACAACAGGAAACGTTTGTGAAAGTGTGGAAAGCAGCAATCATAAAGGAATGGTATAAGCAGTGTCAGCTCCTGCTCTTTGATAAAGTGAAAACAATGTTTATGATCCTAAAGTTAAGGTCGACCTGGGGAGTAGAGTTCAATATAAACATCAGTCTTTCTTTTGGCTTTCATTTTTTTTCATGTTTCTAAAATTGCATTAGAGTAAAATTGGCCTTGCATCCTTTGAATGCATGTCATATTTTGGAAAAGGAAATGGTGGCAATAAATCACAGGTCCATGCCAAATGAAGAGTCAAGAGGATGGTCACGCAAGAATGCTGGATGGAATTATCCTTTTGATCTCACCAATATCTCTTTTTCTCTTTGTTGAAGAGGATGTAAAATGGTGAGCTGGTGTGTACACCCGACCGCTTCATTTCACTTGAGCTGCCAACATATAATTTTCCCTTTTCAGGTGTTTTCTATCCAGCAATGAATTTCCCATTTTTATCTGTTTCTAGTTTTGATTTTGATACTTCTTGTCCACTTCATGTCAACAATTTTTCATTAAAAGCAGCTGAACTATTCTGTTTAGACTGGGTCAAAATTACAAGTATATTTCAGAATTTGTTGCTCGTAGTTTTATCAGAACAACACTTAAAGCATTTCTTTTAGTAATTCTTTCCAACATTGTTAAATCCCTGGGGCAAATTGATAATGTCACTAACCTATAGTTGTAAATGACCAGGGGTCCAAACCACACAATGAGTTCTTGATCTCATACAGCCTTCAGAAAAGGATGCAGGATAGAGAGAAGGTTTAATCCAAAATTCAATGGATGGTTTGGGGATGTGATCAGACAAAATAATCAAACAAAGTAAGTTAAAGCAAATGAACATTGTCTGGAGAGATCACAATTTGTGGGAGGTGTTCACTGGTCATCGAGTCACAAAAATAGCAGTTATTCATGGCCCAGATTCCTGGATTGAATTCAGCTTGCAGTTTACTGACATGAGATCAGGAAAGCTGAGTGTAGTGGAACGTTTCCCTACATGCTGATGTGTGGATGAGTTCTCAATCTATTGCACCACATTACTCCTCATGCCCCTTCAGTTTATATGTACATTGATCCTTCCAAGGCTCTGGACTTCCTCATGTCCCCATCTGTCCAGCTTGATTTTTAACCTATTCTTTATGCAATAGAATGCATTGCCTCTTGGTTAACATTATCAAATGAGATCTGACACCCAGCACCTTACAATTAAAATCCAGACATAACCCTGGAGATAACCAGTATGTCAGAATGAATTATCATTGGAAATTGGCCGATGAGGGACTCACAACGATGTGCTGACAGGTTTTAATCCTGTTTAGCTGCACTGCATGCAGCACTCACACCTAAACCTCCCAACAATGAAAAATAATCATGCACATTTCATGGTCAGAATACTGACCCACGTATCCTGTTCATGGAGGAGATGTAGACTCCTCTGACTTGTGCCCTCTGCAGGCCCAACCCTTGCTGCAAAACAGAGCACCAGCACCATCCTGCGGATTTCAGCGGGTGCTTTTGAAACATCTTTTGGTATCTAAATTGCCCCTTCAACATGTTGTTCCTTGGTTGGGGTTGCTTCCAGTTGCCAGGTGTCTTTGGTTGTTCTGCCCATGGGACTCATCAGTTGGGTTCCTCATCACTTATATCTAATAGGAGTATTTCTTTAATCTAAACAGGCAAATGTTGACTCTGGAGTTGTGAGGAGAACAGGGAGTTTGGACTACCACAGGACAAATTATCTTCCTCATGCTTTTCTTCTGCATTTTCAAGCAAAGATTTCATTCATACTTCCTCAGCTAATATTGAGATACTTAATCTATTGTTCCATTGTTCTTATTAAGTGTAAGCCTCAGCAGGAATCCTTTTCCCTATTGAAAAGCAAAGTCCTGTTGATGCTGGAAATCTGAAAGAAAAGCAGAAAATGCTGGAAACATTCAGCAGGTCAGGCAGACCTGCTGAATGGAGAGAGAAATATTAATATTTCAGATCGATAACCATTCATCTGAATCAGTTGTTTATATAAGTTTTAAAAGCCTGTTATCTCTTTTGCTCTTCTCTTAATATGATTGGTAGAAATCTATCAGACCACTTTAACTTTGATTAGAGTAGCTATAAACATTACCTCCTCCCCCTGTCTACCTTAAATGTCTTTGACTTTTTTCTTTTTTCTGATATTTACCTCGTTAGTCTCTCTGCTAAGTAGTGACGGAAAGAATTTGATAAATATTTTTATTATTTCACTCCTAGAACTTGCAAATTTACCCATTAACTATCCTTTCCAGCCTCCCAGACATCCTCGACCCACCGCAATTTGCCTACCATCATAACAGGTATACAGTACAGTGGACGCCTTCTCTCTGGCCCTACACTCATCTCTGGAGCATTTGGACAGTAAAGACACCTACGTTAGACTACTGTTTATTGACTACTATAATTCCAAGCAAACTCATCACCAAACTCCGAGACCTGAGACTCAACACCTCCCTCTGCAACTGGATCCTTGACTTTCTGACCAACAGACCGCAATCAGTGAGGACAGGCAGCAACACCTCCGGCACGATTATGCTCAACACTGGTGCTCCACAAGGCTGCGTCCTCAGCCCTCTACTCTACTCCCTAAACACTCTTGGTTGCATGGCCAGATTCTGCTCAAACTCCATCTACAATTTTGCAGGTGATACCACTGTAGTAGGCCGTATCTCAAATAAGGAGGTAGAAAGCTTGGTGGAATGGTGTCATGACAACAACCTTTCCCTCAATGTCAGCAAAACAAAAGAGCTGGTCATTGACGTCAGGAAAGGTGATGGTGTACATGCAACGATGCTGAGGTTGAGAGGGTTGAGGGCATCAAGTTCCTAGGAGTGAACATCACCAATAGCCTGTCCTGGTCCAACCACGTAGATGCCATGGCCAAGAAAGCTCACCAGCACCTCTACTTCCTCAGAAGGCTAAAGGAATTTAGCATGTTCCCTTTGTCCCTCATCAATTTTCATCAATGCACCATGGAAATCATCCTATCTGGATGCATCATGGCTTGATATGGCAACTGCTCTGCCCAGGACCTCAAGAAACTGCAGAGAGTTGAGGACACAGCCCAGCACCTCATGGAAACCAGCCTCCTCTCCATGGACTCTGTCTATACTTCTCGCTGTCTTGGTGAAGCAGCCAAAATAATCAAAGACCCCACCCACCCGAGTCATTCTCTCTTCTCTCCTCTCCCATCAGGCAGAAGATATAGGAGCCTGAGGGCACATACTACCAGGCTCAAGGACAGCTTCTATTCCATGGTGATAAGACTATTGAATGGTTCCTTTATACAATGAGATGGACTCTTGACCTCACAATCTAGGTTGTTATGACCTTGCACCTTATTGTCTACCTGCAATGCACTTCCCTGTAGCTGTGACACTTTACTCTGTACTCTGTTGTTTTTACCTGTACTACCTCAATGCACTTTGTACTAACTCAATGTATCTGCACTGTGTAATGAATTGATCTGCAAGACAAGTTTTTCACTGTGCCTTGGTACAAGCGACAATAATAAACCAATACCAATCTATGGCTTAATTGCTCTTATTCATTTTCCATAAGTAATTCCAACCCATATGGATTTTGTACTTTCAGGATTATTATTCAGTGCTATTTGTTTTGAGGTCTGGTTTTCACAAGATTTGACTTGATGGTAGGTACTATCCGAATAAGATGCAATGATTTAAAAGTCCACTTTTAATCCACAATTTTAGGATTCATTAAGGATTCCGTGAATTAAATGTGCTTGAAGATGCTGAACGGGACACCTGCAATTTGGCACTCAGGTGCTACTTATGGCCAATTTGCATGGAGCAGTTCACATCGCCCCACACACACCCTTTCACTGTATCCACGGAATAGTCTGGGAGATAGACAACGTCTGGCTCAAGGACCAAGGGAGAGGCCTCACAGGTTCTCACATATGGACTGCAAGACCAAATGGAGAAGCTCCAGAGGACAAGAGGTAATCTCTACCCAGAGAGATGAAGGAGACCACAAATAATATGGCAGGTGTGAAGTTGCTGAGGAGGAACATGGGAACACAGCTCCACTGTCCTCCAAAATGTAAAGATTTGACTTGACTGGCCAAAGTAAGATCCCACCCCACAAGCAATCCTCAATAACTGCATTATTACAGCATCACCTCAAAATCTGCATCTGCCTTTGAACTACATAGTCACATTCATATATTCCACATGCTTACATGCTTCACTAGTAGCAGCTTCACATCACAGGCTATATTTTATACCTCATCGATGATGTGAGGAATCACACACATTCAAATATCCATTCACAATCATCATTCTCTCTGTTCCAAAGCAAAATAGAATCTAAGAGGGAGCACCGGGGGTGAATGGGGCAAGAGTAAGCTCTACCTGATGAGGCAAAGCTGGTGATAATCAAAAGGAAAGAGGCAAATTGTCCTGTGGTCTTTATGGTCCCTCCAGCTTCTTTATCTATTTCTGATCCCTTTTCTTTAAACCTTTCCCTATTGTCATGTTCCATATAATCTCATTATATTCTCCATTTGTGGCAAAGTAACATTTCAGCATTTGTTATTGTTGGTCCTCAGGTGTATTTGACAATTCCTTTCCTTCCTCTTCCTCTTTACCTCTTCCATTTCTTCCTCTTCCTCCTGGTTTTAGAGCTTGATCACCATATACAATTGTTGATGGTAATTCCAGGGTTCTGATCACTAGATTGTGTCTCATGAATTACAATGGCTACTCATCTTCTTCTCCCTTTCTCTTACAGTGCACTGTGCTGTTTTGCTTGCTTTCACTCTTTCTAATATCCTACAGACCAAGTAAGATTGCCAACGTTGTTCTTCAGGCACGGGGGATGTATTGTGGATGGGCTTGTCTGTGGCTCAAAAGTGATTCCACCAAGAGGATCGTGCTGAGGTAAATTTCACCTAATTTGGTGAGCCATCAGGGCTCACTGCTAACTACAAAACACTGGATTTTTTGGTCTCTAAGGTGATTCTGGAATAATTATTGCTCCAAAGTCATTCATCTCAGAACCAAATCAGGAAAAATATACAAGAAAATGGGCATCATGTCCACTCTTTATTCAGGAAAGCCTGTTTCCCATTTTATCATTGGACTTTTGGAAGCTGATTTTCTCCTTCTTCCACTTCTCTCACAGCCTCCTTGCTCTCACATTCCTGCCTTGACTTCCTTTCCTTTCTCCTGTCCCTCCATCTACCTTACCCTCCCTCTCAGAATAAGACATGCAGAAATTGTCTTTCTGCCTTGTCCAACAGTTCAGAGTTCAGATCCTTTCTGCAAAGAACACAAGACAATGATTTCTGGAATTAATATCCTTTTCTTAAAAGAATATCAATAAAATGTTACAAGAAAGCATTTTACAAGGGAGTATCTAATAGTGTCACTGGACTTCCAATGATCCCTGATTACTAATCAGTTATGCTGAGTTATACATAGCATAATCCCTGAATGCTAGTAAGCATACAGAGCACAATAGTACACATTGTAATCCTTCATTACTAATGAGCATGCTTACATCCATTCTCCACACAAACAATCGGTGGTTCAGCTGTGAATAAATATGACTGACATCAGTTGTGGGGAAGTTACTGGAGGAAATTCTGAGGGACAGGATCTACCAGCATTTGGATAGACAGAGCGTGATCAGAGGGAGTCAGCATGGCTTTGTGCATGGAAAGTCTTGCTTGATGAACATTTTAGAGTTTATTGAAGAGGTAACCAAAAGGGTAGATGAGGGTAGGTCAGTGGATGTTGTCTGTTTGGACCTTAGCAAGGCCTTCGACAAGGTCGTGCATGGCAGGCTGGTCTGGAAGGTTAGGTCCCATGGAATCCAGGGAGAGCTAGTTAGGTGGGTTCAAAATTGGTTCAGAGGTAGGATGCAAAGGGTGGTGGTTGAAGGTTGTTTCTTGGAATGGAGGCTGGTGACTAGTGGGGTGCTGCAGGGTTTGGTGTTGGGACCCTTGTTATTCGTTATTTATATAAACGATTTGGATGTGAATAAACAAGGCTTGATCAGTAAGTTTGCAGATTACATGAAATTAGGAGGTGTTGTTGGTAGTGAAGAAGGTTATCGTAGATTACAGGGGGATCTTGATCAGTTAGGGAAGTGGGTCGAAGAGTGGCAAATGGATTTCAATACAGGTAAGTGTGAGGTGATGCATTTTGGGAAGTCATACCAGCATAGGTCTTATACTGTGAATGGTAGGGCACTAGGGAGTGTAATGGAACAGAGGGATCTGGGAGTACAAGAGCATAGTTCATTAAAAATGGCATCACAGGTAGGTAAGGTGGTGAAAAAGGTGTTTAGCACACTGGCCTTCATCAGTCAGGGCACTGAGTACAGAAGTTGAGACATTATGTTGCAGTTGTATAAATCTTTGGAGAGGCCACACTTGGAGTACTGTGTACAGTTTTGGTCACACTGTTGTAAAGAAAGATGTGGTTAAATTGGAAAAAGTGCAGAAAAGATTTACGAGGATGTTGCCAGGACTAGAGGTCCTGAGTTATAGGGAGAGGTTGGCCAGGCTAAATCTTTATTCCTTGGAATGTAGGAGAATGAAGGGCTATCTTATAGAAATGTTTAAAATTATGAGAGGCATAAAAAAGGTGGACAGTAACAGTCTTTTCCCCAGGATAGGGGAGTCCAAACCTAAGGGGCATAGGCTTAGGGTGAGGGCAACTTTTTCACGCAGAGGGTGGTGAGTATATGGAACGAGCTGCCAGAGCAAGTGGTTGAGGCAGGTACAATAGTATCATTTAAGAAGCACTTGGATAACTACATGGAGGGGCAGGGCCTGGAGGTATATGGGCTGAATGCAGGAAATTGGGAACAGATGGGTGGACACCATGATCGGCATGGACTTGTTAGGCCAAACGGCCTGTATCCATGCTGTATTTCTCTATGACTCTATGACTCCTAAACTGGCAATGAATCCCATTGCTTCAAATACAGCAAACACTGATTGTGCATGACCTTTATACTCCTGCGACCTGGGTCCTTATCTCTGTGTTTTATTTTCCTAGACAGGAACTCGTGCAAATTATGAGTGAGTCAGACCGACCAGGATCAGTACACGTGACAATAATAAATCAATTATCAATTACCATTAGCCATTGGATAATTTCAAATACCTGTAGGGGTTATTTTGACAGAGAAACCAGGTCAAGTTGCACTCAAGGAATAACAGAGTTACAGAGCATGTTGACTCATTCATTCACACAGCGCACGGGGCTTGTCTGAGAGGTAACCAATGTCTCCGCAATGGCTATTCATCATCAGAGACTTGCGCTGCTTGTCTTTTCTGACAAGGACAACAGAGCACTTGATTGCCTTCCTAACCCAGGGACTGGTGAACACTATAAGCTGCAGCCAGGTTATCTGTGGGATAGCTGAAACCAAGGAGGGAAAGAAAATGCAAGAAACACTTGGCAGGTCAGGCAGCACCTGTGGAGAGAGTTAATGTTTCAAGTCAACGTCCTTCCACCTGGATGAGCAAACGTCAGAGAAAAGTTAAATTTTCCAGTTCTGATGAAACAGTAATTGTTGCTCTCTCTGACCTAATGAATGCTTCCAGCAATTTATGTTCTTCAGTTTTTCAGCATCTGCAGTATTTTGGAAAGATCTGACCGAACTGGTCACTCCTCCTCACCATGCTGTCACTGCCATATCTTCTCCAGCTCCAACTCTTTTCCTTCAGTGTCCTCAGTAGAGGGCAGAAGCAAATGTGTCTTTGCAAGCTGCCAAGTCAGAAATTTCTTAGCATGTGATCAGTTGAGGTAGTGTCACGTTCTCAGCATTGTCCCCTGATTTCCCTATTGATTTACTAGTGACTATCTTATAATTTAAACATACAGCTTTTGTCCTTTCTCCCCAACGTGAAACTATCTTCGTTATGTCTACCCTGTCAAACCTTTGCTTAATCAGAAAAACATACATTATATTACCTCTTTGCTGAAGATAAGTCTTCTTGTTCAATCTTCCTGGTAGCTGTAAACTTTGTGAATTATTTTATACAGCATCAAATTCTATCCCCTTTGTGTAATATGTGGACCCGAACTGTGCACCGTACTCTGTACAAGAACATAAGAAATAAGAGAAGGTATGGATCACATGGCCCTTGAACCCATCCAGTCCTGTGACACCATAGCTGATCTGATCTTTGTCTCAACTTCAATTTCACCACTGATCCCAATAACCTTCAATTCTCCTGTAATCATATATCAAGCTAACTCAGCATTCACTTAAATAATGACTGGAATATCCCCTCAGCTTAGTTCAAGGTGGCTATGCTTCCTAAAATATAGATTCATCCACCAGGGGAAACATCCTTACAGCATCTATCCAATCATGCCCCCTCAGATCTGTTTCAATTACATCACTCCCAGTAAAACGAAGGCAAGTTTTCTCAAGAAAAGAGACCAAAACTGTACACTTGTCCGGATGCAGGAAAACTTCCTTACTCTTGAAATTTATCCTTCTCGCAATAGAAGCAGCATTCCATTTGCCTTCTTAATTACTTGCTGGATCTGCATGCTAACATTATGTGTTTCTTGAATTAAAACATCAGATCTCTCTGAAGACCAACATTTAACAGCCTCAGTAATGGAAAATCAATAACCATGGCAGGTGCTGGAAATCTGAACTAAAAACAGAAAGTGCTAGAATTGATCTGAAACGTTAGCTCTGTCTTTCTTCCCACGGATGCTGCCTCACCTGCTGAGTGTTTCCAGCGTTTTCTGTTTTTACTTTAACGGCCTCACACTAGCTAAGAAATGTTCCGGTTTTCTATTCCTCACATTATACTCCACACCATACTCTATTTGCCATATTTTCTATCATTGACTGAACCTACTTATATTCCATTCCAGATATTTTGTGTCTTCTTCACAACTTACTTTCTTATACGTACCTTTATACATCAGCAAAGATGGATACCTAATACCCATCTTTGTATTTAAAAAAAAGCATTCGTGATTGGCTGCAGCTCCATCACTGATCCCAGAATCAGCGCACCAGTTATAACTTGAAAATGACCTTCTTATCCCTACTCTTTGTTTCAGTCTGTTATATTAACCTCCGATCACAGTAATGTTACCTTTCATGTGGCCTCTTATTGAATGCCTTTTGGGGATCTAACTAAATTACATTCCATTACTCCTCTATCTTGTCATTACAGCCTCAGAAAACTCTAGTAAATTCCCGAAACATGATTTTCCTTCATTTTCTGGGAATGTCATGCTGTTGACCAGAATTTATTGCTGATCTATAAATGCCCTTGGGACCTGCAAGTGGTGGTGTTTGCATGTACCTGCTGCCCTTGTCCTTATTGGTGTAGAGGGTGTGGATTTGGTAGGAACTGTTGGAGTAGCCTAGGCGAGTAACTGCTATGTGTTTTGGAGGTGGTACACATTGCAACCACTGAGCATCAGTGGTGGAGGGACTGTATGTTTATGGGAGCAGATAAGGTGCCAATCAAGCAGATTGCTTTGTTCTGGATAGTGTTGGGCTTCCTGAGAGTTATTGGACCAGCAGTTATCCAGCAAGTGGAGAGCATTCCATCACACTTCTGTCTTCTACCTTGTAAATCGTGGAAAGGCCTTGGGTATTAGAAGGTGAGACATTCATTATTTCCTTAATAATAGATTACAACATTTTCCTCACAACCGATATCCAGCTAATGTGCCTGTGGTTCACTTTTTTTTCTTATCCTCCTTTCTTGTATGGAAATGTTATACTGTATTTGCTGTTCTACAGGAACCTTTCCATAATCTTGGCTGAGGATGCACTGCATTAAAATTATGTCTTTGGAAACCATTTGTGGAAAGCTTGGTTAAATTTCTCCATTTCAATTACCAGAAATATATCAAATAAAGAAATAGTCTGTAATCCACATAATTAAACTAACTATGAAGTGCGATATTGAAAATGTTTAGCATGCTTTTATTCATTTGATAAAACACAAATCTATGAAGTGAGGATGGCATCTGAAAGTAATTCCTGATTAACCTTCAAATTTTGGCACAGAGAGGGGCTTAATCATCATGCTGTTCACTGTGTTCCCCATTGTTTTTCATGCCATGTGGCTGGCACTTTCAGTAATCTCATAATTCTAGATGCAGATGCTGTGATCACATGCTGATGCAGATCACATGCTGTGCATTTAGTGCAATGAACAGCAGTAGCTGGAGCAAAAACTTGCTGGGTCTTCTGTTATTAAGCTAACATACAGTATGCTGGTATCCCTGTTCATCTTTCAGCATATGAGCTCAATATATTTTAAAACAATTTTAGATTTCCCCAACAACTTCACCACACATTAATAAAACACAAATTTTAGGGCAGTGTGATACAATTTCCTTCCACTGCTGGAAATGGAAGGAAATGGAAGTGACCCATTAACCTGAGCACATTGCACATGAGTAACAAAGAGTCACTGCAGTTGGATGCAATGTGATAGTATTACATTAGTCAGAGCACGTATGCTGATCATGGTTGAAATATCTGAGCATTCTTGGTATGTTTTATTTGTTCTTTTCATTAGCTTTAATGTTAAAATTAAAATTTAGCAGAATTGTTACCTGTTAAAATATGGAGTGTGATTGCTGGGATTCATCAAAATCCTAGGACAGCTGTTTTAAATTGCTAAATATTCAGAGCCACCAAACATTTTTGTGTACATGAATAAAAATATGTAAGTATGATTCTGAATATATAATAACTTAACCATCTTTGTAGACTTTTATGATGCAAACAACATCACTGGTTGGCCAATTTTCTGCTTCCTATTTAGCAAGAGCTAATGTTTCTGGCATTTAGCCTCACATACAGTATCAGTGCTTTATGAGGAGAAATCTCAGAATTGCGCATTCTGATTTTCCATCAAAGAAATCCATGGTAGATAGTGTCTGCATTTTCCTGTGGCATATTCCTGATGGGAAGGGCTCCACAATTAATGCTTGACTTTGTAAAATTTGGCCTTATAGAGCATACTAGTAAGCAACATTTTATGGGATGAAGCCCCATGTCTATGTACAAAGGAGGAACGTCAATGGATTGAAATTCACAGGCACTGTGGCTATAATTGATCTCACCACAAACCTGTTAAACTCAATTCTAAAATAAATATGGAAAAGTCTGGAAATATACAGCAGGTCAGATAGTATCTGACTACAATAGAATGGAATTTTAACAGTCTTTAAGCAAATATAATACCATGGAAAAGTTGTGTGGGATGAGGATGGAAGCAAGGATTCTGTGAACCACCAAGTGGAAACTTAAAAGTCTCAACTTGCATTCGTATTGTATTCATATTTTTTTGTGGCAAAATGTCCCAAGGTGTTTCACCATCACCAAGTTTTGACATGAGACCAGATGTCCAAAAGCTTTGTCAAAAAAGTAGATTTTAAATGGTGACTTAGGGAGGCAAAGGAGAGAGAGAGGCAAAGATGTTTAGGGAGAGACTTCCAGAGTTTTGGCCCTAAGCATCTGAGTGATTAAAATCCTGCATGTACCCAAAGTCAGTACCGAAGGAGCACACAGATGTCAAAGTTTGTCAAAGCCAAAATGAGACTTGAAGCAGTCACCCCATGGAGAATTTTAAAAATGAAAGTGATATTGTTAGCAGACATGTGTTGCTGCATAAGGGAGCCAAATGGTGGATCAATAGGCATAATGGCAATGATTGATTGACAATTGTTGAGAATTAGGATTCAGGCACAGAGTTCTGAATGAACTCTAGTTTATGTACAGTGAAAAATGGGAGTTAGCCAGGAAAACAATGGAATTGTTAATGGTTATTGTAACTTGTCTTGTCCTTTTCTGAGTCCTGTCGTCATTTATTACAAATGTTTAATCCAGGAAACTGCATTTACTCTGTAACTCTATTCCATCAGCTTAATTGTTAACAGAGATAATGAGAATAATTCTTGGACAACTCTCTGAGTACCAACCTTGTGTGATTGTTTATTCTTGTGTTACAGTGAGGTATACCCCATCTTGGGAGGCAGAAGGCTGTGCATTTTAACCGATGATGATCATAGTGGGAAATCTAGGGGAGCTCTGGGTCTTTGTCATCTGGAAACCACATTATCTTAGTATGGGCCATGGTAATCTGGTCCATCCAGCTACAAGGCAGTAACAAGGGCAATAGCATGAGTGACCGATTAACAGTCACCTTAGCACCTTGAAAAGGAGTACATCTTCAATGAGCCAATGCTTCTTGACCAAGAATATGTCCAAAAGAAAGCACTTACATTTTTCGTTCAGGAAGTTCCAAAGCACTTTCCAGCCAAATAGTATACTTTTTAGAAGTGTCATCCTTCAGCTGATGGGGAAAACAAAGCTGCCAATTTCCTTAGAGCAAGGCATCACAAGGCTCTTGGCTGGACTTCCTGTTCCCAGCCTCAGGCTTTCCAAAGCCATAATAGCAGAGGTATGTGACATTCTGCGGGACCATCAATGGCCAGAGTTGGGCCTGGACTGCTCTCTCTGAGGTGGTAACGATCATGGTTACCCTCAACTTATTCCAGCCACTGGTCCCTTATTTTACCGTATTTTACCAGTTGCTGCTCACAGTCACAAGAGACTACAGATGCTGGAATTTGGAGCAACACATAAGATGCTGGAGGAGCTCAATTGGTCAGGCAACATCTATGGAAGGTAATGGACAGTCAACATTTTGGGTCGAGACCTTTCATCCGGACTGCACCTGAGTAAATGTGTTCACTGTTTTGTCACTCTATCCTGCACAATCAAGAAATCACTTTTCTTGCCATCCACTCTGAATTCATAAACACCAATGCAGTGCATCAATAAACAGCTGTCCATTGTTGACTGGAAAATTTTCATTGCTGACTTAAATCCAAATGACAATGTTTTGTAAAAGTGCAGACCCTTATGCATATTGATGGTGAGGTAATGTTGACTCTCTTCAGCGTAAAATTCATTTCCTGTAAAAAAAACTGTCATATATTTTGAGGATTGGTCATTGATGTGCAAAGAATATGAATCTATTAAAGTCATAAAGGTTTCAGCTGAAAGTCCAATTTATTTTATTATGAGGCCATAAACTATCCATAATTTATCCTGGCAGCAAACATTCTCAAACTTCTAAGCAACCAGAAAATTAATTGGGAAAGAAGGTTATATTTCAGGACACAATCAAAAGAATCATCTAATTCATTCTGAAACTTTAGTTATATTCATAGGAAATGAAAATGCAAATGATTTTACCAAGTCTATTTTCATTCATTATTTTGATATCGTGCCCTTGACTGCCTTGTATTTTTCACATTCTATCTGTCACCACATTTGGAGAACAAAAGACGATAACTGCATCTTGTTTTCTTTAGACTTAATTATGCTGAAGCAATCATTCCTGTGTGGGCATTGTTTTCATAAATTTCTTTAAAGCTCAGAATGCCCTTTTGATCTGCATTCATAACAGTTTCTGTGGATCTCACTGTTCTTTTCAGTCTGGTGAATGAATGCTGTATTTGGCACTTATTGTCTTGCTGCTGAAACAATTTATCCAGGGGATACAGATAATGTTTTCTTCAGTGACCAAACATAATCCTGATAATGAATATTGTGGGGAACCTTTGCTATTAAAGTCATGGGAGCCATCATGGGATATTATGCTCTACGTTAGAGCAGATTTAATTAGCTGCAATGTCATGGATTTGATCTGCTGCCCAAGCTCAAGACACATATTGCCTGTATGCTCATTTGCATTAAACTATTACAGGTGCAAAGAATGGGCTGAACTGATTCTCTACATCCAACAGCTGTCCCACAATGTAGAGTGGGCCATGAACAGAGATTAGGCTTCAAGTAGCTTCTCCTGAGGTTTTTGTCCCTGGACTCCCCTACTTGACTCTTGACAGCTCACTGGTGTCAAAAGGCTTTGAACTATTTAAAAATCTCTCCGAGAGTCATTGACATTAAAACTGTTGAAATGGACTTGTAATTTAAAAACTAAAATATATTTAAAAATAAGAAATATTAGAAATTATTTAATACATCAAGATCAAATAAAATAAATAAAATTACTATACTTATCCTTTACCAGAGATCTGCTGACCCCAATTAAATGAGTGAGATTTTGTCTTTAACACCAGCAATGGATTTTGGTTCAATGTGAGGCTGGTGGTCAGATGTGTGACCACTGATTTCCAAATCTTCTCCGATTTCTGCGGTTCAACACACAGATGTAAAAATCAGTGCAGAGCTGAACAGAGAACAGAGAAGGGCCAACCATTCTCCATGGAAACCATTAGCTAAAGACAAGCATGATCCAATCTCAATGTCTCATCGAAAAGATGGCACCTCTGACAATTAAACATTCTAAAAGAACTACACTGAAGAGGCAGCCGAGATTGTGTGCTTAAATCTCTGGATACCTATTTGATAACATTGTGTCATTGCATGTATGCTTCTTGAATTTTCTCCTGCTCAGTAACTGTAACTTTGGAAGATTCATTGGAAATACACATAAACAGTGCTTCTGCTGAACTTTCACCTAAATTATGGTAGTGGAGTATGCAGTTTTCCAACTGCATGATTCAAATCCCACTGTGGCAATTCATAAAACTGAATTCAATATATCTGAACTAGCAATAGGAAAAATAAGAATCATGCAAGTTTCCAGATTGTTATAAAAATCCAATTAGTTCAGTAATCTTTCTCAAGAAATGGGCTTTGCTTCCCCCACCTAGTCTCAACTGTATGTGACTGTTGTGCCTCTGGTGATTCTACTTGACCTACTGAGTATTTCCAGCAATTTTGTTTAAATTTCAGGTTCCAGCATCATCAGTATTTCAGTTACAGGCTCACTAGAATAGGCGAAGGTTATCTACACAAGCATGGTCTTGCCAATGCTATTCACTTGCTGAGAATAATCTCAAAAAAGATAAAGGATTTTAATTCTGGAATTACTTGTGCTGATGCTTTCTCAGATTTTCAATAAAGGTACTAAGTAGTATGCATCTAAAATGTAAATTGAGCTCACCAAATAAATATAATGGCAGTTTACATATGCTAGCTATAAAAATGCAATTTGTGTTAATATTCACTTCCATTCATTATTTTAATAAGGTCCATTTCTCTGAATGTTCTCATGATTTTTCAGATTTTACTTTTCTCTTCACTTTGAAAATGGCAATAGGACAGAAATGATTATTGTTTAAAGAAATTCTGATGAAATTATTATTTATTATATGTGAAGTTGTTTCTCTGATTTCTGAAAAGTCCAGAATATCCTTTTGGTCTGCTGTCACTCCGTTTCTCACCATGTGCTTTCCGATGGAGCCCACTGTTTATTTCAGTCTGGTAAATAAATGTCATTACTGGCACTCAACACTCCAGTTGCCATGGCAGATGTATTAGGAGTTAATAACAAAGGAAAGGTAGCAGATTTCTTTAATAAATATCTTCTCCAATTCTGATTTCCTTACATAATCCCAAGATCATTCAGACAGTTCATAAAACACTATACCAGAGAAATTTACCAGAGAAATCTAACTATGATGTACTTTGGAAAATGGCTTAACATGTTTGCATTAAATTCCTGTCTGTATGTGTTTGCACCCATTACTCCAAAATGGGCTAATAATATGCAAAATGAACATAACACAAATGAGCTCAATGTAACAAGCAGAGAAAATGAAATCCTACAGTGTTAAACAAAGAAGCTTTCTTGCTTTAAGTTCAAAAATAGATTAAAGCTGCATACATTAACATGTCAATTTGTAAGTAACTGGCAAAATATTGCTTTGTTCACAATATGCAGGGATTACAAAAGAATTACTGAGGCAAAATGTAAACATAATCATTTGACGGAAAAAGATCAGGACAAAATGATTACAGGTATTAAAAAGAAAGAACAGTAGGGTAGAAATTGATGTCAGGAATATTAATGTTTGAATTTTAATAAGATGGGACCAAATTCACCATGCTATCTCTATAGAAATGAATGCTATTCAAAAGAAATACTTAACGTTTCAGCAAGGAGGGTAAAGTGATAAAATGAGTTTAGGTCGTGGATTGGTATGTGGGATTATGACATTATTGCTATTAGTGAGACCTGGATGCAGGAAGGGCAGGACTGGCAGCTTAATATTCCAGGGTTCCGTTGTTTCAGACGTGATAGAGGGGGAAGGATGAAAGGGGGAGGAGTGGCATTACTAGTCATGGAAAATATCACAGCTGTACGTAGACAGGACAGCCTGGAGGTCTCGTCCACAGAGGCCATATGGGTGGAACTGAGGAACAGGAAAGGTGTGGCCACACTAATAGGGTTGTATCATAGACCACCCAATAGTCAGAGAGAATTGGAGGAACAAATCTGTAAAGAGATAGCAGTCCGATGTAGGAAAAAGAAAGTTGTAATAGTAGGGGATTTTAACTTTCCACATATTGACTGGGACTCCCACACTGTGAAAGGGCTGGATGGCTTGGAGTTTGTCAAATGTGTTCAGGAAAGTTTTCTAAATCAATATATAGAGGTACCAACGAGATAGGATGCAATACTTGATCTCCTATTAGGGAACCAGGCAGGTCAGGTGACAGAAGTATATGTAGGTGAACATTTTGGGTCTAGTGACCATAATGTCATTACTTTCAAGTTAATTATGGATAAGGATAGGTCCACTCCTCAAGTAGAGGTTCTAAATTGGAGAAAGGCCAATTCTGTGGAAATGAGAAAGGATCTAGGAAGAGTGGATTGGGATAAGTTGTTTTCTGGCAAGGATGTGTTCAGTAAGTGGAAGGCCTTCAAAGGTGAAATTTTGAGAGTGCAGAGTTTGCATGTTCCTGCCAGGATTAAAGGCAGAGCTAACAAGAATAGGGAACCTCGGTTTTCAAGGGATATTGGTGATCTGGTTAAGAAAAAGAAAGAGGTGTATAGCAGGTATAGGCAACTAGGAATAAACGAGGTACTTGAAGAGTATAGAAAATGTAAGAAAATACTAAAGAAGGAAGTCAGGAAGGCAAAAAGAAGACATGAGGCTGCTTTGGAAGATAATGTGAAGGTAAACCCGAAGGGTTTCTACAAGTATATTGAGAGTAAAAGGATAATAAGGGACAAAATAGGTCCCCTAGAAGATCAGAGCGGTGGGATATGTGTGGAGCCTCTGGAGATGGGGAAGATCTTAAACAGTTTTTTTGCATCAGTATTTACTCAGGAAACTGGCATAGTGTATATGGAAGGAAGGGAAACATGGAACATATAGAGATTAAAGAGGAGGAGGTGCTTGCTGCCTTACAGTGAATAAAGGTAGATAAATCTCCCGGGCCTGATAAGATATTTCCTCGGACATTGAGAGAGACTAGTGTAGAAATTGCAGGGGCTCTGGCAGATATATTTAAAATGTCCTTAGCCACGGGTGCGGTGCCGGAGGACTGGAGTTCCGTTGTTTATGTTGTTCCGTTGTTTAAAAAAGGCTCTAGAAGTTATGGTGAGGTTGTATAAGACATTGGTGAGGCCAAATTTAGAGCATTGTGCACAGTTCTGGTCACCTAACTGTAGGAAGGATAATAGTAAGATTGAAAGAGTGCAGAGAAGATTTACTAGAATGTTGCCGGGTCTTCAGGAGTTGAGTTACAGGGAAAGATTGAACAGGTTAGGACTTTATTCCTTGGGGAGCAGAAGAATGAGGGTAGATTTGATAAAGGTCTACAAAATTATGAGGGGTATAGACAGAGTTGATGCGAGTAGGCTCTTTCCACCTAGATTAGGAGAGATAAGTATGAGAGGACATGGCTTTAGGGTGTAAGGGGAAAGGTCTAGGGGGAACATTAGGGGGAACTTCTTCACTCGAAGAGTGGTGGAAGTGTGGAACGGGCTGCCATCTGATGTAGTAAATGCGGGCTCACTCTTAAGTTTTAAGAATAAATTGGATCGATACATGGACGAGAGAGGTCTGGAGGGTTATGGACTGGGTGCAGGTAAATGGGACCAGTGGAATAACGTTTCGGCACAGACTAGAAGGGCCGAATGGCCTGTTTTCTGTGCTGTAGTGTTCTATAGTTCTATGATAAAAGTGCATTTTCTGGCAGAGATCTATACCCTAGTCATATAGATTCAATTCTAAACTAGTGTATATTCTGATTAGAATAATAATTCCCACTGAAGTCTCATGGAGTTACAACATGATTATGGATTACAACAGAAACTAAACAGATATAAACACCTGAAAGTATTAATTCTACTTTCTCCTCTGGCGATCCTTATTAGGTAGTCTCACCTTGATGGATGAATCATGCACTTGTGTACAAACTTATCAAATTACAGGTGTACCCACATGCAAATATAAGTACTCCCAGCCCACCAACCCCAGAGAAATATAATCACCCAGATGAAGAACCAGTGAAAAACTGAGGCTGGCTGGAAAATTACTTTCCAGACTCTTTCACATAGTCAAATCTTGGCCAAGAGATGTTGTAAGTCATTTAACTTTGTTTGATCTATGAGACTGCTCTTCCTCTATCCCAATCACCATGACTCCAGCTCTTTCAGTGAATCAGCATTCACAAGAAGCAGTGCCTTGTGGATTTCATGGGTCTAGAACTATCTAATATCTAACCTGGTGCTGCCCTTGTGTAACTTGTAAGTGTGATATCTGATCTTACCTAACTGAGAAATCCCTGTAAACATTCTACCAGCTGATGATGAAAATTTAAGCAAAGGTTTAAAGTATTATGCACATATAAAATTGGTCTATTTATCCTCTGTGTCACCAAGTATTTGATGCAGCAAGAAAGTACATATTTCCATCTTTAGTTCTTTGCCATGGAGTACATTGAACATAGAACAGTACAGCACAGAACAGGAACTTTGGCCCACAATATTGTGCTGACATAGCTAATCCCTCCTACCTACAGAATGCCCATATCCCTCTTTTTTCCTCTCATTCATGTGCCCATCCAAGCCCCTCTTAAAAGCCCCCAATGAATTTGCCTCCACCACCCTATCAGGCAATGCATTCCAGACATCCACCACTCTCTCAGTAAAAAGTGTATGCCCCACATCTGTTCTAAACCTACCCCCTCTCACCTTAAATGCACGCCCTCTGGCATTGGATTGCTCAATAATTGAAAAAGATATTGCTTGTCCACCCTATCTATGCCCCTAATAATTTTATGCACTTCCAACAGATTAACCCTCAGCCTCCGCCACTCCAGTGAAAAGAGCCCAAGTTCGTCCAGCCTCTCCTGATAGCACATGCCCTCTAATCCAGGTAGCATCATAGTAAACCTCCTCTGCACCCTCTCTAAAGCCCCAACATCCTTCCTATAGCGAGGTGACCAGAATTGCATGCGATACTCTAAATGTAGCCTAACCAGAGTTCTATAGAGATTGATCATAACTTCTTGACTCCTGTACTCAATACTCAATTGCCTTTGCTGCTGAGCAGCAATTTGAAAAGTTCACCCTGCAGGGTGGACCAGCAGGAATCCTTAATAAAGCTGTACCTCCTCCACAGGTGTAAGTGTGACAACAGAGGTGGGCTGCTAGAATGACTTCTCCTGGGCTGCCCTCTTGATGCTGCTCAGGTTGATGGCATCCTCCACCTCAGTAGGATCAGGCGCTGAGGCTAAAGTAAAGCTGCAGCTGAGTGAGGCCCACAGCTACAACCTTTGGCTGCCAGTATAAAGGTCCAAAGTTCAAAATCCTCTGGACTGGGTGCCACACCTAAAGTACCTGTGGCCTCTTACTTCTCATGAACATCCTCAAGAACCTTGTGTGTCTTGAGTCTCTCATGATATGGGGATATGCTTTGGTGAGGAAAGAAAAGAAAAGGAAAAATCAAGGCTAGAGGTACCCCATCAGATTCATAATGTGCTTACACTGAGCCATGCCTTTTACAATGGAGGTCTGGCCCAGTGCACGAACAAGTGGGGCAAGCAGGCACAGGCCTGTAGAAATGTAATCATTTTCAAAGATCATAGTTTCCCAAGGAAGTTACAAAACAGAGCAGTTCATGGAATTGTTAATTTGTGTAATTTTTGTAATTATTACAATACATAGATATGCAATCAATGCAAAACAAACAAATGACCCTTAACTCATGGAAGGAAGTGGCTAATAAGCAGTGAATAGCTCAGCCTTAGAAGTTTACAGTGGAGGATTTTTTTGCTTTTGTTCTCGAGCTAGTCAAGCCAAGGCAAGCCAAGATTCACAGGGCTCCAACTTTCAAGCCTTCCTTTCCTACTTCTAGATTCTGCTCTGCACTGCCCACTTATATAGTGGTCTTAAGGCAGGAAAGACACCAGAAATCAATCACTGATTTAGTTACACCTTCTAACCTACACATCTAATAGTGTAGTGGCTCGTGTAACGCCTTACAGCGCCAGTGACCTAGGTTCAATTCCAGCCGCTGTCTGTAAAGAGTTTGTACCTTCTCCCCGTGCCTGCGTGGGTTTCCTCTGGGTGCTCCGGTTTCCTCCCACATTCCAAAGACGTATGGGTTAGGAAGTTGTGGGCACGCTATGTTGGCGCTGGAAGCATGGCGACACTTATGGACTGCCCCCAGAACACTCTACGCTATAGGTGCATTTCACTGTGTGTTTTGATGTACATGTGACGAATAAAGATATCTTATCTTAATTGTACAAATGCAGGTAGCTTACCCAAGGACTTTCTCCAAAATACTTCTAGTTTGGGTACCTGAATAACTTCTGTAGGCAGTTACTTAAACAAAAGGGTCTGAATGATGCCATGTCTAACCCTTTATCATTTCTGCTGTGCTATTCTAAGGCCTTCCCTTTGGTAACTTCTGTAAACAATTTCAGATTCTGGGTTCCAAAACCATACAGACATAACTAAGATAACTGGTCAGCATAAACAGGGGCAGCCTAGTTCCTATGGATGTGTGCAAAACAGAACCGGCCACAGCAACAGAATATGGCATGAACCATGAACCCTTAAATGGCCTCCAATGTCTTTGCAAGCTTGATAGATTTTAATCCAACCGATTTTTCTTGCAGGACCCCAATATTCATTATAGCAGTGTTGTAGGCACACTTGCACATGTTTGCCTGTAAGATTCTGGGCACATATGCACCTTCCTCCTGAGCTGACAAATTTATATTCCAGCACATAAGCCAAATTCACTTTAATGAACCTCTACTCCTGGTTCATTCTCATTATGCCCATGAGCCGTGGACTTCATAGGCACAATAAGAGGAATTTCTAGAGACAAGTGGCTGTGGTCTTGAGATGGTAATGATGTGAAATTAGGTCATGTAGTGTGGGTATTTTTGGTGTCACAGGTGTTCATTTTAATTGCAAAATGGGTCTGCACATTTTGAGTGCAATTCACACTATTCATCATATTGTTCAGTGTGGTAGTGATTATATCATACTTGCACACTAGGTGTTTGCAGAGTTAGTTGGTGAAAACTTCAAACATCATGCAGCTTTTAAGATGATGCTTGCACTGACAAATTGGGTCACAACGCACTGGACCTTTCACTGCCAAGCCAACAGTAAAATCAATAACTGCTTGCACTTGCTGCCTGTTCTCCGTAGAATTTCCACACGCATAAACTGAAGTGCCAACTTTTCAACTCAATGCTTGTTCAATAACTCTGTGTCCGTGTTGTCGCAATGAGCTCACCATAGAATGCAGCATTGCAGTGTCGTCATCCAGCTTTTATGGTCACCTTGCTTCCCACATATCGGACCTGAGTCTTCACATCTGGAGAGTAGGGAGGTTGAGAAATCAAGCAGCTACCTTTGTCCCCCCCATCACTGGTGAAAGTTAAACTTTAAATGCATGCTCCTTAAACTTTCTTGTTTTCCCATTCTGATTTTGATTTGTCAAAATGTTAAATCCCTAGTGGAAATCCCTTTGGCTTCAATCTCTGCACCAATCCAGTGGTCCAATGGTTTCCATGCTCCCTTTAGCAATACCCAGTGTTTCTCTCTAAAGAGAAGGTAAGATAAATAACAAGTGAGGTACACGCATGGATGCATAGGCTCCTGCTCCATTACATAGCACAATGGAACACCAAAGCAGTAAATCACTTGCACTGGAGTATCCAGGCAATGAATTACCCGCACTGAACATCAAAGCAGTGAATCACCTGCACTGGAGCATGAAGGAAATTAGTTGGTTCCACTGGAGCACAAAAGTGTGACCTACCTGCACTGGAGCACAAGGGCAGTGAATGATCTGCACTGACCACTAAAGGATTGAATAAGCAACACGACTTCTCTTTCCTCAAAGGCAGGGCAGTAGACATTGTCTCCATGCAATGCCCTTGACAAGTTCCGTATGGTAGACTGGTCCGGAAGGTGATATCACGTGGGATCCAGGGTGAGTTAAGATGATTAAGATATCTTTATTAGTCACATGTACATCGGAACGCCTGCAAGTGTCGCCATGCTTCTGGCGCCAACATAGCTTGCCCACAACTTCTTAATCCATACATCTTTGGAATGTGGGAGGAAACTGGAGCACCTGGAGGAAACCCACGCAGGCACGGGGAGAAGGTACAAACTCCTTGTGGACAATGGCCAGAATTGAACCCAGGTCACTGGCGCCGTAATAGCGTTATGCTAACCGCTACACTACCGTGCCTGCCAAGTGAATACAAAATTGGCTTGGTGGTAGGTGTCTACGGTAGTAGTGGAGGGTTGTTTTTCAGACTGGAGGCCTGTGACCAGTGGTGTGCCACAGGGATCAGTCCTTGGTCCCATGTTGTTTGTTATTTGCCCAGCAGGCAGATGGGACTAGCTCGCTGGACAACACAGTTGGCATGAATGAGTTGGGCTGAAGGGCCTGTTTCCATGCTGTATGACTCTGTGACTATATACATTAAGGACTTGGATGAGAATGTAGGTGGCATGATGTAAATTTGAGGTTAACACCAAAATTGGTGGTATGGTGGACAGTGAAGATGGTTGTCTAAGGTTACAACAGAATTTAGATCAACTGGGAAAAGTGGCAAAGGAATGGCAGATGGAATTTAACACAGACAAGTGGAAAGTGATACATGTTTGGAAGTTAAACCCAGGTAAACATACACAGTAAATGGCAGGGGCTTGGGGAGTTTACAGAACAGAGAGTTCTACGACTACAAATATATAGTTCCCTCAAGGTGGTGACACAGGTAGACAAGGTGGTGAAGAAGATATATGGCCTTCATTGACATTGAGAGGCATTATGTTACACCTGTACAAGATGTTGGTGAAATTGCCTCTGGAATATGACATGTGGTTCTGGTTTCCATACTGTAGGAAGGATATGATTAAACTTGAGAAGGTGCTGAAAAGATTCACAAAGACATTGCCGGGACTGGAGAGCTTGATTTATAAGGGAGATTGGATAGGCTGGAACTGTTTGTCCTGGAGCAAAGAAGGCTGAAGGGTAACCTTATAGAGCTTTATAGATAAGGTCACGATCTTTTTTTACCAGGGTAGGTAGCCTAAAACTAGAGACCATAGGTTTAAGGGGAGAGGGGAAATATTTAAAAGGGACCTGAGGGGCAACATTTTCACAGAGGGTGGTGGGTATGTGGAACGAGCTGCCAGAGGAAGTGGTAGAGGTGGGTACAATTACAATGTTTGGACATGTGTATGGATAGGAAATGTTTTGAGGCATATGGGCCAAATGCAGGCAAATGGGGCACCTCAGAAAGGCACCTTGGTCGGCATGAATAAGTTGGGCCATAGGGTCAGTTTCCGTGTTGTATAATGAATTGTGTTACTCAATGAAAACCACACGGTCATAGGAGAACATGCAAACTCCACCTGAGGTAAGGATGGAAGCCAAGTGTTTGGTGCTCTGAGGCAGCAGCTCTACTCGCTGCGTCACTGTGTTATACCACGAGAAGGTTACTCAGATGTTGCATGTAATTTTTTTTTGGAACAAGTGCTGTAAAGAATCCAAAATATAAATAAATGTAAAAAGTAAGATTTGTAATGCTGAAGCCCAGAAACTTGTAATTGCATCTTCTCCAAAACCGTTGTGAGCCTACCACAGCTGAGTTTTTGATGATGTTGCAAAACAGAGTTTAGCAAGTTTCAAATTAAGCTAAAATAATGGAATGCTTTTAGGTTCCAGAGTAAAATCTACTGTGGCTATTTCAAATCCATTTCCATTGACCCTGTGAAGACAAAATGGCATCACAAGTTTCTGGGAAAGTAAACACATCAAAACTTTATTGGACACACACAAACCATGTCACCAACAGCTTTGACACCAGTGTGTGTTGGCTGGGTTTCAGCAGGTGTCAAAGCAATTCTAGAACCAAGACCTCCTCCAATGGAAAACTGCATCTAGGATCATGCTGGAAGAAACAGCGTAGTCCAAAGTCAGGCGACTGATGAGCTTGGGAACTTTATTTACAATCAGAAGATCCAGTTCAGTGATATATCTTATATCATGAGGTGACCATGGACTGGAAAACAAAGGAAGGAAACAGTCTCCTCCCCACATTACTGTTCCCTCCTGGAACAAACAGAACAGCCACTTCCAATTCCTACAATAAGACAACTGCATCCCCCACACCTCCCTCACACCCACACCTCCCCAACCGCCCCATCCCAGAGCTTGTGGGAAGATGATAGCACTCCCTTACCCCCTCCCATCCCCACACCACTGCCTCAAAGAAGATAACAGCCCCTCCCACAGCCTGCAAGAAGAAAGAACCCTTTCCAAAACTGAGCTACCTCCCATAATCTGGATTTTTTGAAGGAATCCTCAGTGATTTACAGACCTATTGTCGAGGAAACTCTCATCTCTGACCATCATGTCCATTTACACTGATCTGCATTGTTAATTCCTCCACTTTATTGCAAATGCATCATGCATTTAGATACAGCACCTCAAGATTTACCTTTTAAACTTTTTAAAACTTTAATAGTTTTATTTTGTGCTGTAGATCTATTTGCCTTATTGCCATTTTTTTCTTGACTGGATTCTATTTGTTAAAGCAAGCTATTGTTTGAATTCTCTATCCCTTCCTGAAATTATCTGATTTTCCCCACCCTAGTCATTTTCCTGTTCTGCTTCCTTTTTGTTCCTCTCTTGGGTTTTAGATTTCCCTCCGCTGGAACATTACCACTCCCCCCATCCACCTTATTTAGTATAAAGCCATATTACCTCATTAGTATATCAATTTGCTGGAACACTGGCCCCAGCATGATTCAGGCATGGTCCATCCAGACAGAATAACCTTCTCCTTCCCCAGAAATGATGCCAGTGCCCCACACATCAAAACCCACTTCTCTCACATCAGTCTTTAAGCCATACAGTCATCTCCATGATCCCAGTAACCTTCTGTCAAAGCGGCTTGGATAATAATAATCCAAAAATTAATACCTTTGTGGTTCCGCATATCTTGCTGCTTGCTCTTCAAACTCCTTCAGCCTCAGGACACCTTTCTTGGTCTCATCAATGTCATTAGTACTTAGGTGGACGAGGACAACTGCATCCTCCCCCTCCTACTGCATTCCTTGTGTTTGATAAACTACTGGAACATAGAATAGTAGAGCACAGTACGGGCCCTTTGGCCCACAATTTTGTGCCAACCTACATTAACCTTATCCCCATCCAATCTATCCCCCTCTCTACTTCACCTCCCATATTTTTTCTCCATTTTTCTTTCATCCACGTGCCAATCTAATAGTCTCTTAAATGACCCTATCGTATTGGCCACTACCACCCTCCCCCCCCCCCCAACTGGCAGTGCATTCCAGGCACCCACCATTCTCTGTGTAAAAAAACCTACCTCTGACATCTCCACTGAACTTTCCTCCGTGGGTGACCTCTAGTATTGGCCATTGCCTCCCTGGGGAAAAGATGTTGCTGTCCACTCTGTCTATGCCTCTCATAATCTTGTATACCTCTATCAAGTCTCTTCTCATCCTCCGTTGGTCCAAAGAGAAAAGCCCTAACTCACTCAACCTCTCCTCATAAGACATGGTCTCCAACCCAAGTAGCATCCTTGTAAATCTCCTCTGCACAGTCTCCAAAGCTTCCATATCCTTCCTCTAATGTGATGACCAGAACTAAACACAATACTCCAAGTGTGGTCTAACCAGAGTCTTATAGAGCTGCAACATTGTCTCACAGCTCTTGAACTCAATCCCCTGGCTAATGAAGGCCAGCACACCATACTCCTTCTCAACCGCCCTATCAACTTGCGAGGCAACTTTGAGGGATCAAAGTGAATGAGAGTACACATAAAGTGACTGAACACCGAAGGATTTTCATTTGATCAGAGAGTGCCAGCATGGAGTCACATCCTGAAGAATTGCTGGTTGGTAGGTTAATTGGCTACCGCAAATTGCCCCTACTGAAAGGCAAGAGAATCAGCGTAGAATTGATGGGCATGGGAGAGAGAATAGGTTACCTGGAAATAAGCGGGATTGCCCTGAGGGCTGGTATAGACTTGATGGACTGAATGGCCTCATTCTATGTCATAAGGAAATATGATATAATAAATATGGTACGAGAAATGGAGAAGTATAAATAGGATCTGATCACCATTATAGAGACATTGATGCAGAATGACAGAGATTCTATCTGCACTCCACTTGGTAGGTGAGGTTAGGTGGCCAGAGTGGTTCCAGATCAGGAATCGGCTTTGGGGGTGGGGGGGGTGGGAGGGGAATCTGAATTATGATTGGTGGAGGCAGAGTTGGGAACTCAAAGGTTGGATCAGAATTTCAGGACCTTTGAGGATTTGGTTGTTTCATCCAGCGGTATTGACCCCAAGGTGTGGTGGAGGGAAATGCGGGCATGAGGGATATGATGACTTTGACAGGGTTAGGAATATCATGTGGAGTTGGGATAAAGGAGAAGTAGTGGGATGGTGGGGGTATCAAGAGAACGAACAGGATAGGGTTTGATGGCACGGGAGGTGGTGATCAGAAAAATTACCAAACCGAAACCAGCAATGTTGCTGTGAGGGACAAGTGATCAGAAATGTGATCAGGGGCCCAAACAATATCGGTAATGGAAGCTGCTGTGAGGAAAATTTGTAAAGCAGGACCTATGTGAGAAAAATTCAGTCTCAGTTCCAGGAAAGGCATGCACTGTTTCACTAGCACAGAAGCAAGTATTTAACATTATATTCACAGGATCCAGACCAAACTTAGCATATTTCATGACTTTTTGGCAAATGTGCAACCGATAGTGTTGCTGCCTCTAAGCTCTAATGATCCTGGTTTGATCCTGACCTCCAGGGCTGCATGTGTGGAGTAAGGGCAGCATAGTGTTGCAGCTGGTGGAGGACGGCACAGTGGCACAGCGAGTACAGTCGTTGCTTCACAGTGCCAGCGACTCCGGTTCAATTCTTACCTTTGGTACTTTCTGTGTGGAGTTTGCACATTCTTGCCGTGTCTGTGTGGATTTCCTCTGAGTGCTCTGGTTTCCTCACACATCCCGAAGACGTGTGAGCTTGTAGGTTAATTGGCCAATGATATTGCCCTGGTGTGTAGATGAGTGGTAGAATCTGGGGGAGTTGATGAAAATGTGGGGAGAATAAAAACTGGGATTAATGTAGAATTAGTGTGAATGAGTGGTTGATGGTTGGCACTGACTCAGTGGGCTGAAGGGCCTGTTGCCATGCTGCATCTCTCTCTGGCTCTGTAACACTTGCACATTCTCCCTGTAACTGCATGAATTTCCTCCAGGATGCTTCATTTTCCCACCACATCCCAAAGACGTTCTGGTTGCTTGACTAACTGGCTTTCTCTTAGGTAGGTGAGCATCAGGTCAATCAGGGTGAGTTGATGGGTGTGTGAGAGAGAATAAATTACAGGGAAATCAGTGGGGACATGGGAATGCTTTGAAATCCAACATAGATGTGATATTCCAAATGGGCTCCATCTGTATAGTTAGAAAACACAAGGCTTAACTGTCTTTATCAGACAGGTTATTGGTTTGATTTTTTTTGTCTAGGGCACAATTGGTTGTGCAACATGAAAGAATTTCTTGGCATGTTAATAGACCACACTTTGTTAAACTCACATCATCCCCAGCGCCTGGAATCACTGGCACAGTAAATGCTCATCACTGTAACACTACAAAGCACTGGGGCAAATTCATTTCCCCAATACCAACAAGACATTCAAAGCTCAATGAAAATGGAATATTATCAAAAGTCTTTTTTCCCCTTTTTTTGAATAAAGAAAAGTCAGTTGAAACAACAAATAAAATGAGTCTGAAAACTCCTTTAAGTGATTGTGATTCTCTGATAAACAACATGATATTCTTTTGGTTATTGTCTGAAAACATTAACTCTCCAGAGATTTTCCCTCTCCACAGTTGTTATTATGACATATTTTCTTGATTTACTAATATTCGCTTGATAATTGTTTCTGTATTGCTATTTAACTATACTGATTTCTCAACACTTTCAGCAATACTACTTTGCTAATAACATTTTTTCTCTCCAAACAGAAAGTATTGTAAAAAAATGTACAGTACTTCAGTTCCATTTCAAGTTATCTGGATGTTATTGTGAAAAGAAGTAACATTATCACTCTAAGGTAAAATTCTGTGCACCTGTAATTTCCTCCCTTGTAATCTATTGTGATCATGCATCCTCATGAGAAGGTTGACAGCATGGAATCATCTCTGTAATTAGCAGACAAGATTATTGAAACAAATGGTATAAATGAGTTCAAGGACAATTAGGAGGTATAATTCATTCTTTTCACTGGTACAACACAGGATGTTGCAAACATGTGTATCGATTTGTGTTTGTTACTTATTCAGTTTCCGAAAGCTCTAAATCTCTGATTATTTGCTTGGCCTTGAAACTTAATATGATTTAAAAATCCAGAGATGTGGCTCAAGAGATCTTCACCTAAGTGATTATAAGTATTATATCTAGAGGGCACACTTCAGATGTCATCATTTAAAGTATTAAAAAAAAGGAAAAACAGTCATTTCCCGATTTTTTTTTTAATTTGACTTTGATAAACTGGCCTTTCCCAAAGGGCTCAAAGCCAATGACTTACAGGGAACAATTAGCCTCAAGGTGACCTCTCTTCCTAGAGAGATTTCCCAAAATATGGTCTTAAAGAGACAGGCCATGCGAAAATGGAACAGCCACATGATATTCCAGACTAGACCCTAAGACATGTATGATTAATGTTGTGGAAAAGCACCTGTTATAATGAGCGTAGCAATCATTCCAAGGTATATGAACATAAGGGATAGTAGCATGAGTATGCCACGTAGCCCTTCAAGCCCACTTCATCACTTGGTAAGACCATGAGACCACTTATAGAGTCATAGAGCAATACAATGTGGATACAGGCCCTTTGGCCAAACAAGACCATGCCAACCACGTCGTCCTCCCAGTTAGTCTCAATTTTTTGCCTTCAGCCCATATCCCTGCAGGCCCCTCCCCCCCATGTACAAGTGCTTCTTAAAGGATGTTATACCCACCTCAACCACTTCCTCTGGCAGCTCATTCCATACACTCACCACCCTCTGCGTGAAAAAGTTGCCCCTCAGGTCCCTTTTAAATCTTTCCCTTCTCACCCTAATTCTGTGCCCCCTAGTTTTGGACTCCCCTACCCTAGGGAGAAGCCTGTTACTGTCTACCTTATCTATGCCTCTCATAATTTTAAACACTTCCATGAGGTCACCCCTCATTCTCCTACATTCCAAGGAATAGAGACCTAGCATGGCCAACCTCTCCCTATAGCTCAGGCGCTCTAGTCCCGGTAACATCCTTGTAAATCCTTTCTGCACTCTTTCCAGTTTGACCACATCTTTCCTATAACAGGGTGACCAAAACTGTACACAGTACTCCAAGTGCAACCTCACCAATGAATTATACAACTGCAACATAAACTTACCTGCACATTTCCATATTCCTTGAAAAACTGGATTAGAGAATTACAAAGATCTTGGATTAGAGAGTCCACAAAGTGGGGCTGTATTATAGACCCCCCAGTAGTCAGCAGCAACTTGAGGAGCAGCTGTGCAAAGAAATTGCTCATAATTGTAAGAATAATAGGTTTGTATTAGTGGGAGATTTTAATTTCACAGGTATTGACTGGACTACCCAGAGTGTTAAGGGCATCGACGGGATGTAATTTGTGAAATGCGTCCAGGAAAGTCTCCTGAGTCAATATATAGAGGGCCCTACTCGGGGGGTGCAATACCGGAAAGTGGCAGTCGGGGAGCACTTTGGCTCCAGTGACCATAATTCTATTTGTTTTAAGATAGTGATGGAAAAGGACAGGACAGGGCCACAGGTTAGTGTCCTAAACTGGAGCAGGGCTAATTTTGGGGGAATTAGGCAGGATCTAGCAGAGGTCGATTGGGTGAACCTGTTTGAAGGGAAAGGAATAAATGGCAAGTGGGAGGCTTTTAAGAGTGTGATATCAAGAAACCAGAAGCAGCATGTCCCTGTTAGGGTGAAGGGTAAACCTGGCAAGTTTAGGGAACCCTGGCTGACGAGACACATTGAGGGTTTGGTCAAGAAAAAGAAGGAAACATACATTGGATTTAAGAGGTCAGGTATGAGTGAATCTTTTGATGACCATAAAAGAGATTAAGAATGCACAAGAGGGAAATCAGGAGGGCAAAGAGAGGGTATGAGATGGATCTGGCAGGTAAGGTAAGGAGAATCCCAAGAGGTTCTATGGCTATATAAAGAGTGAAAGGGTGGCTAGGGAGACAGTAGGTGCCCTTAGAGGTCAGCAGGGCTATTTATGTCTGAAGCCACAGGAAATGGGTGGAATTTTTAACGTGTATTTCTCCTTGGTGTTTACTGAGGAGAAAGTCATGGTTGCTTAAGAGATGAAACAAATGGAGTTGTTTTGGTGAACATTCATATTACCAGGGAGGAGGTATCTGCAGGCTTACAGCACATTAAGATGGATAAATCCCCAGGGCCTGATCGAATGCATTCTCAGACTTTGTGGGAGGCTAGAGAAGAAATTGTGGAAGCCCTTGTGGAGATTTTTCTTCATCATTAGCCACTGGTGAAGTTCTCAAAGACTGGAAGGTGGCTAACGTTGTTCTGTTGTTTGAGAAGGGTAGCAAGGACAAGCCAGGGAACCACAGGCCAGTCAGCCTGACATCAGTAGTGGGGAAGTTACTAGAGGGAACTCTGGGGGACAGGATCTACCAACATTTGGATTAAAGAGTCTGATTACGAGGAGTCAACCTGGCTTTGTGCATGGAAAGTTCTGTTTGACGAATCTTAGAGTTTATTGATGAGGTAACAAAAAGGGTAGATGTGCATAGGGCAGTAGATGTTGTCTATTTGGACTTTAACAAGGCCTTCGACAAGGTCCCGCATGGTAGGCTGGTCTGGAAGTTTATGTCCCATGGAATCCAGGGATACCTAGTCAGGTGGATTCAAAATTGGCTTGGAGGTAGGAAGCAGATGGTTGTGGTTGAAGATTCTTTCTTGGAATGGAAGCCAGTGACTAGTGGTGTGCTGCAGGGATCGGTGTTGGGACCCTTGTTATTTGTTACTTATATAAATGATTTGGATGTGAATGCACGAGGCTTGATCAGTAAGTTTGTGGATGACACAAAATTAAGAGGTGTTGTTGATAGTGAAGAAGATTATGGGGGATCTTGATCAGTTAGGGAAGTGGGTCGAGGAGTGGCAAATAGATTTCAATACAGATAAATGTGAGGTGGTACGAAAGATGTGGTTAAACTGGAAAGAGTGCAGAAAAGATTTATGAGCACGTTGCCAGGACTAGAGGGCCTGAGCTACAGGGAGAAGTTGGCCAAGCTAGGTCTTTATCCTTTGGAACATAGGAGAATTAGGGACAACATTACAGAAATGTTTAAAATTATGAGAGGCACAGGTAAGGTGGACGGTAACAGTCTTTTCCCAGGGCAGGGGAGTCCAAAATTAGGGGGCGTAGGTTTAGGGTGAGAGGGAAAAGATTTAAAAGGGACCTGAGGGCAACTTTTTCAGGCAGATGGTGGTGAATATCTGGAACGAGCTGCCAGAGGAAGAGGTTGAGGCAGGTACAATAGTATCATTCAAGAAGCACTTGTTTAGGTTCATGCAGGGGCAGGGCTTAGAGAGATATGGACTGAATGCAGGAAATTGGGACTTGCTGGGTGGGCACCGTGGTCAGCATGGAGCGGTTGGGCTAAAGGGCCTGTATCCGTGCTCTATAACTCCATGATTTGCAACTTTCTGGTTAAAGATATTTCTCTAAATCCCATTCCTTAGGGAGATATGCAAGATGGGGAAAATACCCATAATCATAAGAAAAAAACACATACTTGTTCACCAAATAACAGATCTGAATTCTTGGGCACTTCCCTAAATTGTCAAACCTTCATTCTGAGACTGTGTTCCCAGCCCTAACCCATAACTCAGATTTTCAATCTGAAGAAAGCACCTTCCAACATCTACCCTGTCAAAACCTCTTAGAATTTTAGCTGTTTCAATGAAATCACCTCTCATACTATGCAGAGAACTTTTTTTTTCAATTGATAAATACTTTGTTAAATTTAGGGCACCTGCTGTTGCCTTTCCTGGATCGGAGGAAGACCTGAGGAGTAAATTTTTTTAACACAGTTTGTGCAATTAGATGCAATTACTACACTTAAGAGTCATTTAGACACTTAAATAGGCAAGGCATAGAGGATACAATCCTAATGCAGGTAAATGGGATTAGCATAGGTGACAAAAACATTGGCATGGATGTGGTGAGCCAAAGGGCCTCTTTCTGTGCTGTATGGCTTTAGGACTCCATAAATGCTTCTGTATAACATTGTTGCCTCCAATTCTCAAGTTCACATCTTGCAGCTTTCCATTTAAGAATCAAGGAGGTGGGAAAAGGGGGATAGTTTCCTGTAAATTTATCACCTAACTGAGAACGAATACTTGCATTCTCACTAAATATCTTGTCTATGCATTCATGTTGGAATAACCAATTAACGTAGAACTAGTGCGACCCCTTTCATCAACCATGAAGATGACCAAAAAGCTTTACCCTTGAACCAGCTTAGATATTATGATGTGATGTCTGAGCAAAAAGTTTTGAACCCAAGCCCCAAATACATGTAATCTTTCAGCCAATATAGATGTGCTTTGGTCTGTACTGAATAATGTTGAACTCCATTTATCTTCTCAGTGAGATGGCATCTGTTTATGAAACTGGGCCAAGATTTACAATAATTGTTTATCTCATAGATGGCTGGCAGAAAATCTCATACGTTGATGTCTGATGTTCCCCAGTTCATACATGTGGAACACAGAGCATAGAACAGTATAGCACAGGAACAGGCCCTTCAACCCCTGATGTTGTGCTGAACTAACTAAACTAATAATTAAATGCCTAACTAAACTAATCCTTTCTGCCTAAACAATATGCAGGCATTCCTATCTTATCCCTCCATTCTCTGTATATTCATGTGCCTATTGAAGAGCCTCTTAAATGCCTCTATCGTATTTGCCGCCACCACCACCCCTGAAATCACATTCCAGGCACCCACCATTCTCTGTGTTAAAAAATACTCTACAGAAAGTCTCTAAAGTTTCATATTGGTGTAACTGAATTCTGAGTCTTCTGAAACAAGAAGTAAAATCAAAACTAATGGTTAGAAAATTTTATTTAAAGTATCTGTTCAATTAGATTTAATGTTTATTTTTCCATTATTAAAAAATAAAACATATTTTGCCTGCGTTAAATGCTTTAAATTAACTTTTCATTTCAATATCATTATCAGCTAACCCTATTATAAATTTCTAGGTTTTGCTATCTGGTTGGTTGCTAATAATTCTCATGATTTCATTTGAATGCTATGCATGAATCACTGGCATCATTTCATGTTTGCAACCAATGTTTTCTTTCAATGGTGTGTAATATTCACAATGTGATTTAAGGAAGTATTAAAATGTCAATGAAACCATTAACATCCTTGCAAAACATATAAATGTATGTATTTGTACAATTTGCAAACAGATTCCAGCAAGTATTTTCTACATTTGTTTCCAAATAAAACAGAGAAGAATTATCACAATTTGTATTTTGTTTTACCTGCTAGAATAGTCGGCAATGTAACTCTAGTGTTTAAATGAAAATATAGCTTTTAAATATCAAAGTGCTACTCTTTGCACAACCTCTACATGAATAGATAGCTTACAAAGGAGAACAATGGATTTGTAAGACAGGATATGAAAAGGTTTTCAGATATGAATACAATTAATTCCTGAGAAACTGTACTATTTGAACTTGCTAACATAACTTGCCTTGTAAACCTTTATTTGCTTTGGAAAGATCAAGTGGTTCAGTAATAAGAAATCACAGTGAGGCATTATTATTAAGTATCCAGAGTGATGAACGAAACAATGGGGTTGTGGATAGATGTAGAATATTTCCAATCCATTATGTTTGGTAAGAGTACTTTAAGACTGCTGCTATTGACTTTTCTCAAGTGATAATTTCATTCTTTTTAGTATTTCAGTGACTGAGCATGAATGAAATGAGAAAAAAAAGCAAAGATCAGTTTTGATTGACATTCCCATTTCTAATTTTACCAGGCACTGCTAACTGTATAATAATTAAAGGCACTCAACTAATTTACATTTGGCTTGAAATTATATTACCACTGTCTCCAGAAATAGACAGATGCGTGAGACTCATTTTTATTGAAGTCTTCAGTCAACAGTTTGTTTCATAAAGACTGTTTGTTCAGATGTTTGCCGTTTTGATGGTTTGTTTCATAAGATGAGCTGGCACTGTTTGCCTGACCCAGAGCATCATTTGCAGTGAACTAGTTAAGTTTCTAAAACAAATTTTTGGATACATTTCTGAAATCCAATGTGGTTTTCTTGAAAGGGAATTTTCAGCCAGAACAGTTGGAAAGTTCTGCATCATTAACTTGCTGGTAGTTAAGTAAATATTCTTGTCAAACACACATTGTGAGGAATTATACTGCTTGAGAATTAGAATCCATTTCCTGTTTTGACAAAACTGAGTTGAAAGAACAACAGAAAAGAAATTTCCCATCTTGCTGAAATAAAAGATTGGAGCACCTTACTTATTTTTGACATTTGGCTTCCACTCCCCCCCACCCCACCACCCCACCCCACCTCTGGATTTCCACCGCGGTGCTCCAGTCCTTGACAGTGAAATCAGTTTCTGGTTTGAAGTTGGAAATGAGACTGAAGACTTGATCCTGTGTTTACAGTTGTTCAATGAAAGGCAAAATCTATCTGGAGATAGATATGCCATTTACTTCAACATGTCTCCAATGTGTAATTAAAAGAAATCGAAACAATTTTACATTTTAAAAAGTCAATATGGAGCTCCAGTTCAAAATAAATAGTTTAAGGATCATACCCTGATTTATCACATTGTAATTTCAGAATCTGAGGCTTATGGAAACAGACTCACAGTACATACATTGGAACTACAAATGAGAGGATAATTTGTCAAATATATATAATTTATGGATTGGGACCATTACAATAGAATATCATTCATTGCATAAACTTTTAGCTCAGCTGTTTAGGAACAGTTTCTTCCCCTCCACCATCAGATTTCTGAGTGGTCCATGAACCCATAAACACTACTTTGTTATTCCTTTTATTTGAACTATTTATTTATTTTGTAATTTATGGTAATTTTACGTACTGCTGCCACAAAACATCAAACTTCACGATATATAAGTCAGTGATAATATACCTGATTCTGATATGAGAGAAAACAAAGTGCTTTTTTCTATTTTAACTGGATTAAACATAGCTATCAGATCAGAGGAAAAGGCTGGGGCATGTGCTCCAGACAAATGTCCCTCTGCTTTTGCAAACCTTGCAAATGAGTCACTTGATCATGATCAAATTTTCTAGAGTGCTCTATATCCCAAATATTTCTGCTTTACAATTATTCTGTATTTTAGAAAAAAAACCTTTTGCTTCTGCTTATTGAGCCATGAAACTTGACATTTAAATGAAACAGATTAAATTTAGGTCTGAGTAAACATGCACTGACAGAGACTGATTTGAAACCTTTTAAGTAAACAGATATCAGATTGTTACGATGAACAAAAAGCCTTTGGTGGTTAATGCAGTGGCAGGAGGGGAGAGTTTTAACTCACAGATAGAATTCTGAACCCAAATTGGACAATCTTAGTGACATGCAACCTTGTTAACAAAACAATTCTCAATCTTTAAGGGCCAATAAAACTGTTCATTTTGAAATAAAAAAAATTATACGTAAGAAAAAGGAAGTTTTGTTCACTTTTAAAAATTCAGTCAAGAGATTTAGTAGTTCCATTTTTGAAGTGATAAATTGATGAGCTGGAGTCGCAGCTTCAAACACTGTGGAGCATCAGGGAGGGAGAGAGTTATGTAGATGCTGTGCTTCAGGAGACAGTCACCCCCAGAAGCAGGTACTTCTGGGGTCCAGGAGGCAGATAGAAGGGTGACTGTCAGGGGAGAGGAAAAGAAAGGGAACAGGCAGATAGTGCAGAGGACCCCGGAGGCTGTTCCCCTCAGTAACAGGTTTTCCGCTTTGGATGCTGTTGAGGGGGATGACCTACAGGGATCAAGCGGCAGTAACCAGGTCTCTAGCACTGGGACTGGTCTTGATGCTCAGAAGGGAAGGGAGGAGAAGAGGAGGGCAATAGTGATAGGGGACTCGATAGTCAGGGAAACAGATAGGAGGTTCTTGGAAGTGAGCATGAATCCCAGATGGTATGTTGCCTCCCAGGTGCCAGGGTCCGGGATGTCTGTGATCAGGTCCACAGCATTCTTGAGTGGGAGGAAGAGCAGACAGAAGTCGTGGTTCATGTTGGTACCAACGGCATAAGTAGGAAGAGGGATGAGGTCCTGAAAAGTGAGTTTAGGGAGCTAGACAGAAGGCTGAAGAACAGGACCTCAAGGGGAGCAATCTCAGGATTGCTGCCAGTGCCACGTGACAGTGAAGGTAAGAATAGGAGGAGATGGCAGATGAATGCGTGGCTGAGGAGTTGGTCCAGGGGGCAAGGTTTTAGATTTTTGGATCATTGGGATCTCTTCTGGGGAAGGTGGGACTTGTACAGAGTGGACGTGTTACACCTGAACCTGAGTGGGACCAATATCCTTGCAGGTGGGCCAAAGGTCCTGTATTGTGCTGTACTGTTTTATGGTTCTATAAATCATCATTGCTTGATGATTCCCTGTTGATTCTGTTCCATGGAAAAGGATTGTAATCATAGATTATGATGAGTGTATAAGAACACTGTCTTTGTAGCTGGCAAACACTTCCACATATGGAAAGAAACCTTAGTCATGATTGTACAGTGTATGTTGTCATTGGGTTCTTAACCTCAGATGAAATCCATTGTAAAATACAAGTGACTCGCATTACAGAAGGCTTGCGTTGCTAGAAAATAGTGTGTATCGTGATTTTCTATAAAGGGAACTCCTTTTCCCATTGAATCCCAGTAGAGAGGTGTTCCTATAGGATGTTTTTCTCTCATATTAAACCATTCTATCCATGATGACAAGGTGACCCACTGCTGTTAGTTAACAACTGAGGCTAACGTTAGATTCAGGGAATGGACAAGGCTTATGTATGAGGAAAGGAGTTAGGATGTGGTGATATCAATAAAAGGGTTGGTATTTGAGGATCAGGGCTCATGGGAGAAAGTGGTGTAGAAGGATATTGGGGGGAGGGAGTGAGTTAAAGTCAGTGATTTAGTGGAAGTGGAATAAAGGCTAAAGGATTAATTTAAGGAGCCAGTGTAAGAGCCGGCCGTGGCAACTGCGGCTCCCCACAATGTAGTGCATCAGAGAAAATGCCTCATAGGTTAAGACTGTGTCAGTGCTGAACTGTGAGATGTCTGGTCACATGTCCTAGGACTGGAGCGGTCATGGCAAAGGAGGGACTCTGCTATGACTGCCAACTCAAATGATGTCATATTCAAGACCTATTGCCCCACAGTATTGAGTGGTTAAAAATAAAAATTGACAAAATTTGTGCTTCTTTGGCATTTATTTATTTATTTATTTATTTATCTATCTACGTACATAGAACAGTGCAGGCCCTTTGGCCACAATGTTGTGCCGACATTTTATCCTGCTCTAATATCTATCCAACCATTCCCTCCCACATAGTCCTCCATTTCTCTATCATTCATGTGGCTATCTAAGAGTCTCTTAAATGTCCCTAATGTATCTGCCCCCACAACCTCTGCTGGCAGTGCGTTCCACACACCCCACGACTTACCTCTGACGCCCCCCCCCCAATACCTTCCTCCAATCAACTTAAAATTATGCCCCTTCGTATTAGCCATTTTCGCCCTGGGAAAAAGTCTCTGACTGTTATTGTTTATTACACTGTAGTTATTTTATTTATCTATTTATTTATCTCCATATAAATTCCATGTAGGCGAACTTTATTCTGTACCTCAATTTTTGGACAGTGATTTGTGAATTCCATTAGGATAAATTTTCATTACCCAAACTGCCATAACCTCAGGGTTGCCTGTATAGAGACTATTACACATCTTACATTAGGAGCTCAAACAAGGTTTAGATGTTTATTAATGGGCTTGTCAGACTGTCTCTCTGGACTCATCTATGAAACATTGTTGCAACCCAGTTAGCAGAATAACGGTTTTAAAAGAAGAAGGAAGTAGAACTTCGTTATTCTATTGCCCTTTATGAATTGTTCAAAGTGAAACAACCTGAATTATAAGATACAACGTCTTCAAGAACTCTGTGGCAAAGATAGATCTTCAGTATCACCTATTCTTTGGTAGTATATGACCCCGCATACTTCATTTCCAGCCACTTTGGATAGTTGTCAGTTTGTACCAAGGTTACTTGTTGTGCTGAGTTATCATTGGAGAGGATTTGCTTTCATTTATTTACATTCAGATGTTTGGGAGCCAACCATTTCCTGCAGGAAATCAGTATAATTTGAATTTCATAGAATCATAGAACAGTACAATACAATACAGGCCCTTTGGCCCACAATGTTGTGCCGACCTTTAAACCTCGCCAAAGACTATCTAACCCCTTCCTCCCACATATCCCCCTATTTTAACTTCCTCCATATGCTTATCTAACAACCTCTTGAATTTGACCAATGTACCAGCCTCCACCACTGCCCCAGGCAGCGCATTCCATGCCCCAACCACTCTCTGGGTAAAAAACCTCCCTTTGATATCTCCCTTGAACTTCCCACCCATTACTTTAAAGCCATGCCCTCTTGTATTGAGTATTGGTGTCCTGGGAAAGAGGCACAGGCTGTCCACTCTATCTATTCCTCTTAATATTTTGTATACCTCTATCATGTCTCCCCTCATCCTCCTTCTCTCCAAAGAGCAAAACCCTAACTCCCTTCGTCTCTCCTCATAATGCATACTCTCTAAACCAGGCAGCATCCTGGTAAATCTCCTCTGCACCCTTTCCAAAGCTTCCACATCCTTCCTATAATGAGGCAACCAGAACTGGATACAGTACCCTAAGTGTGGTCTAACCAGCGCTTGGTAAAGCTGCATCATTACCTCGTGGCTCTTAAACTCAATCCCACGATTTATGAAAGCTAACATCCCATGAGATTTCTTAACTACCCTATGCACCTGTGAGGCAACTTTCAGGGATCTGTGTATATGAATCCCCAGATCCCTCTGCTCCTCCACACTACCCAGAATCCTGCCATTAACTTTGTACTCCACCTTGGAGTTTGTCCTTCCAAAGAGTACCAACTGAGGCTTCTCCGGATTGAACTCCATCTGCCACTTCTCAGCCCAGCTCTGCATCCTATCAATGTCCCTCTACAATCAACAGTCATCCACACTATCCACAACACCACCGATCTTTGTGTCATCTGCAAACTTGCTAACCCACCCTTCTACCCCCTCATCCAAGTCATTAACAAAACTCACGAAAAGTAGAGGACCCAGAACCGATCCTTGTGGGACACTGCTAGTCACAGCCCTCCAATCTGAATGCACTCCCTCCACCACAACCCTCTGCTTTCTACAGGAAGCCAATTCTGTATCCACATGGCCAAGCTTCTCTGGATCCCATGCCCTCTGACCTTCTGAAGAAGCCTACCATGTGGAACCCTGTCAAATGCCTTACTAAAATCCATGCAGACCACATCTACTGCACTGCCCCCATCAATCTTCCTGGTCACCTCCTCAAAGAACCCTGTCAGACTTGTGAGACATGATCTTCCCTTCACAAAGCCATGTTAGCTGTCCCTGATCAGACCATGATTCTCTAAATGCTCATAGATCCTATCTCTAAGAATCCTCTCCAACAGCTTACCCACCACAGACATAAGGCTCACTGGTCTATAATTCCCTGGACTATACCCACTTCCTTTTTTGAATAAGGGGACAGCATTTGCCACCCTCCATTCCTCCGGTAACATTCTTGTGGACAACAATGACTCAAAGATCCTAGCCAACAGTTCAGCAATCTCCTCCCTCGCCTCATGGAGCAGCCTGGGGAATATTCCATCCTCTCTCTTGATATCTACATGCCCTAGAATATTAACCTTACTCACACTGTCCTCAGCGTCATCAAGGCCCCTCTCTTTGGTGAATACTGAAGGGAAGTATTCATTGAGGACCTCACCCACTTCCACAGCTTCCGGGCACATCTTCCCACCTTTGTCTCTAATCGGTCCTACCTTTACTCTTGTCATCCTTCTGCTCTTCACATGTGAAAAAAGCCTTGGGATGCTCCTTAACCCTACTCGCCAAGGCCTTTTCATTGTCCCCTTCTTGCTCTCCTCAGCCCCTTCTTAAGTTCCTTCCTTGCTACCCTATATTGCTCAAGAGCCCTATCTGATCCTTGCTTCCTAAACCTTATGTATGCTGCCTTCTTCTTCCTAACTAGTTGTTCCACCTCTCTTGTCACCCTTGGTTCCTTCACCCTGCCATTCCTTCTCTGCCTCACCAGGACAAATTTATCCCTAACTTCCTGGAAGAGATCCCTGAACAATGACCACATCTCCATAGTACATTTCCCTTCAAAAGTGTCATCCCAATTTACTCTTGCAAGTTCTAGTTTTATAGCCTCATAATTTGCCCTTCCCCAATTAAATATCTTCCTGTCCTCTTTGCTCCTATCCTTGTCCATGACAATGCTAAAGGTTAGGGAGCGGTGGTCACTGTCCCCAAAATGCTCACCCACTGAGAGATCTGTCACCTGACCTGGTTCATTACCTAATACTAGATCTAATATGGCATTCCCTCTAGTCAGCCTGTCAACATACTGTGACAGGAATCCATCCTGGACACACTTAACAAACTCTGCCCCATCTAAACCTTTGGTACTAAGCAGGTGCCAATTGATATTTGGGAAGTTGAAGTCTCCCACGATAACAACCCTGTTATTCCTGCACCTTTCCAAAATCTGCCTCTGAATCTGCTCCTCAGTATCCTTGCTGCTACCGGGGGCCCTACAGTATACTCCCAGTAGAGTAACTACTCCTTTCTTGTTCCTAACTTCCACCCATGCTGACTCTAGAGAGGATCCTTCTACATTATGCACCCTTTCTGCAGCTGAAATGGTAACCCTGACCAGTAACGCCACCCCTCCTCCTCTTCTCCCCCTTCCATATCCCTTTTAAAACACTGAAATCCGGGAATATTCAGTATCCATTCATGCCCTGGTGACAGCCAAGTCTCTGCAAGAGCCATAATATCATAGTTGCATGTATTTATCCAAGCTCTCAGTTCATCACCCTTATTCCTGATACCTCTTGCATTTAAGTAAATGCACTTTAGCCCATCTACCTTTCTACTTTTATACCCTATACTCTGCTTCTCCTTCCTCAAAGCCTCTCTCTATGTTAGATCTGACTTTACTCCTTGCACTGACCTACCCCTCCGGTTCCCATTCCCTTTGCAAACCAGTTTAACCCCTCCTGAACCACACTGGTAAACCTGTCTGCAAGGATATTGGTCCCCCTTGAGTTCAGGTGTAACCCATCCTCTTTGTACAGGTCCCACCTTCCCCAGGAGAGATCCCAATGATCCAAAAATCTAAAACCTTGCCCCCCTGCACCAACTCCTCAGCCACACATTCATCTGCCATCTCGTCCTATTCTTACCTTCACTATCACATGGCACTGGCAGCAATCCTGAGATTGCTACTCTTGAGGTCCTGTTCTTCAGCCTTCTGCCTAGCTACCTAAACTCGCTCTGCAGGACCTCATCCCTCTTTCTACTTATGTCGTTGGTACCAACATGTATCATGACTTCTGGCTGTGCTCCCTCCCACTCACGAATGCTGTGGACGCGATCAGAGACATCCAGGACCCTGGCACCTGAGAGGCAACATACCATTCTGGATTCTCACTCATGTCAACCGAACCTCCTGTCTGTTCCCCTGACTATCGAGTCCCCTATCACTATTGCCCTCCTCTTCTCCTCCCTTCCCTTCTGAGCAGCAGGACCAGTCCCAGTGCCAGAGACCTGGCTTCTGCTGCTTGATCCCTGTAAGTCATCCCCCTCAACAGCATCCAAAGTGGAATGCCTGTTATTGAGGGGAACAGCCTCCGGGGTCCTTTGCACTGTCTGTCTGTTCCCCTTCTCCTTCTCTCCCCGACAGTCACCCATCTCTCTGCCTCCTGAACCCTAGAAGTACCTGCTCAAAGGGGGCGGGGGGGGGGGTGGTGACTGCCTCCCGATGCACAGCATCTACATATCTCTCTCTCTCCCTGATGCTCCGCAGTGTTTGAAGCTGTGACTCCAGCTCATCAATTCTGAGCCGAAGTTCCTCCAACCTCGTGCACTTACTGTAGATGTAGTCACTGTGCACCACAGCAGGGTCCACTAGCTCCCCCATCATGCAGCTGTAGCACATTGCCATGCCCTTCATCTGAACTAGTTTTTTTCCCTACCTAGCTGTAGTCTGCTTAAAAATTTATAATAGTAACAGTAAACCTTACCCTTACTTACCTTTGACACAGAGGGCTGTGGAGGCCAAGTCATTAAGCGTACTTAAGGCAGAGAATGATAAGTTCATGATTAGTAAGTGGGTTAAGGGGTGGGGGGTGGGAAAGCAGGAGAACAGGGTTGAAGTGGGGTCCAGCCTTTGAACTGCTCGAGTCCAGGAGCAGACTTCTCCCCTGTTGAAAACATAGAATTTTGAATTTTCTTGCATTGAGACAATAACACATGTTCTCGCATGAAATAAATTGAAACAGAAGGTACGGAATATATTTTGGTTACCTCGACAAAAATGATTGGTTTCTTTCAAAAGCCTAAAGTTAATTCTGCGATATATTAGGAAAGCAAATATCAATGGTTTTGGGGAAGTAAATATCTTTTCTTATCTGATTGTAATCAAATAAACAGAAATATACTCTGCTGAACAGACAACCTGGGCATTCATCTAATTTGCATTGTGTAGGAGATTCCTTTTTTGTGTCTGTCTCCACATAAAATTGTGATCATATCAGAATACAGTCATTCATTGAACATATACCACTTTAGGATTAATTCTTTTCCTCTTTTGGTGTGAATAGGTACATATAATGTGGAGATGGCTTGACGGCAAATAATGATAAATTTAATCAATCTGGGCTAAATGAGAAAAAGAATGGGAAAGTAGTGCCACTTAAAGGAGCAATATGAAGGGCATGGTCATCTCAGGACTCTACTTATACTGTCAAATTGAACAAAGCCCAGCATGTCAGGCATGCTAAACCATCTGCTGAGGTAGCAGCAACCTACTGCCCAGAATTCCAGTCCAAACTGTCACACACATCGTCTTTTGACAGTCAATGATTTTCTTCAAAATTGTTAAAAAAACCTCACAGAGAGGACAACATGAATTTTGTTATAATTCCTTTATTCAAGAAAAGGAGTAGAGATAGCCCAGGAAATTATTGACCAGTGAGTCTTACCTCAGTGGTTGGTAAGTTGATGGAGAAGATCCTAAGAGGCAGGATTTATGAACATTTGGAGTGGTATAATATGATTAGAAATAGTCAGCATGGCTTTGTCAAGGGCAGGTCCTGCCTTACGAGCCTGATTGAAATTTTTGAGGATGTGACTAAACACATTGATGAAGGGAGAGCAGTAGATGTAGTGTATATGGATTTCAACAAGGCATTTGATAAGGTACCTCATGCAAGGCTTATTGAGAAAGTAAGGAGGCATGGGATCCAAGGGGACATTGCATTGTGGATCCAGAACTGGCTTGCCCACAGAAGGCAATGAGTGGTTGTTGATGGGTCACATTCTGCATGGAGACTAGTGGTGTGCCTCAGGGATCTGTTCTGGGACCCTTACTCTTTGTGATTTTTTTATAAATGACCTGGATGAGGAAGTGGAGGGATGGGTTAGTAAGGTTACTGATGACACAAAGGTTGGAGGTGTTGTGGATAGTGTGGAGGGCTGTCAGAGGTTACAGCGGGGCATAGATGGGATTCAAAACTGGGCTGAGAAATAGCAGATGGAGTTCAACCCAGATAAGTGTGAAGTGGTTCATTCTGGTAGGTCAAATATGATGGCAGAGTATAGGATTAATGGTAAGACTCTTGGCAGTGTGGAGGATCAGAGGGATCTTGGGGTCCGAGTCCATAGGACGCTCAAAGGGATTTACAGGGATGTTGCCTGGACTGGAGAGCATGCCTTATGAAAACAGGTTGGGGGAACTCGGCCTTTTCTCCTTGGAGCGACAGAGGATGAGGGGGGACCTGATTGAGGTATATAAGATGAGGAGAGGCATTGATCGTGTAGATAGTCAGAGGCTTTTTCCCAGGGCTGAAATGGTTGCCACAAGAGGACATAGGTTTAAGGTGCTGGGGAGTAGGTATAGAGGAGATGTCAGGGGTAAGTTTTTTACTCAGAGAGTGGTAAGTGCATGGAATGGGCGCCGGCAACAATGGGTCTTTTAAGAGACTCTTGGATAGGTACATGGAGCTTAGAAGAATAGAGGGCTATGGATAAGCCTAGGAATTTCTCAGGTAGGGACACGTTCAGCACAACTTTGTAGGCTGAAGAACCTGTATTGTGCTGTAGGTTTTCTATGTCTCTATGTAAGTTAGAATTCACAATTTATACACGTGGAGTAAAACCAAAAAGGGCGGGGCACAAGTTGTGCAATTCCTAGCTCTGCTGCCTCACAGCTCCTGAGATCTGGATATGATCCTAATCTCTGGTGCTGTCTGTGTGGAATTTGCACATTGGCCCTGTGACCTCATGGGCTTCCCCCAGATGTCTTCATTTCCTCCATTTTGCCAAAGATAGAATGCTGCAACTTGCTACTGGTATTGGCAGGTGCTCAATAAATCAGGAAGTTAACTGGGAAATGAGAGGAAAGAGTAGGATTGATGTAAATGAATGCTTGGTGGTTGGCACAGACCCAGTGAGCCAAAGTGCCTGATTCCATGCTGCATAACTCGATGACTCAAAGTGAGATTCAAAAGCCATAGAATTAGAAGTTTGCATTTTTCCATACATTGTAAAATTGACTGTAACCAGAAAGCATTCAGAGATAAAGTAAAAGAAATCACATTGGACTTTACTTCTCAACAATTGAACATTGTCATTTACATGTCTTTGTTATATTTTTTCCAAATCACTAAAATGATCAGAATAATTTCAATTCTTTAAATTGCAATGAAGTGGTAAATATTTAAAGAAGTATTTATAATAATTTACACATTGATTTGAGCTATGCTTGCTGAAAAAGGCATCCATGAAAAGGGTGGCTGCATTCTCCATTTGGTTTTGTTTGGAATTGTTCACTTTCACCAAATAATTTCAGAGAAATTATCAAACCAACTCTGACGTTGCCACTCCAAAAACTTTTTATGTAATATTCGATCCTACCATTGTCAAATTGAAAATTTAGCATTTTGAAGCTGTTGAATGTTGCAGAATTTTTCATTTATATTTACTTTCAAAGTACCATTTGTACATTGTGTTGTAAAATGTAAATTTTGGTATTTGCACTGAGGTTGCAGTAAGTGTTTTAAAACAGAGACTCATCAAAAGTCAGTGACACCCACATACTGTTTCAAAGTAAGGGCTTACTCAGCAGCCCAGAGGGATGTCACATTGTGTGAGGTGTTGTACTTTGGGAAGTCAAATGAAAGTAGAAAGTTTTAATATAATGGTAGGCCCCTTAGTGCAGTTGAGGTACAGAGAGATCTTGAGGTCCAGGTCTATAGTTCACTGAAAGTGGCTACGCAAGTAGATAAGGTGGTAAAGAAGGCATATAGCATGCTTGCCTTCATTGGTAGGGGTATTGGGTACAAGAGTAAGGAAGTCATGCTGCAGCTGTATAAAACTTTAGTCAGACTGCACTTGGAGTATTGTGTGCAGTTCTGGTCACCCTATTAGAAGAAGGATGTGGAGATTGTGGAAAAGGTGCAGAAGAAGTTCACCAGGATGCTGCCTAGATTAGAGGGTATGAGCAAGAAGGATAGGATGGACAAACTTGGTTGTTTTCTCTGGAGTGTCGGAAGCCGAGGGGAGACCTGCTAGAGGTTTTTAAAATTATGAGAGGCATAGATAGAGTAGACAGTCAGAATCCGTTCCCCAGGTCGAAATGTCAAACACCAAAGGGCATGATTTGAGGTTGGAAGGGGGAAGTTTAAAGGCAACATGAAGGGTGAGTTTTTTTACGCAGAGAGTGGTAGGTGCCTGGAATGGGTTCCTAGCGGTAGTAGTGGATTCAGGCAGTTTGATAGAGTTTAAGAGGCTTTTAGGTAGACACATGAATATGAAAGGAATGGAGGGATAAACAGGAGGAGGACTTTTAGTATAAATGAGCATCAAGATCGGTGCATCATGGGCTGAATGACTTGTCCAGTGCTGTACTGTTCTATGTTCAATGTTCTAGGTGCTATGTACAAAACACAATTAGAACAAAAAAAAGTCCAGTTTAGTGCAAATTAATCAGATGCATTGTGTTGCTAAACTGTAGTGGTAATTAGGGTTTTGCCAGTTGGTTCAAGAACTGAATGGTTGAAGTGAAGAAGCTGTTCTTGAACCTGGTGGTGTGGGACTTCAGGCTTCTGTACCTCCTGCCCAATGGTAGCTGCAAAAAGATGGCATGGCCTGGATGTTGGGGATCTTTGATGATGGATGTTGCCTTCTTGTGGCAGTGCCTCCTGTAGGTACTACTGATGGTGGGTAGGGATGTGCCCGTGATGTCTTGGGCAGAGTCCACTACTCTCTGCATCTTCTTACATTCCTGTGCATTCAAATTGCTGGACCAGACCATGATGCAACCAGTCAGGATACTTCCAACAGTACATCTGTAGAAGTTGGTTAGAGTGTTCAGTGACAAGCCGAACCTCCTAAGAAAGTAAAGACCCTGGCATGCTCTCCTTATAAATGCATCTATATGCCCAGGAATTTATAGCTGCTGACTCTCTCCACTGCCAATCCCCCAATGTAGACTGGAGCATGTTTGCCCTCCTTCCTCTTCCTGAAGTCAACAATCAGTTCTTTAGTTTTGCTGACATTGAGCAAGAGGTTGTTGTTGCGGCACCATTTAACCAGGTGTCCTATCTCACTCCGATAAGCTGACTCATCCCCACCTGGAATTCATCCAACAACAGTAGTGTCATCAGCGAAGTTGAAAACAGCATTGGAGCTATGCTTAGCCACACAGTCATATGTGTATAGAAAGTAGAGCAGGGGCGAAGCACACAGCCTTGAGGTGCAGCTGTGTTGATCACCAGCGAGGAGGAGATGTTGTTACTAATCCTCAGTGACTGAGGTCTGCCGATGAGGAAGTCGAGTAACCAGTTGCAGAGGGAGGTACAGAGGCCCAGGTCTTGAAGCTTGATGATAAGCTTCAATGGGATATTGAACGCCAAGGTGGGATAACTCTGTTCCTCAATATTCCCTAAGGTTCTAACATTCATTGTTAATGTCCTAGCCTTATTAGTCTTCTAAAATGCATCCTCATATTCTTCAGGATTAAATTCCAACTGCTATTTTTCTGCCCACATTACCAATTCATCAATATCATTCAGTAGCAGAAGACTACCCTCCTCATTATCAACAACACCACCAATCTTTGTTTTATCTGCAAACTTACTAATCATAACTCTTACACTCACATTCCTATTGTTTATGAATTTAACATATGACAAAGGTGTCCAGGGTATACCACCAGTCTCAGGCTTCCAAATGCAAAACACCCCTTGGCCATTAGCTTCTGCCTCCTATCACCAAGTCAACATCACATCTAATTTGCTGAATTGTTCAGGATCCCTTTTTGACCAGTCTCTCCCATGTGGGATCTTGTCAAAGGCCTGCCTGGAGTCGATGCAGCCTTTCACAACCCCATAGTCCCCTCCTCAGAAAATTCAATCAAATTAGTCAGACAAGATCTCCTGTTGATCATGCCTTGTCGATTATCCCTAATTAATCACCACCTCTCCATGTGCAGTTTGACTCTGGCTCTCAGAATTTTTTCCAATAATTTCCTTACCACTGCTATTAGAATCACTAGCTTGTAATTATCTGGTGTATCCTTGTGGAATTAAGGTATCGCATTTACTGTGCTCCAGGCATCTAGGGAATTCTGGCAGAATCCCAATACATTTGCTTGCCTCCCACAGCAGTCTGAGATACATCTCATCGGGTGCTGGGGATTTATCCAACTTTAAGCCTTCTGACTCATCTGATACCTCCTCCTTTACGATAGTAATTTGTTCTGGAATTCCGCAGTCCCTCTTCCTGAATTCTCCAACTACCATGTCCTTCTCTGCAGTGAATATTGCTGGGAAGTATTCATCTGCTCAGCACTTCGAACAGTGAGATTTCTAATACATTAAAATGACAGCAATGGTTTTATGAAATTTAAAATGAGTATAATTCATTACTATCAGCTTGATATATACCTTGTTGAATTATACGTTAACAACATAGCAGAACTTTTGATTCAGATTCTGTTGGTAAGTTGAACATTCATGCCAGGCATGTGGATGACATTATCACGTGTACAAAATGCACCAGGGAAGTAACACCTGCACAAGGAGGAATTGCAAAAGTGCCCAGTCCATTTTCTCTGTGGATGCAATTTCACCAAGAAAGAAGCACCTAAAAACATGCATAAAAATACTTTTTATCCACTATTTACCCACAAAAAATGGAAGCAACTGAGTCCAATTTCTGAACACAGGTTCAATTGGAATATTCTTTTTGCAGAAGGTTAACAATTATATGAAAATTTTGTTCAAGCAGTGAGTGTGCATGTGCCACAGACATCCTAAAAGATGTGATTTTTATCATTCATTAGGTTTCTTTGTTCTAACTAATTGCATGTGGAATAAAGAGGCATTTGAAAAAAATATTGCAGACTTTTTGAAATAATATGAATTAAATTGAGGGCTTCGGGTAAAGACAGTTTATTGAAGAAGGTGTTAAATTGTTGAGGATTGAAACTGAATGAAAATATGTTATGAATAACTTCAACCAGTTGGGAAAAAACATTTGCAGGGATTACACCAATCTGACATCATTCTGGGTGAGATTAATGCATATAGGACTAAAATCTCATTAAAAGAAAGCCCATTTGCACAGGGAAGCCATTTATTATGCACTGATTCAGGCAACAGGCTTGGTTGCTTTGGGAAGTAGGTCTCATATGCGTCCCCCTGGATGTTGATGCTGGGGAGCCTTAAATCTACATCCCCTCATTATCAACCTCTTTGCTAAGCTAGGTCTTCCTTATTCTCTGTATCCGATAATTCATGCATTTCTAAGCCTCTGTTACTCCAAAGACAACAGCTGAGCCAATCTCTCCTTAGCTTTGGCAACATCGGCATAAATCCCCCAATGGAAACAATGGATTCATTTACTTGTGTATGGATACAAGGTTCATCCACTTCATATAGAACTCAACATGTGAGTTTTAAGAGAGTTCTTCAGATTATGTGAAACAAGATAATATGAACATCTTCCTCCATGCCATTGTTTTCATCATCAACTGGAGAGCCCTGACCATTTTCTTCCCCGGCCTAGTCCGGTCCTCTCCTCAATTCCAAATTTAAAATCTGGGATGATGAGTATTGCAGTCAGTCTCCAAACTTGCCAAGGCATTGAAACCTTAGCCTCAACATTTCAACATGGCTTGCTTGATAATGCTGGTTGTGTTGATGTGACAGCTGTTGTACCTCTCCTGCGGTGGAGTGATCAGGTTTTTCAGAGATGTTTTAAATTCCAATGGAAGCAGGTATCCTTTGTACCCCACACCAATCCATTGAGGTTGAGGCCAGGGAGAAATGTGCTGCAGGTACAATTATAACATTTAAAAGATATTTGGACAGGTACGTGGATAGGAAAGGTTCAGAGGGACATGGGCCAAATGCAGGCAAATGGGACTAACTCAGGTCAGCATCTTGGTTGGCATGGATGAGTTGGGCTGAGGCCCTTTCTCTGTGCTATATAATTAATGGCCATTGTAGCAGCTCCTAGGAAATCATGTGAAAACCAGCATTTAACTTTCCTTGTGGTGGCAGATGAATGACTTGAATTCTTTTGGTTCACAAATCCTTCTGCCGTCTCACTGGGTGCCCTGAATGCAATCTATTTACCTTGTAATAGTGGGAAGCCACAAGGCACAGGTGAAAAGCGTAGTGGAATATTCTCCTTTTGCTTAAAGGAGTAGAACAACAATAAACTTCCACCACCAAGGAGGACAAGGACAGCAGGCCTGTGGGGTTACCACCAACTGCATGTTCCTCACCAAGTCACACACTATCTTGATTTGAATTATATCTCCGATCTCTCCTCATTGTTGGGTCTAAATCCTGAAACTCCATGCCCGAAAGCATTATGGGAGTATGGTCAGGAGAAGGACTGCAACAGTTCAAGAAGCAAGTCAACCATCACTTTCTCAAGGGCAAGTAGGAATGGGCAATATATGCTGCTCTTACCACTGATGTCTAGATACTGAAAGATGAATAATTAAATGAAAGTCAAGGCTTGAGGGATCAGGCAGGAAGATGCTGTTAAGGCTAAAGAGCAAACTTCCAATATTTTACTGAATGACTGAGCAGGCTTGTGTTCTTAATCTTCTTCCTTCTAGAGACATTAATGATCATGAACACTCTGCACTGTTCTTTTCAACTTCGGGTGCAAGTTTCACAGCAGAAGCGATTCCAGCACTATGGCAATACAAGGGGCAGGTTTTTCATTTTCATGTGGTCTTGAATTCTTGTTTTTTTTTCCCCATCTCATTATTTTTTACATTACCATTGTTGATTCTATTGAACGTAGTAGGTCCCTCTCCTTGTATGTAATTTTCTTGTATCTTATCCTCATCTACTGCCAAACAATTATTTATAAGTTGCCATTTTCTTATTTCCAGTTGCAGCATCACCTTGCCACTTTCTTATATTTCATTGCATAATCCACTCCATGAAATTACTACTATTGTTCACATTTCACCCCTTTATAAAAACCGATACCACTTCTCACCTCTTACCTTGACAAAGGTTGTTTAAATACACAACTACAGTTCATGGCCTTTGGGTTATGTCCAGCATCTGCATTATTTTGCATTTTGTCTCTTCAATTTGTTTCAACATAAACACATAAGCATGCTTTCTTTTCTTATGTTTTTTTTCAAACAAACAAACGTGTCCAAATGTGTTCATTTCTTTTTTCCAGACAGCTTGATATTGCATGCTTCTTAGTTAGGAGGAAACACTCACATCAGCTGAAATGGCAGGAATTAGACAGAGACACATTAGCAGCATTGACACTGCCCCTGACCAATGTATCATCAGTTAGAAAAATAAATGAGCTCCTTCAGCTCTGAAGAGAGATGAAACATATTTGGATTGTAAATGATAATTCATAAAATCAATCTGTTGGGATCTTGAGCAGCAAGGAATTAACAAACAAAATGCTTGCAAAAGATAAATTATTGTAAATTTCTGTGATGCTTTGATTCTTTGAAAAGTCAGTTAAAGTCCTTTCTTTGTTATTCTAAGTATGGTGTTATATTTAGGTTTGTTTCTACAGATGTGGTTTGACCTGTTAAATTCCTTCAGCAGTTTGTTTTTTACAACAGTAAGGCTTCTGGTATGCTACTGAGCTTATTTCCCCAAAGGCTCAAGCTGTTTCCTGGGCTCTTAATCACATTATTCAGCAATAGTCACCCATCCTCTGCAAAAGGCTGGACAACAAACCTCAAAAACCCGACGCTGGGCAAGGAGGTCCAGGTGGCATATTTCCAGCTGTGATGATGTAGAAGGTCCAACCTGTTGCAACAGTTCAGCTTAGTTTGACAACTGAATTTCAAAGTGGTGGACGAGCAACTAAAATTAAAATTGGCCAACTTCATCTGCGACACTATAGCTGTTTAATGACATTATTGTATTGCAGTTACAGTATATATGTTGTAGCTTTCCAATACCACGCATTGTGTCAATTTACCACTAATTTCTCCTACATTGAATTCAATAGTCCGATGTTATTTCATATAAAATTTAAAGTTCCCGAAGCAAACTTAGCTTCATCTTTAAATCAAAGCAAAACTGCACAACTGTAACAGCAGATGGAGTTTTAACACAAGATTACAAACTAATTTTACTGTGATTTGTCCATTTATTGAGATGTAGTATATCTGCTGTTATGAGACTATTATTAACCACCAGAATTTTCTATTCAGTTTCAATTACCTTTGATAAATGATTTAGGAACCATAGCACTTCAGCTCAGTTTCTTCCTGCTACAACGAACATGAAAGTAAAAAAGTGAACCTGTTAAAGGTACAGAGCCTGTATTTCCGGATGGCAGACGCTTCTAAATATTTGAAGGAGAAAAAGTCTCCTTCAAATGAAGTTAAAAGTAAGAAGTCTCCCAGATTCCCAGAGACGTGTGTGTTGGCTTCAGAGGCTAAAGTAATGGCTGGAAGAGGCACACTGTTAGGACCTGGAAAGGAGGAAGTGTAGTTGGACGATGTATCACACCATCAGCAGGCAGATCGCTGAAGCATTCAGGGGAGCTTCCAACAAACCATAAACTGGACATAATACAGAGAGAGGCTAAATATCTCAACAATTTACATCCGATACCCTGGATGGAGGTTTCACTCACGTCGTTGCCTCTTGTGATCTTGAGAAGATATCTACAAACGTATGAATTTGGAGGAGGTTATTCAGCTCCACAAGCCTGTTCCACCATTTAATAAGACCATGACTGATTTGATTGCAACCTCAACTCTGCATTCCCATTTATCTTTGATGATCTATTATTCTCTTGCTTATCAAATATCTACTTAACCTCTGCCTTGAAAATAGTTAAAGATTGTACTTCCACTGCCCACCTATAGACCCATGACCATTTGTGAGAAAATAATAATTGTCTCATCGCTGACTTAAATGGGTGAACCCTTATTTTTTAACAAGTGGCCCCTTCCCTTGTGTTCTCACTCTTTTGCTTTCCTCATTTCATCCTTCTGTTCATTTCTTTCTAACTACCTCATTAACCCTCTGCAACTTATCCCCATGGCAACCCTGGCCTTACCTTTTCAAGATATCCTCATTGTTCAAACCAGGCCTCCTCCACCTTCTCTGCATCTTAAACAAAGTTGTTTCTTCTTTCTTGATTCTGATGAAGCGTATTTGACCTGAAAAATTTACTATTTCTCTGTCCATTGATGCTGCCTGACCTGCTGTTTCCAGCATTTTCTCCTTTTTATTTTACATTTTCAGCATCTGATTTTTTTTTTCATTTCCTCTCCACATCCCTTCAGCTTCTTATATATTTCAATCAAATCCCCTCTCTCTCCATTGAATTCTGGCAAGTACAAGCTGCCCATCCAATCTTTCCTCATAAGACAATTCTCATTCTAGGTGCTTGTCAACTAAACATTTACTGAACTGCTACCAAAACACATTAACATCCTTTCTAAGTAAGGAGACCAATAATATACAAAATACTCTAAATGCAGTCTCACCAATGCTCCATATAACTGAAGCATAACCTCCCTTCTTTTGTATCAGTTCCCCTAGCAATAAATAATATTCTGTTAGCTTTCCCAATTACTTGCATTAATTGCTTGCTGAATCATTACCTTGCACTCAGGGAAAATGGCTCTTGTAACCCACAAGCCTTTATGAATCCACACTGCTTGATATGAGTGTTTTTAATAGGGCACTAGATTTAAAGATGCAATACATGTCTACGTCTTAAAATGATGGGGTACATGTATTCATTTGGGTGACGTAAGTCCCAATGCATTAAGATCCCATCTAAAATGGAAAAAAAAATTGAAGCAAATACAGATGATAATTATAAGGCAAATTCAGCATAAAAATCTCATTACCTGTTGCTTGGAAACCTAACATAAATCATGGTTAGCTCTTGCCACATTACAAATGGCAGTTTTTGTGCCTTGCTCCAAATATAAAGTTGGCCTGGCCTTGGTAGACAGAAGCTATTGGCTGAGGGGTGTTTCTTTGACTGGAGGTCTGCGATCAGTGGTGTTTCACAAGGATCAATGCTGGGACCTCAGTTGTTTGTGACATATACAAGTGATCTGGATGAAAATGTAGGTGGTCTGATTAATAAAGTTGCAGAGAACACAAAAACTGGGCGAGTTGCGGATTGTGAGGAAGATTGTCAAATGATTCAACAGGATATAGACAAGTTAGAAATTTGGGCAGAGAAATGGTAGATGGGGTTGGAAGCATTGCATTGTAAGGTCAAATGCAAGAAGAAAGTACAGGTGACTTCCACATCAAGGTGATACGAGTTACAGAAATTTGCCCCAATGGAATTCACAAATCACTACAAAAAAATGAAGCACAGAATAAAATTCACTCTTGCGGAATTTATGTGGGAAAATAAATAAACATAAAATGTGAAAGAAACAACAAATATTGTTTATTTTAATTTTTTCAACTCACATTTCTTGACTTGCAGATAATGGGCTTCTTTTTTAATTTTATTTTTTAAATTTTGCTTACAGTGTGGTAACAGGCCCTTTCGGCCCAACGAGTCCGCGCCGCCCATTTTAAACCCCCAAATTAACTTACTTGTACGTCTTTAGAATGTGGGAGGAAACCGGAGCACCTGGAGGAAACCCACGCAGACATGGGAGAACGTACAGACAGTGACGGGAATCGAACCCCGATCACTGGCGCTGTAGTAGCGTAGCGCTAACCGCTACACTACCGTGCCTATGGTTCATTTTGCAGTCTTGCAGTTTTTTTCAAGAATTTTCCATATTATTTACTGTTACTTGTTGTGAGCTATATCATTAAACAATCATACCTACATTTGATATGCATCTAAAAGTTTATGTCTCCATTCAAACTGAAGGCTGGAAGGTGATAAGTGGAGACACAAGATGCTGTTGACTACCTTCCATCTCCCCTCCCCCCAACCTGGCTCTATCTGCCCTTTTTTACCTCTCTCCTTATCTGTCTTAATTTATCACCACCACTGTCCAGTCTTCAGTTTGTTTTGCTCCAGATTATGGCATCTGCAGTCACATTTGTCTCCAAATGCATCTGCTAGCCACCTAAGAGGTTTGCTTTGGAAACTGACAAAGGCAATCTCTTAAGTGGCCCCCTGCCTTGAACAAGCAGCTGCAGTACTATCATTACTGTTGAGAGAAAAATATCCCTTGGGAATGCGTCTCCACTTATAACAGGGGATTCAAAGGGAAATAAGTTATTTTGTTATGGAAAAATGTGATACATATGGTTTTCAAGGAACATAACCCCTCCATAACACAGGGGTCGTCCGTACACAGCAAATGGCAGGACCATTTATGGCATTGACGTACAGAGTGATCTTGGGATCCAAGTCCATAGCTCCGTGAAAGCAGCAGCACAAGTGGATATGGCAGAAAAGAAGTTACATGGCATACTTGCCTTCATCGGTCAGGGTGTTGACTATAAAAGTTGGCAAGTCATGTTGCAGCTTTATAAAACTTTAATCAGACCACATTTAGAACATGGAGCAGTATGGCACATGAACAGGCCCTTTGGCCTACGATATTATGTTGAACTAATTAAACTAGTAATTAAATGCTTAACTGAACTAATCCCTTCTGCCCACACAATGTCCATGCCCTTCCATTCTCTGCCCAATCATGTGTATATCTAGGAGCTTCTGAAACACCTCTATCGTATGAGCCTCCAATACCACCCATGACAGCACAGTCCAGGGACCCACCGCTCTCTGTTTAAAAAGCTTGCCTGCACATCTCCTTTGAACTTATCTCCTCTCACCTTTCTTTTTCAATCTTTTTATTAGTTTTCAAATTAATACAGATTAATATATAATATCAATGTTTGTGGATGTAATACAAAGAGATCAGGTGAACAATCATGGCTGGATAATCATAAAGAACAATAAAGTACAAAAAAATCTGTAGATCCAATGATCTCTTAGTGAATGAATATAATATAAAAGAAAGGAAAGAAAAAGATTTATTATATAAATATAAAAGAAAGAAAAAAATCCCCAAAACAATAAGAAAAATTATAAACAATATATCAAACCAAACTAAGCTAAACAAAAAAAAATTAAAAAAAAACAAACAGAAAAAAAAAACTGGACTAGAATTTCTCAGTAGAAACAGAGCAATATTATGTCGTCAACTCCATTCCTCTAAGTTGAAAGTTTATTACAAGGGGATCTATATCATGTGAAAATATTCCTCTCACCTTAAATGCATGCCCACTAGTATTAGACATTTCAACCCTGGAAAGAAAGATACTGGTCGTATACTCTATCTATGCCTCTCATAACCTCATAAACTTCTAACAGCTCTCCCTTCAGAGTACTGTGTGCAGTTCTGATGACTGCATTACAGGAAGGATGTTTGATTACAGGAAGGCTTCGGAGATGGTGCAAAAGAGGTCCACCAGGATGTTGCGTGGATGAGAGAGTATTAGCTATAAGAGGCATAGATAGGGTAGATAGAGTCTTTTTCCCAGGTTGGAATTGTCAAATACTAGAGAGCATAGGTATAAGGTGAGGGGAGAAAGTTTAAAGGAGATTTACGAAGCAAATTTTTTTATGGGGAGAGTGGTAGGTGCCTGGTACGCACTGCCATGGGAGGTGGTAGAAGCAGATACAATACCAATGATTAAGAGGCATTTAGACAGGCACATGAACAGGCAGGGAATAGAGGGATACAGATCATGTGCAGGTGGATGGGATTAGTTAGATTAGCATCACATTCGGTGCAGGTGTTGTGGGCGGAAGGGTCCATTCCTCTGCTGAACTGTTCGATGTCCTATGTTCTACATTCTACATTCTATGCTCTATGTTCTATGTTCTACATTCTACATTCTATGTTCTACGTTCACCATCTCAGTCAGTGATTATTTTGTATGCTGACAGGCTCTCCAATTGAATGTATTAGAAGTGATGGAGATGAACTTCTTACATCTGCAGCACTTGAGAGCAAATTGCAACCAAATTGCTCCAAGGTCAAATTCATGTGAGTCAAATAATAGATTAAAATGTTTTCCACTTTGAAAATTATTTATGATTTCTTGGGCCAACTTCCTTAATGAGCAAAGAGAATAAAAATAAAATTTACTCATCCAATTACGAGGTACAAAAGACAAAATTAAATACAACTAAACAAAAATTAATACAGAAAATGTAATTAGAGTTTGTATTGAGAAATAAAAGGCTGAAAAAATATTTTTTATCAAATTTAAATTATTTCGGTAAGACACTTACACATTCTATTATTCACATCATAAAGGACATATAAAAGACTTTGAATTCTAAGTGAGACCAGGATTGCAATAATTAACAAAAGCCAAACAGCAACTTCCGTCTCATTCATTTTCAATGATTAATTAACATTTAATATGGGTATTAAAAACTCCATCAATTTCATTACTCACAAATCATTATGTGCTGCGTCTGATACGTTTAAAGAGAGAAAGACTATCATCATATAATTATCACAAAGGAATCAAAGAAATTTCATAGAACTAGTATGATAATATTAATAAGAGGCCAGTCTTATATTGTCAAGTGACTTCTAGGGTTCCAAATGAAAAAAGAAAAAAAAGAAAAAAATATTTCAATTATTTTTATTAGGTTTGGACAGGTGGGTCAGCTAAGTAGCATTGTCATATCGATTTGATCAATTGCAGGTAAAACATTATCATGTTAACCATATTAGAGCTGCAGACTTCAGACAATACCTAGTAACTTTCATATTGCTGCTGTTTACAGTGATGAAGCTAAGCTCACACTAAGTAAAAAAGAAACAATTTGACATAATAATAAGCAAAGGAAATCACTTATGAGAGCTGCGTATGCAGAAAAATTAGAATTTGATGTTTATTTTGTGCACTTAGTCTTTATTTCAATTTTACTTTACTGTGGTTGAAAGCAGAAGAAATTCACTTGCTGTGCTTGAAAGTGCAACAATTCCATTCCACTAAACTCAAGTATCAACATTCCTTCGAACAGAGTAAGACCTGATTGAGCAAACCCTTGTGCTTGCCATGTGATAACCTTCATTCCCTTCACTGAAAAGCCAGCAGAAATAGCCCAGTGTAAGAAGAGGGTAAGAACTTAGTAATTGGTTTGGAATAGTGACATTATACATTTTAATAGTTTATTAACACTTGATGATATGTGCAAGTAACATTGTTAAAAAAAAATCTCATCTTCCATCAACTGCACCACCAGCCTCCAACAATCCTCAATACCTCACATCTGATCAGCAAACTCTCAACGTTCCTTAAATCAAGACTTTGACCAAGCATATTCAAATACTTCACTGTGTCTTCATATACTAATCACCAGTTCCAAGCCTCACACTTATATTGCACAACATGAACATACTGCTAGCTATTCAGCAAACACATCACTCTGCAAGATATTACATGACATTTGAGGACAAATTTCCCTCTCCCCTGCAGGAGAAAGTTTTGCATGACTAGTGGCATGATCAGCAAGCCAGCAGAGGAAACGGTTGCACCAAGGGCTCATCCCTCTTATGGTTCAAAGACCTACTTGGTCCAGAGCTGTGCATGTAACAGCTCTTTATTCAGCACAAGCAGACATGAGGTGGGAGACCTGGTGGTAGCATCTCCAAAATTTTTATACCTTTCAGGAACAAAGGCAATAAAATTTTAATATATCAAGTTTATCTCAATATTCTGGGTATGGGCAAATGGATACATAGAATTACACATTTGCAATTGGAGCGCACCTTAAGTGACTAAGTATCTTTGTTGAGACATGGTAATTCACATCAATATTTTAGAAGCTTCATGGGGCAGAACTCAGATAATAAAAACATCCTTCTTGGTGAGAGGTGGCACTTTGGATACACCTCAAGTATTAATTGATCATGTTTGATGTGCTAAGTGGCAAAATAGCCAGTCTGGAACCTCCCCTAATCTCATTCTGTGGTTGGAGACACATGGTCACCTTTATCAATGTCACAATGGTGCAAAATATCTTTGCTCAAGATCTCAAATGCCTGGTTCCAATACCTAGAACTTCATCTAATGCCTCCCAATTTTGATGAATGTCACACTTCCCTCTTAGAGTAGTCATGGCTGCAGTTTCTCTGCAGTCCAATTACCAGAGCCCTATCATCTGTACAAATGTCTAATGCACAGGAAAATGTCTTGTGGTCATGTCACATACTTTTTCTCAATTTTTACATACATCTTTATACAGATACCTGTTGAGTGGTCAATGTATTGTCAGTTTTCAATGTATATCTCTTAAGAAGCCTTCTAATGTGAGCTGGTATTCTGTTTCTTTCATGGATAGTGATGTCTATTTATTCAGCTGTCCTTGTAATTTTAAAACCAATTTTTTTTTTAATTTAAATTTTATTTACAGCGTGGTAACAGGCCCTTCTGGCCCAACGAGTCAGTGCTGCCCATTTTAAACCCAAATTAACCTATCCGTACGTCTTTGCAATGTGGGAGGAAACCGAAGCAACCGGAGGAAACCCACGCAGACACGGCAAAATGTAGAAACTCCTTACAGACAGCGACGGGAATCGAACCCCGATCGCTGGTGCTGTAATAGCGTCGTGCTAACCGCTACGCTACTGTGCCACTTGTAAGTTATATTTATGAGCAGTTTGAAGGCTGGTTCTTGTATAATTGAAATAACATCTCCTCCTCACTGACAATCAACACAGGCACACCTTAAGGATGCGTGCTTTACCCACTGCTCTACTCTCTCTGCATTCATGACTTTGCAGCTAGGCACAGCTCAAACACCATCTATAAATTCGCCGATGACACCACTGTTGTTGGCAGAATCTCAGATGGCGATGAGGAGACATACAGGAGTGAGATAGATCAGCTGGTTGAGTGGTGTTGCAACAACAACCTCTCACTCAACATCAGCAAGACCAAGGAATTGATTGTGGTCTTCAGGAAGGGGAAATCAGAAGAACACACACCAGTCTTCATTAAGGGGTTAGTGGTGGAAAGGGTGATCAGCTTCAAGTTCCTGGGCATCAACATCTCAGAGGATCTATCTTGGGCCCAACACATTAATGCAATCACGAAGAAGACACACCAGCAGCTCTACTTCATTAGGAGTTTGAGGAGATTTGGTATGTCATCAAAGACTCTTGCAAATTTCTACAGATGAATAGTGGAGAGCATTTTGACTGGTTACATCACTGCCCGGTATGGAGGCTCCAGTGCACAGGATTAAAAGAGGCTGCACAGGGTTGTAGACTCAGCCAGCTCCATCACGGGCACAACCCTCCCTGCCATCGAGGACATCTTCAAGAGGCGGTGCCTCAAGAAGGTGGCATCCATCATTAAGGACCCTTACTATCTGGGACATGCCCTCTTATCATTACTATCATCAGGGTGGAGGTACAGGAGCCTGAAGACACACACTCAATGTTTTAGGAACAGCTTCTTCCCCTCTGCCATCAGATTTCTGAATGGTCCATGAACCCATGAACCCTCATTATTGCTCTTTTGCACTATTTATTTTTGTAACTTATAGTAATTTTTATGTCCTGCACTGTACTGCTGCAGCAAAACAACAAATTTTGCAACATGTGTCAGTGATAATAAACCTGATTCTGATTCTGAAATCAATGCCTGCTATATTACCCACCCTCTGACTATGGCTCATTACTTCCAAATACTATCCAGGAAGCAGTGTTGGCTTTTCATTCGGGTTGCTGTGACATAGTCCAAGGCAATGCAGAAATCAGTGATGATGAAGATATGCTCTTTTTATATACCTGCAGAGGTTTTATCATCTGTTTTTATATTATCTGCTAGCTTACACTTGCATTCCCTTTTCTCCCTTATTATAATTTCTTTAGTCATTATTTGATGGTTTCCAAAAAAAATCCCAATCCTTTGGCCTACCACTGATCCTTGTAACATTTTGTTCAGATTTGATATCATCCTTAACTTCCTTAGTTAACCACAGATGATGCACCCGTCTCATAGAGACTTTTTAATTGTTGAGCTTTAAAAATATTTCCTTAATGTCTGGCATTGCTGATCTACTATCTTACTCTTTAATCTATTTTGCCAATCCACTTTAGGCAACTCTGACCACAAAACATCTAATTGCCTTTAGGACACAGGTTTCTCACATTTAAACTGAATTTGAATTTTTACCATGATATAGTCACTTTTTCCTAAGGAATAGTGTACCATGAGAATATTTATTAATCCTGTCTTATTACATAATATGATATCTGAAATGGCCAGCTCCCATGTTGGCACTTCAACATACTTCTCTTGGAAATTATACTGTATGCATTTTTGGACTCGAGGCTAACCTTCCAACTTGATTTATCCAATCTATATGATAATTATAATCATCCATGATTATTGCAGTGCTTTTTTTACAAGACTCCATTATTTCTTAATTTATACCCTGTCCTACAGTATCGCCTTTGTTTGAGCACCAGTGACTTCTTCCCCTTACTATTTCTTCACTGAAATGGATTCTACATCTTGAAACTCTAAACCAATAAGATTCCTCACCATTGAAGTGACCTCATCCTTTATTAACAAAGCTACTCTAGTTTTACCCTGTCAGAGTCATTCACCCTCCCTGTAACTTAACATAACCTTGTTTATAGCTTATCCCCCTGGTCTCTCTGGCTTTATCTTATCAGAGACATTCTTTCCCTACCACCCTCTCTGCAGCTTAACAAGCTTCTTTTGTCTCCTTCCCAGTTCTAACAAGGAATCTTCAACCTGAAATAATACTTCAGTTTCACTTTGACAGATGGGACCTCACCTGCTGAGTATTTCCATCATTTTCTATTTTACTTTAGATTTCCACCTTTTACGTTTTTTTTATTTTTCACTCTAAAAGTTGTTCACTTTTCAATATGGTGGGAAAAAGTGTACTGGCTGATAAATGAAACTTTTCCACAGCAAAGACAGTTTTAACTAGGTAGCACGGCCTGGAGATTTCATCCTACAAAATTTGTCATCTTGACACGGGATAAGGCAAAGCATTTGGTTATGTGTATTTACTCTGAGGATAAAGTCAAATTCCTTCTCAAAATGTACAATAAGAATTAAAATCCTTTTATATATTTGGGGAAACAAAACACAGTACTTGAAATTGTTGTTTTAATGAAAAATGAAGTACAAAATAAACCAGTCATTAACTTCCTAATGGTAACCAGTCAAGGTCAATTGGTAACTAGTTGGGGTGTTATAGGAATTACTGCTGGAGCCTTAATTATTTCTCATCTATGCGACTGACTTAGATGTAGGAATTGAGTGTACTATAGCTATATTTGCTGCTGATACAAAGGTGGGTGGGAGAGCAAGTTGTGAAGAAGACACAAGGGATTTGCAAAAAAATATAGTTAGATTAACTGAGCAGATAAGAAGGTGCCGATGGAATATAATTTGGTGAAATGTGAGGTTGTCAACTTTGGCAGAAGGAACAAAAAAGCAGAATAAAACTACAAAATTTTGTGGCTTAAAAGGATCTGGGAATTCCTGTACATGAAACACAAAATATACACCTGCAGGTGTAGCAAGTAATTAGAAGGCAAGTAGAATGTTAGTCTTCATTGTGTTAGTGTGTTGCATAAAAGTAGAACATTTTCATGTAGTTTTATAGTTCACTGGTGAGTCCACCCATGGAATATTGGTATAAAAACTTGATACCACATTTAAGAAAGGATGTACTTGCATTAAAGGCAACGTGGAAAAGGTTCAATATGTTGATTCCTGGGAAAAAGGGGGTTGATATATGAAGAAAGGTTGAGTGGGTTGGGATTATACTCACTATAGTTTAGAGGAATGAGAAGTGACCTTATTGAAATGCAAGATTTTGAGGTGATTGACAGATTTCAGATTTCCAGCAACTGTTCATGTTACCCTCTCCCTCCAGGTGGTATAGACTGTGGATTCAGATATCTGATCAGAAAACCAAAGGTTAGTTGTTGTAGTTAACTTTGTAGACGGTGAACGGTATTAGATAGTTGCCTGCCAAGTAGGTTGGATTAACCTAGATGGTGCTGAGCAACGCAAGCATTGTCAGAGTTACAGAGTCATACCCTCCAGGGTGTTGATAGTTGGGGAACTTGTTCAAGGTAATATCTCTGAATCTCCAGGGGAAGTAGATGGGCTTCATGCTTCTTATTTACGGCAGTGTAGATTTAAAGGCAATCTGAAAAAAGTGCATAAGACAATGAAATGATTATTATGCATGGAGATCTTAATTCAGTTTGGTCAATTCTGAAGAATTAAGGGCCATCCACTTAAAGTGAACAAGATTGGATTGTTTCAGGCACCATATATGTAGCAGGTCTGAATGGTTAACTAGTCTTTACTACAATTAGAATTGGGTCTAGAAGGCTTAATGTGCCCAGATGGAAGATGAAGTGTTGACACTTAAGCCTGCATTGGCTGTCATTGTAACAGTACAGGAGGCTGTAGACAGAAAGGTCAGAGGGGAAGTGGGATGAAGAATAAAGTGGCAAGCATCCTGAAGCTCAGGGTCACTCCTCTGGGTTGAGCACAGGTGCTTCACAAAGTGATCACCCAACCTGGATTTGGTTCCTCCAATGTAGAGGAGGTCATATCATGAACACTAAATGCAGCACACAAGATTGGAAAATTTACAGGTGAAAACTTACTGCTTCATCTGGAAAGACTGTTTGGATCCCTTGATGGTGGAAAGGGAAGAGGTGAAAGGACAGGTGTTGCACCTGCTGTGGTTACATGCAAGTGATTCATTGCTTCTTGGTGAATATTGAACTCTCCAACTTTAGGAAGTACATTCTTTCTTTCTCTCTGAATCAAAACTGGCTATTCCTGCCTCTCATTGTTTGGGCTCAGCTCTACTTATTCTGTTTGTATAGTTTGGTCTGCTAGGCATGTCACTTGGCCTCACCATTTACAACACACGGGCACAGAAACATAATGCATTGGTAACTGCCCCCATTAATCCACTTGGACTTACCCCAATCAGAGATATTTCTTTTGTTCTATTCATCTTTCCTCTATCTAAAACTAAATTGTTTTCTCTCTTTCCCACTTCTGATGGAGGGTCCCAGACCTCAAACAAGAATTGCTTTTCTTTCCAAAGGTACTGCCTGACCAGCTTAATGTTTTCAGCCTTTTGTGTTTTTGTATGTGCTCTCATATACCTGATAGATTAAGAAGCATACTTAATGAAGTGAGAATGCAAAATATGTATCAGTATAATGGCAAAGAGCTTCAGGAAGAGAAGTCTAGTGCTAAAGCTCTGGGGAAACAAATCACTTCTTTTATCCAAGACCTGGGACTCAACACCTCCCTCTGCAACTGGATCCTTGACTTTCTGACCAACAGAAAGCAATCAGTGAGGATAGGCAGCAACACCTCCAGCACAATTATTCTCAACACTCGTGCCCCACAAGGCTGTGTCCTCAGCCCTCCACTCTACTTCCTATATACGCATGACTGCATGGCCAGATTCTGCTCTAACTCTGTTTACAAGTTGTTAGATGATACCACCATTGTAGGCTGTACCTCAAATAATGATGAGTCAGAGTACAGGAAAGAGACAGAGAACCTAGTGGCATGGTGTCATGACAACAGCCTTTCCCTCAATGTCAACAAAACAAAAGAACTGATCATTGACTTCAGGAAAGGGGGTGGTGTACATGTACCTGTTTACATCAGTGGTGCTCAGTTTGAGAGGGTTGAGAGCTTCAAGTTCCTGGGAGTGAACATCACCAATAAGCCTGTCCTGGTCCAACCACGTAGATGTGTTACGAACCAGCAACAAAAGAAACACTCCAAGTCATGTGATAAGTGTTAAAAACTACTTTATTAATAACTACTTATGATAATAAGAAAAATAAAAATGTTAGAATGTTAGAACATTAACCCCAAAACTAAACTCGTAGTGTGTGTGTGGCAAAGTCCCAAACTCCAAGTCCAGGAATGGTTCTTAAAGTTCAGTTCAGCAAGCCATAAGGTGAAACATGAGCAAAGACTTCTTCAATGACCACCGTTGTCTGAAGATAAAACGTAGATGTAGAAAGAACATAGAGAGTAATTACGAAATCCAAATGTTCCACGATGGAACCCAAACGACACCTCAGTGTTTACTCGGTAGTGACTTCCTCACCCCGAAAAGCATCCGAATCGTGGCCGTCCACACAAATACCTGTTTCCCTCCACAGGTCAGCAACAAAGTGAACTCCATTGGATTACTCCCAATTTCCATACATGGATTGTAGTAACAGACACAGTTATTGTTTCTCATCCATCGATAGAGAAAACTAGCAGGCTGGTGTCTCTCTCTCTTTCCCCTCTCTCTCTCCTCTGACTGACTTCGACTGACTTCTTCAACAACGTCATTACGTCCTTTATCTTCTGTTGATGTAAGCACGCCACACACACACACACACACACACACACACACACACACACACACACACACACACACACACACACACACACACACACACACACACACACACACACACCACTATGCTCTATCTTAAAGGGACATTCACCTAGTCCGTAACAGATGCCATGGCCAAGAAAGCTCACCAGTGCCTCTACTTCCTCAGGAGGCTAAAGAAATTTGGCATGCCCCCTTTGACACTCACCAACTTTTATCCATGTACCACAGAAAGCATCCTATTGGGATGCATCACGGCTTGGTATGGCAACTGCTCAGCCCAGGACCGTAAGAAACTGCAAAAGAATTGTGGACACAGCCCAGTACATCACAGAAACCAGCCTCCCCTCCATGGACTCTGTCTATACTTCTCGCTGCCTTAGTGAAGCAGCCAACATAATCAAAGACCCCACCCACCCGGGTCATTCTCTCTTCTCTCCTTTCCCATCAGGCAGAAGATACAGGAACCAGAAGGCCCGTACCACCAAGCTTAACGACAGCTTCTATCCCACTGTGATAAGACTATTGAATGGTTTCCTTATACAATGAGATGGACTCTTGACCTCACAATCTACCTTGTTTGACCTTGCACCTTATTGTCTACCTGCAATGCACCTCCCTGTAGCTATGACACTTTATTCTGTATTTTGTTATTGCTTTTACCCTGTACTACCTCAATGCACTGTGTACTACCTCAATGCACTTTGATAATGAATTGATCCGCACGAACGATATGCAAAACAAGTTTTTCACTGTACTTGGTACAAGTGACAATAATAAACCAATACCAAGACCTGCAGCTCCATCCATCTCCTGCTGGAATTAATTCTGGGCAATTTTGTGTTATGTATGAAATGTGAGATTTATCACTTCATCATATTTTACAGCCGAACATTAGGTCATCTTTCTTTCTCCCAAAATATACATTAGCATCATACTGCACAATTACTTTCCATTCACCTTCTCTCCCTCTAACTCTGGAATCATGAACCAATCATGCTAAGCGTTTGAGTGCTCCCAGACTTCACTGAAGTTCATATGGGTCTTCGGGTCTTCATGCTTCAGGGACTCACTGCAGACTGAAAGCATTTTAAAATTTTTCAAACAATGGAAGCAAAGTGCACATGAATTTTGAAAACATTAAAAAATTGCAATTGATGACTATAACTGCACTTTGAATGCAGAAGTGGTCAAAGCTAATGGAGGATAAAATAATCTCTTTGGGGAAGACAGCCATACAAAGGTGGGAACAAATTAAAGCAATATCAAAATTACTGGAGTAGCAGAACAAAGTGCATTTTGCTGAATGATCCTTCAATAATGTTGAAGGGCCACACTGATGGATCAAAGCAATGTTGTTATAGACAGGGCATGTTTCTTTGTCAGTAAAGTGGAATCAAATTATTGTCTCTGTGACTCGTGTTACTTCTGTGATGAGGAACAAAGGAGTAGAACTCAAAAGAAGGCTAGTAGATGGACAAGCTGTGAACCTTTTATTTTAAACATAGAATGAGTAAATATACTTAATCTTCTTGCAAGCATTTGTAAGTGCATTTAATGGTGCCTGTTGCAACAAATTATTGGTCAGAGTGACATACTCAAAGGGAAAACGAGAAGGTAACTAAGACCTAATTAAAATACTGTAAATGCTGTGAAAAAGTTCTGATTGTTTGCAAAATAGGAGACTAACTTGGACCATGCAGAACCCCATTCCTTTAGGCACCAATCAATACATAAGGATTGAAAGGGTCATCCAAGGTATGCTTGCACAATTAGTCACAGTCACAGAGTTACTCAGTACAGAAATACGCCCCATGCACCTCCAAGTGGATTGTTTTGCCCGTCTAATCTGATCCCATTTGCCCACATTATATCTGTATCCTTCTATGCTTGCTTATTTAAGTGTCTGTATAAATGCCTCTTCAACATATTGATTGTATCTGACTCCATCATCTCCTCTGGCAGTGCATTCCAGACATCAAGACACATCCTTCCAATAGTATGGCAATCAGAACTACACGTAATACTCTAAATGCAGACAAATCAGTATTTCGTAAAGTTGCAACATGATGTCTTCTTTTACATTTTTTACCCTGACCTATGAAGGCAAGCATGCCATATGCCTTCTTCACCATCCCATTGATTTGTGTTGCCGCTTTCAGGGAACCATGGACTTAAACTCCAAGGTCTCTCTGTTCATCAACATTTATTAGGGCCCTTCCATTTACTCTATATGTCCTACCTTTATTTGACTTCCCAAATTAGGACCTTACCCACAACTTACATATATTACCCCTTCTGACCCTACTCTTTCCCGATCTACTCTCTTGCTCCTAATATACTTATAGAATGTCTTGGGATTCTCGTTAATCTTGCCTAAAAAAGATATTTCTTGGCCCTTTTTGCCCTCTTAATTTATTCTTTGTGTGCCCTCCCACATGCTCAATATTCCTCTAGTGAATCTTATGATTTCAGCTGCCCTTTTGATTAAACCTTTAACATCCTTTGTCATCCAAGATTCCTTAATCTTGCCATCTCTGCCTTTCATCCTTATCAGAACATGTTGGCTCTGAACTCTTGCTAATTCCCTTTTCCCCACATCATATATTGTTTAACCCTCAAATATAATCTCCCAATCTACTTTTGCCAGGTCCTCTCTTATGCTACTGAAATCAGCCTTCTCCTAGTTTAGGACCATAACATTATTCCTTCCCATAACTATCTTGAAACTTACAGAATCTTGGTCACATTTCCCAAAATATTCCCCCACTGACACTTCCACACCTGCCTAGTTTCATTTCCTAAGATAAGGCTGAGTACTGCCCTGACCTTAGTTGGACTCTCTACATATTGTTTCAAAAAACTCTCTTTTTATCCTAAATTCTACCCATATGGCCTTGCTGGATGATCCTTCCAGGATATCCTCTCTAAGTACTACCATGATGTTCTCCCTAATCAATATTGCAATACCCCCTCCTCCTTCACATCTCCCTTTTCATGTCTGAAACTTCTATACCCTGGAACATTTAGCTACCAGGAGTCCAGCCCTTCTGTGATTGCAATGATATCATAATTCCATGTGCTGATCTGTGGCCATCTCTCTTACCTGTGAGGCTCTTTGCATTAAAGTTAATGCAGTTGAGCCTACCAACCCTGATCTGCCTCTGTCTGCTCTGCCAACTGGACTTGCTTGATCTACCCTCTATATTTGAGTCAATATCCCCAGCTGCCACACTGCTACAACTTTTCCTCCCGCACCCCCTGCTGAATTAGTTTAAATGCTTCTGAATAGCATGAGTAAACACCTCTGCAAGATATTGGTCCCTCCCTGGTTTAGGTGCAACCCATCCTCCTTGTACAGGTCTCACCCACCCCAGAAGCAACCCCAATGATTCAAATACCTATCGCCTTCCCTCCTGCACCAGCTCTTTAGCCACACATTCATCTGCCTTATCCTCCTATTTCTACCCTCACTAGCATGTGGCACAGGGAGTAATCCTGAGATTATTACCTTCTGCTGAATTTGATAAATTTATTTTGCAGGACCTCATCCTTCTTTCTACCTTTCTATCTAAATCATTAGTACCAACCTGTACTATGAACCATAGAACCATAGAACCATAGAGCACAAAACAGGCCCTTCGGCACACCATGTTGTGCCATCCATCAAACCACACTACCTCACACTACCTAACCCCTTCCTCCCACATATCCCGCCATCCCACACCCCTCCATATGCCTATCCAACAAGCTCTTGAACCTGTTCAATGTATCTGCCTCCACCACCACCCCAGGCAGTGCATTCCATGCACCAACCACTCTCTGGGTGAAAAACCTCCCCCTGACATCTCCCCTGAACCTCCCACCCATAACCTTAAAGCCATGCCCTCTCGCCTTGAGCATTGGTGCCCCGGGAAGGAGGCGCTGACTGTCTACTCTATCTATTCCTCTCAGTATTTTGTATACCTTTGTCATGTCTCCTCTCATCCTCCTCCTTTCCAGTGAATAAAGCCCTAGCACCTTAAGCCTCTCTTCATATTCAATACTCTCTAATCCAGGCAGCATCCTGGTAAATCTCCTCTGCACTCTCTCCAACGCCTCCACATCCTTCCTACAATGAGGGGACCAGAACTGAACACAGTACTCGAAGTGTGGCCTAACTAGAGTTTTGTAAAGCTGCATCATCACCCCACAGCTCTTAAACTCAATCATGCAACTTATGAAAGCCAACATCCCATTGGCCTTCCTAACTGCTCTTTCCACCTGTGAGGCAACTTTCAATGAACTGGGAATATGAACCCCCAGAGCCCTCTGCTCCTCCACACTGCCAAGTACCTTGCCATTTACCCTGTACTCTGCCCTGGAGTTTGTCCTTCCAAAGTGTACCACCTCACACTTCTCCGGATTGAACTCCATCTGCCACTTGTCAGCCCAGCTCTGCATCCTATCAATATCCCTCTGTAAGCTCTGACAGCCCTCCACACTATCCACAACATCGCCTATCTTAGTGTCGTCCGCAAACTTACTAACCCAGCCCTCCACCTCCTCATCTAAGTCATCTATAAATATCACAAAAAGTAGAGGTCCCAGAACCGATCCTGTGGGACACCACTAGTCACTGCCTTCCAATCCGAGGGCACTCTTTCCACCACAACCCTCTGCTTTCTACATGCAAGCCAATTCCTAATCCATACAGCCAAGCTTCCTTGGATCCCTTGGCCTCTGACCTTTTGAAGAAGCCTACCATGAGGAACCTTATCAAACGCCTTACTAAAATCCATGTAAACCACATCCACCACACTGCCCTCATCAATCTTCCTGGTCACCTCCTCAAAGAACTCTATCAGGCTTGTGAGGCAAGATCTTCCCTTCACAAAGCCATGCTGGCTGTCCCTAATCAGTCCATGATTCTCTAGGTGTTCATAAATCCTATCCCTTAGAATCCTTCCTAACAGCTTACCCACCACAGACGTGAGACTTACCGGTCTATAATTCCCTGGCCTCTCCCTATTACCTTTTTTGAACAAGGGGACAACATTCGCAACTTGGGCTGTTCTCCCTCCTCTTTCAGAACATTCTAGTTCAAAAAGAATGCACAGGATCTTAGTAAAAGGGGTTTGCATGTGCTTGCTTAAAAGCATGCAGTGTAGTGTGATGATGATGCAGATCAATATGTAATATTGAATAAAACTCTCACTTACGGCCAGTTTTAAATTGACACTGACCATTCTGCTAAGTGGAATGAGAAACATCTCCATCACTCCTATTTAAAGAGACTGTGCAATATGCACAGGTTAATTAATGGATGATTTTTTCTAGCAGCTGGTGCAATTGACCGTGTTTTGGAGTTTTACCGTGTTTTTCCAAAATTTGAACATATCTGGAGTAATAGGCACAATGAGCCTTAAAATAGTTTCTGGTTGTTTAAAATCTTGTGCAGCAATAATGGAGACACTAGAGAGACAGCAGATGTTGGAAATCTGGTGCAACACAATAAGACACTGGAGGAACTCTGAGGGCCAGGCAACATCTATGGAGGGAAATGGACAGTTGACATTTCATGTTGAGACAGGAAAGAAAGAGGGGAGATAGCCAGTGTAAAAAGGTGGGGAGAAGGGGTGGAGCAACAGCTGACGGGTGATAGGTGGATCTAGGTGAGAGGAGGGTGATAGGCAGTGAGAGAGTGGGGAAGTGGGAATGACGTAAGAAGCTGGGAGGTGATAGATGGAAGTCAGCCCTTTGTCACTTCCACCCGCCAGCTCTTGCTCCACTCCTTCCCTCCTTCCTTTTTATATTGGCTATCTCCCCTCTTTCTTTCCAGTCCTGATGAAGGGCCTTGACTTGAAACGTCGATTGTCCATTTCCCTCCATAGATGCTGCCTGACTCAATGAGTTCCTCCAGCTCCTTTTTGTATTGTACAACAATAAGTTGCTTCAGGACACGTGAGGTTCAGTATAGATCCTCCAGTAATTCAACGTGACTGGAATAATGACAATTCAGCGCATTAAAAGCTGCTGGGAGTGGGAGGAGAAAGAGAACAGTTCACAGTAGATGATCGTATGTGCCAAGGGTTAGGGATTGTTGGGTGTGGGACATCTTTCAGAAGTCATGGAGGTAGCAGCCAGTAATACAAAGAAGAACCAGTCTTCAAACTAGGACAAGGATAGGTGCATGAATAAACATAATTGTCTACAAGGCCACTTAAGAGACATGTTTTCAAAATGGTACAAATATACTTTGTTAAATAATATAACACCCACCAATACTTTAAAGGTTCTGAACCCAGCCATCAGACATGGGATATCCTGAGTTTTCTACTGTTGTAAATCATACAGGGGTTATATGAATTGGACTACATTGGAATCCCCTCAATGAGATCAGGGAAGGGGTCCAGACAGATTATCTTGCTACTTAGCTCATAGGTCTAAATACATTTGTTCTGTCAATCAATATTTGGGGTCTTTATGCCATTCTTTAATACAATGGTAAAAGAAGGTTGTTTTGGGTCCAATAAGAGCAGACACAGTAGTGTAACACTATTACAGCGCCACCAACCCGGGTTCAATTCCAGCCACTGTCTGTAAGGAGTTTGTACGTTCTCCCCGTGTCTGCGTGGGTTTCCTCTGGGTGCTCTGGTTTCCTCCCACATTCCAAAGACATATGAATTAAGAAGTTGTGGGCATGCTATGTTGGCGCCAGAAACATAGGGACACTTGTGGGCTGCCCCCAGAACACTGTCCACAAAGATGCATTTCACTGTGTTCTGATGTACATGTGACTAATAAAAATCTCATTTTATCTTATCTTATAATAATCAGTTGAGATCTGCTCCCTCCACATCCAAAAGTGTTGAAGTAAACTATGCGCTTGTAACTAATAAAATTATATTTAATCACCCACTGTTATCTTTGTGTTTAAAGAATATAAGACCTCAATATACTCTTTGTTTATGAAGGTTCTTCTGAGAGATTCTACTGAGAAATTCTCTCAGGACATTCTGCCTTATCTCCTCTCCACACCCACTTGTGATGACTGAAGACCTTTCATACCTAAAGCTTCAATCTCCTGTCTCATTCAAAGTCATAGTGACAAACACTAACTTTGTAGGGAATAAGCCAGAATCTATCATTAATTTTTTCTTGCTTCAAGGATTGGTTAATGGACAGAAACAGAAAGTAGGAATAAATGGTTCATTTTCAGGGTGGAAAGCTGTGACTTGTAGAAGCCTCAAAAAATGGTGTTGGGTTCTTAGCTGTTCACAATCTATCTCAATGAGTTGGATGGAGGGACCAAGTTCAATCTATCCAAGTTTGTTGAAGATACAGTATGGTCAATGAGGAAGATACAGAACAGCTTCAGGGGTACATAGAGAGACTAATTGAATGGGCGAGAACATGGCAGATGGGGTATAATGTGGAAAATTCTGGACAATGACTAACAAGAGAGTGCAACCACCTATCTTTGACGTTCGTTGAGTTCCTTCATCATTTCTGGATCTATATCCTTGAACTTTCTAGCCAAGAGCATTGTGGGAGTGTTTCCATCAGAAGGTCAGCAGCAGTTCAAGAAGGCTGGTCATCTTGTCAAGGGCAATTAAGCATGGGAAATAAGTGTCAGCAACATCCAGATCCTCAAAAGTAAATAAATGAATAACTAGAACTCTCCCTCACTGCTTCCCCATAATACCACTGTGTCTTTCTTTCACGCACTCCATAACCCTTTCCCCTCCTCCATCTGTATCACTCTTGGTGGATAAAATAGAAAGGCAAGATATTTTTTAAATGATGAGAAATGGAACGTGGTTGTTCATATTCAAATACTTTGCTTCCACCACCTTTGAGAAAAAGTTCCAAAGATTCATGACCCTTTGAGAGTAAAAATGTTATGTCATCTATCTTAAGCAAGAGACCCAATATTTTTCAAGAAAGACCCCGAGTTCTTTATTCCCCCACAAGAGGAAACATCCTCTCTTCATCCAATTTGTCAAAACACCTGTTGGTTTTTCAATTGTAAGGGAATCAAGAAATAAGGAGCTGGAGAGCATGGCAGGAAAAGATCAACCAGTGTTTTTGAATGGTGGTGGAGGAATAAGGAGCCAATAACTACTTCTGCTATTTCTTATGTTGCCATCGTAAAATAAACAGAAACTTTTTTGTAGGTAATGAAGATCCTCCCAGTGGGTCCTCTGACAAATGCTAAATGACTTCAGAACAAACCTCTCATCACACACTTTACGACAACCGCAGACCTCAGCATTTAAATGCCAGCTTTTGACAAATGACTGGGTTGGCAGCAGGTCTCAAGAGGGTGTCAAAAGCTAATGATCAATGGCTGGAAGTTGTGCAGAAAGAGGAAGAGGAAGGAGGGAACGACATGAGGAAGAGGGAGAAGGAAGAAAGGAGAGGAGAGAAAGGGATGTGAGTAAGAAGGGGGAATAAAGAAAAGAAGAGAAAGTTGGTAATGGAAGATAGAGAGTGATACAGATGGAGGAGGGGGAAGGGTTATGGAGTGCGTGAAAGAAGGACAGAGTGGTATTATGGGGAAGCAGTGAGGGAGAGTTCTAGTTATTCATTTATTTACTTTTGAGGATCTGGATGTTGCTGACACTTACTTCCCATTCTTAATTGCCCTTGACAAGATGACCAGCCTTCTTGATCTGCTGCTGACCTTCTGATGGAAACACCCCCACAATGCTCTTGGCTAGAAAGTTCAAGGATTTAGATCCAGAAATGATGAAGGAACTCAACGAACGTCAAAGATAGGTGGTCGCACTCTCTTGTTAGTCATTGTCCGGCCCTTTAGTGGTGTGAGTGTTGCTTGCCCTTTTTGTCTAGGTCTTGCCACATGCTTTATTTGCTGAGGTGTCATGAGTGAAATTGAACATTGTGCAATCATTATGAAACTTCTTCACTTTTGATCTTATGATGGAAGGAAGGTCATTGACAAAGCAGCTGAAGAAGGTGTGTCCTGAACACTGTCTGAGAGCTGCTGCAGTGACATCCAGGGACTGAGGTGACTGACATCCAAAAGCCACATTCATTTTCCTTTTTGCACACTTAACTTCATCCATGGAGCTTTCTCCCCCTTCTTGAGGACAACTAGGGAAAAAGAGAGAGACAATGTGAGGGAGTGACCAAGGGAGAGTTCGAGCAGGGAAGGAGAATGAAAGGGAAGCCACGGGGAAAGAGGAGATAAAATGGAATACAAAGTGTGAAAGAGGGCAATGAGATTAAGGGAATGTAAGGGAATTGGAAGAAAGGAATGAAGGTGTAGAGAGAACAATGGAGGGAGGGAATGGATGGAGATGAAGGGAGTAGGAATTAGGTAAAGAGAGGAAAGAAGAGGTTTGGAGGATAAAGCAGTCCCATGGAAGCAGGGAAAGGAGAGGGAGGGCGAAATAGGGAGGTAAGAAGGGAGTAGGTTAGAAAGATATGGATTAAATAGGAAAGGGAATGGGATAAAAAGGGGGGATTAAGGCGAAGGAGAACAGAGGGAAGAAAAATAATAAGGGTAGCAGGGATGGAGATGGAAGAAGACGAAAGGAAGGAGTAAGGAGGTAGAGGCTGAGGTAGAGAAGAAGAGTGAAGGAGGGAGGTAGAGATGAGGGAAGGGGGTAAAGAGGGAAGGAATGCACTGGAGTCCAGTATCAATACCAGGTTCCCTGGTGGCACCTTATCTCGAAGACGAGACCTGGCCAGGCCCTTACTGAATGAATCTGAACTAGCATTTATCCAAGTGGGACAAAAAAGAAGCAATAACCAGGAAGTTGCAGCATTCCTTAAAAATTTCCAAGGGTTGACAAATAAGCTTCAACTAGAGCATATCCTGCTAACACAGCCTCACTAATTCTTCAAGATCAGTGATGGCAATCCAAATCAAGAGTTCTGGAAAGTGTGAGTTTTTTTTTCATTTTATTTCAAGGGGGGTGATAATTAATGAATGATCAGACCAATTCTACAAGCCAAACTAACTGCTTTAGTTAAGAGTGAGATGCCATACAATGCAAATGTTACAATGTCACGCCCTACCAGTATTTCAGAACCATTATTATATATCTCAGGTCTTTTTTACAATTTTGCTTCAAACACAGAACTACTTGCAACAGGAACACAACTTCAATTGGGTAAACTTGGGAAATGCACCTTCTCCTTCCAAAGCAGTCCCTTGGAATTTAGGATGATTTGCTTCCAATCTGTTTTCCTGGGTTCTCGGATGGCTAATGAGGCCATAATGGGAACCACAGTCCCTTCCTCTGATGAGGCAGGAAGTGGTTGACCAGGCATACGGGTGGGTAGTTTGAGAGGTGGTACACTCCCTACTTCATTTTGTGTGGTCCGATGCATAGCCTCAAGGTCACAATACCATCCTGAATGCTTCTCCTCCACTTTGAATAGTCATGTCCCAGACATTTCTAGGAGTCAAGGTGGAACTTGCACTTCGAGAAGACTTTTTCTCTGTCCAACTGGTAATCTGACGGGCAGGCACGGTAGTGTGACGGGCAGGCATGGTAGTGTAGCGGTTAGCATAACGCTTTACAGCACCAGTGACCCGGGTTCAATTCCCGCCGCTGTCTGTAAGAAGTTTGTACGTTCTCCCCGTGTCTGTGTGGGTTTCCTCCGGGTGCTCCGGTTTCCTCCCACATTCCAAAGACGTACAGGTTAGGAAGTTGTGGGCATGCTATGTTGGCGCCGGAAGCATGGCGACACATGCGGGCTGCCCCCCAGAACACTATGCAAAAAAAATGCATTTCACTGTGTGTTTCGATGTACATGTGACTAATAAAGATCTTATCTTATCTCCACTCACAACGGAGCTTGGAATAACACACAAAGCACTGAAGGAACTCAGCAGGCCAGGCAGCTTCTATGGACGGTAGTGGACAGTCGATGTTTTGGGTCGAGACCCTTCTTCTGGGGGAGGTGGCCAGTATAAGAAGGTGGAGGGAAGGGATGGAGCAAGAGCTGGTGAATGATAGGTGGATCCAGGTGAGGGGAGAGTGATAGTCAGATGGGGGAGGGGAGTCTGGAAATGGTGTGAGAAGCTGGGAGGTGATGGGTGGAAGTGACAAATAGGTTGAAGATAGTGGGGAGGGCAGAGGGGAGTAGTAGGGGAGGGGAGCCATTGGGAGGAGTGTGTGAGTGATGGGCAGATTGGAGAAGGTGGAGAAGAGGAAAGAGATATGATGATGGGAGCCATGTAGATCAAGAGAGGAGGGAAGACGGACAGTGGGGGAACAGTTACCTGAAGTTGGAGAATTCAATGTCCAGGCCACCAGGTTGTAGGCTGCCCAGGTGGAATATGAGGGGCTGTTCATCTAATCTGCATTTAGCCTCAACTTGGCAGGAAAGGAGGCTGAGGACAGACATGTTGGTATGGAAATGGGGAGGAGAATTAAAATGGCCGGTGACTGGGAGATCCAGACAGCCACAGCGGATGGAGCAAAGGTGCTCAGCGAAGCGGTTGCCCAGATTGCATTGGTTGCCCAGTTGCCAGCGATATAGAAGATGCCACAATGGGAGTACAGGATGCAAGAAATAATGCCAGGGGATTCACATGTGAAAGACTACCTCACCTGGAAGGGCTAGTTAAGGCCCTGGATGGTGGTGAGGGAGGAGATGTAGCAGCAGGTGTTACACCTCTTGCGGTTACAGGGGAGACTGCCGCAGGAGCGAGGGGGAGAGGTTGGGAGGCATGAGCAGACCGGACAGTCACAGAAAAAATGATCCCTGTGGATTTTGTTGGAAGGGAAGCCATGTGGCGCAAGATGACAGCGGAGACAAATATCCATGAAGGACATGTGGCTGTGGTAGCGAGTCTGGCTGAGAGTGTGGTTGAAGAGTAGGAGGACAGCAGAAATCACAGAAGGGGAGAAGAGAGAGAGGGTCTCAAAGAACCCTGTTAAAAAATGGAGGTAAACTTCTTCAAAGTTGGCATACCTTGAAGAGAGTTTGCAGTGGACTAGCAAAATGGGGACACAAAAAGCTGCAGATGCTGGAATCTACAGAAACACACAAAATACTGGAAGAACTCAGCAAGTCAGGCAGCAGCTATGGACGGAAGTGGACAGTCAATATTTTGGGTCAAGACCCTTCATCTGGACTGAAAGATAGAGGGGAGATAATTGGTATAAAAAGGTGGAGGGAAGGGGTGGAGCAAGAGCTGTCAGGTGGTAGGAATAGCTTGGAACAGACTGTCTGTTTCAGGATTCTGGCATTGGGCATGGGGATGTCATGGATAGTCTAACATGGCTGATTGAGAGTAATTGGGGACATGTTGCTGTGGATGTTGACCTGGGAGAAGGAACTGAAATTGGTTTGCTGCACCTTCCAATGAATTTGGAGGATTTTGCAGAGGCAAGGTTGGTGGGAGCTTAATATGGCAACCAGAGGTGGTTCAGATGTCAGAAGCATATGGGAGGGTTGAAAATACTGCTGCTAGTAGACCATGAGCTTTGTGCCTGGTCTAAGGTCTTGGTCTTCAGGTACCCTTTTCCTCAATAGTCGAAGGCTATGCTGTGCTTTGAATATGGTGGTAATTTTCATTTACATTTTTTGCCCTTAGCTACAGATGGCTCTCGAGATATGGGATGGTACAGATTTTTCAGGGTCTCATTGCAAACCTTTACTTTTCTGGATGTTATGTGTGAGGCCTATGCGCTTTAGTGAATGAATCAACTATGTCATGAAGTTCGGGATATGCCTTACACTCAACATCCTGAAGACCAAAATCCTCTATCAACTTGCTCCCACTGCATCACACTGCCCTCAGCAATGAAGGGAAGCAGACACCTTGTTCAAAAATGCATCATCAACAAGTAAAACTTATCACCAAGTTGAATTTCATATATTAATCTTGAATTCATTACAGACCTTTCTTTGATGTAGAGCAAGACCTGTACAAATATACAACTCAACCAACAATGCACTAATCCATTAGCAAATGGGTGAGTTTTCATCTGAATTTACATCGTCATGAATGCAGTGGCTGAAATAGATCTGAATACTACACCAAAATAAAATGTATTTATAATTTTTTTGGATCCAAATGAAATTCTCATTTATCTGAATTCTCCTGTTGCAGGTTAGATAAAGTATATTTGTAATATATTCATAACAGGGTTGATTCTGAGAAATTCAATTGCATATTGTTGTTTCGTTCAGTGCTTTGCAACAGCAAAAGTGTATCTTTTTTACAGATTAAAAACACATAACAACTATTCCCAGGACACACATATATCACTCTCGAAATTTAACCAAATGGTTCCAGGAATGAGTCAATTCTCACACCCTGTTATAACTTCCACTTCAGAAATGCTTGGTGTTACATGATTCTTATCCTGCAGTCCTTTTACAGCATAGTAGGGTAACTTGGACAATCTTGTCCTGGGAGCAATCATTGTTAGGCATTCCCAAGACAGTCTGGTCTTCTCAGCACAGTACCAGACTGGGACACATGAGAGATAAATCAATTACTTATTTAAATTTTTAAAAAATTTTATTTACAGCATGGTAACAGGTCCTTCCGGCCCAACGAGTCTGTGCCGCCCATTTTAAACCCCCAAATTAACCTACCCATACGTCTTTAGAATGTGGGAGGAAACTGGAGCACCCGGAGGAAACCCACGCAGACCCGGGAGAACTCACAAATTCCTTACAGACAGCGACGGGAATAGAACTCTGATAGCTGGCGCTGTAATAGCGTCACGCTAACCGCTGCGCTACCGTGCAGCCCTATCTTGCATCCCTTGCGGGCAGCCCTTGCAATGCACAGACCACCACCCACCTCCTCCCCAAGCCTCAATATCCTCAGACCCTGACATCAATCTGCTGTGCACAAACCCTTTATTCATTCAAGACCAAGATCCAAACAGCTACACCCCAGCCGCAAACATAGAATCCTAATGCCGTACAGAACAGAAACAGGCCCTTCAGCCCACCACGTCCATGCCGACCATCAGTTACCCGTCTATAACTGGTGGCTCCCCAATATCATTAAATTTGCTCCCCTAAGTAGCTGGTGTCTGCTGACAATATGAACTCTAAAGTTTGAATCTCAACAATGCCCTCAGCTGTCTGAGATGAGAATCTCACTCTCTGGCCAAAACAGCTTCTGAAACAACAGTTGACGCAGGACTGTCACAGAGCTGATGGGTTGCAATCTGTCTTAATTTTAACTTCCTTTTTTCCCCTATTTTTGTGAAGCATTTAACTTATTCGTAATATTACACTAAACATTGGAACTATGAATGTTTATGAGAATAATTCTTGAGAATTTATCATAGCTCAAATCAAAGATGAACAAAGCCCTTTATTAGTGTTAATTTGAATATCACTAAATTCCACAAATGTACTCTTGGGGGCTCATTTAACTGATCTCACATTAATCCTTTTGCCATATGTTACTAGGTTATGAACGACATTCATTAAATTAGTACTTCATTGTTACTGAATTAATGATGAATTGTTAACATAATGGCTTTCATATACCAACTTTAATGCTTTCTGAAGTCTTTTGATATATGGAAGATCATTTATGTAGCAGAATAAACTTAATTATGACATTACAGTGACTTATAGCAATCACTGTGTTCTTACGTATTTGTCTAATTCAGCCTGTTCTAATATTCATTGTTAAGAATTTACAGATACTTAATTTTATGTATTATATGATGGAATGCAATTTTTTTAAGTTATAGGGGACATTTAGTACTTAATGAGCTGACAACCATCTACAAATACAGCAGTACATAATGTTTCTTCAAAAAAGAATTGTTCACTGACTCCCACTTGATGACTCACTTCACATCTGGGCATTTATTGATGCAGAAAACACTGCAATGGCAACAAAGTTGTGTGTCATTGTACCAAAGCTTACTCTTTCACTGAGCACTCACGTTAAAATCAATTCCACTGAATCAAGGAAAAACTGATGGATATTCCTCATCACTGAATAAAGCATCTTCTGATTGGTTTGTGGTATAATTGTGGTAAGGTATTGTGGTATAAATCAGAACTCTAATGTAAAATACCAAGGAGTCAAAATTGCCACAAATAAACACAATGGGCTAAACTTCCGTATCTGGACTGAACTGTACTTTATGGTAAAAGCATCCAGATCCCTCATGGCAAGGTGGTAAGTGACAAGGGCCCAAGGGAGGCATCAATCATATATGGGTCTTGCGTCAAGATGTCCAATTCCTTTCACTCACTGTGAAAACTGCCGAAGAATTCTGACATCCATCTAAGCCACACAGTCTATTCAGTCAGCTGTCAAACTGGTTAATGGTCTACGAAGGTTGCTGAAATGCATCTTACATAACAAAACATTCAAATATTCAAAACTATTATACATAAATCAAACAGTATTTTAAATAAACATTAAAAACTTGAAAACAGAGAAAAAACCTCAAAATTACTCAGGAACATGCAAAAACAATTAAAAATGTGGGATCCATTGTGACTTGGCCATTTGGATTCAGAATTGGCTTGCCCATAGAGTACAGAGGGTAGTGGTCAATCGGTCTTAATCTGGATGGGGGTCTGTGACTAGTGGTGTACTGGACCTCTGCTGTTTGTGATAATACAAATGTCTTGGATGAAAATGTGAATGGTTGGATTAGTAAATTTGCAGATGACACAAAGACTTTGTGGCAGTGTGGATAGTGTAGAAGGTTGCCAAAGGATGCAGTGGGATATAGATCACTTGTAGATGTGGGCAGAGGAATGGCAAATGGAGTTTAATCCGGCCAAGTGTGAGGCGTTACACCTTGGGAGATCAAACGTAAAGGAAAGTACACAGATAATGACAGGACCCTTAACAGTGTTGATGTACTGAGGGATCTTGGGGTCCAAGTCCAAGCTCCTTGAAAGTGGCACACAAGTCGATAGGGTAGTAAAGAAGGTGCATGGCATGCTTGCCTTTATTAGTTGAGGTTAAGAATCAGGAGTTATGATGCAGCTTTATAAAATTCTGGTTAGGCCACATCTGGAGTATTGCATTCAATTCTGGTTGCCCCATTATAGGAAGGATGTGGGAGGCTATGGAGAGGGTGCAGAAGAGGTTCAACTGGGATGCTGCCTGGATTAGAGGTATGTGTTATAAGGAGAGATTGGACAAACTAGAGTTATTTTCTTCTGGAGCAGTGGAGGCTGAGGGAGACCTGATAGAAGTTTATAAAATTATGAGAGGCATAGGTAGAGTAGACAGCTGTATGTTTTTCCTAGGGTCCGAAATGTCTAAAACTAGAGGGCATGCATTTAAGGTGAGGGGGAGTAAGTTCAAAGGAGATGTGCAGGAGAAAGTTTTTTTACACAGAGAGTGGTGGGTGCGTGAATGCGCTGCCAGGGGTGGTGGTGGAGGCAGATATGATAGAGCCATTTAAGAGGCTCCTGGGCAGGCACAGGAATGGAGGGGGATATGGATCATGTGCAGGCAGAAGGGATTAGGTGTCAATAGCTTAATTCAATTGGTACAACTGTTCCAGTGCTGTACTATTCTAGGTTCTCTGTTGTATATTTAATTAACACACAAGAACATCAATGCGCATTACCTAATACTTAGACTTTCCCTCACAAACATTTTCTCCATTCTGATGAATAATTATGCTGTTTCTACGTCAATCTAATCTCATGCAAGTTTTTCATGTGGATTCCTCACAGAAGTGCAGGAGCATTGGGAGGTGCTGTCAGACTAGATGAATTGGGTAAGTGTAATGCATGTTGTGGATTGTACACACTGCAGCCACTGTGCACCAGTGGTGTAGAGAATGAATGGAGCATTGAGAACATTACTGCTGTGTTCATGAATATTTGCAACAATATAACATCAAAAGTCACATTTGGATCTCAGTTTTAACAAACTAGTGCCCTTACCATTTTGTTACATTCTAGGTACGTTTCGGTATTCTGGTACTACATTCTGTAGCTACCCATTCTGGCTGCTGAAACGCTGCTCCTTTCTCTTTGAGTGTGAACAGACATCCTTGATGGTCCATAAGCTTTATCCTCAGGTGGATGACTTCTTTACCGCTGCCCATGGTCAATTGAAGAAACAGCCTGGGATGGCTGGTGGTGGGGTATAGGTGAATGTGCTGCCTGAGATGCCATGGTAAGGAGGTGATGGAGAGCTCATGAGGGAAATATCAGTGTCCTGAAACTGCTTTTTATTCTACCTCTCAGGGGACTGGACAGACAATGGTGACAGGATCTGCAGCACTTAGAGCGAACTATTTCAACCTCCAGACCTGCAGCTGAATGGGCTGATATACACTGAATCACATAGCTTCTTCATCCTTCTCCTCAGTGTCAGCTGACTGCACAGTCTGAGCAAGATTCTGCTCATGACGTGGAGGGAGTATGACATGGACAGTTGTTACTGCTTCTGCAAAAAAGAAATGCATACCATCAGATCTTGAGTTATTTACTCAGGTACAAAATATCCCTGTCCATGAGGAAGAGCTAGTTGCTCACATATAGTGCAGCTTTTCAGATATGACTTTATTGGAACATATACGATTCTGATTGGGTCTGGAGAGGGTCGATGCTGCAAAGGTACTTCTACTCAAACTGGAATTGAGGGCATAGTTTCAGAAGAAGGGAATTTCCCGTTAAATCAGAGATAACAAGGATTTTTGTTCTCTCAAAATGTTGTGAACCTTAGAAGTTTCTACCTCAGAGAGCTGTGGAGATTGAGATATTGAATAATATTCAAGACTGATGTAGGCTTGATATGTTCAACAAACAATCTGCTGAAGTAACTCAGTGGGTCGAGCTGAGTCTTGTGTTTCTATTGAATTTGTTCAATATTTAGTCTGTTGGAGAGTCAAGGTTTGCGAAACAAGTAGGAATGTGGAGCTGTGGGCAAGACTGGATCAAACATGATTTTACTGAATGCTGGAGCAGATCTGAGGGACCATAAACCTACTCAGGTTATTTGCTCTTTGATGGCCTTCATATCAGTACTAGTGCCTGTTCTGGTGTGTACAACCTGAGTGGCAGCAGCACACAAGGTTGGTGGTTGTCGAGAATCTGAAGAGGGCTGATCGGATGTTGTCTTCCTGCATCTTCAAAGGGTGTGGCATGTTTTAGACTGCCTCGCCTCAGTATAGTCTTGAACAGTCTGATTAATAAATACAAGGGCAATGAGGAGCAGGAAATGTGTTTGGGTGATGCTACAGTCTGATTATGTGTGCAATCAGTGAGATGTGGGTATGCTTGAAGATATGGATGATTGGTTTAAGTACTGGTCACGAGAGATTGTTGCAACTGAGTGATAGGAGGGTGTGTACAAAGCAATGTCTGAATCCAGTGGTTCAGAAAGTGGGAGGATGTTTTCTGAAGATGCATTCACTGGCCTTCACTACTTTTACAAGCTCACTGATCTTTTTGTCGAGCTGCATCAACTCTACTTGGCTAGATTCTTTGCCTACAATTACTTTTTAATCATAGTTCTATCATTTTCTGATCTTCTTTCAATACCCAGAAGATCCTGAATTCACTGTGGATTAGAATCCTTCCTCCATTGTTTTGTGAGTTTAATAGTAACCCAGACTGATGGTTAAAAGCATGTAAAGGCCCTTACAATTGAGATTAAGTTATTGGATTAGTTCCTATTAGATTCTCAGAAATTGTCTCTAACCCTTAGTAAACATCACCCAGAGAATATAAAAATGCCTTTGTGAAAAATAGAAAATGTATCCTAATTCTAGCAAGTGTTGCTTTCCTGGTGTAGAGTTAAGATATACTTGAGATTTCTTCTGAGGAATGAGTGTCAATAAGTAATGAACATAATATTTCAAAATTATTCACAGACTGTGCTGACACTAGGTGGTCACTATGAATATTCCAGATTAAACAGGTGAGAATCAGGTGAAGGTATGAAATAATCAGTTTTGCAAAACCTCAGCATAATGCACCATGTTTACCCCTATTTTCCATTTGAACAGCAATGGGTTTTTACTTTCTACGGCTGGAAGAGGTAGATCCATCAAAATAAGATTCAAGTTAGCCTCTTTTCACAAGATTTGGAAGCAATATTCATCAAAGTGGATCAGATTTCCTGGGGATTAGAAAAGCTCATCTGTGGAAAAAAAGGAAGATTGAGCTGCTGCAAGGCCAGAGCTCGAATTTAAATCAAGGCAAACTGCTGACGACACTGTTTCTCATTTGCCTCTGGGAATCTGTTTTGTGAGTGCACTTGCTGTGCTAAGCCCATTTATACAGTTTGGAGGTGTTGAGATAGAGAATATGAGGATGGATACCAATCCTAGGTGTTTTTGCTTCAGATGAGAAAGACAATCGAGACATCAATTGCAAGATTTTGCTCAAGATGGAATTGCAGGTGGGCAATAGAAAGAGTGTAGGAACAGAGAGATCCAAGTTGCTGGAGGCCCTTTGCATTCACAGGCTCTATAGGTAGAGCTTCCTTCTCCTTGAATTCTCGAAAGAGCAGCACTTCTGAATGTTGAAGCTGTTGTGTCAAATGGTGGAAAATGTCTGTAGCCCACAAGAAGAAAACTTTGAATTTGTTGAAGTTGGTGTCTGTACAAAATCAATGGATGTGAAAATGACCTCCTCCATCATTGTATTTTCTCTGATTCTTCCAGGGCGTTACTGTGCATAAGACTTCAAGGGAGCTGCCGCAAGAATATCCCTGACTGACAGGGTGACAGGGTGGCTGCTAATGGCATCAATCCTTGAAATTGGACTGATGACTTCTCTGAGAAATCTCATCAATGAACCCCGAAAGTGTTGTGGTACAATCTGTTTGAAAAGGAGATGTATCATCCAGCAAGCAATCATCATGCTCAACTTATGCTTCCAGTACTTGGACAGGTCTGTAGGTGCTCTTTATATTTACGATGGTGCTGGTTCTCTCTGGGATAATTGTACGGTGCTGCATCATGCATAACATAAGAATGGACCCTCTTGTCCTCTCCTCCAATGAGAATTCACTGATAAATAGAAAGATGGCACCCCTAATGGGAACCAATATCCTGGTCGGGAGGTTCATTGGTGTTACTTGGGAGGGTTTGGCTGGGAATGGAACCAGAGCACCAGCTCAGAAAGTGGAGGGATTGAGAGGAAGGTAGATGTCAGGGCCAGTAGGAACAGGCAGGAGCAAAGTAATAGACACAATAAGATGGATGGGTTGAAGTGTATGTGTTTGAATGAGAGAAGTATCATGGGTAAGGGTAGTGAACATAGAGCATGGATCAGTACATGGAACTATGATGTTGTGGCCATAACAGAGACTTGGTTGAGAGAGGACAGGAATGGATGCTTAGTGTTCCAGGGTTTTCATATTTTAGGAAAAGATAGAGGAGGTAAAAGAGGTGGTTGGGGGGAGGGAGTTGTGCTATTAATCAGGATAATATCACAGCTGCACTCAGAAGGGACATAATGGAGGGCTAATCCACTGAGTCTATATGTTATATCTTATATCTCAAATATAAGAAAAGTGCAATCACTCTGATGGGATTATACCATGGACACCCCAATAGCCACCGGGACACTGAGGAACAGATATGACGGCAGATTAGGGAAAGGTGTAAGAACAACAGGGTTGTTGTCACGGATGACTTCAATTTCCTTAATATAAACTGGGACCTCCTTAGTGCAAGAGGTTTAGATGGGACAGAACTTGTTCAGTGCATCCAGAAGGGTTTCTTAAATCAATATGTAGATAGTCCAACAAGAGGAGGGGCTGTACTGGACCTCATGTTGGGAAATAGACCTGGCTGTGTGACTGACCTTTCAGTGGGAGAACAGTCAGGGAACAGTGATCACAACCCCTTAAGTTTTAAGGTAGATATAGATAAGGAAAAATGTGGAACTTGCAGGAGAGTATTAAATTGGAGCAGGGCAAATTCACATCTGACATGTGGAGGGTGCTTAAAGACCAACTGCACAGAGTACAGGACAGGTATGTTCCAGTAAGAAGGAAGGACAAGGATGGCACATCAGGGAACCTCGGATGTCGAGAGAGGTGGTGAATTTAGTCAAGAAGGAAAAGGAAACATATGTAAGGCTTAGGAAGCTAAGATCAAACCGAGCCCTTGAGGATTATAAAGAAGCCAGAAAAGAACTCAAGAAAGGAATTAGGAAAGCCAGGAGGGGCCTTGACAAGCAGGATTAAAAGGAATCCCAAGGCGTTCTATACATACATCAAGAGCAAGAGGACAACAAGGGAGAGGGTAGGATTGCTCAAGGATAAAGGACAGAGGACGAGGATGTGGGCAAGGTCCTAAGTGAGTACTTTGCATCAATATTTACCAAGGAGAAGGATGTGGAGCGTGGAGTGTGGAGTGTGCTAATGTGCCAGGGCATTTTGAGACAAAGAAGAGTTAGTATTGGGTCCCTTAAAGAACATTAAGGTGGATAATTCCTCAGGGCCTCATGGATATATCACAGGTTATTAAGACAGCCAAGAGATGAGATTGCTGGGGTCTTGACTAAAATCTTTGTGTCCTCTCTAGTCACAGGCTAGGTTCCCAGAGGACTGGTGAGTAGCTAATATTGTTCCATTATTCAAGAAGGGAAATAGAAATAATCCTGGAAATCTGTAGACTGGTGAGTCTCACATCAGTGGTAGGGGAGTTACTGGAGGGGATTTTTAGGGACAGGATTTATGAGCATTTGGAAAACCATAGACTGATTAGGGAGATTCACATGGCTTGTGCGGGGCAAGTCGTGTCTCACTAACCTGATTGAGTTTTTTGAGGAGGTGACGAAGGTGATTGATGAATGTAGACTGTGGATATTGTCTACATGGATTTTCACGGGAGGCTCATCCAGAAGATTAAGATGCATGGGATCCACGGTGAATTGGCTGTTTGGATTCAGAATTGGCTTACCCATAGAAGACAGAGGGTAGTAGTCAATGGGACTTATTCTGGCTGGAGGTCTGTGACTGGTCATGTTCTTCAGGTTTCTGTACTGGGACCTCTGCTATTTGTGATGTTTATAAATGATCTTGATGAAAACATAGATGGGTGGGTTAGTAAGTTGCAGACGATACAAAGAGTGGTGATGCTGTGGGTAGTGTAGAAGACGGCCAAAGGATACAGCGGGATGTAGATCAGTTGCAGCTATGGGTGGAGAATTGGCAGATGGAGTTCAACCCGGCAAAATGTGAAGTGTTGCACCTTAGGAGGGCAAATGTAGAGAGACAGTACACAGTTAATGACAAAACCCTTAACAGTGTTGATGAAAGGAGGGATCTTGTGGTCCAAGTTCATAGTTTCCTGAAAGTGGCTACACAGGTTGATAGGGTGATAAAGAACCCTATCATATGGCATGCTTGCCTTCATTAGTCGAGGCATTGAGTTCAAAGGTCAGGAACTTATGCTGCAGCTTTATAAAACTTTAGTTAGGCTGCATCTGGAGTATTGCATTCAGTTCTGGTCGCCCCATTATAGGAAGGATGTTGAGGCTTTGGAGAGGGTGCAGAAGAGGTTTACCAAGATGCTGCCTGGATTAGAGGACATGTGTTATAAGGAGAGGTTGGACAAACTTGGGTTGTTTTCTCTGGAGTGGCAGAGGATGAGGGGAAATCTGATAGAGGTTTCTAAGATTATGAGAGGCATTGATAGTGTAGACAGCAGTATCTTTTCCCACGGTTGAAATGTCTAATACCAGAGGGCATACATTCAAAGTGAGAGGGGGTAAGTTCAAAGGAGATGTGAAAGGCATATTTTTTACACAGAGTGTGATGGGTGCCTGAAATGCACTGTCTGGGGTGGTGGTGGTGACAATTATGATAGGGTGTTCAAGAAGCTCTTAGATAAGCACATGAACGTGAGGGAAATGGTAGGATATGAACATTGTGTAGGCAGAAGGGGTGAGTTTAGTCAGGCATTTGATTACTAATTTAACTAGTTTGGCCAAACATTGTGGGTTGAAGGGCCTGTTCCTGTGCTATGTTCAATGCTAGACCAGGCAAACACATTTGGAAGGCTGGGGATTCGTGAATGGCTCAATGATTCAATTAGTTACTCACACTGAATCAAATTAATTAAGATAAGAAAAGATAAGATATCTTTATTACTCACATGTACATCGAACTCAAAGTGAAATGCATCTTTTGCATAGAGTGTTCTGGGGCAGCCCACAAATGTCACCACGTTTCCAGCACCACATAGCATGCCCAAAACTTCCTAACCTGTACACCTTTGGAATGTGGGAGGAAACCGGAGCACTGGGGGAGGAAACCACGCAGATATGGGGAGAACGTACAAACTCCTTACAGATAGCGGCCAGAATTGAACCTGGTCACTGGCGCTGTAATAGCGTTACACTAACCACTACACTACTGTGCCTGCACATGTCTTCTGTTTGCTCCTTGCCACTAATTACTTGAACAGTCCCATACAAAGCAAATGCATAAATGCACAAATCCGCCACTTGATTTCCATCAATTCTGTCAATCCCATTCGACATTAATTATAACATCTAAACTTTCCCCTGTTATTGGGGAGACCATGAGGCAGCCTTACTTTGGTATCTATCATAAACCTGCTCAGGTTTCTTTGATGTTGCATATTAACAAGTAGTCAAGTATTATCTTCCCTCTCCTAAACATTTCTCTCTCTTGTTAAATTGAATAAATACAAAAACATTTTTTCAACATATATTGTAAATTAGTTATGAACAATACATAGCCTAATGAGAAGGGCTGTCCAAGTCTTTGTTGATGATTGAGATTTGGATCACGGAATCTGAGTGATCACAGACACAGTTTGATTAACATTTTTATTTCTCTCAGCTTACTAACAAGTCTTTGTGTTCTGATGTAGGATTATCCATGGCAAAGAATAGCTCTTCTCAAGCCTCCAGACCAATGATTTTCAAACAGTGTGATCAATGAGAAAGTAATATAAGTGCAAATAGGGGCCGAGACAGCAGGGATTTCTGGGCCTGCTTGCAAGGCTTGGGGCTGCCTTTGACCCAAGGGACATAACTTGGATTATCCCTCTAAACAAGGATGTTTGTGTGGAGTCTGTGTTTCATAAAAGATAAGCCAATTTGTGATCTGCGCAGCAGTATAAACATATTTTGAGAAGACGAACAGGATGACAGGATTATTTCTAAATGCGTAAAAGAAGTAAGAGATTTCACTTTCATAAATGTTTCTGACCAGTACAATAAGAGGCACAAACATTTATTATATTTACAGACCTTCTGAACAATCAGAGCTTTTCACTCACTATTCTGAATAAACTGTGATCAGATAGACGAGAATGTGACAAACTATGAAGGGATAAAGCAAATTAAGGGCACCAAAACACTCAACACAAACAGAAGATCAGGATTTGTTCTGTGACATTGAGAGATAAATTCATGGAGTCTTGGGTTAGAAAGTTGATCTTAAGCACAACTCTATGTGCTCCTCTTCCTTATTTCAATAACTACTCAGCAGGGTAAGCGCAGGAATGCTTGCATCCTGAAGAAATGCTTGAAAGAGTGAAGTACCTCCAGAATATTGCAGTGAATTCACTGCTAAGGATATGCTCCCTTCACAGAGCTCAATCAAATGTAGATTGGCAAATTACTTTGCCAAAAATCTCTATTTAGTCTTCATGTAACTCTCCATTTTAATTCTCCATTCCAATCCCCCTTTGTCCTCAAACTCCTGTGCTGTTCCAATAAAGTTTAATATAAACTCAAGAACTGCAGTTTATCTTCTACCAAGTATTTTCCAAAAGGATGTTATTGATTTGACAACTTTAGATCAAATCACTGATCTTGACCTTTACCTTGATATTTTTTACTTCATAGAGAATGGCTGCACCTGAGCTATTATGACAGAGGAAGGCTTGGGCTGCTGCCTGGGGTAGGAATCCTTTGGAGGAGACATGGCCAGTGTGCTGGCTTGCAAATCTAAAAGCTACTTGTCTTCCTTCAGTCACTCTTCATTTTGTCAGATTTTTCCTACTTCCCCTTGCATTCCTGGTTAACTCTGTTTCTCTCTCCATTGCTCCAGCTGAATGTTTTCTGGAGTTCTTTTTTATTTTTACTTGGGATTTCTAGTATCCACAATATTATGCTTTGTAGTTTGAGTTGATGAAGGCACCTACCCCTTTCTTACCATTGCTGGCAACATTTTCAAACATTGATTAAACTCCTGATGACTACTTCAGGCATTTTACTGCTTCAGAGGTGACATGTTTTTACAAGTTATTGTTTTTGTTGTGGTTTGTTGTATCAAATTTGCATTAATGTGGTAAGTTCATGTGTTTCCAGTATCACTCACCTGCCACAAATATTTGAAGCTTTTATCCTCGATCACCAGTACACAGGGGCAGATCATTCACTGTTCCAAAGTCACCATCTGCCTGCCGTTGTTCCAGTGTGCCCTTTGAATGCACTGGAAGCTCAGCTGCCAACTCATCGCATGGCCCAGTGAAGCACAGGGCTGTCTCAGCAAAGGCAGCTGGTTACATTTGCGGAATGGCTTTGACAGCTGGGGGAGCAACCCACACTCGCACACACTTGCGCGCACACACACGCACATCAGACTCCGGGGCTGCTGAAGCTATGATTGTGGTCTTTGACATTGACAAATACTTCTTAACATTTAGGACATGTAAAAATAAAAATATTTAAACAATATTACATTTTGAAAATTATCAGATGTCTACACACTAAACACCAATTAAAATAATTGAAAATTACGTAAGTAAATAGTTAAATCATAAGTGCTTTCCTTTCTCCTCAGAACAATATTTTTCATTCCTTGAATGAAGACTGCCATGCTTACACCAGGTTTAATGTCACATGTGATTTCCCTATCTAAGATAGAGCTGTATGTAAGATATCTACTCCAAATCTAAGTCAAGCAGTGAATTAACTGAAATTTATAAACCCATAATTTATTTCCATCTCCTGGAAAAATTACTCCAAAACAGTAAATGATTTCATGTGGCTTCAGAGGTCAAGAGTTTCTCTGTTGCAATGATGCAGCTTGTTCTCCCAGCAAACCACCTTTGATCAGGTGGCAACTATATAATGAAAACAACTATATATGGTTCTAATAAGTTATTGATGGAATATAACTGGAACAGACCAAGGGCATCTGGCAAAAATTGGTAGGTCACGAGAGATTTGCTGATCTCATCTTTAATCAATAAGATTGTTGTACTCCCAGTCAAAACAGACAATATAATCAGTTTTAAAATGGTAGAATAATTGCCCTGTAGAGATGTCTTTCCAGTGGAATTTATCAGAAGAAGCTCAGACTAATAAGTTTGTTAATGATACTACAATTTTAGATGAGCTCATAAATATATCATATCTGCTTGTCAAACATAATTATCAACACAATGGTGCAAATAGGCTTTTACTTTCACACATTAGGCACCAATTTTTCATTGCACATTACTTTCTGACATGAATAATTCTTTTTGTATACATAAAATGACTAGCTTGGAAATATATACTAGTACTTCTCATCTACCCCAGTATCTGGGCAGCATTTTATTTCTGGGTATTTATTACTTGCCTCCACCTCAAAGAAAATCATGACAAATTAAAATAAATATACTGTCTCATTTGAAAATGGAGATGATAAAACATTTCTCAAATTAAATGAAACCATGGCATGGGATACTTTTACAAATGTCTTTTGAGTGCTGACAGCTGACCCTTTACAAGCTCCCAGTTAATCTGCTCAAAACCAGTTTAGATAGATGGGGTCTTTGTACTGTTTACTTGTACCTCAAAATTGCAGTTGATATCTCATATACATCATCAGACACTGACTGACATATTGCTAGTGGCCATCTGCTTGAAACAGCTGGGTGCACTGACCATCCATCAAGTTAGCAGAGCGGGAAGTGACCCAATACCATTTTCAGGCAAATCAAGCAATTTTGCATTTGTCAAAATGGAACCTCAAACAGCCAAGCCTGTCATTTATAAAGAATGTTGGCATGTGACTTTCACTTTGAAATCTTGCTCTTAAAGTTGCAATCTGCACAAAGATTCATGCAATGTGTTTATCGTTAAGTAGAGCAACTACCCAAACAAATTACAATCGTCAGCCTGGCCTCAGGAATTTCTTCGGTTACTGAATTTGCTTTTACCCTGTATTTGAATTTGTGACTCTTTATAAATTACTTATGGATTGTTCCACTGAATAATACTTCTATCACCCTGTTATGTGTTTCCATATTTTGATTTTTTTCTCTTGTAAATAAAGCTAAATCCCCAAAGAAGAGGTCAAGTGTGGGTGAAGGAAACTTGTTTAGGATTCATTATATTCAGCATACACAGCCAGGGGATTTGGATTTTGCAGCCATCATCTATTAGATCACTGTTCAGATTAACAGCTTAAATAATCAGTTTTGAATCCAATGTAATAGTAAAAGGCATTAAGTGCTATCTCAGAGCTCTTTTGCTTGAGTAAATCTGACAGTTTGGAAAAAAAAATGGGGTGACCGTAGGCCAAGTCACAGTGGCTTGCCACAGGAGTTAATACTCATGCATCACTGGCTGGCGCTAAGCCCTAATGGGATGCTTGCAAATGGCTGTGTGACAGCTTTAGTTCAGGAGGGCAAAGTGCACGGAGTGCAGATTCGTACTGGATAAAAGTGACTTATCATTCCCTTCCCTCAAGTTCATCATCATCAGAAAGCAAAATGAAAAATTAATCGGATCTGCTGCAATGTTAGGGCTCTGACTCATCCAACCGATTTAGAAAAATAAATTCATCCTTTTTTTTAAGTCTTATGGGAAGGTTTTGTTCAGGATTACTCAGAATCTGATGGGTGCCACAACATAAAAAAATGCTTAACATTTGCTTAAAGCAGAGAATTCTTTCATGTGACTGAATTAAAATTAGGAGGAAAACTTGGCAGCAGTTTTCCCTAAGGCTTATGTGCCACAGAGAGAGTAAGACCATAATCTGTGATATTGAGATAAAGAGAAATGTCAACACTAGATAAACACTAGTGATCTCTTGAAGTGTTCAAAAGTGAATTAAAGCCTAGATATTTTATAAAAACAATCCATCACATGAAAGAAAATACATTGCTCTTGTGTTGGTTTTAGTCACCTTATTGATTCCAACAGGCTGCAACATTTCTGCTCTTTAGCAGTTCCTCAGATTCACACCACTGTTCTTGACTAACCAGCTTTTTCAGAGAGAGATGCAGTAGTGGAGAGTGGAGGGTTGGGGTAGTGAGAGTGCAAAGGGAGGGTCAGTAGGTGGATCAGTGATATCCATTTGGAGGCTCATGCTGGCAAGTGAGATTTGGAACTGATTGATATTTTGTTGCAGGTATGGTAACTTGATGCATATGTCCAACAGAGTCATGGTGCACTAGGGTGCAATGATAATCGACCAATACTCTTGCCTCAATAATGGTACCTGCAAAAGTACAACTATTGCTAAGGTAGAGGGCACAATGTGAAAATCATCCCACAAGCCTCATGGGCAATGCATTTGCCTTACCCAATAATAACAATAGAGTTGTTATTCATGCACAGTAACATCTATCAGACCTACAGTAACAGACCTACAGATAACACAGTGTTCAAGAGTCATGAGAACTTATGCCCTAAGTCACCAGTTTCTCTCAAATGCCACATGTTAAGTGACTCATAAACTGTACCCCAAAACGTCATTTTCTGAAAGAAATCTATCTAAATAATGAACTATCATTTTCCCAGGGAATTTCTTTCAAAGACTGATCATTGTTTCATTGTTTTCCCTATATTGTCTTGAATGTACATACCACACCACCGAGTACAAATGTAGGCTGGCTTTACAGTTCTAGACAAACTGAAATAGCTACTCATTTTCTCAGGTCCATGGTCTCTGGCAAATTTACATGAAGATTACGGCAGTAAAGTGGGAAGAGTATTTACCCCCTGGAGAACCCTTCAATCTGTTGGTCAAGCTATGAAATGATTACTTCTGGAACCTGACTGGGTTTAGGATCTGCTGCAATCTGCTGCAATGTTACCAAACACAGGTTGGAGGAACAACATTTCATATTCTCCTTGGGTAGAAACAATAAAAGGTACAAACAATAAATTTTCCTATTTCAGGTAATTCATAGCTCCAGTCTTCTCCTCCTACATTCACTCACCCACCCACCTAGGTTTCTTCTCCCTTTGTTTATTCTTCCTATCCCCTCCCTTCATCTCTTCCCCAAATGTTTTCATCTGCTTATCAACCCCTCCCACCTAGTTCCACCTATCACCTACCAGCCTCTGTTCCCTCCTCCCCTCCCCCACCCCTTGTACTGCTCTATACTGGCAAACTCTCTTCTTCCCTCTCAGTCCTGATGCACGATCTCAGCCCAAAATGTCGAATTACACCTTTTACCTCCACAGATGATGCTTGGCCCATTGAGTTCTTCCAGTGTTCTGTTTTTTGTTTTAAATTTCAGCACCTGCACTCTCTTTTGTCTTCATTGAGTATCCTGTATGCTGCCTGGGTGTTCAACTAACAACAGGAGTATTTTCAATGAAAGATCTATATTTTGAACCTAAACAATTTTTGCTGCAATATTTCTCACAATGTTTCTCACAATATTCACAACATAATTCACTCTCAAGTGATAAAATTACTGTGAGAAGTGGCATATTGTTAGACTATGGGAGATTATCCCATCCAACAATCTTTTGCAGCAAGCTTCCTAAATCTCCTGAGCTTTGACATACTGAGAGGTTGGTGATGTAACTAATTAGATTGTCTTAATGGGTTTCACACCCTTACATTGTTTCTGCTCGCTCTTTGAGACATATCTCAATGGGTTTTGTGATGCTTCAGTGGTGATAAGGTTGTCTACCAATGCACAATCCAGATTCAATCACAAAGATCTGTTTTTCAAGTCATCCATAGGTTAACATAGCAGCTTTATCCCAACAGACACAACACCAGTGCAGTCATTCAGTTTTATCCTCCAGGATTCAATTCTTAAGTGTCTGAAGATTTTGATTCCTAAGGATCACATTCACATCTTGGTTTCCTGCTTTTAGAAAGCAAGAAGCCTTCTTAATTTCCTTTTTTCTTTCAGTTTCATCTCTTGTCTCTGGAGTTGGCAAATCAAAATAAGCAGATAGATTACCATGATCAAATACAAATAAATTAGATATAATTCAGAGACAAGCATGTATCTCAATGTCCTTTCTAAATTGGTGCTGAATTATCTTCTAGTATAATCATGTAGTTTTTGTGTTTGTTATTCCAAATTACAATAATGATGCTGTCAATCATTCAATTCCTTCGTTAATGCCTTAAAGTTCTCTTGCATGGATAGAATGGCAAACACACAGTAGTTACATTATCATGTAAATCATCTTACAAAACACCCTTTCCAGAAACGTTAACTCTATGAATACGTGCATGTAAGAAAATGTAGAACTTTGAATAGTACAGAACAGGAAACGACCCTTCAGCCTAGCATGTCTGTGCCGACCATGATGCCAATCCAGCTAATCCCATCTGTTTGCACATGGTGTATATGTCTGTATTCCCTGCCTGTTCACGTGTCTCTCTCAATGCCTCTTAAACATTGCTATTGTTCTGCTTCTATCACTTCCCCTGGTAGCATGTTCCAGGCACCTACCACTATCTGTGTCAAAAACTTGCCTTGGTATTGGTATTGGTTTATTATTGTCACTTGTACTGAGGTACAGTGAAAAACTTGTCTTGCATATCGATTGTACAGGTCAATTCATAACACAGTGCAGTTACATTGGGTTAGTACAGAGTGTATTGATGTAGTACAGGTAAAAACAATAACAGTACAAAGTGTCACAGCTACAGAGAAAGTGCAAGGTCACAACAAGGTAGGTCGTGAGGTCATAGTCCATCTCATCGTATAAGGGAACCGTTCAATAGTGTTATCACAGTAGGGTAGAAGCTGTGCTTAAGTCTGGTGGTATGTGCCCTCAGGCTCTTGTATCTTCTACCTGATGGAAGAGGAGAGAAGAGAGGATGACCAGGGTGAATCTCCTCTAAACTTTCCCCCTCTCACCTTATACCTATGCCCTATGTCAAATGCCCTCTACTATTTAGAAAATAGAACATAGAACATAGAACAGTAGGAACAGGGCCTTCAGCCCATGATGTTGAGCTGAACTAATTAAACGTAATTAAATGCCTAACTAAACTAATCCCTTCTGCCTGCACAATGTCCATACCCCTCCATTCTCTGCACATTCATTTGCCTAAGAGCCTAAAAGCCTCTTAAATGCGTCTGTTGTATTTGCCTCCACTACCACACCCGGCAGCGCATTTCAGGCACTCACCATTCTCTGTGTAGGTGGGTGCCTGGAATACACGCTAATCCAGGCAACATCCTAGTGAACCTCTTCTGCCCCCTTTCCAAAGCCTCCACATCTATCCTATAGTATGGTGACCAGAACCAGCTACAAAAATTTCAAATGAGGCCTAACCAAAGTTTTATACAGCTGCAAGATGACTTCCCAACCTTCACACTCATTGCCCTGACCAGTGAAGGCAAACATACCTTCTTATCACCCCATCCACTTGTGTTGCCACTTTCAGAGAGCAATGAACCTGCATTCCAAGATCCTTCTGCACATCAATGCTCCTCAGGGTCCTGCCATTTAGTGTATACTTTCCTCTTGCATTTGACCTCCCAAAATGCATCACCTCATACTTGTCTGGATTAAACTTCATCTGTCATTTCTGCACCTAAATTTCCAACTGATCAATATCGTCCTGTATCCTTTAGCAACCTTCCTCACTATCCACAACTTCAAAAAGTTTTGTATCAGTGAATCCACTCATCAATCTTAATTGTAATTTCAGGAGTAAAACAAAAAATTCTATTCTCAATGGGGCCTGTCAGATTGTTGCATTGGTATTCTCAGTAATAGTATTAACTAACTCAATGTTGTATGTCATATAGTTGCAACAGAGAGAGAAAGATTCCCAATGCACTGTGATGTAAACTGAGTTGTATGAATTGAATAAACTCCATAAAATAATTTCCACCTGTGGTGCTGGGCTTTTGTTGATCTGAGCCAATGTTCTCTTGACCTTAGATAAATGATTTTGTTTGATTTTATGGACAGAGAGTAACCTCTATGGCAAGCAGAGAGAAATTCCATATATGGGTATCTCAGTAGATCAGGTATAAAGTTGTGAAGTTTGTTGTTTGAGTGTGGCAAAAAGCTAGCTGAACAAAAAAAGTTAATTTCCTGTAGTTGTCAAAAAAATTTCTTTTATTTCTATTTTGAATAATGACAATGTTGAATCTAAACTTTATAAGGACAAAATTTGGGAGAATGAAATGTTCTTGAGTTATCTTTTACCTAAATAAAGACAAATTCAACTCTGAAATAATAAGTGTCTAGACATGTGGCATAACAAGGAATTCCTTTTCCCAAAGAATGCTGAATGAGTGGCACTGTGCAAACAAATGGGTTTCAGCTTTATATCAGCTCAAACATATCACATGCTCCTTTTGTTAAAATTAATGTAGTTTTCCTGAAAGACTTTCTCAGATAACATCATTTTGCTGTCACTGGTTATGGAGCTTTTTAACTAAGCTGTGATTAAGGTCTCTTCAATGTTTGCCAAAGATGTGTTTTTATGCTGATAGACAGTCCTGAGAGCCTACCATTGAATGATTGAAACCTGGATAAACATATGTATCAATCAGCTTTCTCTTGAGTATAATAGATAAAGGAAAGGGAGCATTGGCTATTTTACAACTATTCGCTCAGTTTGGAACATTAAACAATTCATTGATCAACATAAAATATCAGTGCCTGGAATTTCTGCTGGCCTTTAGTCTTTTTCTCAGCAGAATTTGTCTATAATTGACATAAACTGTGCAATTTGGAATGGAAATCTGGACTGTTGCATATCCAATCCTGTGATATTTCCATTAGTTTAGAAGTGCCAAGTGGGTATTGACTGAGCAATTTGCTAGGAATGAGGTGAGGGCAGGAGAAGTGCTTGTCAACAGGAGGGAGACCTAATTTTAAAAGTGCATTAAAAATGCTCTCCATCCATTCATTTATTTTGTCTACTCTATGACTTCTGTCCATTGTTTCCTTTTTCCCTCCATAGAGGAAGGATGGAACAGAAGGACAGTAGAGAGAAAGACACCCAGAACTGGCAGCAACTCTCCAAACATCAGCCCATCAGCCAACTAATATCTGCTGAAGGTGTCAATTGAGGCATCAGAATGCATGACATTGGAACTGGATGCAGAGGATGGGGGGGGGGGGGGGGGGGTGGGTGGGGGGTGGGGGGTGGTGGTGCGGGCTGCAGGTGGTGTTGGTCTCAGACCTACTTGGAAGATTTTCAATTCTTCCAGCCACATTACAGACACTATTCAGGCAAGTGGTGAGTTGTCAGCAATGAATGAAAAGTGATCATGTGCATAATGAAAACCTTAAACATCCTTACCTTGAAAGTTTTGATTCATAACTTTAATCATCTACTGAGCTCTCACCTATCTCCCAGAATGTGCAGCAAGAGGAGTGCAACAATGATTCCTCAGAGAGGGTGAACCATCACATAGCTTACACCTAACAATGACAAATGTGGATAGTCACCCTTTAGTAAAGTAGATGGTTCAGTTTTCATATGGTCACTCAGTTCAGTGGGAGGAGATGGCAGTGACCAGAACAGCAGTGGTAAGTCTACATCGGAGGGTAAGAGACTCTCCAAGTTCTGCTGAGTTGAAAACAAACGATACACTTCAGAAACAGGATACTGCGCGAGCAACAGCAAAAATGGGTTTGAGGTACTGACAGGACCTTAAACTCCACTGTGTATGCTTGCAGGGAGATTACAGCAAACTATCTCAAGCATAAATGGAGTGATGTTGAACTTTTCTGATAACATCTCAGAACATCAAAAGAGCAACCAGCTACATTGTGAGCAAGCAGACTGTAAAGACGGCTGGACTATGAATGTCACCTTTGACAGATGACCTAGCTTTGGCCATTCAGCACCTCACTGACCTGCAAGAGTGCTCAGCAGTTCATTGTATGTAGGGAAGTGTGAGAGAACCAGAGCACTAAATGTGGGTTTCGTACCACGTTTATCCTGGATGGACCCTGAGATTACAGGTAATGGTAATATATACTTCTGCTGTTGCAGATGGTCAACAGAGTCTTACTGATGACCAATTTTATGCTGACAGGTCTATTCTGAATCTACCTTAGACCATAGAACCATAGAACAGTACAGCACAATACAGGCCCTTTGGCCCACCATGTTGTGCCAACCTCCAAACCACTCCTAAGACTATCTAACTCCTTCTTCCCACATATCCCTCTATCTTAAATTCCTCCATATGCTTATCTAACAATCTCTTAAACTTGACCAACGTATCAGCCTCCACCACCACCCCAGGCAGCGCATTCCATGCACCAACCACTCTCTGGGTGAAAAACCTCCCTCTGATGTCTCCCTCGAACTTCCCCCAAATTACCTTAAAGCCATGACCTCTTGTATTAAGCATTGGTGCCCCGAGAAAGAGGCGCTGGCTGTCCACTCTATCTATTCCTCTTAGGCAGCATGATTGTAGTGCCACACAATGTCATCCTTGGAGTGGGGATGGCACTTTGTCTCCACAAGAACTTTGAGGTGGTCACTTCTACCAGTCATGTTATGGACAGATGTATCTGCCACAGGTTAGTTGCTGAGGATGAGGCAAAGTAGGTTTATCCTTTGTGTTAGTCCACTTACCACCTGTCGCAGTTCTTTGGGACTTGGCCAGCTTGGTCAGTGATGGCGCTACCAAGCCACCATGTGATGGAATTTGAAGTCCCCCACACAGTGTACATTCTTTCTATATATTGTTTGCTTTTTCCAAATGTTTCAACATGGAGCAGCACTGATTCAGCAGGGAGGGAGAATGGTAGGTGGCAAACAGGAGGAGTTTGCTTTGCCTATGTTTGACCTGATGGTGTGGAGTCAATGCTCAGGATTACTGCATCTACTCCATCCCACTTGTATGTCACTGTGCTGCTCCTTCTAAAAGCGGGGAAAGGGCATACCCCAGATAGTTAGAGTCTGGCATATTGTCTTATTCCATGACAACTCTGTTATGTTATTGCCTGCAAAGACTGTGGAACAGCTTTCCCTACTTAGATACCAGTTGTCAGAAATTTGTATAGCTGTGTTAAAGAATCTGTCTCAACACACTCATTTTGTCACTTTCCACGAGACAAATTTGTGTGCAGTTTAACAGAGAAGCAAAATCAATCTAAATTATTGAATACACAAGATTTAAAGTTAGGTCCTGCATGTAAAACAGCCACACTGACTGTTTCTAAAATGCAAACAAAATTTATCTGGTGCATAACTCAGTGTGAAGGTTGTATATGAGCAAATGACAGCAGCAATTTCTGGAGCTCTGATACCAAGCTCTGGTTTGAAAGGTGAGAGTTGTGGGAAATGTTACAACCAATGTAATGGAAATCATCCATCATGAAGGTGCCAGTTTAGAGCAACAAAATGTTTCAATTGCAAAAATAAAAGGACATACATCCTCGAAATTTACTTACATATTTTGGCACAGAAATAAGCCATTCTACCCAAAGGGCCTATGCCTGCTACCAGCACAGCAATCCCATCAGATCCATCCCCTCCTCTTCTATTTCCCTTCAGCTCTGCAAATTGTTTTCTCTCAGATGCCCATCAACTTCCCTTTTAGATTTTTTTTGCCATTTATCTACACTAAGGAGTATTTTACAGTGACCAGTCAATCAATCAGTAAACCTTTGCAACTCACAATCATATCTAAATTTTTAGAGTAATGTGCAGATCCACCCAAAGATACATAACCAGCTTTAAAGGGCACAAAACTCCCATACGTATTAAGCCAATTTATTTCAGGATTGGTTGGGTACAGTGTACAAGGTAAGGTTCAAATGGAGGAAGAGTTGAACAAACTCAAATGACATAGTGTGATTGTTAAAACTCCACAAAGTAATTGGACAATATTGATTGTTGTCGCGCTCAAAGCAAACAAAACTGTTCGGTTTTGTGGGATTAAAAGTAAACCTCGACTGAGCTATGGACAATGAGCAATACATTTTGCTAATGAGACAGGTTCTATATGCTGATCTGGCAGGGGCAAAGGTCATCCGGACCTGTCACATATAAATGCACGATTAAACCAGGATAAAAAAAGACAATACTATCTAAAAATTAGCATATATGAGGCTTTATACTGAAAGAGCTTTATGAAATGATAGCTTCATCCAAAGCATTTCAGGCTATCGTGGACAAGATTTTAAAGGGTGTTCAATGTCATCTATGCAACCAAGATAATGTTTTGGTTATCACAACAGCCATAGAGGAAGAGAAAGTAATTATGGAAATAATGAAATTGATACAGCAAGGTCCACTATTAATGCAAGTGTGTGAGTGCTAATTTGGATACACATGGATGGGAATATAAAGCTTTTCTATCATAGATGTAGACACAAGAAATTCTGCAGATGCTGGAATCTGGAGCAATACACAAAAAGTGCTGGAGGAACTCAGCAGGTCTGACAGCATCTATGGAGGGAAATAAACAGTCGACAATTCGGGCCGAGACCCTTCATCAGGACTGGAAAGGAAGAGGGCAGAAGCCAACATAAGAAGGTGGGGGGAAGGGGAGGAGCACACGCAGGCAGGGGATAGGTGAGTTCAGGTGATGGGGGAAGGTAGGTGGGTGGGGGAGGAGAGGAAGATGTAATAAGCTGAGAGGTGATAGGTAGAAGAGGCAAAGGGCTGAAAAAGAAAGAATCTGGGAGGAGAGGGCAGTGGACAATGGAATAAAGGATGGAGGAGGGGAGAAGAGGAGATGGGCAGGTCATCAAGGAAGGGGAAGGGAGCCACAGGAATAAGGGAAGACAAAGGAGTCGGGAAGGGGGGAGAAAAAAATGGGTGCGGTTACTGGAAGTTCGAGAAATCAATGTTGAGGCCATCAGGTTGGGGACTCCAAGGCAGAATATGGGGTGTTGTTCCTCTAACCTGTGTCTAGCCTCAATGTGGCAGTGGAGAAGGCCATAGATAGACATGTCAGTATGGGAATGGGATGTAGAATTGAAGTGAGTGGCTACCAGGAGGTCCTGACTGTCGCAGTGGACGGAGCGAAGGTGCTCAACGAAGCGGTCACCCAATCTGTGTTGTGCCTCACCAGGAGGCCGCAACAGGAGCATCGGATGCAATATCATGGATGTTGCAGGTTGATCACAAATCAAAGCTGTATCAAATGGAATCTCTTATAAGCAAAAGACAACAAAAAAGAATAATGGTAGAACCTCATTCAGAACATTTGGGTATTGTAAGCATAACAGCTGCCATAGTTTTATCTACTAGCCCAACGTAATCAAGATTCTGGAAGATCTAGCCAAGAAACTCACCACCTCCCAAGACTGCTGATCACAGTCATCGAGAGAACCACTCTAAATGTGGAAGTGATTGAGGCCAATGTGTTCACATATACAACAGCGAGAAAGGTGTGGACTATTTCCTGCTGTACAGCCAGTCAAAATGAATTGAGGTAAAGCAAGCAGATCCATGCCCATCATTGACAACGCTGAAGAAGAACTCGGTCCCATTTTTGGAAAACATTGTTCTTGGAGGTTATATCTGATAATGGTTTGCAAATATGGTACTTTGAAAACAAAGTGGGATTAAACATCTCTTCATTATCCCTATCACCAGATTTAAATGGAGAAGCTGAAAGGTCAGTGTATACAGTGATAGAGGCACTATAGAAGCAAGTGATGCAAAGCAGATTAAGTTTTACAGTGAAGCATTATCTTGCAGATTTTGTTTTGAGCTGCAGTTGATGTTGCACTCCATGACAGAATGTACAGGATACTGATGTACAGGAAACTCAGGGCATGCCTGAGTCTGGTTCAGCTGAAACTGGAAGGGAAAATGTAAGAAAGGAAGTTGAAACAAAACAAACATTACATTTTCAAAAATGGGAAGAGGTTCACATTACATGATGATCTTTGTGTGCTGAGATCACAAAGCAGATCAGGATGAAAAAGAGGGGATATTGGAGAGATTGTCAAGGTATGCATTTCTAAAAGAACCTGAGATATTTAGAAAGCATTTGATCTCAGTGCAAGCTACCCAAGAGATTTAATGAGGACAATTGCAAGTTTGATTATACACCTGAAGTGAGTCCGACAGTTATTGAAGAAGAGTTGACATAACATGACTGAAGAGAGTCAGAAACTGTCAACTTCACTGAGTCAAGAGATAGATACTACATCAGCAACATCCAGGATCAATACAAGGAGCATCAGTACAATTACAAAGGCTGCAGAAAATTCAAAACCCAGTTAATCAGTTAAGCTTGTAAATGTTGTTAAACAAATTTCTCTTTCTTTGTCTTTTAAAGGGGGAAGCAGCATAGTAAGTGTAAATAAGTGTGATGTCAGTATTTTGATCATGTTAGTATCCTGGTGCACCGATAAGAATCTCAAATAAACAATGCACGTCTTTTAGAGCTTTCTGTGTTTCGCAAGCATTACTCTGCATGTCACTGCTCTTAAAACCAGGAAGCCAAGGGACATGTACATTACACTGGATAATTTGCATACACCTGGAGAAAGCAAGCTGGCAGGAACTTTTGATCTAGGAGGCAGCAATGACCTATCATCTCCTGGTGTGATGATCTGAGTTCGCCTAACTACTAATGTTCTGACCTATTGCAGAAACTCAGCCTTTCCTTGTAGATCCATTGTACAGGCTATAGCCTCCTGTGAGCTGTAGCTTAAGCGCATCTTGTGTGTATCCAGAGGTGCGTCAGATGCCACATACTGCTGTAATTGAGAATCCTATGGTTGTCACCCTACTTTTCATCTGCATTCCATGGTATTAGTAAGTGAACAGTACCCATCATAACAACTTTGCAATAAGCAGGTAGGCAGATCCACTAGTGTTGACAAAGCTAGCACTAATTCTCATAAAAAATTTTCAAAGTTTGTTTAAGAAATAACCAACACAATTTCTGTGAAGAAAGCTTCTCACAAATTACAAGAGAACACCCATTAAACTGTAGTGTTTATAGTGAGATTAGCTTGTTAACCCCTCTGCTCTCATTCAATGCTACTCAGCTCCTCCTGTAGTTTCACTGGTGAGTTTACAGAGCCCTGGAAACCTGTGCACCTAGAGTTAAATTCACTCCTGTTATGTTCACTCTTAATGAGTGATTAACATATTTCAATTGGCAACCCACATCTCACAAAGGAGTGTCCCTGTCAGTGCCTAACACGCTTGGGTTAATTGAAAGTTGGAATGCTTGTGGGACGTTTACCACCAACAATTTTCTGGGGGATTTTCAGCTCCTCCATCCTCCAAACCTGCTATAAAGTATATCCATTCTCAGGGATTAAGTTTCTTCATCATGCTGTAATCCACAATTCTGTGCAGTCCTCAGGGTCAATTATTTTGAATGGCCCACTAATTGTGCGCTTCCAGGCCTTTGTGTATCCTCTTGGAATTACCTTTTTATTTAGGGAACAAGGACACTAATCGATATGTTTTAAGAGATTTTTTTAAAAAATCAATTTTCTAATAAACTACTGTTCACCAATATAACTAGAAAATGCCTCAGTTTAATTTATCTTAGTTATTTTCAGTTTTAAATTTTGGCCAATCTTAAACTGTAATTGAAAACATTTGTAATTGTTCTCAAAGAAAGTATGGACTCTGTCCCAGGTATTGAGGAGAATAACAATTAATATTTGTAAAGAGCCTTTATTGTAAAAAAAATATACTGGGGCAAGAGGAAAGCCAATGATTTAGCTAAGGAAATGTTAAGTGAGGCAACAAAAGTTTTGTCAAGGATGTCAGATTTTCAGAAGAGTATTAAAGTAAGAAAGGGAAATGGAGAAATGGGGAGATTTCAGGAGGGAATTCCAAATATGGACAGAAGAAGATATGCACATTGATGGTTTGGGAAAGGTGGAAAGTGTGGTATGTATCAAAACTATTCTCCATTTTCAACTAGAACAAATCACATGCAGAATACTAACTGCATTTCAATCAAAAAATAGGATATTATGGGGCATGTATTCATGGTGAGCTCCAAAGCTATCACATGTGAGCATATTTTATGCTTTCAGTGAAAAACAAAATTAGAATTTGACTTCAAATTCAAAAATGAGTGTGTGAATTTTTCAAGACAAAAACCAGCATCATTGAACTCTAGCAGGCAACAGAGAGACAAGAGGAGCAAGCAACAAAGGTTAGTTACTGAGGAGCAGTGAAGTGGTTGAATGTTGATTCAGTGTTAGGAAATAGAATGGTAATATAACCTTATTTCTGAAAGAAGTCATAAGAATGGATTGATAAAAAAGCAGTATTATTGACATATTTTATGAACAAAATACCTTTTTTGTAATGCAGTTTATAATTTACTTTAAGCTGGTGCTGCTGTATGTTATCTTTGAAGGAAATTGTAAGTTAGGAAAAGAATCTATTCTTGAATTTAAAGAAATATGAAATGTAAAAAAGTATGAGTGTGCACCTGGTATTGACCTTCAGAGTTTCATTATCCAGAATGAAGATAAATGTTCAGTCTGCAGCAGTACCACAACATATTCCTGTAAAGATATGTGTGTGTTTCAGTACTTCTGATGTAATCTTCAAAGAATGACTACACTAAGTTACTGAGTGCAGATCTGCATATTTGTAAGGCCAGCCATTGTATTACTGGGAGTGTTGGTACCTATAGTGCTTTTGCCCACACCTGTGGTATCCAGTGGATCCTGTTTGCCATGAGATGGGTTGCCTTTGATGTCTTGTGCTGACAAGTAGTGAAATATTAATGGTCGGTGTGCATTCAGGATTAAGGTTAGGAAGATTGAGGGTCAGGAACACGGGGTCAGAGCTAGGCTGGGAGTATGGGCTGAATGTGCAGCTGGAGTTGAGGTTGGGATCAGAATCAGGAACATGGGTAGGTTTGAGGTCAGGGCTGGGGTTGAAGTATGGGTTGGGTGGGCAGCTGGAGTCTAAATTGGCGTCAGAGTCAGGGACATTGGAGGATCAGGAACATGGGTAGGTTTTTAGCCAGAGGTGGGGTCTCGATAGTAGACTTGGTGTGTGGCTGGAGCTGGGATCAGGCTTGTGATGAGGAAAGCCAGGTGTTAGAAACATGGGTAAGTTTGTGCCTGTAGCCAGGGTCCCAAATGCTTGCATGCTTCAAGACAATTAACAGCTGGAGGAACTCAGTGGGTCAAGCAACATCTATGGAGGCAAAGGGATGATCAATGTTTCAGGATGGGACCCTGCATCAGGACTGAGAGTATAGGGGGAAGATAGGCGGTATGTAGAAGTGAGAGTGAGGGGTGAGACAGAGGATGGAAGGTGATAGGTGGAACCAGGTGAGGTGGAGATTGATGGGCAGATGGAGACAGGTGGGGGAGAGGGCATTTTTGAGATAGAGTGCTGTGGATCCATTTGACAAGCTGCAAGATCCACTGGAAGTCAATGCCCTATTCCTCTTGAATAATGAAAACATGGTGTATTAGTGTATCCTATCCCCACATTAATCCATGAATGGAAAAGTAAAAGTGCTATGTGTCTAAATTTGCAAAAAGTATATTTGATGCAAAAATAATCAATGGTGGGACAGCAAATATTCCCTGGGTGCTGTTGCCCAACATGGGCAACATAGGAAAATTGGAAGCAGCTTTGGAGGCCTCCAAGACCAACAAAGAGAAAATAAGAGAATACTCATGGGGCCTCAAAACAAAATAAAGAAAATCAGAAGGAGAGACAAGGTGATATGGATTTAATGGAGTAACGTTCAGCTGGTTTGTGGTGCTGAGATTAAAAATAGGAGGGGTAACTTTTAACTGTATGACATCAGTTGACAATAATGTGGGCTGGGGTGGGGGCATCTTTGGGTATTTCTTTGTTATCCAAAGCCCACCTAATGTACATTTCTAGTGGGACTTTAGACAGGTTGTCAGCCCAGCTGCAAGTATGAAGTTGCTTAATTATGCAAATTGATGTCCCGTGTGTTTACAAATGAGCAGAGCCCATGAGTGACTAAACCAATGTTCCTTAGAGGGACTGACGGATACCAATGAAAAAGGCCAGAAAACCACAATGCCCAGAAATGGAATGATAAAGTTGCTCAGCAAAGCAACTATTGGATTGTTGGATTGATATGAAAACTGTCCTTCGGGAGAGGGAACCTGCAATCCTTATCTGATCCTATCGAGAGGTTATCTTGGTCACATTTCAACATGGTTGCTCTTGAATCTCACTGGAACACTGGGTAACATATGGGGAGGCAATGAATGCCAGACTTGCCAACATTATTCTAGCTTGAATTAGAATTAAATGGTGAAATGAGACTGTCATTTGGTGGTCATGAATTAAGGGTGGCATGTAATTGAGGCCTTTCTTTGAACACCTCTTGGACATTTTAATGCCAGCTTTCGACTGGTGACTTGGCTGCTCCTCCAAATCCACATTCTTTTGAAATGAAACCATGAGGGTCTGAAATGGATTGAACAATTTGTTCTGGTATTCAAAGTAGGTCATGTTTCATTTATTGGCATATTAAGAGAGTGCTGCAATTTCACTTAGAATCTTATTTTCATCTTATGAATGCTCGTGACATTATGTTAAATTGCTGACCCTAAATCTATATTTTTGATCAATTCCTCAAAGAGATTGCAGCTGCAATGTATATAATTTGCTTGTATGAGAGAATAGGTTATTGATAGGTATGTAGTGGAATGAGATTGATGGGTGTGGTCTGAGGGCATAGACTCAGCGGACCAAGTGGCCTCATCTGCATGAAAAGGAAATATGAGCAATGTGAGAAATAATTTTTTGCAGTAGCTTGGTTTCACACTGTTTACTGCAAAGTTGTTTGAGAGAAAAAGACCTTTATATCAGTAATGGAACTACAGGATTATCCTAATCAGGTTCTTTAATGCCCTTCAGGGACGGAAGTCTGCCATTCTTATATGGTATAGCCCACATGTAAAGTTGTACAGTAACGTGGCTGACTCTAAGTAGTCCTTTGAAATAGTTTAGTGAGTCACTCAGCTCAACAACAATTAGTGACAGACAATAAATGCTGACCTCACCAGAAGCTCCCATTATCCCTGAATAAACTGGTTAAAAAAATGCTCTGCAGATCAGTAAAGATTGCAGTGGAACTATTCACAAAATTATACTTACCAAGGAGAATTACAGAGAGAAAAAGTACTGAGACATTTTCTGATAAACTGCACTTAAGCGATTCTGTTAAGGCTGTGTTTGGGGAAATTACAGTCCAGGCACATTGGAAATAAATTGGTTTTAAAAGGTTAAACAATTTGTTGGAGGCAGTGTCACAGGTCATATTTATTTTTTAAGAATCTCACTTCACCTGAATGTGCATTTCTATTCATTTCCATATCCACCTGACCTTGAGGGAACAGCTATCTTATCCATCAATATTTTCTGCAGTTCTTTTTTAACCAAGTCTCTGTGGATTAATACCTTTCTAATCGACTTCCAAGACTATATATATTTCTGCATATTATGCGCAGAATTCTGCTTCTTTAACTTTGCAGTAGCCCAGAGTTGTAAATTGGGCAAAGTTAAAGTTTTATGAAGACATTTGTGTTAAAAATGAAGATCGAAAAGTCTCTCATAAGCTAAAGGGTTATTTAGTCCATCAGTTCTCTAAACTTCACTTAGATGAGGTACAGCAATATCAGAGCCAGAAAGCTTTGTTTCATGTTATATCACAGGAGGTAACTAGTCATCAGAGCAATTTTCATCTCCCCAAATTGGTTTTTGAATTTAAGTTAAAATAAAAAAAAAGGAAAACTGTAAACTGACTGCTAATTTGCTTACACTCATTTTACACAATTACACAAAGTTGTGCCCCAATGTAGCTGAAGTCAATCCACACTTTTGCTGTGGAAGGAAATTATGTTAACAGGGTGAGTTCCTTTAACATCTGCTACTTAAACAAATATTTTCATATTGCAGTGGGGATTGGTGCCTTGTGGAGTCTTGATCATGGGTTTGATGTGTTCAGGGAATGAGAACATTGAGGCCTGGTCCTCACTGGTATTTTTGTCATATCAACTCAGCAGCTTGTGGATTCACAATTTGCTTCAGAGACTCAAATCCAGGCTGTCACTTCAGTGTGGTACAGAGGGAATGGAGCACCGTTAGACTGCTCTGCCTTTAGAATGAGATCTTACAGTCCTGTCTGCTGTCTCAGGTGAATCCCAGGGCACTACTTTGAAGAAGATGAGGAAGTGCTCCATTATGTTTTGGACATGAGATGGCAGACAGGACTTTAGTTTAAGATGTATCCCTGAACAAAGCATTGGAAAAATTAGCATTCATCCCTTCCCCTGAGAAAGAATGCGTTGACTGGAACATGGAGTCATCAGGCTCATGAAGAGGATTCCATGGATAACTTCAGTGGCAGACTTGCCAGCAGTAGATGGGGCAGAGCACAGAGCAGGCCTTCACCCTCACATTAAGGGCTGCACCTGTGCTTGAGGCCCATGAAGTTTCAACATGTATATTGCAGCAATGATATCAAATGTTAGTGCTCACTGATTCTGTGCCGAGGACCTCACCTGGAATTCGACAATTGAGTTACACACACACAGAAATACTGACTGTGTTTCCTGATTGATTTTGTACTTCAAATCAGTCACAAAGCACATAAATAAGTGCTGCCTGATTGAATTGTACGTCATTTACTACTGATGCAGCTGCGGACATTATGGCATTATTGATGTCCAGCAGGGCACTAGCCATGGCATGGTGCATAACAAATGGAACCACGTAGTTCAAACGAGCAATGTTTCCACCTTCCTTTGTGCCTGATGTAAGTTTCCTTCAAACAAAATGTGAACAAAATCAGTAAACAAAACTGAGCAAACTCCTGGTTACAGCTGAGGAAACTGCAATCTGCAGCAAGAATTACAACACAGTGATTACAACACAAGAACCCTGATGATTCTTCTCTCTCACCTCTCACATTAATGCCTTGCTTGGCACTGAACTCAACACAGACCAGGGCTAAGGTATTGGTCATGTTTGATCTGAACATCTTATTATAACGCATTTACTGAGCCATTGTGACAGCTACAGTTATAGCACCTTAAAGGTTGTTCTGGAGTGATGTAAGTGCAATGGGGCAACAACTATTTTTGAGCATTGTTTCACCAAAAACGAAAATCAATTGTAATCAATGAAGAATTTTCCTCCTAATCCCCAAGTGTTTAACAGAAGGAAAATCTCCCAAAGTAAAAAGTACAGCTGTGGAAGAATACTAGACTAAAACCTTGGATGGTTCTGTTCTATGTAATGACAATTGAAGGACTATCTGCAATACAAAAGGAAGCAGGAGACTGACAAACCATGTAATCCAACTGTTTATATTGGAGTTGGTAGCCCAGGCCAATGCAACAAGATAACAATGGAGTAATGCGATATGGATGGGCTGTTAGTAAAGAGAGCTCGCCCTAAGTGGTCAGTCAGCAGCTGATCATGCCCTCACACCAGAGGACAACAAGGATAAAGAGGATTATGAACATTTTTATTGTAGCTGGAGGAGCTGATCCGGCCAGTCAAACTCAAGCAAACATGCGAAACTTTGATTGACGATCTGAGGAATGTTCATACACAACAACTATCAGCTAAATTATGATCTGTTGATGGAACAGTTCAAATGATTTGAAAGTAAAATTGTGTAAGTGATTTGCAATCATGTTATGAGTATTCATATTATTTGTGGAAGGTGCAATATTCAAACTGAATAAAGTTATTTGATTAAGAGATACTCTTTTTCTGTCTTGTAAATTATGTTTGAACTTCTTTAAGAGACTGAAAGGTTGGTAACAACAACCTTTCAAGGAACCAGGAGTTGCAGGCAGCCAGGAAAATGACTGGCTGGTCTACTTCTCCAAAGGGCAAACATTGGAGATTGGCCAAAGGTCTGGGTGATGGGTGGAGGATGGATCTTTTCATCAAAGACTCACTGGCACTTGGAAGTGTGGGGTATATCAGGTTGGTTGGAGGGAGCAATCAGGCTGGTAGTTGAGTAGTTGGTTGTAAAGGGTGAAGTGGATAAGAGATTGCTGTAGTTGGGGAAAGCAGTGCAGGGAATTATGGATTTGGTGGCATCGATGAGTCTGGGAGGCCTCTTGGAGATGGTGGGGGGGGGGTGGTATTGTGCCGATGGTTGTGGGGGGATTGGGACAATGGCTGAATTAGGTAAGCCTTTCATTTGCCTGCGAACCTCATGGCTCAGCACTGAATTGTGGTGATGAAAAACAGTTGTCCAAGAGTGTTCACTGATAAGTCCCCCAGGACAACACGTTCCAAAGCTTCCCTGTAATGCTCCACAGAGCAACGTCAGCTGTGAAAATTATGTCAAGGTGAATCAGCACAAGAAGTGCCCAGCTGAATTTTCAGACACATACAAAACAACACTAAGAAGTTTTTTATTATGTTTCAATCAAAGAATCATCAACTCCTACCTGCATATTACTGAAAAATATGAGTTATATGACAAACTTTCTGAACAATGATGTATCATGTACATAAGGGAGGGTATTCAGTCAATATTATCCCATCCATCTTGAATAACTTACAACAACGAAAATTTACACAGAATGTTGTTATATTAAAACATCATAAGATATAATAAAATTTTATTGGGATCAAGAATGGGGGAAGAAGGATGGAGGGAAGGAATTGAATGCAATGTTGAAGGTAACAGTATCACATTTTGATGTCACATCCATTTGACAAAAGAATGGGAATACAGAACTAAGGGGGAGGATCAGCCAAGATTGCATTGAAAAGTGGAGCAGGCTTGATGGGCTGAATGGCTTACAGTTGATCCTACTTTTCTGTGTTTCCATGTTTCCAGAGCAAGAAATTCAGAGCTTGGGTCAAAATGAAGAAATATGAGTGGAGTGTAAAGATATGATGCTGTGGAAGTTTCGTTAGAGAGACTGAGATTTTACCTCCACTTTGTCACTTGAAAGTATATTCTGTGTTTTGATCCTCATTTGTCAGAATAGACTTCCAACTTTAGTTCTACATGTTATCTTTCCCTGGAGTTTCCTTGTCCTTTGGTTGTCGTTTAGCTTGTGCTGGTGCTCCTGATTGAGTTTCTTTTATACATTATTTTATGTAATTTATATTATTTATAAGGTGCTCTCAGTCACGTCCTTTCCAAAATGAATAGGCCAAGTTGCTCCTTTCACTTACATAGTCATTTACTTCTGATGCTTAGTCACATGGCTCTTCTTTTGGGGTTTGCTTTTCACTTTTCTGTTCCAATGGCCAATCCCGGACTTGTTGAGTGACCATTGCTTTGTATGCATATAGCATCCTCCATCATGTACAGTGTTGTTTGAGGCAAGTTCAACATGCTGATTGTTTAGTGATTGCTGTTCGCAGTGGCTATGCCAGTTAGAATCAGTGAATCATGGACTCATCAAGCACAGACACAAGTAATTTGCTCCATTGTTCCATTGTCATCTTTGTGGCAGGTCTTTCCTTCAACAAAGTTTAAGATTTCTTTCAACCAGCTGTTTCGGCAATAGATGTAAAATTCATAGTGTTACGGACTCAGTGAAAGTCCCTTTTAGAGAGTGTGTGTGTTTGTGTGTGTGGGGCGTGCTTACGTCAATAGAAGATAAAGGACGTAATGACGTTGTTGAAGAAGTCAGAAGAAGATAGAGGAGAGAGAGAGAGAAGGGAGAGAGACACCAGCCTGCTTGTTTTTCTCTATCGATGGATGAGAAACAATAACTGTGTTTACCACTGAAATCCATGTATGGAAGTTGGAAGTAATCCGGTGGAGTTCACTTTGTTGCTGACCTGTAGAAGGAAACAGGTATTTGTGTGTGGACGACCACGGTTCGGATACTTTTCGGGGTGAGGAAGTCACTACCGAGTAAACACTGAAGTGTCGTTTGGGTTCCATCGTGGAACATTTGGATTTCGTATGTACTCTCTCTATGTTTTTCTACACCTACATCTTATCTTCAGACAACGGTGGTTGTTGAAGAAGCCCTGGCTCATGTTTCACCTTATGGCTTGCGGAACTGAACTTTAAGAACCATTCAGGAACTGGGAGTTTTGGACTTTGTCACACACACACACACGACGAGTTTAGTTTTGGGGTTAACGTTCGAGGTTTAACATTTTTGAATTCTAACATACTAACATTTTAACTTTTATTTTACGTATTATCATAAGTAGTGATTAATAAAATAGTTTTTAACACTGAATCATGCTCAGTGTGTTTCTTTTGTTGCTGGTTTGTGACAATAGAGGTATGGTTTCTCTCTATCTGCAATATTTTCACAAGACCTTGTCATGCTTAACTGCCACTGTTCATTAAAGAGTTAATTTTGTTCATTCCAGAGGTCTTTGCCTCTCTCTTTTCAGATTCATCTCCTTCTCTGTCCTACAATGATTCACTCACTGCTTTACCTGTAAATCAATTTCCAGTGTCTAGTATGGTTTTATTCAGTGCTAGGAAATAAATAGATGCAGTGAATTTAAATTTTAAAATAATAACAAGTCAATGGTGATGTTGATAAATGTAACAGGGAAGTAATGAATATCCATCACATTCATTAGTACCTCAAACAAATATTTTTCACATCAAAAGAGGATCCTCTCATGTTTGGCTCTTATTATCACATTTACTTACTCAATCTGCAAATCAGATTATCATAATTTTTAATACATTTATCAAATCTCAGTGGCAGCTGCCCTATTGACTATGAACATGCCTCAGGCAAAACACAACATCTGTTTGATGGGCATAGATCAGATGACAAATGTGAGCAGATTATGCCTTGGCTGATGAGGGTCAAAGGTCTCACATATTAGCTGACATCAGGAAAAGTCCATACATTTTCTCCCATTGACAGATATGTGAGAGAGTGCCTGGTATCAGTAGACAGTCTTTATTTAATTTAGAAGAAATATGGGTAGAAGAACAACACTCCCAGTCTCCATTTTGTTAATATTTTGCTTTCAGTAATACTTATTTTTTTTCAGAGCTTGTGTTAAATTTTGTACCAGATGTAGTTCCATGACAAACTGCTGCTTGATGATGTACTCAGTTGGAAAGTAAATGATATTGAGCAAAATGCTACACAACAGAGTTAAATCTTGTTCTTGGCTCAGAAGAAATAAATAAAATGTTTTGCCTTAGATCATTTGCTAGAAAATCATGTCTTCATCTGGTCTAATAGATAAACTATTCAGTGGATTCAAATATTATTTTTCTTTTGCCTTTGATTATGGTACTTCAATATTTCTGATTATTATCCTAACATTTAATAACACCAACATCAGAACTTAGTCAACACTGGAAACATAATTTAGACATTAGGATGATGAATTTTGATAATTACACTCTAAAATCTTCTCAGATAAATTATTTGACAATATTTGCTAAAATATAAAATATGCTATAATACTTTTAAACAGTATTTCATCATTTTATGTATGTCATGAAGGCATTGCAATGAATCAAAGAGTTATGGATATTCATACCACCGAAGGAAGCCACTCAGCCTATCATGTCTCTGCCATTCAAAAATTAATCTATTTAGATTACTTCCACTTCCCTGGTGCTAGGAATGATCCAAATCATTGCTTCAGTGGCAATCTATGCACCATTCTGAAGTTTAATCCTTCCACAAGTGGCACACCCTAGCTGTAATGCAGTTTCTTCTATGAAATGTACAGCAACAATTCACAAAGGCACCTCCAATAGCATGTCCCAAATCTATGATCTATATTACCTGGTAGGACAAAGATACGGGAATGCTAGAACTTATAATTTCAGTTCCAAGTTCCTGCTTTGAAAATATGCCAACATTTATTATTACTGGGTCAAAGTCCTGGAATTCATTTTATTTCACAGATGAAAAATCTTCACCAAGTTCGATTTGGCAGCTCTCCAGCACCTTTCTACAGCTGATGATGAGTTATAAGTGCTGACTGCAGGGTTGCTCACATTCCATCAATGAAAGCATAAGTACTGAAAGATTCTGGGTAGAAATTGGCCCTTAGTCACTCGTACTAAATGGGCAAACACAATAACAGCTGCATGTTATAACCTACCTCTGAGATTCAAATTTCAGAAAAGGAGTACAGTGCGCATGAACGCCAGAAAGGTCTTCATTGTGTCTTGTGCTGTTTTGGTTAAAAAGTGACCAACAAAAAAAAATGCCCCTTTCTGTTTCCTCCAGTTTCCACTGATTAAATGTATTCAAAATTTTAAGGCTTTTTGGTATTAACCTTGTCATCCAAACCAAAATAAATGACATTTCCTTTTTTATTCATTCTCTGTGAGTTGCTAGATTTTGCGTGGTCCAGTTTGAGAACAGTTTATACAGCACAAGCTGTAGGACTGAGAGGAGTGTCCAAGGATTTTATTTAATTTAATCTTCATTGGACGATACACTGCTGAATTATTGAATAATGGACTAAAGTAGAGCATATTGCAATAGAGCTAACTGTGGAACAACTTTCACCACCTGCACTAATGCCACCCTCAAAGGTACAATATTATCATTAAGATGCACAGTCCATTTTTGATCTGCAGCAATAAGGTTAATGGTCATTTGGACCATATGGTAGAGTGAAAGGAGGAATCCTGAAAGCTCATGGGGCATATTAAAGTTTCTTCAGTTTGACAGTGTGACAGATGCCTTACTTTGAGTTAGGGGTTGGAATCTGATTCTATTTATTGGTTTAATAGATGAATTGCAACAGCTTTCTTTGGGCCACTAGATGGAACACTGTATTTCCTTCATAAATTCAGCAAGAATATCAGAAGTTGAATCTGGAGCAGGGATGATTTAAGCCAAATGCAGTTAACAGTAATGTTAACTAATGATAATTAAAATAAGAAAATTGCAATGCTTGTGACTAAGTCTTGCCAATTTGTTAATGAACCATTTTTGTATGTAAAAAGCAGAGGGATATCAAGTTCAGTAAATAAGGAAGAATTTATAGTGAGTTATGTCCAGTACCCATGTGACAACTTGATAGATATAAATACTATATAACCACGTCAAGAAAGTCTCCATTATGTCTTGTATTCAAAAGTTGATGCAAGCAGTACCCATTGTGAAATGGTCACTGTTTTTCTTTGTGTGGTTCTGTTCTACCCTGAATTTCTGACATTAAGCAGGATCATTAATAATTGCCGTTTCTTTTCTTCGTTGCACAAGGTTTGAATGCTCTGTCTGTATGCAGAATTAAAATGCACATGTTCTATTCCTGTAAATGGGGATAAAATTCTAACTTGTTTGGATAAAAGTAGTTCACTAACTCTCTCTCCTTATAGTGAACTAAAAAACTCCCACATCAACCCTGAAAAGAAGACAAGTCCTGTTGCCACTCATGGTAAATAGAGTACAAATGTTTGTTTTCCTTCAGCACCCTTTCTTCTACTCCTAACATACAGTAACATGTTCCTGGTCTCCTTCAGGTAATATGTATTCTCCTTTTGTCTGCACGTGGAATTAAAACAATTTTGTATTGTATTGAGCAGTAAAAAGCTTATTTGATCTTTACATTACCTGTATGAACTCATACCAAACATTATCACAAGATATTTTTCTTCATTGTTCTAGATATTCTTTGTAGTACTACAATTATTTTGTTTTCATTTTAATTTACCAATTTGGTATTGTCTATTTATTTCCATTCATTATTTTGTGAGTTTTCTCTTTCAAATGTTGCTGAGTGTGACTTACTGCCCATGTACCACCATACAACATTAATGTTGCACATGCATCTTGTCTTGCTGCTCAATACTGCTCTGGAGCCAGGCAGCAGCTTCAGGGCCTTAGAGTGCCTGATTGGGTCAGAAAAAGCCCAACCTGTTGTGACAGTGATTAAGCCACAGAAAGATTGTATCCAAGAGATATATAAAAGGTCATTATTCAACTCAGCTGATCTTCTGAAGAATTTATTTCTCCTTTCCTGACACTCAACAGCACAGTGGTGGTTTATACTGTTTGAAGGCAAAGACAATAATGAACGATGATCTACAGTTTCAATGGCTATAATTGCCTATTTAACTTTAACATTTTGTATGTGGACAGGTAACTTTTGCAGAATTACATATTTACAATGGGAGCACATGCCAAATGGCAGAACCCCTTTGAATATTCAAATACTGGTGGCTAGTCTGAGGGGTTCTGAGCATAGACACTCAAAATATAACTCTTGTTACAGTGTTGAGGGATGGCTCCCTGAATATACAAATAGTCAGAACATTAAGTGACAAAACAGAAACATCCTGAACTGCGTACAGTATTAAGTGGCAGGGATATGTCTTTAATAATGTGCTAATACAGGAGATGGCCACTTAGTGGTTTCCCTGATCTCATCATGAATGTTTGAATGAGTGCCAATTGACATGAACATTCATCTATTGTCTCGCCCTACATAATTATAATGGTACTGAATCAGAATGTCCCACACCCAACATTGGTTTTGATGGCTCAAAATATCAGTGGAAGCTAAACTGTAAACTTTTTTTTACGGACTGGTTATCATTTTAATGAATACCAGTAATACATATAATTTCATAACTCCAGAATAATCTCCAACACTGCCCACAAAACTGCTCTAGAAACTTTGACAGAGTGGCAAAACATTGCCATCAGGTTTGATGAAAAACACGATGATGCTGGAGGAACTCAGCAGGCCAGGCAGCATCCATGGAGAAAAGCAGGCGGTCAACGTTTCAGGTCAGGACCCTTCTTCGGGACTGAAGATAGGAAAAGGGGAAGACCAATATATGGGAGGGAAAAGCAGAGCAGTGATAGGTGGGCAAAAGAGAGGAGATGGGGTGGACACAAGGTGGTGATAGGTAGATGCAGGTAAGAGATTGTGATAGGCAGGTGCGGGGGAGGAGGGGAGAGCAGATCCACTGGGGGATGGGTCAAAGGTAAGGAGAGAAAAAAAGGGGGGTAGAAAAAAGAGAGATAGACTAGGAAACGGAAAAAAAAGAGGCATGGTTGGAAGGTGGTGGGGGGGGGGGGGGGTGGAAGGGGCTCAGAGATTACTTGAAGTGGGAGAATTCAATTTTCATACCTTTAGGCTGCAAAGTTCCAAGAGAGAAAATGAGGTGCTGTTCCTCCAGTTTGCGCGTGGAATACTCCTGGCAGTGGAGGAGGCCGAGGACTGACATATCTGTCATTGTGTGGGAGGGGGAGTTGAAGTGACTGGCAACGGGAAGCTGCAGATCGTTGTTATGGACAGAGTGCAGGTGTTCTGCGAAATGGTCACCTAGTCTACGTTTGGTCTCCAATGTAGAGGAGGCCACACTTGGAGCACCAAATGCAGTAGATGATATTAAGGGATGTGCAGGTGAATCTCTGTCTCAACTGAAAGGACTGTTTGGGTCCCTGGATGGAGGTGGTGGAGGTGGTGTCGGGGCAGGTGTTTCGGCGGGGGCAGTGGAAAGTTCCTGGGATGGGAACAAGGTGGGTGGGGGGGGGGGGCGCGAGGAGTGAACAAGGGAGTCGCAGAGAGAGCAATCCTTGTGAAAGGCAGAAAAGGGTGGGAAGAGGAAGATATCCTTGGTGGTGGGGTCCCATTGGAGTTTGCGGAAGTGGCGGAGAATGAAGTGTTGGATATGTAGACTGGTAGGATGAAATATGAGGACAAGAGGGACACTATCCCTGTTGGGTCTGGGAGGGGTGGGGGTGAGAGCGGAGGTGCGGGAAATGGCAGGGATAAGGGTGCGAGCTCTCTTGACCACGGCTGGGGGGAAACTGTGGTTAGAAAAAAAGTTGGACATCTCAGATGTCCTGGAGTGGAAAGTCTTATCATGGGAGCAGATGCAGCGGAGGCAGAGAAATTGAGAAAAGGGATGGCGTCCTTGCACGAGACAGGGTGGGAGGAGCTGTAGTCGAGGTAGCTGTGGGCACCAGTGGGTTTGTAGAAGATGTCAGTGGATAAGGAATCTCCTGAGATGGAGATGGAAAGATCAAGGAAGCAGAGAGAGGTGTTGGAGATAGTCCAAGTGAATTGGAAAGTGAGGTGAAAATTTGTGATGAAGTTTATGAAACTGTCAACCTCTGCATGGGTACAAGAAGTGGCACCAATGCAGTCGTTGATATAGCGGAGAAAGAGTTGAGGAATGGGGCCAGAGTAGGCTTGGAACAGGCTGTTCAACGTAGCCAACAAAGAGGCAGGCATAGCTGGGGCCCATGCAAGTTCTCATAGCTACGCCCTTGGTCTGTAGAAAGTGAGAGGAATAGCAAGTGAAGTTGTTTAGGATGAGGACAAGTTCAGCCAGGTGGAGGAGAGTGTTAGAGGAAGGGGACTGGTTCTATCTCTGGTCAAGAAAGAAGTGGAGGGCAGTGAGGCTTCCATGATGGGGAATGGAGGTATATAGGGACTGAACGTCCATGGTGAAGATGAGGTTGTGCATGCTGGAGAACTTACAGCTATGGAAAAGTTAGAGACTGTGTGATGTGTCACGGTCAAAAGTGGGAAGGGATTGGACCAGGAGAGACCAAAGTGGGAAGGGATTGTCCAGTACAAGGATACAAGCTCTGTGGGGCAAGAGCATGCGGAGACAATAGGTCTGCCGGAACAGTCCATCTTGTGATTTTGGGGAGGAGATAGAAGTGGGCAGTCCTAGGTTGTGGGACTATCATGTTGGTAGTTGTGGGGGGGAGATCTCCTAAGGTGATGAGGTCAATGATGGTGCAGCAGATAGTGTCCTAGTGGTCCTTGGTGGGGTCATGATTCAGGGGTAGGTAGGAGGAAGTATCCGAGAGTTGGTGTCTGGCCTCTGCAAAGTACACCAGACAATCACGGCACCAGCTTTGTAAGCTGGTTTGATGATAATGTCAGAGTTGGTGCGGAGGGAGTGGAGAGCAGACCGTTCAGAAGGGGTAAGGTCGGAGAGGATAAGAGGAGCAGAAAGTTCAGGATGGCTGATGTCGCGCCGACAATTGGCTATGAATAGGTCCAGGGAAGGTAACAGGCCCGGTGGGGAAGTCCAGGTGGAAGAAGAGGATTGCAGGATGCTGCCTGGATTGGAGAACATGTCTTATGAGGATAGGTTGAGTGAGCTAGGGCTTTTCTCTTTGGAGAGAAGGAGGATGAGAGGTGAATTGATAGAAGTGTACAAGATGATAAGAAGCATTGATTGAGTGGACAGTCAGAGACTATTTCCCAAGGTGAAAATGGCTAACACAAGGGGACATAATTTTAAGGTGATTAGAGGAAGATATAAGTGGGATATCAGAGGTAAGTGTTTTACACAGAGAGTGGTGGGAGCGTGGAATGCACTGCCAGCAGAAGTTGTGGGGGCAGATACATTAGGGACATTTAAAAGACTCTTAGATAGCCACATGAATGATAGAGAAATGGAGGGCTATGTAGGAGGGAAGGGTTAGATAGACCTTAGAGCAGGATAAAATGTCGGCACAACATCGTGGGCCAAAGGCCTGTACTGTGCTGTAATATTCTATGTTCTATGTTCTAAGAGGGCTGGAGGCGGGAGAACAGGTCATTAGAAGGGGGAGAGGACTTCTTACCGAAGAAGAAGGACATCACCTTTACCATCCAGCAAACCTGTCAAATATATTTAGTTGTGCTGCATATCTTAATTAGAAATAAAATAAACAATTTTAAAAATTCAAAAACTTAAAAATAGAAGCATCTACAAACATTTAAAAAGTAACCAAAAACATTACAGTAAACACAGTACTTTTTCTCTTAGAATTGGCAGGGAATGTTTCTGTCAGTACATGGGGTATGTGAACAAAGTGTAAGTGACATGACCAGTTGCTGATGACATTATTAATCTCTCAAACAACATCTGGTAGTGCAAGTCATTTTTAAAATACAGAATAAATCCTGTTGAAAAAGTTTGTTCTTTCATCATGTGGTGTCTGGATCAGCACAAATGTTTCCCGATAATAAACTTAACAACATAATTCCAGAAGCTGTAAAATGTCTAGACAGATTGGACAGCCTGGCTCAAAAAATAGCATATGTTGACAAGTGCAACGTGATGAATTGAGGGAAAGGGAATAAACACAGGGACTGTAAGCCAAATAGTAACAATCTGAAGTGCAAAGTACAGGAGAGGCTTGGTTGTGTGATGATTTTGGGGAGGCATTGTTCAAGATTCAAGATTCAAGATTCAAGATTTGCTTTATTGTCATTTCTCTGAGTATTTACATACACAAAAATATGAAATACTGTTTCTCACCAGCTCATATCAGTGCAACAAAAAGAATAGTGATAAATATCTAAAATAGTCTATAAAAACATCTCTAAAACAAAACTAAAAACATATCAACACCACATATTCATATCTGTTAAAGTGCTCTTATGTATTAATAAGTGCTTATTCAGCTCTAGATGAAGTTCAACGTATCAGATAACAAACTATCAAACTGTTCCTGTATTGATGTGAGTGTGTACGTGTGTGTGGAGGGAGAGCTTGTCGGTGGAAGTGGAGGGAGACACAATCCATTTATGATCCTGACTGCTTGTGGGAAAAAGCCGTTCAGCATCCTACTAGATCTAGAGCAGATGCTCCTATATCTCTTCCCCAACGGCAGGAGGGAAAACAGGTCATGAGAAGGGTGATGAAAGTCCTTAATGACGGCCGTAGCTCTGCGAACGCACTGTTGCTGATAGATCTCCATCAAAAAGGGGAGAGGGGTACCAATGATCCTGCTAGCTGTCTTCACCATCCTATTGAGCTGCTGTTGTTCGTAGGCCTTGCAGCTACCAAACCAGGAGGTGAGGCAGTAGGTCAGGCTGCTTTCAATGGTGCCCCTGTAAAAAGTGATGAGGTATGGAATAGGGAGGCCTGACTTTCTGAGTCTCCGGAGGCGGTAAAGCCACTGCTGGGCATTTTTAATGAGGCTGCAGTGTTAATAGTGGAGGTCAGATCATCCGCTAAGTGAACCCCCAGGAACTTAATGTTGTTGACCCTCTCCAATAGTCAGCGGTGTATGATCATGCTTGCCAGCCGTCCTAAAATCAATCACCCTCTCCTTTGTTTTGTCCACATTGAGGGTGAGATTGTGAAATCTACACCATGCTGTTAGCTGCTCCACCTCCATCCTATATGCAGACTCATCATTGTCAATGACGAGACCCACCACTGTTGTGTCATCAGCGAACTTGATGAACTTAGTTGGTGTTGAATCTAGCAATGCAGCCGTGTGTGAGCAGGCTAAACAATAAAGTGCTCAGGACGCAGCCTTGAGGTGAGCCTGTGCTCACTGAGATGGTTCCTGATGTATGACTGCCAACTCTAACTATCTGCTGCTGCTGCGTCAGGAAATTGAGGACCCAATTGCAAGTGCCAGTATCCACCTCTAACAGCCTCAGCTTTTCCACCAGCTGTTGTGGAATGATCGTGTTAAATGCTGAGCTGAAGTTGATGAAGAGGATCCTGGCTTATGTATTCTTCCCCTCCAGATGTGACAGTGTGAGGTGGAGCAAAGTGGAGATTGCGTCCTCTGTGGATCGAAACTATGTGCAAACTGTAGGGGATCTAAGTTTGCAGGAAAACAGGTCTTAATATGCAGCATGACCAATCGCTCAAAGAATTTCATTATTATTGGTGTAAGGGCCACAGGGCGGAAGTCATTCAGGCAGGCTGGGTTTGACTTTTTAGGGACAGGAATAATGATGGCCCCTTTGAGGCAAGTGGGCACTACTGCCTGGCTGAGTGAGATATTAAAGATGTCTGCAAAGACATCCTTTAGCTGTTCATTGAAACTACCTGCACATAAGTGGCAATGATAAATATGATATGGAGGGATAGAAATACATTCAGTCGCTTTAGCAAAAGGCATGGTATAGGAGTGGCCATACATTGTTTTCTGCTTCCAAGAGTCAGCTTTGGATCCGCGGCACAAGACTTATCTGTTGCTCAGTATGTTTGCACAAGCAGTTGTGAAGGTACCTCCATTCCATTGTAACATTAATAGAAATTAATACAATTTACAGGCTAAAAAATTCTATCATTTGGGCAACTTTGTGAAAATATATATTTACAAATATAATAAACATAAAAGGGTAACTGAAGTGGCAGACAGATGTGAGATGGAATTTAATACAGAGAAGTGTGAAATGATGTACTTTGGCAGAAAGAGTAAAGAGGGACCATATAAAGTAAATGGCACACTTCTAAAGGGTGTGCAAGAACAGAGAGCGCTGCATGCATAAGTGCATAAAGTCTAGAAAGTGACAGGGATTGTTGAGTGTGATTAATAAAACGTGGAATCCTGGAAATTTTAAATCCTGGTATGGAATATAAAAAAACAGGAAGTTATGTGAGGTCTTTATAAAGCATTGGTTAAGCTTGTACATTGCATCTAATTCTGCTCGCCATATTTTAGAAAAGATATGGAAGTCCCAGAGAAGATTCAAAAAAGATTTACAAGAAAGGTTCTAGGGCAAGGTATTTCATCTGTAATGTTAGACTGGAGAAACTGGTCTTGTTCTAACTGAAGAAAGCAAAGTTGAGAAAAGTTGTGATAGAGTTGGTAACTGGTTTGGATACAGTAGGTAGAGAGAAGCTGCTTCCATAAACAGAATTTTAAAGACCAGATGCAAAAGATACAAGCAGAATGTGAGGAAAAGCTTATTTATGCAGGGGGCAGTTGTGATCTGGAACTTATTGTCTCAAAGATGGTAGAGACAGAATCAATTTGTGCATTCAAACAGGAATTAGATGAGAACAAGGGAGAGGGAGTAATTTGCAAGCATAAGGAGAAGGAGGAGGGAATGGGACTGACTGGATTGTACCACCAGGAACTCACATAAACCTGATGAGATGAATGGCCTTCTTCCGTGGTATAAGAATTCTATGATTTAATAGACCTCTCCTGTGATGGCACTGTGTATCTAACACACACCACTCTACTTCTTTCCTCTCAAAATTTTGTAATAAACCGAGATTTAAAACTAGAGGAGACTGAAACTTACAGTTTTCTCACCTCTGAATCAGAAGTTTATGACTTTAAGCAGTGTTCCAGAGATTTTAATACATAATCTATGTGAACACCTTAGGACAGTGATAATGGATTGCTTCGTTCTTGGAAGTCCAGTCTTTCAGATTAGATTTTAAACCAATGTTACCTCTGTCCTGTTGAAGAGAAGTTAATTAAAAATCCACAAGAATTTGGAATTCAGAATCGTAAGATCTCTCAGAGAAAATTGACAGTGTCTCTGAGAGAAGAGTTCACTTTCTCCCAGAATAACATAAACATTTTGCAAAAATTCAATGGGTCAGACAGAACCTGTGGAGGCAAAGGGATGGTCAACGTTTCTGGTCGAGACCCTGCATCAGGACTGAGGGTGTAGAAGGAAGATAGCCAGATGTGATAGGGAGGGGTGAGACAGAGGCCACTGGGAGGAAGTAGATAGAAGAGAAAAAAAGTTGGCAGATGGAGCCAGGTGGGGGAGGGAGGGAGGAGGATCGAAACAGATGCTGGTAGGTAATGGATAGAACTGGATAAGGGAAGGAAGATGGACATATGAAGGGGGGATAGGAAAAGTGAACTAAGGGAGAAGAAACACAGATAGATAGGTATGTGGAGGATCTGTAGATGGAACCAGATATCGGAGGGTGATGAATGTAGGTAACGGGGGGGGAGGGGGGTGGAGGGGAAAGGATGGAAAATATGAACAAAGGGATCGAGACCCTGGATGGACTGGAGAGTGGGAAAGGAACACAGGGCATGTGGGTTACCTGAAATTAGAAAATTCAATGTTCATACCATTGGAATGTAGGCTACTCAAGTGGAATATGAGTGCTGTTCTGCTAGTTTATGTTTGGCTTCACCGTGGCAGTGGTTGGTATGTGAATGGGAAGGGAAGTTCTTCTTATCTGGTTCTGCCTATCAAGTACCAGCCTCTGTCTCACCTCTCAGTTCTATATATTAGCTCCCTTCTCTTTATACTCTCGGTCCTAATGCAGGGTTTCAATCAGAAATGTCGACCTTCGCCTTGTTTCGACACATGCTGCTTGACCCATCGAGTTCTTTCAGTAGTTTATTTTTGTTCCAGATTCCAGTGTCTGTAGTCTCATGTGTCTCCATAATTTTGCAGATGTCTTGGGCATCTCTACATTATGCTAATCAACTTGTATTTGAGCTAAATAAAGTCACATGCACAAGATACCTCAAACACCATCATTTCATATTAGAAGTGCATTGGGACTCATATTTTCAAGAAAATCAACAGAGGCCTATTAGGTTAGGTTAGGTAAGGTCACTTCTACCTAGCACCTCTCAGCTTCTGACATCATTTCTGCCCTCATTTGCCTATCAACCCCTTTCACAAAACATGTTGACTTTAATGGACTATGATATTGTGGCTATACAGAGACATAGCTGACATCAGGGCAGGAATGGATATTGAATATTCATGGTTTTCAGTGTATTAAAAGGGATGGGGGGGGAGAAGAGGAGGAGGGGTGGCAATACTGGTCAGGGACACTGCTACATCTGCAGAAAGGGTAGATAATGTAGAAGGATCCTCTCTAGAGTCAATATGGGTGGAAGTTAGGAACAAGATAGGGGCAGTTACCCTCCTGGGAGTATTCTATAGGCCCCCCCGGTAGCAGTAGGGATACTGAGGAGCGGATTGGGAGGCAGTTTTTGGAAAGATACGAAAATAACTGGTTTATTATAATGGGAGACTTCAACTTTCCAAATATTGATTGGCACCTACTTAGTGCCAAAGGCTTAGACGGGGCGGAGTTTGTTAAGTGTGTCCAGGACAGATTCCTGACACAGTATGTTGACAGGCCGACTCGAGGGAATGCCATATTAGGTCTAGTTTTAGGTAATGAACCGGGACAGGTGACAGATCTATCGGTGGGTGAGCATTTGGGGGACAGTGACCATTGCTCCATAACCTTTAGAATTGTCATGGACAGGGATAGGAACAAAGAGGACGGGAAGATATTTAATTGGGGAAAGGTGAATTATGAGGCTATAAAGTGAGAACTTGGGAGTGTAAATTGGGATGACATTTTTGAAGGGAAATGTATCATGGAGATGTGGTCGATGTTCAGGGATCTTTTGCAGGATGTTAGGGATAAATTTGTCCCGGTGAGGCAGAGAAGAAAAGGTAGGGTAAAGGAGCTGTGGGTGATGAGAGAGGTGGAACAACTAGTTAGGAAGAAGGCAGCAGCATACATAAGGTGTAAGCAACAAGGATCGGACAGGGCTCGTGAGGAATATAGAGTAGCAAGGAAGGAACTGAAGAAAGGGCTGAGGAGAGCGAGAAGGGGATATGAAAAGGCTTTGGCCAGTAGGGTTAAGGAGAATCCCAAGGCTTTTCTCTCATACGTAAAGAGCAGAAGGATGGCTAGGGTAAAGGGTAGGTCCGATTAGAGACAAAGGTGGGAGGATGTGCCTGGAAGCTGTGGAAGTGGGTGAGGTTCTCAATGAATACCTCTTCAGTATTCACCAAGGAGAGGGGTCTTGATGATGCTGAGGACAGTGTTGGTGAGGGTAATATTCTAGAGTATGTAGATATTAAGAGAGAGGATGTGTTGGAGTTGGTAGAAAATATTAGGACAGCTGAATCCCCGGGTCCTGATGGAATATTCCCCAGGCTGCTTCGTGAGGCAAGGGAGGAGATTGCTGAACCATTGGTTAGGATCTTTGAGTCCTCGTTGTCCACAGGGATGGTACCAGAGGATTGGAGGGTGGTGAATGTTGTCCCCTTATTCAAAAAAAAGGTAGTAGGAATAGTCTGGGGAATTACAGACCAGTGAGCCTTACGTCTGTGGTGGGTAAGCTGTTAGAAAAGATTCTAAGAGATAGGATCTGTGAGCATTTAGAGAATCATGGACTGATTAGGGACAGCCTGCATGGCTTTGTGAAGGGAAGATCCAGCCTCACAAGCCTGATAGGGTTCTTTGAGGAGGTGACAAGGAAGATTGATGAGGGTAGTGCAGTGGATGTGGTCTACATGGATTTTAGTAAGGCATTTGATAAGGTTCCACATGGTAGGCTTCTTCAGAAGGTCAGAGGCCAAGGGATCCAAAGAGGCTTGGCTGTGTGGATTCAGAATTGGCTTGCCTGTAGAAAGCAGAGGGTTGTAGTGGAGGCAGTGCATTCGGATTGGAGGGCTGTGACTAGTGGTGTCCCACAGGGATCGGTTCTGGGACCTCTATTTTTTGTGATATTTATTAGCGACATGGATGAAGGGGTGGAAGGCTGGGTTAGCAAGTTTGCAGATGACACAAAGATTGGTGGTGTTGTGGATAGTGTAGAGGGCTGTCAAAGCTTGCAGAGGGATATTGATAGGATGCAGAGCTGGGCTGAGAAGTGCAGATGGAGTTCAGTCCAGAGAAGTGTGAGGTAGTACACTTTGGAAGGACAATCTCCAAGGTGGAGTACAGGTAAATGGCAGGATTCTGGGCAGTGTAGAGGAGCAGAAGGATCTGGGGGTTCATATCCACAAATCACTGAAAGTCGCCTCATAGGTAGATAGGGTAGTTATGAAAGCTTATGGGATGTTCGCTTTCATAAGTCGGGGGATCGAGTTTAAGAGCCGCGAAATGATGATACAGCTTTACAAAACTCTGGTTAGACTATACTTAGGGTACTGTGTCCAGTTCTGGTCGCCTCATTATAGGAAGGAAGTGGAAGCGTTGGAAAGGGTGCAGAGAAGATTTACCAGGATGCTGCCTGGATTAGAGAGTATGGATTATGAGGAGAGACTAAAGGAGCTGGTGCTGTTCTCATTGGAGAGAAGGAGGATGAGAGGAGACATGATAGAGGTAGACAAGATATTGAGAGGAATAGATAGAGTGGACAGCCAGCGCCTCTTTCCCAGGGAACCAGTGCTCAATACAAGAGGACATGGCTTTAAGGTAATGGGTGGGAAGTTCAAGGGAGACGTCAGAGGGAGGTTTTTCACCCAGAGAGTGGTTGGTGCATGGAATGCGCTGCCTCGGGTGGTGGTTGAGGCTGATACATTGGAAAAGTTCAAGAGATTGTTAGATAAGCATATGGAGAAGTTTAAGATAGAGGACTATGTGGGAAGAAGAGGTTAGATAGTCTTAGGTGTGGTTTGAAGGGCCTGTATTGCGCTGTATTGTTCTATGGTTCTATGGTTCTATCTCAAATGTTTCCAAATGTTCTGTTGTGATGCCTTTACTAATAATGTAACATTTTCCCTATGGTAGATATTAAGCTAATTGGTGAATATTTTTTGTTCTTTCCCTCCTACTCACTTTCTGAAAAAAGACTTACATTCACTTGTTTCCAATCTAATGGAATCTCCTGCCACTAATCTAGGGAATTTTGGAAAAATTAAACAAATACATCAACTGTCCCCCAAACCACTTTATTAAGGATGAATTCCATCAGGACTGGAGATTTATTAGTCCCCAGCTCCAATAATTTGTTCAAATAAAAAGTGTAAAATAGATTAGCTAGCAGAAAATATAATAATCTAGTAAGCTAACAAGAAGTTTAAAAGACAAAAGTAAGAGCTTCCGCAAAATATAAAAATAGAATAGCTGAACAAATATTGGCCCCTTGGAGGATGAGACCCAGGAAATAATAATGGAAAATAGGAAAATGACAGGGACTTTGAAAAACATAGTTTGGTTCTACCTTTGTGGCAGAAGTCACAAAAAGAAAAGAAAATAGAAAATGTAGAGACCAAAGGTAGTGGCACAATAATTAACTTTGCAGAAGAGTCCCCTACAACCTGGACTGGATATTCAGGGGCACTAATCACCTGTAATTCAAAATCATAAAATCGCAGGGTTGTAGCAAGGAACCCATCTGGTTCACCAATGCCCATTCAGGGAAGCCATCCTTACCTGGTCTGGCCTATATGTGACTCCAAACCCCATAGAAATGACTCTTAACTGAAATGGCCCAACAAACAATTCAGTTGCACCATTAGCACTATGTTGAAACACAAAAGGAAAATAACAATTTTTATCTGGATAGGACCACCTGCTAATAACATAGGCATTGAGTTTAGATCCATAAATTTGCCAAATCTAACATTGGGGAACTGGCATACTACCAAGAAGCAAAAGGGCAGCAGGCACATGAGGAACACATAACACCCTGAGTTAGCAATGTCCTTTATGATCACTGGAACTCCTGACCCAGGACTGCAGTGGTTCAAAAAGTGCCTCATCACCACTTTCTCAAGGGCAAATAGAGATGGATCATAAGAGCTGGCATTGGTAGTGATACACACATCCTGAAAAATGATTTAGAAGACTTTAATTAATTAGTGCACTGTGGAGAAGGAAATAGCCAAATTAACGAGTCTTTGGGACTAAAGGATGGCAAGTTGCCTGGACCTGATGGCTTACATTCTATAGTCTTAGAAGAAGTGAATGCATTGGTTATGAATTTCCAAAATTCCCTGGATACTGCAAACATCCTAGCAGATTGGAACACAGTAAATGCAATTCAATAATAACCTTAACCTGAAATTCTTTACCAAGGGAAGTAGTAGTAGGACATTTAGAGAACCATGATACAACCAGACAGAGACAACTTGATTCTATAAAAAAGATCATGTTTAATAAATTTACTAGAGCTCATTGATGATGTAAATGAGGGATGGTAAAGAACAATAAGTGATGACAGTGTATTGGATTTTCAGAAGTTGCTGCATAAAGCTTATAGCACATGGTTCACGGTACTGTGGGTAACATGTGTGGAGTATTGGCCAACCAGCAATAAACAAAGACTGGAGATAAAAGCAGAAAATGCTAGAAATACACAGCAGGACAGCCAGCACCTGTGAAGAGGGAAATGGAATTAATGGTTCAAGTCAATGATCTTTCATCAGTAAGTGAATGGTAATGTCAGAATGAATTTTGAGATCCTGGGTCATTTTGGGGAAAGTATACAGTAAATGGCAGGACCCTTAACAGCAGTGATGTACAGAGGGATCTTGGAGTCCAAGTCTTTAGATCCCTGGAAGTGGCCACACAAGTAAATAGGGTGGTAAAGGAGGCACATGGCATGCTTGCCTTCACTGGTTGGGGCACTGAATATGAGAGTAAGGAAGTCATGTTTCAGGTAAGTAAAACTTTGGTCAGGCCGCACTTGGAGTTTTGTGTGCAATTCTCATCGCCTTATTACAGGATGGATGTGGAGGCTTTGAAAAGGGTACAGAAAAAGTTTACCAGGGTGTTGCCTGGATTAGAGGGCATTAGTTATAAGTCTGGACAAACTTGGGTTGTTTTCTCTGGAGCTGAGGGGAGACTTGATAGAAGTTTATAAAGTCATAACATAGGGTAGACAGTCAGAATCTTTATCCCAGGGTGGAAATGTCAAATACTAGAGGATGTGCATTCAAGGTAAGAGGGGGAGAGTTTAAAGGAGATGTGTGGGGCAAGTTTTTCCCACATCTTAAAATTAATGATCGGCATATGAATATTGATACAGCTTGAACTTCAGCAGAGATGTGTACATCAAGAAGCTTAGCAACTTAACAAAAAGCACATTCAATCTGGCAAGGCGTTGAAAATCCTTGGTCATACATAATGTTTCATATAATAGTCAGAATGGGCTGCTAGGGTAGTGGTGGAAGCACATATAATAATGATGTTTAAGAGACATTTATACAGACACATGAACAAACAGCCTCCCATATAATGCAGACAGTGACGCTGTCTTTGTTCACAATAGCAGTAATAAAGTATGGTGCAAAGAAGTTCACTTCCTCTTCACTTTTAATATCAAGTAGTTCCATTCCTTTACTTGTTTACTTGCTTTGTTGAACTATTATCAAAAATTGTAGCTTATAATTGCTTTATTGCATAACCTAAGACTGGTTTTAAATTCTCCTGTCAGCTATTTTTACATAGCATAATGCTGTTTTGTTTCAGAGAAGAATCTGATATCTCATAGGTTGAACATACTGCCATCTATTCAACCACATAACCGGAGCAGATAATGTGATACCTCTTCCCCCCCACTTTTAGATTAAGTGTTATGGAACAAGATTGTGTGCAGCATAACAGACATGCCAATATTTAATATTTGAGTGTGCTTGTAAAATAGTCACATCCAGGACATGGCTTCTAAAAGTGCTGAAGAATTGTAGCTGGGGCATAATGTCAATGTTAATGCTGTACATGGGAAAACATTAGCAGTAAAGGGGTAGAGGAATACAATCGAAACCTGTATTATGTTGGCAAGTTTTGCCAAAAAGGTGAAGCTGGCAGGAAAACTGTTATAATGAGGATTATCCATCATAAGTACACCATTTTAGAGCAGCAAATTGCTTCAATTGGATAAAGAAAGATCCTATAGCCTCAGGAGACACAAGAAATTCTGCAGATGCTGGAATCTGGAGCAATATACAAAAAGTGCTGGAGACATTCAGCAGGTCAGGCAGCATCTAGGTCTGGACACAGGATGGCAAGTCAAAATAATGTTTGCCAAGTATGTTCTCAGTGTAAAAGCAACAATGATATCAGGAAGTCATCATTGAAACTGATGATTAATGTGAATAGCAAATGTAGTGACCTTAAATTTAATGATCAGCATGTCAACATTGATATAGCTGCTGACTGCTTAAATTTAAATGGAGGTATGTACATTAGGAAGTTTAGCAACTTAACAAAATCTGAAGACATACTCTGGCAAGACATTGAAAATCCGAGGTCATTTGCAAAGTTTCATATAATAGTCAGAAATTGAAGTTAGCAATCACAGAAGCTGATTAGATAAACAGGCGAACTCTATTAAGAAAAACATTGGCTAACACAATGAGAAATGGTTGTCCTTCCTGTAATATCTCCTCACTTTATTGATCAATTTCTTTCTTCAAAACAATTCTTTATCCCACTCTTATCTCTTGCCATATCCCATTCAGTCTCTGAGACTGCTCCTTTTCCAAACAAAATACCAAAAAAAATCACCTTTTCCCTTACTGTACTCAATTCACTCACTTATGTCTGTTTTGTATTTATAGAACTGGATTCAATGTTAATAACACTGTGTGTGTTAGCAAAAGCCTTCTACAATCATGAATTCAAAATAGAAAATGCTGGAAATATTCATCAGGTTAGGCAGCATCAGTGGAAGGAGAAATAGAGTAAATGTTTCAGAACAAAGATCCTTCATCAGTTCTGCCTGACCTGCTGATTGTTTCCAGCATTTTCTGTTTATTATTTCAGATTTTCGGAATCTGCAGTTTTTTTTCCTGATTTTTTTTTCACTCAAAGGCTTGTTATGCTTTGTTAATGTACTTCTCAAAATGTTTGCAAAATTATGTTACAAAGGCTTCTGATATACTTATCAGGCAAAACTGTTGGAAGTTGATACTCAAAATACCAAAGGAAATCACAATTCTCTTGCAATAGAAGTGACATTTGACCAATTCAGTCACTGTGAATCAGGGACATACTAATTACAGTATCTTTTGGATGAGAACTAAACTCATGCTATACTTGGAAGCCTCAGCAGTATTGTGCTGGGTCCCACAATGTAAGCTCCATTTTGCAGAGTTCCATTATCCACAATGCTACTTATCAGCCAAATCTTTTTCCATGGCTAATCCTTGCATATGACAGAGGGCATGTTTGCACTTCACGCCTGCCATTTAGCTTGATACCAAGGAGGGCTGATAGACTTTGGGTGACCCAATTCATTTGAAAGTGTTTGTAAACTCTGTCGAAAAAGGTAAGTGCAGCTAAGTGGGTTACTTATTTTATTTCAATATTTTTAAGTGGTTTTGGTAGATTTTCATATTTCCATGATTTTTAATAATTTTACTAACATTTAAAACTTTAAAAAAAAGATACGTGTCAAAGGCTATTTTGGGGACAGGACCTCAGGATATACTGCCTGAGGTTTTCTCGTTGCTCGAAACTCTCTTTGCCTCACCAGGTGCCCACTGAGTGCAAAGGGACAGCTTATTCTTGATGCAAAGGGACAGCTTATTCTTGATGTCCTCTGTCAAAGAAAGTAAGTGCAGGAGGGCTGCAAGTCCAAGCAGTAGTACTGCCTCAAAACGATCTAGCTCAATAAATAATGTATTTTCCTTCATGTTCTATAATGACGAACTGTAGGGGTCAAATTGTTCTTCGATAAATGATAAGTTGGCAAATCAATTTATGGCATGCCTAGTTTCCTTTTTCTTTGAAGGCTATGGATGTGGTTTAAAACTGATTGCCAATGTTATACGAGTTTAATTGCATTGCCATACAAGACCTGATTTCTGAAGTGCCTTATGAACACAACACCAAGACTAAATTTTTAAATGCCTGCATTTAATGAGCCTCAACTCTGATTAAAAATACCTTTTCCTGAAACTCAATAACAGTAATATAACAATGGTTAGTTTTCTGTAAGGCCATGACAGAGGCTTGAAGTATTGACATGATGGAAGTACGTGTGTATGCTGGAAATCTGAAATAGCACAAGAAAAAGTGTTACAGATTAAATAGCACCTAAAACAAAAAGAAAGATTATCACTTGGAATTTGATCAATCATCAGAGGAAAATGCAGGGCCACGTTTGAAAAGTTAATCTTTTTCTTCTGAATTCTCTGCATTCTGGAAATTGTTTTTATTATTATTTCTATTTGACCAACTGCAGTCATTGAGACATGGAATCATACAGTACAGAAACAGATCCTTCAGCCAACCAATGGATGCTGACCATCAACTATCCATCTATAATAATCCTATTTCTACCATTGGGCCTTCACGCTTCAGGGCTTGTCTGGATTCTTCATGAATGTTGTGATAGTCTTTGTGTCCTCACCCTCTCCAGATACCAACCACACTCTGGGTGAAAAAATCCTTCCTTAGATCTTTTCTAAACCTCCTATCCTTTACCAATTTGAATCTAAAGTACTCTGTTTGTTACAAACTATCATCACATGTCTTGAGAATGTGAAACTCCAGCTTAAAATTAAGTCCTTCTTTCTATTGGTGTAGTCAACTTTCTTGCATGTTGTATTATTTCTTAAATAGTCAGTGTGACTCTAGTAATGAGATTTGCCTATTCGGCATGCATGGTTATTGGTTGAGATCCTGGGAACAAATTCCCCACAACCTCTGATCATCTCTCTCCCCCTGATCTGCTCACGTTGATTGTGCCTAGGTGGCCTTAACACAAATTTTGCAATTGAACCAAGAGTCCCACTCTAGTACTTTCCCTGCATCCATCTTCTGCTTTTTTTTTGCCCCCTCAAAATGGTTATTCTGGTTAAACACTTATGAAGCATCACTTAAAAATAATTCTAAGAACAAGATAAATAAAAAGAGTTAGGACTTCTAATACCCTTGAAATAGATGGAGAGCAGTTCTAAGTCATCTAAGTCTAATCTTTTTCAAGATAAAAAAATGTAGCATCCATTTTGATGTCGGATGGCTTGTCTTCCATTCAGAGTGTAACTTTAATCTATTCTTGCTAAAAAAGTAATTAGATCTTTCTTTAAACTTAAATCTCTGGTTTCTGATTAATGGCTGCCATATCATCTTCTAATAGGCTTAAGATGGTGAGAATCTGTCATCAAGGGTATTTGCTCTAACCTTGATGTTTTCAATAAACCTAACAATGGTACTGGATTTCTACAAGAATTCATTACACTGGTTCATTTCATTATACTATGAGTGCCAGGTTCCACAGGATCTTAAATCTAAAGGAAAATTTCTTTTGTTGTTCTTTATCTTGGACACAAGGAAGTGAGTGCTGAAGTATTTGGGTCTGAATATTAATCACAATATGTAATGAACCTGCACCCATTAATTGCCAATGCTGTACTGCTTGTTAAGCTGATATAATTTCCAGCTAATGGAAAGTGTACAGTTAATTAGCCAGAATCATCAATGAAGCAGGGTTCAGCCTGATGCAGAGCTGCAAGAACATTTAGCAATGCTGCAAATTCACATTTCACAACCCACGCATACAGCAAGTTATGTAACCATAACAGACACATCACCAAACTCACTGCATTACAATCACTAACATGTTTCTCTCCTCCCAACAGCAGGACCAGGACCTAACCAGAGATGGATTGGCATGCGTGTATTGAAGGTGCTGGTACTGAACATTACTGAGATAGCCAACATTGAGGCCATGGTTGGCAGAGGAATTAAAGCCATCAAAGATGATGGTACCCTGTCAAAACCTCTTTTCACATCTAACCTCCCCATAAACCTAAATCTCATTAGATTACCTGCAGATGGTCTAAACATGTAGCTGACCACCAATGCAATCATCTTCCTGCATCTTTCTCTTTTCATGTACAAAAGAACTGTAACCCAAACATGGGGAAGTATAAAATGAAGACAGTAAAGATGAAGAACCAATGTCATCTGGCATTTGACTTCACACTCTAAGCCATCAGCTCTCTTACTAACCATACATGTGGAAAGAGGGACAATCTGCACATAGCAAAACATCAGGTGCAAGTCTTCTGTAGGAAAGCTGGTGAACAAGGGATGTGCAGGTTCCAGTGCCCCACAGGGCAAAACCACAGGTGAGTACTGCTGTAGGGGACTCAATGAACACTTAGATGGGGCTGAACAGAGAAAGTCAGTGGAAATGCTTCATTTATTGGGAAGCCTGCCAGAAAGATAATATTCAATGTCAAACAAGTTTGGAAGAGTTTGATATCAATTTAGCATTGGGCTTTGCACAGATCTAGGAGAAACATGCTTTGTAAGTTGTCTCCTCTCTTTACCTTCATCCCTTTCTTTCCCTCCTCCTCAGAATTCTGATCATGATCTGCTTACCAAATAACTTTTGACAATGGCTGTACTCTCATGATGACAAGGATGTGAGCAGGCAGCAGATACTATGAGCCTTGACACAAATGTTGCAGGCATCTTTCCGAGCAGAGTGTCAGTTCCAGCACACAAATGTTCTGCTCTCTCAGATTTTGTTTGGCACCATGGGTCACACTCTATGTCTAGTCTATGTATAAGGTGTGAATCAGGATCAAGAACCACCATGACATCTTGTCACTCCACAGCCACCTTTCAGTTTGTTGTGGTGACTGTGACGCAGTTGACACAATGGATTAGGCTGATGCAGTTGAAGGTGAGATGAGTACTGCCTGGACACTAAGTCTTGATGTGACTGATTCACATGCTTGGGTCAAACAGCAGTTGAATGTTGACAATATGTAATCCTTTGGTTTTGTCTTGGGACAGAGTTGACCTGCAGCGTGCACAGAGTACTGGGTGAGCTCTCAATGACATCCAACAATATTGGGAAGGCTGCATTTATAGCAAAGCCTGGGTTCTTTCTCTCTGCCTGCAGGCCTCTGGTGAGAGAAAATGAAATTTAGAGCCATAGCTTTGAGAAAACATTCATCACCACAGAGTCGCCTTCACATCCTGTGGCAATGTTGTCTTTGCCCTGTGCTGAGACTGCAGTTGTTGCTGCAGCAGAGAGCAGGCGGTAGCAGATTTTAGTGAGGATACCCTTATTGAAATACAGACATCTTATGCATTGTTCTTCATCAAGGAACAGAAAGAGGGATTTCTGCTGAACTCTCTAGGCAGATAATGGCATTTTACTGAAAGCTTTCCATTCTGTCTTCATGGCAGTTTGGCTTGTTACAGAGTCACAGAATCATACCAGCCAGCAACCACCCATTTACATTAACCCTGCATTCATCTCATTTTATTCTCCCCACAACCCCATAAACAGAATCCAGATTCTATACACTGAGGTCAATTTACAGCAGCCAATAACCTGCATGATTTTGGGATGTGGGAGGAAACTAGAGCACCTGGAGGAAACCCATATAATAACAGGGAGAACATGGAGGCTCTACACAGACAGCACTCCAGGTCAGGATTGAACCCAGGTCACTGGTGTTGTGAGGCAATGGTTTACTCAATGTGTCATCGTGCTGCCCTTGTACTGTGTGATTTCTGCTCATCCTGCTTTTTTTTGATTTAAAGAGCAAATCATACAAATGCTTTGATGTGTACAAGTAGTCTTGAATTAATCAAGAAGTCCTTAGTACCTGCCAAACAATTCGCTGTGGATGTTTGCAACTTGGAGCAACCTCGGAGCTTCTAAATGTATGTAATTTTAGCAGAAGCCAGATGGACTGAATAAACAACTATTGTGAAAGTAGTGAATGTTCCTTTGAAATTATCCTGATGGACAGTCCTTCCTGCTGCAGAGTGCTTGTATATCTTCATAAGGTTAAGGCAATGTGCACTTTATACTGCTATCAATTTATCATTGTTGATTGAAATCGGGGCCTTTCAACTCTACATGCTCCTGGTGGATGTACTTTCCCTCATGCTAACACCTTCACCAATAACCATCGGATATGATTTGCTGCACAAATGTGCATGTGACCTGCAGAAACCATTTTGGAGTTCTCAGGGCACCCATAGCAAACACCCAAATTTTAGACTTTTTTTTGATCTATAGACTATATTTTATTAATGCTTGGAATATGGCTATTTCTGCCAAGCATACATATATTGTCCAACACTACATGCCTTTCAAAATGTGATAAGTAAAAGTCAGAATAATAATTCCTGAAAGCTGCTTGCTTCTCTATGCCATGTGTTAATTTAACATGCCTCAGGTTTGAAAACTAGTTTAACTCACTTCATTCATTTTAATATTGTATAAAAATCCTAGGATGTATTGACTCACTGATACGAGGCAACGTGTTGTATTTTAAAAGAACAGTAAAAGGGCAACAATGTCACATGCATTACACAGACTGAAAACATTAACAGATTGTAGCACTGGCTCCTGAAATACCGCACATGAAGTAACGGCAAAACAGAATTTTTGTTTCACAGACAATTGTACAGGAGATGTACAGGAGTGAGATAGATCAGCTGGTTGAGTGGTGATACAACAACAACCTCACACTCAATGTCAGCAAAACCAAGGAATTGATTGTGGACGTCAGGAAGGGGAGGTCGGGAGAACACACACCGATCTTCACTGAGGGATCAGTGGTGGAAAGGGTGAGCAGCTTCAAGTTCCTGGGTGTCAACATCTCAGAGGATCTATCTTGGGCCCAACACATTGATGCAATCATGAAGAAGGCACACTAGCAGCTCTACTTCATTAGGAGTTTGAGGAAATTTGGTATGTCACCAAAGACTCTTGCAAATTTCTACAGATGTATGATGGAGACCATTCCAACTCGGTGCATCACAGCCTGGTATGGAGGCTCCAATGTGCAGGATCGAAAAAGGCTGCAGAGGGTTGTAGACTTAGCTAGCTCCATCATGGGCACAATCCTCCCCGCCATTGAGGACATCTTCAAGAGGTGGTGCCTGAAGATTGCAGCATTCATCACTAAGGACCCTCACCATCCGGGACATGTCCTCTTCATGTTACTACCATCGAGGAGGAGGTACAGGAGCCTGAAGACCCACAGTCAGCATTTCAGGAATAGCTTCTTCCTCTCCGTCATCAGATTTCTGAATGTCCATGAACCCATGAACAGTACCTTGCTATTCCTCTTTTGCACTATTTATAGTAATTTTTATGTCTTTATGTCTTGCACTGTACTGCTGCTACAAAACAACAAATTTCATGACATATGTCAGTGATAATAAATCTGATTCTGATTCTGAAATATATGCAACTAAACACAGTGAAGGGAAACCAGAGAACCAGTAATTTTAGATTATCAGATATATGCCAACTCATTTCAATGACATAATCATTCCATGGTAAACAGAACTAAGGTGTTAAATGACTTCAAATCGTTCAGAACTGTTTGGGAATATACACGGCTTTGAGCCATTTGATTTAAATAAAATAAGTTTTTTTGCTTGGAGCCAGAACCCCTCTGCTGTGGCCTGGAATTCACTGGTAAATCCCAGTAGTTCCAGAAGGAGCTGCCAGCATTCACCCAAATAAATGCCAATGAGTTCAGGACTTGGGGGCATTTACTGCACACTGCAATATGCCCAATGTTGGAACACAAACTTGGTGCAAGTCCCCAACATTTGTGCTGGGGAATCTGTTCCTGAATCCTGTGCCAGGATTTTGAGCCTTTCATTTTAATGCAGGTTTTACAGCTGCAAAACAGAAAGGTAAGAACCGAGTAAGAATTCTTTTAATTATTTGAGCCTGCTGTAATAATTTTAGTTATTTAATTCATGTTTTGTGTAGTTGAGGTGATTTAATTTCCTGAATTATTTAAATTATTTATTTGACTTTTAATAGTTTTTGAATGCTTTTAAATATCAAGAATTTTAAAGAGGATGACCAAATTGAGAGCTTTGACAGACGGTGATAGTTGGAGCCATGGTTGTCTGCCAAAGGTTTTCTCAGCTGTTTCATCAAAGAGACTTGATCTGGCCCAGCACAAAACAGCAGTTATACATACAAGGCTCTGCTGCTATGTGTTTATTGTTCAGCAAGATTAACCTTCTGGATGCAAATAAGGTGAGCACACATCGAAGGCACACCTTGGCATCAAATGTGGGTGGTCAGCTGCTTTCAATGAAATCTGAACCTGATAGTGTGCAATGATTTCCTTCAGTCAATGGATTAGCACTAAATTCCGTTCTTTTATTTTAATCTTTGGAGCCCAGAGCAGCCTTTGAAGCTTCTGGTTATGCTAACTGGTTACCTCCAGTGCTTATAATGATGTACAAAATTTCTCAGAAGGCAGAAAAAAAATTTCTGACTCATCCTTTTAGGTTTGAAGGCTAAACACAGAAGGACCAGGTCTGTACAACTTTAAATGTTTCCAACTGATAATCCATCAGGAAGCTGTCATGAATCAAACTGGAACTGATTGGGTAGAAACTTAATAGCTCTGGTTTTGAACCATGCAATAATGCTCTTATGTGATGCCCCCATGCTAACTCATCACCAGGGAAAAGCATTACAATCTTAGATGAAAATGAGAATGCAAGAGTACAAATGCATCATAGCCAGGAAACATTCCCAACTGTGGAAAGCAGCACAGTTCCTGATGATGCTGCTGTGCATTTCTAGCAGTTGCCAGCAAGTTACAGTGCAATGATCACAAAAAGGCTTCAGAACTTAAGCTGCACTTGCCATGGCAGCCAGAGAGCAGCTGCAGGCATTTTGGTACCATGGGACTGGTCAGAATCTCTTCACACAAGTGCTCATTGGGTCAGTTAATCATGGTCATGAGACACAAGTTAAGGCCACACCAAGTCACACTTAGAGGTTGGATTTCATACTCATCTGCTGTGCTGAAAGGATGCTGTTCTTAATGTTAATGTCCAGTTGCCTGGCCCCAAAGTTCACAATGTTGGGAAAATTTACCTTAGGAAATTAATTGGGTAGTTTGCGCCACACTTGTTGCATTAAAATGCCACTGACATATTTCTCAATGGCAGCTATCTGCAGAGATCACATCTATCTCATCTCTACTGCTTAGAATCTTGGGAAGCAGGTCACAGCCTCTCTCAATGGCAGCCACTGCACAGCAGCATAAAAGGCTGCCATGAAACATTATGGGGGAGGAAGAGGATAGCATGGATCCCAACCAGAAAGGCTTGGGCAAATTTCCCAGTTGTTGCAATGTGACTCACAACTGGTTGCAATCGTGTTTTACTCTGCGCAAAACCAATTTTCTGTCTCTTGGTGGCGTAGAAATATCCAGTGCTATGTGATCTAAAATCTAAGCACTTGGACATTTAATGGGTATCTTCCAAAAAGAGCCCAAGGGAGCCTGCATTGATTGATCATGTATTTCTTAAAGGAAAGGTCATTTGGCTCTGGAAGTCTGATGGTGTTATGAGTGAAATCAACTCTGGCGAACCACGGGAAAGCACTTGCAGCATGATTTTTGAATGCTTTGTATGTTTCATTGAAGGTTTTGATGAGCAAACTGGAAAGGCCACTACACTACTATACTTACCTCTTTTCTCTTCAGATATCCAAGAAATGCAATATCCTTAGGCTTTAGATGAAGACCATGAGAATGTTTTACATGATGGGAGAGGAGAGAATGACAGGGGTGGGAGGGGTCCTTGATTATGTTAGCTGCTTTCCCGAGGCAGAAGGAAGTATAAACGGAGTCAATGGAGGAGGGGTTGGTTTGCGTGATGGACTGGACTACATTCACAACTCTCTGCAATTTCTCACCATACCAAGCTGTGATGCATCTGGATAGGATGTTTTCTATGTGGGCTAATTTGTAAGTTTGCAGATGACTTGGTGGAGTTTGGTGGAGTCGTGGATAGTGAGGAAGGTTGTCAAAGGAATACACATATCAGAAGGAAATACGGGTGGAGAAATAACAGATGGAGTTTAATTTGGACAAGTATGAGGTGTTGCACTTTGAGAGGTCAAATGCAAGAGGACAGTATGCAGGTTCTTCCCAGGTTATGAATGCCTGACTTATATATAGCCTGTTATGAACAACTGCTGGGTTACCAACAGTTCACAGGAAGAGAATCCTGCTGTAAACTGGGGAGGACCTGTTATAGTAAATGGCAGGACCCTCAGGAACACTGACATACTGTGGGGTCTTGTGGTGCATGTCCGTAGCTCCCTGAAAGCAAAAGTGGATAGGGTGGTAAAGAAGGTGTACGCATGTTTACCTTCATCAGTTAGGATGCGGAGTGTAAAAGTAAGGAAGTCATGTTGCAGCTATATAAAACTTGGTTAGACCACATCTAAGGTATTGTGTGCAGTTCTGGTTGTTGCATTACAGGAAGGATGTGGAGGCTTTGGAGAGGGTACAGAAGAGGTTCGCTAGGATATTGCCTGGATTAGAGAGTATTAGCTATAATGAGAAGTTGAACAAACTTGGATTGTTTTCTCCAGGGGGGTCGGAGGCTGATGGTCAACCTAATGGAAGTATATAAAATTATGAGAGGCATATACAAGGTAGTCAGAGACTTTTTCCTGGGGTGGAAATATTAAATATCAGAAGGTATAGCTTCAAGGTGAGAGGAGGAAGGTTTAAAGGAATCTACCAGGCAGGTTTTTTACACTGAGATTGGTAGAAGCCTGGAATGTGCTGTCAGGGGAGGTGGTGGAAGCAGATGTGATAACAACATGTAAGAGGCAGTCAGACAGACACACAAATAGGCAGAGAATTGAGGGATATAGACCACGTGCAGGCATATGTGCAATTTAATTTGACATCATGGTCAGCACAGATAATGTGGGCTGAAGTGGTTGTCTCTGTGCTGCACTGTTCTGTGTTCTATGAATCCTGGAAATTCCTACCTGATTGTGACATGCCTTCACCACATTGATGTAAAAGGGTTGAGTTACCGAGTTATAGAGTCATACAGTACAGATACAGGCCCTTTGCCCACCATGTCCATGCCAACCATCAAATATCTATCTTAATCCCATTTACCAGCAATTGGTTTGTAGCCTACTCTGCCTTGGCAGTTTAAGTGCTTGTCCAGATGCTTCTTAAATGTTAAGAGAGTATCTCAATTCAAAGGCAATTAGGGATGGGCAATAACTTGCCAGCAATGACTATATCCATGGGAAAAAAAAGCAGTCTTTAAACAAATCAGCAGTCCAGAAACCTATCCTCCAGCTGATTACTCAGATTGCTAGGGCTCTGCCCAGGCAAGGGGTGATGGCTTCACGCATTCTAAAGCTGCAGTTATTTGCTGTATGGAAGCATTTGTAATCAGATGCTATCACTCCACCAGTATCTTACTGCTGCTGTTGCTTCCCACTGCCTATGTTGTGTTGCTTCAAGCAGTCTTCATGCAGACCTGATCAAGTTGTCTGCTGTCTTCTCCAATGAAAGTCTACAGTTTTCCATCAGCCATAATACTAACACTAGGTAAGCATATTGTAGGAACACTGGGACAGCCATATGAGGATGAGGGAACAAACATGTAGTTAGCTTCAATTCCAAAACAGAATGACATGCATTTATTGCATTAATTTAGTTTGGAGTATATGTTTTGGCTTTGACTTCTACATTATGTCAAAAGGATAAAGTAAGAATAAGTGATAGATGGAGGACAAGATTCCTTACAAGTTCAACCATTTGTATTTCCAGCATTCAGATTTGAAAATGTGCTTTGCCTTGAGTAAAATGGGATCATGACCCCTTCTGAGTTTGTTTTCCTTCCCTCAGTAATTTCTACTGAGCATTCAAGAATTGCCAAGGTGACGATGGGAAGTTTGATGACAGTCCTATCAAGTAATATCTTTTAAATTCATTCCCTGAGATCTGGGCATCACTGGCAAAACCAGCATTTCTTATCCATCTTAATTGTTCTTGAGAGAGTGGAGTTCTTCTGATAAGAATACTTCCACAGTGACATTGGGGAGGAAGTCAGGGACTTGAATGCAAGAGAAGTACTGGCTCTACCTGCCAGAAAATGGATCCTGGGCTGGAATTGGCACAGCAAGAATTATTACATTTCACTTGAGCTTTCTTTTTTGGCTATGAGGAGCAGGAGGGATCCACCATGGAACAAAATGAAATTTGCTCTGGCCTCTTCAAATTCCACAGATCCAGAGTTCCATGTTTCCATGTGTCATTTCCATAAGAACATAAAAAAGCAAAATAAGAGTAAGCCATTCAGTCCCTCACACCTGTGCTACCATTCAATAAGATTATAGTTAACCTCAGCATCACTTTCCCACCCTAACACCATATCATGTGATATCAAAAACTCTTTTAAGTTCTGTATTAAATGTAGTCAGCAACTGAGCAACCAAAACTCTCGAGGGTAAAGAATTTCAAAGATTTACTAACCTCTGGATAAAGACATTTTTTTTTATCTCTGTCCTGAATGGCCTCACCCTGATTATGAAACTATGACCCGTGGATCTAGGCACTGCAGCCAGGCAAAACATCAGTCTGACTCCTATCTTACTAAGACTTGTGGGAATTTTGCACATTCTATCTGGATGCATCATGGCTTGGCATGGCAACTGCTCTACCCAAGACCGCAAGAAACTGCTGAGTTGTGGACAAAGCCCAGCACATCATGGAAACCAGCCTCCCCTCCATGGACTCTGTCTATACTTCTCGCTGTCTTAGTGAAGCAGCCAACATAATCAAAGACCCCACCCACCCAGGTCATTCTCTCTTCTCTCCTCTCCCATCAGGAGCCTGAGGGCATATACCACCAGGCTCAAGGACAGCTTCTATCCCACGGTGATAGAACTATTGAATGGTTCCCTTATACGATGAGATGGCCTCTTGACCTCACAATCTACCTTGTTTGACCTTGCACCTTATTGTCTACCTGCATGCACTTCCCTGTAGCTGTGATACTTTGCTCTATATTCTGTTATTGTTTTTACCCTGTACTACCTCAATGCACTGTGTAATTAATTGACCCATACAAACGGTATGCAAGACAAGTTTTTCACTGTACCTCAGTACAAGTGACAATAATAAACCAATACCAATGCCATTTCAATGAGATCACCTACTTTCTAAATGCAACCTGCTTAATCTCTACTCATATGACAAACTTGTAATCCCATGAATCAATCTGGTGTAGAGTATGTTTGCTGTGCTCTTTCTATCACAGGTACATCCTAAAATCAGATCTGTATACAATATTTCTCATGTGGTCTTAACAAGGCCCTATATAATTGGAGCAAGACATCTCTGCTCATGTACTCAAATCCTCCTGCAATAAACGCCATCCACAATTTACTTTTCTAATTGCTTGTTGTACTTGGATGTTAACTTTCAGTGATCTCATTAACAGGACAGCCAAATCCCTGAACACCATCACTGTTCAATCTCTCACTATTTAAAAACATTGTTGTTTAAAAAAAACTACATGACACAAACATTTTAGATAGTAACAACCCACCACCGGTAATGCAGCACTCCCTGATACATGCACCACACTTCTTCCTCTAAAAAGAAATACATAACACTGTACAAATAGATATACATATTCACACTGGGGGCTTATAACCATTTCAGTTTGGTGACCTCTTATCAGAACTTTAATCAAACCTTCCTGATGGAAGATCTCTCAACAGATGCTGCCTGGTCTGCAACATCATCTGTTTTTATTTTAGTTTTTTAACATCTGCAGTTTTGCTCCTTCCCAGCATTTTTTAGAGTATGCATTAGCTTGGAGTCAGCTACTCTATTTTCACCTTCATCTCTAACTTTCACCACTTCATTGAGTCTGCTGGGATGTCTATATTCTACGAGACTTCTGAGTTTCTGTTGTCTCACCTCATGTCACAATAATGCCAGAGTTCTCTGAGGAGCAGCCTGGATGGATGTTGGTAAACAATTACACCTTTTGGATGTTGCCAGATTAGTGCCAACTTCATGTTTCAAGGAAGGGATTGTGGTCAGCATTCTCTCCCCATTCCTCTCTCGCTGCCCACTATAATCTGCTTCCTTCCTCCATGCTTCAACTGCTGGGTTACCTTTATTACATCTTGGTGCCAGTCTTCAGGATTCCATTATTTGGTCATTTTAACAGTTGGCTGTTTTCCAAACTAGGGTTGCTCCAGTTAATTTCTCAGTTATTGTGAATTGACCATTCTAATACCCTGTTCCCACACTACAGTAGAGATTTCATTGAACTTTTTATTCCAAAGTAAACCCAGGTACACCTTTTGTTGGCTGCAATTTTGACATCTGGAATAGCAAAGTTGTTTGCCTTCAAATGCTATTCTTAATACTTCACATCATTAAATCTGGTTTCCTCATTCTCGTGATCAACTTCAGAACCCATCCTTTGATGCTTCCAATTAAGGTCTTGCACCAAGTGATTTGGCGTGAACTGTATCTATACCTTTACAGAACTGCTCTAATTGTCATAATCAGTATTTGTTTTCTTCAAGTGTATTTCCAAATGTTTCAAGTGCATCATGTTTTCCCATTTCCCCAGTATTCATTCTATCGCTCTAGAGTATGTGTGCAACAAGACTTTTTAATAGTGGAACTTGATCAAAACAGTCCCTGTGGTGTCCTATTATTGAGTGGTATGCTGCAGTGTCCATATTCGTTACAATGTTATACAACCTACAGCCCTGCATGACCACACTGACTGTCAAGTGCCCATCTGTACTAATCCTGTCTTACAGCACCTGGACCACAGCCTTCTCTGCCTTGGCAATTCAAATGCTTGTCTGGATACTTAAATATTCTTAAATATAAAGGCAGTGTGTTCCACATTCCAAATGCAGACTGGGTGAAAAAAAAACATCCTCGGATCTTCTCTAAACCTCCCCCAAAAACAAATTTCGTAACATATGTCAGTGATAATAAACCTGACTCTGATTCTGATTCCTCTCCTTACCTTAAATCTATTCCCCATGGTTTTAGACATCTTAGTCCCACCAAGTCCATGCCAACCAGTGAGCATCAAACCATATTAATGCTATTTTCTGGCACTTGCCCATAGGTCTTCGATGTCTAGGTACTTCCTAAATGCTGTCAGCAACTCTGCTTCCACCACTCTCGCTGCCCTCTTTCTTTCCAGTCCTGATGGAGGGTCTCGGCGAGTATCAGTTCAGGTACTCACCACTCTCTGGATGGAAAAGGTTCCCCTTCAAATCCCCTCCAAATCTCTTATCCCTTAGCCTAAATCTATATCACCTCTGATAACGGTGTAAGTTTCTTGCTGTCTACCCTATCTATACCCCTCATAATTTTATTTACTTCAATCATGTCCCCTCTTACCCTCCTCTGCTCCAAGGTAAACAGACCCAGCCTCTCTAGTCTCTCCTCATAACTGAAACATCTCATCCCAGGCAATGTCCCAGTGAATCTCCTTGCAACCCTCTCCAGTTCTGTCACATTCTTCCTACAGTGTGGTGACCAGAACTGCAGGCAGTACTTCAGCTGACGTCTGACCAATGTTTTATAAAGCTGGAGTACAACCTCCCTGCTCTTGTGCTCAATGCCCCGACTGATGAAGTCCAGCATTCAATTTGCCTCTTAACCATGTTACTTACCTGCCCTGCCATATTCAATGATCTTTGTGCCTTGCACACCAAGGTCCCTTTGTTCCTAAATACTCTCTTGGACCTTACTTTTCATGGTGTATGTCCTAGCCTCATTAGTATGCCCAAAATGAATCACCTCACGTTTATCAGAATTAAACTCCATCTGCCATTTCTCAGCTCATTTCACCAACAAATCAATATAATTCTGTGGCCTGAGACTACACTGTCAACAACACCAATCTTCCTGTCATCTGTGAACTTACTGATCATAGCTCCCACATCCACATCCAAATTATTCATATTTATTACAAACAGCAAGGGTCCCAGCAGCAATTCCTGTGGAATATGACTTGTCACAGGCATCCAATCACAAAACCAACCCTCTACCATCACCCTCTGTCTCCTATTGCCAAGCCAATTTGGAATCCAATTTGAAAATTTTCAATCCAATTTGAAAACCTGGATCCCACGGGCCCTGAACTTTTGGACCAGTCTCCCACTAGAGCCTTGTCAGAGGCCTTACTGAAATCCATGTAAACCACATCTACTGCATTGTCCTCATCAATACATGTTGTTACTTCCTCAAAGATTCAATCAGATTCGTCATTTAGGACCTCACTTATACCTTCTGGCTAGATACACAGATTGCCCCTGTTGTTCCTCATGGCCCATACTCTTTCTTTGGTCATTCTTTTGTCCTTAATATGCTTATGAAAGACCTTCAGATTTACCTCAAATAACACACAAGAAGTGCTGGAGGAACTCAGTGGGTCAGGCAGCATCTATGGAGGGAAATGAACAGCTGACATTTCAGGCCAAGCCCCTCCATCAGGACTGGAAAGAAAGAGGGGTAGAAGGCAGAATAAGAAGGTGGGGGGAGGGAGAGGAGTGCGAGCTGGCAGGTGATAGGTGAATCCAGTTGAGAGAGGAAATATAGGCAGGAGGGGGAGGGTGGGAGAATATGGGAATGATGTGAGAAGCTGGGAGGTGGAAGAGGCAAAGGGCTGAAGAAGATGGAATCTGATAGGAGAGGACAATGGGAAGGAGGTGGGGAACCAGAGGGAAGAAGGTGTGGGTGATGGACAGGTCATGAGGATGGGGGAGGGGAAAGAGAAGGAGGAATGGGGCCAGAGGGATAAGGGAAAACAAAGAGGGGGACAGAGGAGAATAGTTACTGGAAGCTGAAGAAATCGATGTTGATGCTGTCAGGTTGGAGACTACCACAATGGAATATGAGGTATTGTTCCTCTAATCTGTGTTTAGCTTCAACTTGGCAGTACAGGAGGTCGTGGACAGACATGGCAATGTGGGAATTGGAAGTGGAATTAAAATGGCTGGCCACCGGGAGATCCCGGTTGTTAAAGCAGATGGAGCAAAGGTGCTCGATGAAGCAATCCCCTGATCTTTTTCAGGTCTCACCGATGTAGAGGAGGCCGCACCGGGAGCACCGGATGCAATAAATGACACTGACGGATTCACATGTGAAGTACTGCCTCACCTGGAAGGACTGTTTCGGGCCCTGAATGGTGACGAGGGAGGAGGTGTAGGGGCAGGTGTAACATTTGGGATGGTTGCAGGCATAAGTGCCTGGAAGGGGATTGGTGGGGAGGCATGAGCGGACAAGGGAGTGGCAGAGAGAGTGATCCCTGCAGAAAGAGAGGGGAAGTTGTGCCTGGTGGCGGGATCCCATTGGAGATGGCAGAAATTGCAGAGAAAGAAATGTTGGATGCGGAGGCTCATGGAGTGGTAGGTGAGGTCAAGGGGAACCCTGTCCCTTTTATGTTGGGGGGTTGGGGTGAGGGCAGACATGCAGGAAATGGAGGAGATACAGGTGAAGGCTGCATTGAGAGTAGTGGAGGGGAAACCTCTTTTTCTGAAAAAAGAGGACATCTTGGATGTCCTGGAGTGGAAAGCCTCATCATGTGAACAGATGCAGCAGAGACAGAGGAACTGAGAGAGGGGAATAGCATCCTTGCAATTGACGGGGTGGGAAGAGGTGTAGTCAAGGTAACCGTGGGAGTCAGTGGGTTTGCAAAAGATGTCCGTAGATAACCTTGCCTTTCTAATTTCCTTTTTAAGCATCTCCCTACATATTTTCTACTCTTGACAAGCCTCCCCCATCTTCAGTTCTTTTACCTGTCACATGCTGCCTCTTTTTTCTTTAACCAACCTTGATATTGCTCAATATCCAGGGGTTCCCTGTACTTGTTACCCATTGTTTTCACTCTTACAGGATGATATTGACCCTGAACTCTCATTGTTTCTGCTTTGAATGCTTCCCTCCATACAGATGTAGACTTACCTGCATGTAGATGCTCCCAGTCAACCTTTGCCAGGTCCTGCCTTATTTTGTTGGAAAGTATCTTACCACCTGTCCCATTATAGTGCCATACAACACCAGAACAGGTTCTTTAGCCTAACACTTTTGTCCAACCATCATGCATTCATCAACACTTATCCATTTTTTTTTACCATTCATGCCTCCATCAGTCCCCCCTACCACAATTCTCCTGCCATCCACCTATACTAGGGGCCACTTATAGTAGCCTATTAGATAAGATAAGATAAGATAAGATATTAGTCACATGTACCTCGAAACACACAGTGAAATGCACCTTTTGTGTTGAGTGTTCTGGGGGCAGCCCGCAAGTGTCGCCATTATAGCATGCCCACAACTTCCTAAACCGTACGTCTTTGGAATGTGGGAGGAAACCGGAGCACCCAGAAGAAACCCAGGCAGTCACGGGGAGAACGTGCAAACTCCTTACAGACAGTGGCCGAAATTGAACCCGGGTCTCTGGCACTGTAATAACTTTACGCTAACCGCTACACTACCGTGCCTATACTGACCAGCATACTTTTGGTACATGGGAGGAAATTAGAGCATCCAGGGAAATCTGCTTACTCACAGGGATCTGTGTCTGGATGGAACCCAAGTCTTTGGAGCTGTGAGGCAACAGCTCTAACCACTGCACTAGTGTCCTGACCATTATTTGAATTGTAGCTGTAAACTGTTTATCATGTCGTCATCCGTGGTGCTGATATCATTTAATATCCATTTGTTGACATCTCCCTGAATGTATTTGGCAGGCATGTTTCTGAGGAAACTTTGGAATGCAGTATCTAATGTCAGTAATGTTTTGTTTGTCTATATAAAGTAAAGTCAGTTGTCCAATTTTATTATGATTGAAACAACAGACTGCTTTAATTGAGCATATGACAGCTGCGTGACTTCCCTTATATTAGTAACAGGGCCTGCTGTCCTTTCAATCAATTGGGCCATGGTTTGTGACCTGTCCTGCCAAAACCACGCTTCATACTCATGTGTCCATGAGAACATACCACTGATACTACAATTACTGCCCAGTGGTTTTGCCCAATAAACTCACATCAGCACATTGACATGAGCAAATTCTCTTTACATTTCTGTCCTTTTTCATCAAAATTCCATTTCTGGTTTCCTTCTCAAAAACAGAGTCCTGCGTGCTGGAGAGTTTGTCACTTACTCCATATACTAATTTGCCCCTTGATTCTCTAAGAACATGTCATAATTACATTGTCTTGCTAAGTGCTCTGACTGATGATGGAATACCAAATTGCCTCCTTTGGTATCTGGTTATGAGTACCAAACTTGTAACTTCAATAGTTCAGACTATGTTGGGTTAAAGTGTGCATTTAGCTCCTCAAAAGTTTCAGCAAATGCAAGGTTATTGCACTTTGCGCTTCCAACAAGTTTGCTGGTGTTTAAATGTAAGAGTCCACCTCTACTCACAAAGTGTTTTACTTCTTCTCATAGATCTCCACTTTTTGCCCTTCAACATTTTTGTCAATAGCCACTGTAATGTTGTTCACCTTGAAAAACATGTCCAGATACTCCAAGTAATACTAATTATGTCTCTACTGTATTTCCTGAGCTTTCCAAAATATCCCATTTGTACTGTTATTGTCATCTTGTTCGTTTCTCTTGTCCTTATCTTGTTTTAGTTTCAAAGAAGGTCTTTTCTTTCACCATGAATTTGAAAATTTGCAAACACAACCAGTCTCACTTTCTTTACCGTGAATAGCTTGGGACTTTCAAATATCCCACCTTTGGTACCAATTTAATATTTTCAGACACTCTTGCATTTGAATCTTCCATAAACACACTTTGGCTAAGCACATCAAGTTTTCCTTCTTCCTACTAAGACCACAGGAAATTAGACAGGGAACTCTTCACCTATAATGGGAAGGTTGAAAAGGCAAATCAGTACCTGCAGTTGGTCCAGCGGTTTGATTTTTCTGAAAAATGCATCTTTTTCTGGCCCAAGACTCCTTGTCCTTTAATTCATATCTTCCAGTTTGAGATCTGCTTCACACCATCAGCTTATTTCATTTGATTCTGTCAGCTGGTGATCAAGATTTGTCAGCAAGAATTGATTAAGTTTGATGAATAATCTTCCACCCAGAGCCAGAAAAATAGTTAATAGGAATCATCGATAATAAACAAGCAGCAGCCTGCAACCTATTTCTATCACAGAACCCCAGTCTTCTGCTGATATTACAAGAATAATTGGCAATTGAAATAACCAGGATACATTTGTGTCAACAATATCAATTAGAATGGCAGTTGTGTAATGTTTACACAGTCTGTAGCCACTGAACAAAGCTGGTGCTTGAAATTAATTACAGTATTTATCCGGACCTGGATTGGTTATAGTGAAGCTGCAGTGGGAGATGTCCACTTCTTCCATTTCTATATGTACATAGATATATATTTGTTCAGAACTGGGACGGGCAGCAAAAGAGACACAACCATGAGACAATCTGGGATACTTGGCCAAATGTACAGGGACCATATTAGGTCACATTGAGATAGAAAAAGGACTGAGTTAACAGAATCCATATGACCACCTTGAAAGAAACATCAAAATCTGAGCCAGAACACAATGATTAGATAAGGATGGAGGAAACAGTATTTGTGAATACAGTAAATAGGTGTGGAATGTACAAGATTGCTGAGAACAGCCACTGATAGGAAGCAGACATGGTAAGAATAAACCGGGCAGCAGGGACACAATGCATTAAGGTACCTGGGACAACTGTAACCTGGAAATACGAAGAGGGCTCTTTGTCTCAAACTTATGCAGAGGAACTTGGGAAGTCTCATATAGCTACTTGTCCATCATCCTCAACAAAACAGTCATGGTCACATCTGATAGGCTCTCAGTAACATGTAATATTTTGATTATCAGGAATAATCTCCCATTTGATCTTCCCTGTATGCGACTTGAATTGAGATTAAATAAATGCTTATTGCAACTATTGCTCCCATTAAATGCAGTTCATGTTTTTGGCTGTTTGCAAAACACTTCAGAGCTAATGAAATAGAATCACCATTATTATGCAGGCAAATTTGACAACCAAAATTTGTACAACAGAACCCCATAAATAACAGTGAAATAATTGATCAAGCAGTCAGATGCTGTTTGAAGAAACAAAAGTCAGCATGTTCAGCAAACTCTCTTTCTGACAGTGCCATAGGAACTTTATATGTTTCAAATAAGCCATTTTCCTTATCTCTATTAACATCTATGATGTATAATACATCAAATTAATAATTGATTCTACCCTTTTAACTGTCATGTAGTTATAAAATGAAAGTCTAGAAGTAAATGTGAACTTTCAGAGATGTGAATTATATATTATTATTGCACACAGAGCCAAGGGAAATGCCTGACTTTGATTGATTGAATTTAGATTTTTTTCAATAGTTTTTTATGATATTCCCAGGTTATTTCCAAAATAGTCTAATGTTCCTTTATCAGAGCAACATTCTCTTAGAATTGCACTGAAGAATCAGTTTTCATTATGCACCTTAATAATATCAAATAGTTGACAGCTGTAGGTGATGTACTTGACCTCACCATCCCTTAGGATAGTTAGATTATGGCATCCTTTGGATAAGTATTTTTTTATTTATTCATTTTCTGAGTGTCACTGGCAAGGCCAGCATTTGTTGCTCATACTTAATTGTCCCCTGAGAAGGTGCTGAAGAGTTAGCTTCTTGAACTGTTCCTCTGTTGATCAGAGTGGCAATGGTACATCTGAGTAGTTTGCCAGGCATTTAGAAAACAACTACATGGGGTGGGCCTGAGGTCAGGGAAGGCAGAGGCAGATTGCTGGATACACTCAGCAAGTCAGCAGCATCTGTGGAGATAAAAACAGAGTTGATATTTCAGGTCCAAGAACATTTTGTTATTTTGATGGGTCTTTGACCTGAAAAGTTAACTCTGTAATTTTTCCCACAGATACTGTCTGGTTTGCTGACTGTTTCCAGCAATTTCTGTTTTTATTTCAGATATCTAGCTTCATCAGTTTTTAAAATATTTTTTGAGGATAGCAGATATTCTCCCCTGAAGGGCAGTTTTGAACCAGATTGGTTTTTACAGCAATCTGATAACTTGTGGTCATCATTGCTAATAGTTGTTGTACAAATTCCAGATTATTAGCTGAAATTAACTTCCACAGAAGTGGCAATGGGATTTGAACTCAGATCTCTGGATTGTTAGTCCTGCATTCATAGAAAGGTAACAACTGCTATGCTGCCCCCACTGTACCCTTACAAGAGCACCCCTTGCAAAAAGTACTATGTACTGACTCAAAAGTGCCTTGAGATACTCTGGGATGTGAAAGATGCTTACAAATACTAGACTGTGTTTTTACAGAAAATCATCGGGATTTTCTACTCTGCGTCACTAAATAGTGATTACTATCAGAAGACTTAACACTGGGTTTAGCCTCAGTAGTAGGGTAATTATTGGGAAAAATTCTGAGCTGTGGGGTTAATCAGTGCTTGGAATGGCAGGGATTAATCAGTGATAATCTATATGGATTTGTTAAGGGGAGGTCCGGTCTGACTAATTTGATTGAATTTTTCTAACAGGTAGCCAAGTATGTCGATGAGTGTAATTTGATTGATAAGGTCTACATGACTTCAATAAGGCCTTCAAAAAGCTTCTCATGGGAGGCCAAGTCTATGAGATACATGGCAATCTGGCAAATTAGATCCAAAATTGGTTTAGTGATCGGAGGCAGTGGATGATGTCAAAGGTTGTTTTTGTGTTTGGAAGCCTGAGACCAGTGCTGTACTACAAGAATGAATGCTGGCATATCTATCTATCTATCTATCTATCTATCTATCTATCTATCTATCTATCTATCTATCTATCTATCTATCTATCTATCTATCTATCTATCTATCTATCTATCTATCTATCTATCTATCTATCTATCTATCTATCTATCTATCTATCTATCTATCTATCTATCTATCTATCTATCTATCTATCTATCTATCTATCTATCTATCTATCTCTAAAAAGCGAATGTGAATGAAGGATGTATGATTAGTAGGCTCATGCTGGTGGTTTATTGATTGTGAGGAGTGAAGTCTTCAGCTAGAAAATAATATTGATGAGTTAGTAAAATGGGCAGAGCATTAGTAGATGGAAGTTAATCCTGAAAAATGCGAGATGATGCATTTTGGGAGGGCTAAAAAACCTAGGTCATACAGAATGAATTATAGGACCATAGGAAGTAATGATGCAAAGTGTGTGAATGTCCAAGGAATCCTGAAGGTAGCAGCACAAGTAGATAGGATGTTTATGAAGGCATATGGAATATTTGCTTTCATTAGCTGGGACATAGAATCCATGAATAGGGATGTTATGACACCATTAAATAAAGCATTACTAAGGCTGTAGCTGGACTAATGCTTGCAGTTTGGTTGCTATACTATAGGAAGGATGTGATTGCTCTTCAGAGAGTGCAGAGGAGATTCACCAGGATATTGCTTGGGTTTTTCAGCTATTGGGTGGAGGGGGGGGGGTGGTCTGGATTTGTTTTCCTTGGAGTGAAGAAGACTAAAGGGGTGGGGTGGGGGGGGGGAGGGGAGGGGTATATGACTGTGGTATACAAAATTATGAGGGACAGAGCAGAGGTGACTATAACTAGAGGGTATAGGTTTATGGTAAGGGATAGAAGGTTTAGAGGAGTTTGGAGGAATAATGTTTTTCACCTGGATGGTGATTGACAATGGAACGCCTTGTCTAAGAAGGTGATGGAGGCAGGTACTTTCTCAACATGTAAGAAGTATGTGAGCATGTGAAATGCATGGAATAGAAGAACTGAGTGCCAGAATATGAGATTAGTGTGGTCACAGTGGGCCAAAGGACCAGTTTCTATTCTGTATGACTCCATAACTGATGAGCCATGTTTTCTTCGGACGTGTAAGTTGGATCATCAAGTTTATGCTTGTTTTCAAATTTTCTCCCATTTTCTCCACTTAACTTTTTCTTTCTTTCACGTATCTATTAAATCCCTTCCACCCCTATCAGATCACCTAGAGAAAACCCATGCAGTCACATGATCACACACGTAAGCATAGAGCACCAGAGGCCAGGATCAAATCCAGGTTGCTGGAACGGTGAGGCATTAACATTATCTGCTGAGTGACTGTGCCATCCTTCAAGAGAGAGTCATCTTGATGATTTATATAACTAAACAGTCTACTAGAATGCCTTCTCCAGACGTACACAAAAATTGGCTCTTCTGTTTTTGAAAAGAAACCATTTATCTCAGTGGGAATTACCTTCAGGAAGACGATAAGTAATTTTAGTAAAAAATATCGAGGATGGAGAAATTCATGGATATGTTATTGAAGCAAATTAGTCACATGTTTTTTTTTTTGCAATGTTGTAATCTGAGAAATTATTTTACTGATTTTTGCCTAATAGAAACAGAAATTACTTCAACTTTGGGCTGGATATGACACTTGCACAATGATCAGAGCCAGTCCCATAGCTTACTTGGAAGTTCATCATTAGATTGAAAAGACCCTTTAATTAAAATCATTTTCTTCACTGTGTTGCAGTTATTACAAAATATCTGAAATGAGAGCAATTAAAATCACTATCAAACTCTCTATTAATAAAAACTACTAAAATATTTTATTCTTTCCTTAAAAAAAGAGAGTTGATTGGAACCAAAGAAAAAATCTCAGATTCCTCTGTTGTCTAATGCTGCAGGGAATACATTCCAATTTCTGACATTTTTATGTGTTCCTTTTTATGATAATGTATTATCATTGTTTTGAAGCTGCCCTGGAACATAAATAAGACAATAATTAAAATGAAAAGGTCAAGTTTTCCTTCCTTTAAATGAATAAAAATTGAGAAAACTACCAGAACCCACCACTGTAACAGGAAGATCCCAAGTTCAGCAGCAACTGAGCCTCTATCTGACACTCCAGCTCCGAGACAGGAATGCTTGTAGATCTTCATTGTCACATTCCCTAACCCCATAATACAGAAGTGATTAGCTATGCCTCATTACAACTCGAAGCATGCACATTAGTTTCATTACAATGAAGAACAATTATTCCAAGAGTTCTGATAATGTTAACCTTTTTTACTTCACAGAGTGGATGTTGACCTTGGACCACTTTGTCAGAAAAGCATTGCATCATTTCTGACACTTGTATATCCTACATTCAAATTATAAAAGGAACCCTCTGGCAAACACAGTAACTTCATTTAACTGAATATCTAATATTCATTGAATTTATCACAGATGTTTTTTTAAAATCATGTTATAATTGTTTGGAATTGAATTAGTTTTAAAGTTTTTGTTTAGCATTAAGAACTATATTTTCTGAAGTATTAGTGTTCTACTCTTTCCCCTGTACCACTAGTACTTAACACATGACAATCATTAAGTCCTATTTTAACTAACCTTTCACTTAAGGTAAATGTTGAAGTCTTCCCAATAATATATTGCTTATTCTTTAATGAGCAAAAAAAAACAACTTGTATGAATTCCTCAGTAGGTTAAGTTTGGAAAATTTCAAGTATGATGATGGATAGCAAATGTCCAGCCAAACAATGATAAGGCTGGTTTAACTCTGCCTGTTATTGCTGATATAAGAAGAATTAGACATTTAACAATGAATGATCCTTACACTGCCCTTATGGGAATTATCCAACACTGTTAATTGGCTATCTTCCATATAACTTTATTTAATAAATAATTTAAATCACAACCTTCTTTACTTTACCAATTGTTGGCTGGATTGGAAAGTTTCATTTTTATCTGAAGGCTGCATTGTTTTATCTTGTGAATGTTAAGAGAATGATTTATATCTCACTGGTGAAGGGAAATGTTCCAATAAGTCAATCAACTTTATTCTGTGAATTCAGCGACTGCATATAAGGCCTTGATAAAGTTCCACATGGTAGGCTGCTCTAGAAAGTTAGATTGCATGGAATCCAGGGAGAGCTGGCTAAATGGACACACAATTGGCTTGATGATAGAAAGCAGAAGGTGGTGGTAGAAGGTTGTTTCTCGGACTGGAGGCCCATGAGTGGTGGTGTGCCTCAGGGGTTGGTTCTGGGCCCTTTGTTGTTTGTCAACTATATCAATGATTTGGAGAAGAATGTACAAGACATGGTTAGTAAGTTTGCAGATGACACTAAAGTAGGTGGTGTAGTGGACAATGAAGAAGGTTATCAAAAATTACAGGGGGATCTTGATCAGCTGAGTAAGTGGGCCAAGGAACGGGAAATGGAGTTTAATTCGGGTAAGTATGAGGTGTTTCATTTTGGAAAGTCAAATCCAGGTAGGACTTCCACAGTGAATGGAAGAACCCTGAGGAGAGTTGTAGAACAGAGGGACCTTGGAATACAAGTACATGGTTCACCGAAAGTGGAGTCACAGGTAGACAGCGTGGTGAAGAAAGCTTTTGGCATGCTGGCGTTCGTCAGTCAGGGCATTGAGTATAAAAGTTGGGAGGTCATGGTGCAGTTATACAGGACACTGGTGAGGCCACACTTGGAGTATTATGTTCAGTTTTGGTTTCCCTGCGATAGGAAAGATCTTATTAAACTGGAAAGAATGCAGCACAGTAGCCTAGTGGTTAGTGTGACACTATTACAGCACCAGTGATCAGGGTTCGATTCCCGTCACTGACCGTAAGGAGTTTGTATGTTCTCCCCGTGTCTGCGTGAGTTTCCTCCAGGTGCTCCGGTTTCCTCCCACATTCTAAAGATGTATGAGTAGGTTAACATGGGTTTAAAATGGGTGGCACTGGAAGGGCCTGTTACTATGCTGTATGACAAAAGTTTTTAAATTTAAATGAAGTTTAAAAAGATTTACAAAGATGTTGCCAGGACTTGAGGGACTGAGTTATAGGGAGAGGCTAGGACTTTATTCCTTAGAGCGTAGGAGACTGAGAGGAGATCTGATAGAGGTGTGTAAAATCATGAGGGGCATAGATAGGGTGAATACACCCAGTCTTTTGCCTAGGGTTGGGGAATCAAGGACTAGTGGGCATAGGTTTAAGGTGAGAGGGGAAAGATTTAATATGAACGAGAAGCAACTTTTTTACACAAAGAGTGGTATCCATCTGGAATGAACTGCCAGAGGAAGTGGTTGAGGCAGGTACAATAACAACTTTTAAAAGACAGTTGGACAGGTACATGGATTGGAAAGGTTTGGAAGATTATGGGCCAAATGCTGGAAAATGGAACTGGCTTGAATGGGGCATCTTGGTCGGCATGGATCAGTTGGCCAAAGGACCTGTTTCTGTGCTGTATGACAATGACTCTACATGGAATTTATTATTTAAAAATGTACATTAACATATATGGCTTCCATAAATCTTCTTGTAGGGAAACAATAATGCTTGAAGTTAAAGAAAGGAGTTGGTACACAATCCATTCAAAATTTTTAAACATTTGTTTACAGGTTAGTAGGAAATTGTTGTAAGACAAGTTCTTTAAGGTCTCAAAGGGAAAGGACTCTGTACACAGTCTTTGGAGTAAAAAATGATTTATTCAAAAAGACAAATGTGGGACAGAATGAACGGGAATGGATGCACACTTACACACACACAGGTGATCGCAAACATGGGGGAAATCGCAACAAGGGTGAGATACACACACACACACACACACACACACACACACACACACACACACACACACACACACACCAGACTGGTTACAAATGATCAAGGAAGAAACAATACAATGCCTGACCCCCTGACTCAGTGCAAGCATTGGCTCTATGCTCCCGGGAATCTACTTAGGACATTCCTAACCCTTGTGGAAGTGCATACTCTTACCAATGGTCTCTTTAGTGTTGTTTCATGATTCCTGGAGCAAACAAAAGAGAGAGAACCAAGCACACGTGCTTTCTTTATAGTGCTGGAGGGCTGGGTGGAGCCAGCCCAGGTAATTCAAACAGATCAATGGCTCGGGGCCACGGAAAAAGGTGTTCCAATGTCCAATACTTAGGTGTGCACTAATGGGTGGGGGTGGAGCCAAACCTTGATCGACAGTGATGTACCATTCAACAGGTAGGGGGCAGTGCGCTGTCACGTGACAGCCACGACCTCCACAATACAGAGGTGTACAGGAAATATATTAGGAAACTGGTGATCTTGGGAATATTGAATATCCAAGCAGCATTTAATTCTTTCAGGATTAGTCTTATATATGTAAATCTCAGAGATTTCTTACAGTCTTTTTCACCATTACCATATAATTCATCTGATTAATAATTGATTCTACCCCTTCAGCAGTCAAAAGCTGAAGGTTTAGGAGTAAATGTGAGCTTCCTTAGGTGGGAATTATGCAGTGCTATTGCACACAGAGATAAGGGAAATGCCTGACTTTCATTGATTCAAGTTAGAATTTTTCAATAATTTTCATTGTATTCCCTAGTTATATCAAAAATGGTCTGTGTTCACAATCTGGGATGGCAATTTAATATACCTTGCTACTTTTCTTCAGGGAATGATCCAATGAAAGAGTTCTGAAAGAAGGTTACATCCATCTTTTCATAGCATATCCATTTATCCTCAGCTCTTTATATTTTGTCTGTCCTTTTGACCTAATGTTATTACACTTTCCAGGAGCAATTTCATGATTATAGCAAATTTGATACTTGTTTCAATGATTTAATGGGTAAGGATAAGATGAAATTACTTAACTATGGGCCATAATGAAATTATGCAGGAAATATTTTGCTGCTTGTCTGGGGTAACTAATGATGGTTACACTTTAAAGGCCAGCCTTTGAGCTAACTGACTCAATTTTATTCTATTGCATAAGCAGTTTGGCTGAGGATGGGTTATAGAAGCTGAAACACTATCCCAAGATTCTTTCACCTTAATATCATTGAAAGGCAGATAGAACCATAAGAATGTGCAGCAGTAAAAAAAAATCATTTGGCTCATTGTGTCCATGCTCGCTCTTTGAAAGATCAACACAATTGTTTTTTAGTCTCTGGCCTTTCCACCTACACCTCTCGCCTATGATTTTCATCCAATAGTTTTGAGTATGTTTCCACCACCCTTTCAGGTGGTGCATTCCACATCACGAAGGCTCACTGTGTGAAGAAAAATCTAATTTTGCATCATGTTCTTTTGCCTTAAATTGATGTCCACTAGCTGCTGCCCTCTTCTTCCATGGAAATCCATTTCTCTTTTTAAGGATTCATTATTTTGAGCATCTTCTTCAAATGTTCTCTTAACTTCTCTTTTTATCTTTCCTGTTCTTTCTCTGTAACTGAAATCTCTCATTCCTGATATCATTCCTGTAAATTTCTTCTGTGCATTCACTGAGGTCCTAACATTCTTCCTTCCTCATTTAGCATGTGGAACTGGACCGAAAATACAAACTGATCACTTAAAAATGATGGTCATAATTTCCCTACCTTTGTACATGTTTCTATCATCGATAAAACCATGATCCCATATGATCATTTAAAAGTCTTCTTAACTTGTTCTGCTGCCTTCAAGAACTTGTGTATGTGATCTCTTGTTTTTTTTCTGTAACAACTTGGTAGCACTTAAAATTTGTCTCTCCTCATTCTTCCAACAAAAATGCAATGTCCAGGTAGGAAAGTCTCGGCATTGAAGAGCCACAGACATGTAGGTACGAAATTCAGGGAGGTAAAGGTTGTAGCCTGCTTCAGTAGTGCTTCCCTTGATGTGGTGTTGGGAATGATAGGGCTCCCAATGGAGATATCCTTCTCTTTGAGAGCTGGAAGAAGCTGCAGGGGACACACAAAAAAACAATCACACTTGGTATTTTCCCAGAAGGTCAGCAGCAGCAAGACTGAGACAACAATTGTGCTAAGATCTCAAGAAGCTTAAGCAGTATAATGATCTTAACAGGGCAGAAAATGGCATAGCACAATGATATGTCTTCTATCCTGATGTGTGTATCAACTTACACCAATTTACCTTGAAAGGACACCCATCCCTGTCAAACTATTTGCAGCCTCATATTCTCAACTATCCATCCACCATTGGACTCACTCTTACACAATATCATGCCTCAGCCTCATAGTCACTGTCAAATTCAGTCATAAGGTTATTATATGACTCTACTTTCACTCATGCATCTCTTTTTCCTTCCATACAGAAGTAAGGACTCTTGAGATAGGACAATCCTCTCATCGCAGGTTAGAAGAGGTGCAACTGAATCGTTGTTCCATTTGAAAGGCTGTTTCAGTCCCTGGGAGATCAGGAAGAAAAGAAGTGAAAGGACAGGCATTGCATCTCCTGTGGTTGCATTGCAAAATGCCATAAGATGGTGGGTACAGAAGAGTGGGCCAGGGAGTGATGAAGAGAGAGCTCTCTTCAATATACTGAAAGGGAGAGTAGAATACATGTCTGGTGGTGAAACCTTGTTGGAGCTGGAAGAAATTGTGAAAGATGATCTATGTAATGTAGAGGCTGGTGGGGTGGATGGTCAAGACCAGGGTAACTCTGTTCTTGCTCTGTCCAGGAGGAGAGGGGATGAGAGCAAAGATTCAGGAAATAGATTAGATGTGGTCAAGGGCTCTGACCACTATGATAGAGGGGAAGCCATAGTTCAGGAAGAAGGAAGACATTTCAGAGGCACCTGTATGGAAAGTCTCATCTTCAGAGCAAATGGGAGAATTGAATGGAGTCTTTACAGAAGGTAGGAAGGGAGGAAGTACAGCCAAGTTAGCTTTGGAGTCTGTGGGTCTGTAATGGATATTGGTAGTTAGCCTCTTCCCTAAGATGAAGACTAACAAATCAAGAAAGGGGTGTGAGGAGTCAGAGATGGACCACACCAAAGTGAGAGCAGGGTGAAAATTGGCAGCAAAGGAATGAATTTTTCGTGATTTGCATGAGAGGATGAGGCAGCACCAATTGATGTACTGGAAAAGCAGTTGAGGGAGTGGGTCAGTGTATTACTGAAACAAGGGCAGCTCTACATATCCCACAAAAAGAGAAATGTGACTTGGTGCTATACCAGGGCCAATAGCTGAACCTTTGATCCATAAATGGAGGTTTCATATGAATCACCCTTGCACCTTTTGAGTCATCGTTGGCCAAGAATAGTTCATTGTTAGGCTTGCCTTATACTTAACCATGCACCCTCTTTTGCTCTTCACCACAATGCTGGGTTCATCTTTCCTCAGTAACCAATGGGGAGGTTAATAGCAACAAGCACTCTGCTGGAGGAACTCAGCAGGTCGAGCAGTAACTGTAAAGGGAAAGGAATTATCGACATTTGGAGTTGAAGCCCTGCATCAGGACTGAGTGGAGAGAGGAGATGGTCAGTATAAAGAGGGGAGGGGCAGTGGTGAGATGGATGTTAGTGCTGGTATAATATTGTGGCATGTCAAGGAGGGATCTGTGATCTGTGGTGCTTTCTGGTTTGTGGGCATTTAGTGTCACTGCTATCTTCACTCTGATAGGCTTCTTTTCTCATCTACCTCAGTTGAGATACACAACCTATTTTTTTACAGGAGAGAGCATTTGCTCCATTTTAACTTGCTATAGTGTCTATGGGACCTCTAGAAAACTTTTTCATGCACTGTCAATTACTCCTCCTCAGACGCTACAGCAATCAATAGATTATCATAATAACAGAGGCTATGAGGAATGCCCAAGCAGCAACAGGTCCATGGCAACCTGGAGGAGCCTACCAACAGTTGAAGCCCATTTGGTAACATTGTGTGTGCATACAAGACTTGAACGAGTAAACACCATCAAGTATCTTGGGTTTGTTCAGTCCACATTGAGCCAAGCATTTGCATGGAACAAGTCAAACTTGTGAAATGAACTTTGTTCTTATTAGCTCTCTGTGAATGACCCAGGGAAATGAATATAGTTCATCATCTAATGTTCTATTCAGAATGACCTTATGGTTGCTATGGAAAAGGGTTGTCTTGTCTGACTTGAGATTGACAAATACTCGTGTCACTTAGTCTCTCCCCTGCATTTTTATCTGCTTTCCAGTCTTCCAGTTTCTTAGTCCTTCCCCTTAAGAATGAAGGATGCAATGGACTGCAATATTTGTCTCTAACTAGAGGAGTTTAATCGCTTCTCCTTGACTTTTAAGAATGTTACTATCTCCTATCTTTTGCTTTCACTGAATACCTCACCATGAACATCGCAGTTTTTCATTTCAATACTGTGGCAGGTCAGAGACTAAATATCCTTCTGATAAAGGCCTGTCACTCCAATAATCCAGGAGAAACACACTGATTGATTGGCTATATGTCCTTTATCATCATTACAGTGTAGTGTGCACCATCTGTAAAATGAACTGGTGTAACTTGCCTCTGACAGCACCATCCAAACCTGATGCATCGACCACATAGAATGATATGGGCAGTAGACCACAACCACAGGATCTGCTTAAGTGACACACATCCTGACTTCAATGTTGCTGGCTCAAAGTGGAACTCTGCACAGAGCTTTACTATGTTATATCATAATATCCTCACAACACAGGCTGTAGTACTTTAAGACAAAAGACCATCACTGTAGTACAAAGGGCTGCAGTATTTCAAGACAAAAGACCACCAGTGTAAGATTCTGTACTTCACCTTATATGACTCTTGTTACATTATTGTACTTAGGCATCACTGTTTTAGTTGAATTACCATCTTCATTAAAGAATGTTTTACATTTGTTGACTTGCTTATGTTCGCAGGAACACAAAAGAAACCCATAACCATCAACTTCTTGACCAATTAAAATTGACATTAATGTCTTATCAATGATGCCCACATTCTGTATATGAATAAAATATAGATGATGTGCCACATTAAAATGTGGAAATCAAAATGTTGCTGTTTCTCAGTTTAATCCTGTAACAAGAATGCATCTTTACACAAAATAAACCAAAGTTAACAGGATCAGATCCTATACTGGAAAAGATTTTGACGAACATTGACAATCTTCATGTACTAGTGTGCTGTGAGCAACCCACGGGCTTTATAATGGTCATTTAAAACTGGCTATGAGCTGAAGGAGGTATGTGTGGACTGTCAACATTGAGATACAAACAGGATGGATAGTCATCAGATCGCATTGCAATAATATGATATTTCCACGTGCTGATTCACTTTCTGGTCCCTTCTCTGGACCTCTGTGGTCTGGCTGTGCATAACACACCCAATTCCATAGAGCAGAAGAAGCATTGGCTCTACCAAATTTGGACTCATCCCCAAGTCCCTTTGGAAATGTGAATGCCCAAATCTTTGTTGGAGTGCAACCCATTGATCAGCAAAATGCCGATAAATCCAGAATGTTTCCCATCGAAGCAGCTTTGTGTGACAGTGGTTGAACATCAAACGCTTTCCTGGATGACACTTCCCCAATGACAAGAAACTGGTTCATTAATTCATTCCATTCATGGATTTCCAATAAAAAAACAGGGAAAAGATGGTACATTGAAAGGTGTGGGTGGTGGGGATGGGGGGGCGGGGGTTGTGGTGGGGCGTAGTGAAATCTGTGACATGTAGAAAGGCATGTAGAATCATATAAAGCATTTATCACAGGGAGTGTAACTTAATTGTAGGCCAGTGATCTATTCAGTTGTACAAAGACAAATCTGAGGCTGACAATAGACAAGATAAAGAGATGTTGACAAAGGTTAAAACAGGAGGACAGGTCAGATGTATGCATGGCTAAGGAGCTGGTGCAGGTCAGAAGTCTTTAGGTACTGGAATCATTGGGATCGCTTCTGGGGCAGGTGGATAAGATAAGATATCTTTATTAGTCACATGTACATCGAAATACACAGTGAAATACATCTTTTTGCGCAGAGTGTTCTGGGGGCAGCCCGAAAGTGTCACCACGCTTCCAGCGCCAGCATAGCATGCCCACAACTTCCTAACCCGTACACCTTTGGAATGTGGGAGGAAACCGTCACACCCAGAGGAAACCCACGCAGACATGAGGAGAGCGTACAAACTCCTTACAGACAGTGGCCGGAATCGAACCCGGGTCGTTGGTGCTGTAAAAACGTTACGCTAACCACTACACTACCGTGCATGAAGGATGGGTTACTCTAACTGGAAGAGGAGTAATATCCTCACAGGGAGGCTTGCTCATGCCACTCTGGAGTGTTTTAACCAATGTGGCGGAAGGGTGGGAAACTCAGCATTGGTGTGGTAGAGGGGTGAGGAGATTAACCAGTATGCAGAGAATAAAACAAATTAGTCCAGTGGGCAGAGTGAAAAAAGGCAGGTTAGATAGCATGGGAGGGCTGGTAGGGTCAACTGCATTTCTGTTGATCAGGAAAAGAAAGGAAGCATATTATAGGTATAGGTCATTATAATCATGTGAGTCCCTTGAGGAATATAGAGGATGTAGACAGTACTTAAGAAAGAAATTAAGAGGGCATAAAGAGATCCTTGGCAGAACGGATTAAAGAGAATCTTAAATCATTCCATAATTATAACAGGAACAAAAGGCTAGCTGGGGAAAGAGTAGGTCACCTTAGGGAGCAAAGGGCTAATCTCTATGTGGAGCCAGGGGATGTGGGTGAGATCCAAAATGAATACTTCTTGCCCATATTCACCAAGGGAAAAGATATAATTGGATAATGAGTTCAGGGAGGGATATGTTGATTGTCTGGACCATTTAGGTATTAAGAAGGTGGAGGTGTTAGAACCTTGTGAAGTCATAAGGGTAGACACCATTGAACACAGAAGGGTGGATAAGTCCCCAGGGTCAAATGAGATATACCCAGACTATTATGGGATTCTGTACTATTCTATGTTCTAGGAAAATTGGGTATGATTTTGTTACAGGATGTGAATTACCTAACCAGTACCAAATGTCTAAAATGTATAACCAGTGAAATCGTCACAGAGTTTTCCTTTAAGTTAAAAACATGCTGTGACCAGAAGTAATCGGGAGATTATGCCAAAGGGCCAAAATAAGAACCTACCTACTGGTGACATCCTGGAGACCCCCTGATCCTGTGCCCAGGCCCACCCAATAGAACATAGAACAGTACAGCACAGGAAAAGGCCCTTTGGTCCCACAATATCTGTATTATTGGACCCAATCAGAAATTTTGGGACCAGACTAGACATGAGACATAGGATCAGTGACCAGGAACTATGGGCTAAGAACCAGGGACTAGGCAAGGTGTGGAAGCAGGGATCAGGGACTCAAGTGTCTAAAATAGACTTTACCTTGGACCAAAGACCAGACAGCAGGGGCTTTGGGTCCAGGAACCCAGGGATCAGAATGGGACACAACTAGGGACCGGTGTTATGATGAATTTGCACATATTAGAGGCATATGACAGACCATGTAAAAAATGTACTTCTTGTTGAAGGACTCACAGCTGCCACAATATACTAACTGTCAAAGTGATCAGACTTCTTCAGACTTGTGGTACCCTGTGTTCTTTGACTCAGGCCTTCTCCTTGTGAATATTGTTCCCAAGTTCTCATGTTGTTACCAGGTTCGGTAAGGAGTTAAGTACTGGTTTCAGGACCTATCTCCTTCCTATTCCTTCTGTTCTCCTCCAATGTGACCTTGTCATTTTAATTCAAGTTCAACCTAGTTAGGATATCTTCATTCCACTGCAGCGGGACTATTGGTTGGCACAGCATCACCTTCCATTTACCACTTAACCAATGTGTAGCATCTTAGATATTGGCACTGAGCCAATCAGATATAGAGCAGTGTGGAATTGATTGTTCATGGCAGTTCATGCACTCCCAAAGTGAGTCTCCTGACCAGTTTTCATCAATTAGGTCTTTCTCTATCTTCACTTACGGCTATGGTCATCTCTATTATCATGATAATGAAAGATCTTCTGCTTGCCGTTGGGGCATTGTTTCTTATCTCACTGCAGGCAGCTGGTCACTGTCTGAGTGTGTCAAATTTATTACTGTAGCCTCGTGAAATTGAGAGAATGTTGCAGTGGAGGAATGCAGGTCTGGTTCCAGCCTGCATTCATTTCACAGAGTGTTAATTGCCACAAATGGCCTCCCAATACAATTCCCAATTCTCAATCCCCAATCCAGTGATTAATCAATCCTGGATATTTAATCCTCTTTCAATTAAATATTATCAACTTTCTTACTTGTACTTTGTTAACATTCTCAGAGACTTTCAAAGATCTCGATCACGCTTGGATTTGGCAATCTCCAAATGTTCATTCATCACTGTAGTGGTACTGGTAGTACTGGTAGACATTGGTTGCCAATGTACAACATAGATATATTACTGTGGACACAGATCTGCCACTATTTAATACTGGGAGGTGATGCTGATGATTACAGCTTTATTACTATAACACTGGGAAATGAGATACATTTTTGGTGGGTCACGTCTGCTATTTTAACAATGAATTACTGTACTAGTGGGCAGTAGTTGGTCATTACATAATACACTACAGATCTCAAGTGGCAATTTCAAGGGCTGACGCAGATAAGATTTTTGAATTGTTATTCCTGCCTGATCTCCCTCCCAGACTTTACTCTTTTTAAACAGGGTTCTCAGGTAAAGCAGATGCTGCAAAGTACATTGGATAATAAAGGTAGAAAGGGCAGAAATCAGTTCTACTTCCCGACTTGGTGGATTGAGAAATATATCCCTTTTGAGTTTAAAGTGTGAACAACTAACATTTAAAGTAATCACTTAACTTTTATTTTATTTCTGAATGGCATTCAGAGTTTATCTCAGAATGTAACAGAACACACTTTGAGTAGAATGCTTTTAAAGATTGTTCAGGATTTAGGAATGGGTAACTGGTAGATCACTTACTATATTTTCTTTTACCTCTTTTGCATATTCAGTATCATTTCAGACCATGTCCATAGTTACAGGAAACATTTAGCCCTTTGAGCTTGCATTTCTCAGTGAGATTATATGGTGAGGTTTGTTGTGTCCCCTACCCACAACTCCCTGTCCCTTGCGATGGGAATGCAGTGTTGCCAACCCTAGTGAGCTCATCGTTTTAAATGTAGGGGACATCTGTGGGGAAGAAAGTAAGGAAAAGATCATTTCCATATTTTGAATTAAGATTGTATTAATGTTTAAAAGTGTTTTCTTTAAATGATTTAAATATTTAAATTTTCAATAGTTTGCAATTTTTAAAAATTATTCACTTGATTTTTATAAGTTTTTCTGAATGTCGGAGTAAAGCATTTAAATTCCTTGAGAGCTATGATGGCAAGCAAAGGTGGGAGCATGGCTGTTTTTCTGCCCTTTCATGGCTATGTTCTGGCCAACCCACTTTACATCATGCAAGGTCTAGCTGCAATACTGGGCCATGTAATTTATAATTGGGACCATACTTCCAGCATGACAGCATCAGAGGAGTCATAAAAAGTGGTCTGAGACTGATGCCCATGAAATGGCAAAGTTTTACAAAATACATTCTCAATGGAAGTGCTTTTGACAAGGCCACAAATATACATTAATGCTTTTAACCATATATCTGCTTTATAATTCAGCTTTGGTAATACTTCTGACCTGGTGAATGAGATGCAATGGGTTCTGCTGCTCATAACATTTTAGACATCTGTCTGAAGTCTCATTCTGTACTTCAGTTGTATTTCCAATCTGAAGCAGACGTTGTTTCTGATTTAGTTTTGGTTTGGATTCCACTTTGCATTAATCTCACTCTTCTTACATTTCCTTCCATTGTCAAACACAAAATAGAGGAAAAATAGAACAATAATCCAACTTCCTGTGGCATTGTTTATTACCATGATTATTTGGTTTTGTGACACTTACTCAGTTTTAAGGTCAAATGACTTGAATCTGTTTTTAGAATTGGTTCCCCTTTTATTTAAATCTTGAGAGGAAACCAAATCAAAACTTAAAAATACAGGCTCTACCATTCCTCATTGAAAGATATAATTAAAACTTAATCTTTGGGGAATGTTCATGTTTCAAATAATTTGTGTATTTATAACAAATACCCAGTAGTTTCTATTAAGGTAATATTTCCATGTTTCAATGGTAAGTATAAAATATTAAAATAACTGAGTTACTCAAGAATAATATATTTATGTTCAGAGGAATTGTGGTACATATTATCAGTATGTGTGAGATTGTGGAGGGAGGCAGGGATTGTAGAATAACTATCTTCACTATGCTTACATATGTTTACAATGGGCAGGAATGAAACAATTTCTGGCTGTACAAGAGTCCAAACTGGAGATTTAATAAATGCCAACAACTAAAATTTCTTAGGAGTTCACAATATCTTAATGTAGTGGCAGACACTACAAACTCTAATAGCTTCAATCTCTCATTAATGAGTTTAACCTGATAATTCATTGACAATCTAGATGTACAGACTTTCCAAGCCACTCCTTCCCACAGCAGCCACTTCGTAACTGAGAATCTATTCTTTTAAGGCCAAGCTCTGCTGGATAGTATCAGTTCCCTCCATAACTTCACTTTGTCTTCTACTATCTACAGACTGTTCTTGTTTGTTGATTTCCAGATCTCCAAACCATCTGCTTGAGAGTATAGAAGAATTCAGCTTGGAACTATAGAATCATAGAGTCATAGAGTTGCACAACACAGAAATGTGCCCTTTGGCCCACTGTGTCCATGCCAACGCTTTTGGCCATCTACACTGATCCTATTTGCCTGCATTGGGCAGATGGGAATAGTAGAGGGACCCCGCGGGTGGAGTGTGTGGGTGATGGGGAGATGGAATGGGTGGAGGAGAGGAAAGAAGGTGAAAGAAACAGGTTGATGGGGGGCTGGGGTGGGTGTCAGAGCAACTGGGTAGATCAGGTAGGGAGAGGGGGAACAATTTACCTGAAATTGGAGAATTCAATGTTCATGCCATCAGTTTGTAAACTGGTCAGGTGGAATATGAAGTGCTGTTCCTCTTGTTTGCATTTAGCCTCACCATGGCAGTGAAGGAGGCCGAGAACTGACAGGTCAGTGTGGGAATGGGGAGGGGAATTAAAATGTCTAACAACTGGGAGCTCCAGAATTCCACTGTGGGTGGAGCACAGGAGCTCGGCAAAGCAGTTGCTTAGTCCGCTCTGTATCTTTGTGTAATTGTGTTGAATGTAGCGACATTGACTTGCCAAAGTCAAAGATAAACATATAATTTGTTGATTCCCCAGATAAGAAAATCCTATTAGGTCAATGCTACACTCTGATGGTTGGCCAAATAATTTGGCCACACAACTGCTAAGGCTGCTGTGGTTTAGCTGAGAGTTATTGACTTCCTGCCTTGAGGTAGGCAATTGTGTGAATGATGGTTTTCTGATGGTTATTTATAAACATTCTCAATGGACCAAATGAATCCACTGGTATGCTGAGAATCCTCATGAACGCAGCTGACGATCAAGAAGTTCACTCCATTATGCCTTTAGTTAACTCAGAACTATCAGGGCTAACTGACTGCTGAAAGAAGGCAAGGAAGTAATTCCTTCCCTATAGCTTTGTCATTAGTACGAGGGATCTAAGGAATGCTCTACCTTTCAGTGGGAGCTGCTCAGCTGCTATGGTCAACTTAGTGCAATCTTGTTGCCAATATTTCTGTGGACATAGTTATGATTATTACAAGTGATTGTAGCTGAGCTCTACAGCAACTGGTGTGCCGTGTTGAAGTCAAAGAAACCTCTTGGCTCAAGACCTTGGCAACTGGCAGCAAAAACAACTGGTGGGACAGTGGCTTGTCACTTTTCCACAGTACCTCCCTGCCTGGGTGTGGCGTGGGGGCCTCAAGGAAATTTCCAGGTAATAGGATTGGCCTTGTTGGCAAATTTAGGGAGGCCTTTTGTTGTCACTCTCTGCTAAACATGCTGTCCTCTGTTATCTGCTGTGCAAACTCCCCCTCCTCTCTAACCTCCCCCTCCCCCTTCTCCTGTCGGATAAAGACTGAGCAATCCTGACGGTGAGATTATGGAGAATGTAGCAGATGATGATGAAGAATCTAAGCATCTCAGGATGGAACCACCACATGCCTTTGGACCAGTGCAGACACTGGATTCTTATTTTGAAGACTAATGACATTTCCTACCAAGGTCCTGGTAGTCCTGCACAATCACAGAGCTCAGCTGCACCAGTAGGTGTATGGACAGAAGTCAAAAGCCGCAGATGAAGAGATCCTGTACATGTTATCCTCCACCTCATGAATGGGTGAACAAGCAAGGCAGATGGCCAAAGAATGAAAGAGTCATATGAGTTGGCTGATCCACAACATTGTCCAGACAATGTCAGCTGGTCTATTCCATCTTAGGGATTGTTAGACATTGGAATTATGTGGATAGTAGGCATTAATACAAACAAAAACCAGTCTTTGAAAAGAAACCTGTTAAAATGTAAACTACGTACAATAATCAGTTTTGAAATTAAAGGATAGTTTTGTAAACAAACGGTACTGTCTCAGAACACAGGCACTGGTCCACAGCAGGAGGCTGCTCAGAAGACATGGTGTGTAAACTGACAGGATCGTGAGATGTTCCCGTATGCATAACTCAGTCAAACGTAAGCCAATGGGGGTATATTAACTAACATCAGACACTTTCAACTATGTTATTTTGCACCATCGTGACTGAGATCAAGGAAGGTTTCAGACCAGGCGTACTTTGTCACTTAGCACATCAAACATGGTCATAGGCGTAATTGCTCTGTTCATCAATAACTGGGATATTTGTATACCCCGAGAGTCAGCCTTCAGAGTACTGATTTTGAGTTTCTCAGTGCTCTGTCCTCAGAAGCTTTAAGACCATCCATGTGAATTATGTTGTCCCAGCAAAGGCGTTTGAACATTCAGCAGAGTCTTGTCAGTTACAGTGCGTTCCCATTGTAAATACATAACTCAATGTAATACATAAACTAATTTGTTGGATTCAAAATACTGAAGTAGGCAATGTCATTGTAGCCATTGAAATTGTATTGAATCACCTGATGTTATCTTTGTTCTTAAGAGTATAGAAACTTGATATACTTTGAGTTTGTTGAGTTCCTACTGAGATCATCTGCAAGAGACTGCTCCAGGAAATGAAACTCTGTCTCCTTCAGCTCGCAGTCAACCATGAGCAGAACATTTTTATGTTCAATGCCTACAAAAAAAAGAGTCAGGCAACTTGCCTGGATTCACAGCCTTGACTTCTATGCACAAGAGTAATCCAAAGTCACAGATCTGTCACCATGGAAAGTATCTGTGGACATGAATACACCTTCCCCTCCCTAATGAGGGTCCCCGGAGAGATCTGCCGTGCTTCTGATGCCAGCCCTACAATTCCATCTCTCACAGTACACTCAGAACAATAAGGTAATAATTGGAGAAGTGCCTTGCATCTCATGTAGAGTTCATTTGCAGTACTTCCCTGATTCTCCAGGCAACCTTCAGAGATCCCTGCAGCAAACTGCTGAAGTATATTTTTCTGGCTGAGAAACCATTTAACTGGAGTAGCTGTAGTGATCTGAAGAAAAATGTTTCTTTGTGTCTAATTTTTCTAAAGCAGAAAAATGCCCACTTGTACCTGTCTATACTCCCAGTGAGTACTGCAAGATGGATGGCATCATTGCTCCAGAATCCGACATATCAAGCACACGACAAGAACATATGATATCTGCTGTCCTGGATTGAATGTGCAAACTTTGTGATTCTCACAGAATGACTGCATTTTTGTGATTTACTCATAAGGCAGTGACGTCAAATCAGAACTTCCCACTCTGTCAAGTGGACACATTATATGTACCTTAATGTCCTGAGGCAACCCTACACCCACTGAGAAAAATGTCCCCTTGAGAGTGATGCATTCCCTCAGTACTGAACAAAATCATTAGGCTACATTTTGTGACCAAGTCCTGGAATGGAACGAAAACTATTTATGCTATGATTCACGGATGAAGATACTTCTGCTAAGTCTTATTGACACTTCTAAAGCAAAAGCAAATCACAACAAATGTTGGAAATCCACAGTAAATCAGAAAATGGTGTGATACTCAGCAGAGGCAGCGGTATTTGTGAAGAGGGAAATAGAGTAAATATTTCAGATCAGTTACCTTTGATCAGCTCTGGAAAAAAGTTGCAGAATACACAGCAGAAAGCTTGAGGAGTGCGTGTTCATAAACCCTTGGATGTGCCAGCATAGGTGGATTTAGGCACCTCCAGGCAAGTATGGACAGACAGATTAGGTACTTCTATTACCTGAGACACAAAATTTATAATTTCAAAAGTTATTCATAAAATATATATACAGGATGCAATCAATAGATTTCGTTCTTTACATTCAGAGTGTCATCAAATAAATACTTCAATTCTACTATCAAATCAATACATTCTTACAATGCATGAAAGCCAAATTTTTCCTCATTCACCCATGAAGTGCTTGATAGGCTGTAACACAGGACCCAGTCCCTTGTTGTCTAGTGGCAGCAGGACCTAAGATTGCAGTCCTTTCCCACAAAGGCTTTGCATTGGTTTTCCCTAGCATTCGTGTGCCCTTTAGTATGTACAATTTAGATTGTGTCGGTCAGTAGTATTGACTTATGGACATCTCATTGCACTGGAAGACCAATAGTTTCGGGCAGATCAAAGTGTGTTTTTCACCGAGTTCATGATCTTCCAGCAGTAGCTGATGTTTGTCTTAGTATGAGTATCTGGGAACAGCCTGTAGATCAGAGGGTACCCTGTTATGCAGCTGCTCGAGACAAACCTGGACAAGGACCCCTGTATCTTTTCTCCAGATCTTCCTGGCAAATCAACAGTCCACAAAGAGGGGAATGATCCCCTCATCTGCACAACAGGTGTGTCGAAGGCTGCGTATGTTGGGAGTGAGATTCTGATCGTGCAGGATGGATCTGATGGGGAAAGCCTCTCTCACTGCAAGTCAACTGAGGTCTTGGTGCTTGTTGGCGAGTTCTGGCCATAAGGCATTCTGCCAAATGGCTTTGACAGCTTGCTGACGAAACCATCCCACTGGATAAATTGTGTTCTTCTCCAGCAGGGTCTGCAAGACATTTTGTGATGACCACTGCCTAGTGGACTTGTGGTCAAAGATGTCTTTTTGCAGAAATTTTTTACCAAGGACAGGTAGTGCAGCAAGGTTGAACTGAAAGGAACATAGTGTTACAATGAGGCTAGGTCCATCCTTCACAACTGGGGATGTGTAAAACCTCAGCACACAGTGATACTTGGTGTTTGCTCACTTTGTTTCTACACGCAGCTTGATGCAGCCACATACAAAGGTGACAATGTTGGGTATGCTTCTTCACCTGTTCTCTGGTGACTTGTGCATCGTGACTCATTGGATACGCTCCATATGAAATGGAAGATAGCTTAAGTGACTGCTATGGCATAGGAGCTGGGATTGTGCCAGAGAGATCATGTCAGAATTGAACAAAACATTGTTTAGGACACAGCTAGAGTACTGTATAATGTTTTCTTTACCATATTCTAATGATGTGATAGAGTTATAGTGTTATCTAGCATGAAAACAGGCTCTTCAACCTAGTGTGTCTGTGCTGCCTATCAAGTACCTTCTTTCCAGCAATTGGCCTGTAGCCTTCTACGACCTGGTATTTCAAGAGCTTCTTCCCCTCCACCATCAGATTTCTGAACTGTCCATGAATCCATGAAAAGTACCTCATTATTTCTCTTTTGCACTGTTTACTTATTTTAGTAACTTACAGTAATTTTTATGTCTTTATATCTTGCTCTGTACTGCTACCACAAAACAACAAACTTCACGACATATGTCAGTAATAATAAACCCGGTTCTGGTTCTGATTCTGATTTAGATCTAAATACATCACAAATGTCTTGACAGTAGCTGTCTCTACCATTCCTCAGATCATGTGATCCACATTTCCACCAACCTCCGTGTGAGAAGTTCTTCCTCAAATCCCCTCTAAATCTCTTACCCCTTGCTTTCTGTCTGGTTATACACACCTCAATGATGGGGAACATTTTCTTGTTTTCTACCTCAGCTGTGGAGCTTATCATACCTCATTCAGGAACCCTTCAGTCTTCTTTGCTCATACATGAAACTCTCCACCCCAGGCAAAATCCTGGAGAATCTCTCTTTCTCCCCTGTAGTATAATCACACCTTTCCTTTAGTATTATGACCACAACTGCACACATTACTCCATTAGTGACCAAACTAATGTTTTAAAAGCAGTACCGTCACTCCCTGCTCTTATATTCTATGCCCCACCTAATGAAGGCAATTATCCTGTATGTCTTCTTAACCACATGATCTACTTGTGTTGCTTCAAGGGTCCTTTGACAAATGCACCAAGGCCCCTGAGTTATTCATAACTTCTGATGGTCTTATGATGCATTGTGTATATCCTAAACTTATTAGTTCTCCCAAAATGCAATACACGACAATTTTCAGGATTAAATTCCATCTTCCCATCTTCCCATCTTACTAACTCATCGATATTGCTCTGTAGTTGAGGACATAGAAACATAGAAACAAAGAAAAACTACAGCACAATTCAGGCCCTTCGGCCCACAAAGCTGTACCGAACATGTCCCTACCCTAAAAATTACTAGGCTTATCCATAGTCCTCTATTTTATTCAGCTCCATGTACCTATCTAACAGTCTCTTGAAAGACCCTATCGTATCCGCCTCCACCACCGTTTCCGGTAGCCCATTCCACACACTCACCACTCTCTGAGTAAAAGACTTACCCCTGACATCTCCTCTATATCTACTCCCCAGCACCTTAAACCTATGTCCTCTTGTGGCCACCATTTCAGCCCTGGGGAAAAGCCTCTGACTATCTACCCAATCAATACCTCTCATCATATAAGATATCACACCCCTATCAGGTCCCCCTTCATCCTCTGTCTCTCTAAGGAGAAAAGGCCGAGTTCCTTCAGCCTGCTTTCATAAGGCATGCTCCACGTTCCAGGCAGCGTCCTTGTAAATCTCCTCTGCACCCTCTCTATGGCTTCCACATCTTTCCTGTAATGAGACGACCAGAACTGAGCACAAGTGGGGTCTGACCAGGGACCTATATAGCTGCAACAATACCTCTCAGCTCCTAAATTTAATTCCCCGATTGATAAAGGACAATTCACCATATGCCTTCTTAACCACAGAGTCAACCTGCGTAGCCACTTTGAGCATCCTATGGACTTGGATACCAAGATCCCTCTGATCCTCCACACTGCCAAGAGTCCTACCATTAATACTATATTCCGCCAACATATTTGACCTACCAAAATGAACCATTTCACACTTATCTGGGTTGAACTGCATCTGCCACTTCTCAGCCCAACTCTGCATCCTATCTATGTCCCTCTGTAACCTCTGAGAACTCTCCAAACTATCCACAACACCCCCAACCTTCGCGTCATCCGCAAACTTACTAACCCACCCCTCCACTTCCTCATCCAGGTCATTTATAAAAATCACAAAGAGTAAGGGTTCCGGTACAGACCCCTGAGGTACACCACTGGTCACCATCCTCCACTCAGAATACGACCCTTCAACAACCACTCTTTGCCTTCTGTGGGCCAGCCAGTTCTGGATCCACACTGCAATGTCCCCTTGGATCCCATGTCTCCTCATCTTCTCCATAAGCCTTGCATGGAGTACCTTATCAAACGCCTTGCTGAAATCCATATACACTACATCTACTGCTCTCCCTTCATCGATGTGTTTAGTCACATCCTCAAAACATTCAATCAGGCTCGTAAGGCAGGACCTGCCCTTGACAAAGCCATGCTGACTATTCCTAATCTACTCATTATTACTACTAGACTAGACTACTCATCATTATCAACAACATCACTAATTTTCCTTTCATCTGCAAATTTACCACAAATCCAGATCAGTGAAGTACGTAAATAACAAATAGTAATGGTCCCAGTGGAATACCCTTCTATCGACCTCCCCCACCATCGCCAAGCCAACTTTGAATCCATATGGATTCTACTGGAAATAGTTCAGGGGAGATTAACAAGGAGATTGTCTGAAATGAACATATGGTTATGTGGAAAAAATATTTTGACTGTGGTCGCTCTTGTTCGGAATAATGAGGGGAGTTTAACTGAGTTCAATAAAATTACGAGATGCCAGGAAATTAATAACTAAAGGGTGCAGATTTAAGGTAGAATGACTCAATAGGAATTAAGGAAACAGTGTTTCATAACCTGCCAAGAACTTTCCTAGCACTGGAAAGTGGGACTTTGTTCAAATAGACCTTTCTCAGCCTGTGTGGTTGGAATAGGTGAGGGAGGTGGAGAAAAGGCCAAAAGGGAAGGACTGAATAGGGGAAAGCAAGAAAGAACGCATGACAAAAAGATTGATGGTACAAGGTAAAGGGAGGATTGCAATGGGACATGTGAAGAAACAGAGGATTATGAACCGGAATAGGAGAATAATTAAATGAAATGCTTGAACTTCCATGTTGAGCCCAGAAGGCTGTATTGAAGCAGCCAGAGTATTAAGTTAGTGACAGGTGATGTGAAATATGGGACTGTGCTCATGGAATGAAAGTGGACACTGTGCAAACCACTCGGTCAATAACATAGAGGAGATCACATCACATGGTGGGATTACAGCATATTTAGTGTGCTGATACTTGTAAAAGCTGGATGCTTTCAAATAACAAGGCAGGTAATAATGGACAATAATGCCTAAGTCTGAAAGTAATTGTTTGACAGACTTTGGTCCTCACACTTACAGGAGGATATTTCAAATGAAGTAATATTTCTCTGGCCAGTGTGGATTTTTAACTCCTTGTGCAAATGTTCTCTCATTGTCCATATTCTATCTTCATTGACAGGTCAGAGAGATGAGAGGCGAGAGATGAGGTAGTTAGGAAAATATTAGTGCTGGATCAGAGAGATGGCTTGGTGAAGGAGCTGAAGTGATCAGAGGTAGTTCAGGAATGATTAGAGAGAACAAAAAACTGAACACTGGAAGAACTCAGTGGGTCTAGAACTCAGTGGGTCAAGCAGCATCAAGAAGCAAAAGGTGTAAGACAACATTTCAGCTCAAGACACTACATCAGCGCTGAGAGAGAAGAGTAAAGATTGTGCCAGTATATAGCAGTACAGGGAGTTGGGGGGTTGTGGCGGATGGAAGACAGAGGCTAGTAGGTGATAGGTGGAACCAGATGGAGAGGTGATGAAACAGGAAACAGGTTGGGGGAAAGGATAGAACAGAAGAAGTGAACAAAGGGAGAAGAAAACTAGGTAGATCGATGAGTGCATGGGGGAGGAGAATACCAGGGGTATGGGTTAACTGAAATTGGAAAATTCAATGTTCCTACCATTGGGTTGTGAGCTACCCAAGAGGAATATAAGATGTTGCTCTTCCACTTTGTATTTGGCCCCTCCAAATTATTAATGAGAGGGACTGGAATGCAAAATAGAAAAAGAGTAGCATCATAGAAGTTTTTTTTAAGAAAAAAGAACACTTTCTTGAAAGTAAATCTTGCAAATATTTTCAAAAAGCATTTTCCAAATTAGAGGTTAAAATCAATTAGCATTTTCTTTGCTCCTTTCAAGTTTTGGAAGATAATGCAAAGAGCCCAATTCGTCATTTCTTAGACTTCTGACTCTAATTTTGGAAATATTTTTTCTACATCCTGGATGTATTATTTCACAATGAACAATTGGTACGTGTGGTCTAGAATTTTTGGGCATTTTGTGATAATAAAAGGATTAAGCCTATGTCTAAAGAAAAAGACAAAACAGTACTTTAAGTACATAACAAAACAGTACTCCCATGAAACTGAAAAGCTTCAACAGAGGAACATATCAGTGGTGTGAAATAGGCTCTGAACAGTGCTGAAATAAATCCAAAGAGTGAAAAGAAATATATTTTCACCTTGACTGCTCCAACCTTGCTTTTTATCTCCAGGTGTACCACTCTCATGGAAACTTCATACTCTCGACCTCACAGTTCACACAGACTTTAAAAGAACCTGCATGCAAGAGAAAGTCCACCTACTCACAAGGCTGTGCATCAAAACATTGGAACTTTCCAAACAGGTTTGAAACAAACATGAACTTCTGTTATGGTCTATGAAAAAAATATGATTTTTAAAATATTATATGGTATATTAATTTTGAAATTGTTTTATTGTTTTAATGCAATTCCAAATCATGCATAACCTAAGATTGTACTTAAATTTAATGCAAATGTTCCTCTATATAATCAATGATATTTTTAATAATGCTTTTGCATGCTTTTCATCTTAATGCTTTAAGACAAAGAATCCACTAAGATTACATATGAAATTAAACCCATGGAAATAAAAGGAGATATTCTCAAATTAAAGAATCATGCTTTCGGTGCTACTTAGAGGAGCCATGACTTCACCCAAAGACAAAAGCCCAGCAGAATTACTTGCTCACCTTTCTGTGCTAACATGATGGACCAGCCTATGCCAGGATCTGTTTGAAAATCAGGAACCTACAGTGCTTAAAATAAAGTCTGTCTTTTGTGGCAGCTTTGTTTAAGGTTACCTACTTACTTTAAGCTGGTCACCCACTTACAGCCACATTTGAGTATCACCAACTATAAAGTTTACATCTGGGTTATTTTAAGTCTTCAGTCATTTAGAAGTGAGCTAAATCACAAAAGATCTATGATTTATTCCTGTTCATTTTACAGACTGATAGGACTCTAACTTGATCAGTTCAAAATGGGTTTATGATTCCAGGTGTTTGCCAGAAAAAAGTAAAATGTAATCTCCTTGCAGAGAAAATTTCTACATGACAGTTTTAAAATTCCTTTTGTCAGGCTTTGACTGTACAGTGGATGTCGCAGACAAGTGATTTGCAAAACGTTTTCATTCCAATTGCTTAGAATTCTACTAACACCAACAATTTAAAATGAACTAATATGAATGATTAATGATTCATTTGTGGGCATTCCAAATTTTGCTCAAGTGGACCACTTTAGTTTTAATTGATCTGCCTTGCAATATGTTCAATATGTCAAGAGGTTGTGCATGATTTTCTAAGTACAACTGCTAATCTAACTGTAATGTTTCAAAATTAAACAGAAACGGGACCTTTCACACCATCTTATGGGTAAATTGTGCATAAAAAGTGCATCCTGTTGAAGTCTTGGCCATCAGGAAAATGGATCAAGTATTTCCTCTCACCATTCACCCATGTGCAGGCTTCGTTCTTCCATCATAGTTTGTGACATTATTAATGCATGTGCACAATAGAAATTAAAAAAGATCATGAATTATTTGAATTATAACCTTCATAAATAACTCATGATAAAATGAAGAGTATATCATGCTGGACCTAGTAAACTTTGTGTGAATTGAAGTGAGCTCCAAAAATATTTTATATGTAAAAAGACTCACCTATAATTTTCATTTTACAAGAATCAGTGTTGGCCAAGGGCTCTGTAAATTGGCAACTGCAGCTCAAGATCTGTGACCTAAAGCTGCCGCTGATCGTGGCCACAGACACAATGGGGCCCATACCACAGGCGAGGTGCCTCAGCTAGGAAGCCCACATACTTGTATCCCCCACTCTTGATTTCCATGACCCCATGCAGCTACCAACCACTGCTCGCCCCCTCCCCACCCCTAACCCCACAAACTCCCACATTTCTCCTACACCTTCAGACAGGCTGCCATCAAGAGATCTCTTTAAAAGTGCTGACCCATTTCCTTTGGGTTAAGATATGAATGATGCAGCAGCCACCTGTCAGAAAGCAGCTGCCATCTGTGAAAAGTCCAGGTCAAGTTTTAATGGCCTTAAGGGGGTGAAAACTACAATAGTTTTCTTTAGGTTTTAATGATTTTAGTTATGACATTTCACAGGCTGCAGACTTAATGCACCAAAAATACCAAAATCAATTTCCAGGCATAACTGTTGTATCATCCAAACACATTGATAGGAATGGACGAAATCCATCGACACCAACAGCCAATTTTATTTTGTCTGCCTTGAAAAAATGTTTCTTAGAAAAAGTTTGCTATTTGCCAGATTAGTGGAATATTAGTCTGAGGTTCTAATGCAATCCAGAAGCAGCTATGTGGTAATTTGTGGCTGTCAGCTTCAGTTCAGCATTTTCATAGTCCTGTCTGCGTAAAGGCACATTCCAGAGACTTGAGCATACAATGTAGACAAATATTTTAAAGTAGGACTGAGAATATCCTGGATTGACATTTCAGAAGGAACATTAAATCAAAACCCACCTGTTTGGCTAGATATAAAAGAGCCTCTTGGACATGAGCAGGAGAATTCTTTCAGTGTCTGTCCAACACTTATTTCTTTACCTAGCAAACAAAAGACAGATTATCTTGTTATTCATTTAACTGTTGCAAGTTAATCATACACAATTTATTGACATATTTACTTACGTAAATACTGTAAATATGCTTTAAAATTACGTCTTCAATTGTGAAGTGTGTGAGTTAACAGAAATGCAAGTTCCTTACATCTGAAGATTGTGGATTCAAAGACCACTAAAGGACCTGAGCAGATAAATCATATCTGAGCTTCAAAAACATTGCTGAGGAAGTGCTGCATGCTGGAAGTTCTGTTCAGACATTAAAGCAGGGTTCAATCTGTTTTAACTTAGATGGATTTCAATGATTTCAGACACTATTTGATGAATAACAAAGAGCTGTTCAATTAGTGTTGAACTTTGTTATATTCAAAATGGCTACCATGTGTAGCTATATAACAATTATTTTGCAATACCTTTATAACAAGAGTTGATAAACATCAGTCTCCTTTTAGAACCAACAAATCATTAAATCTCCAGATGTTTTTGCCACATATGTTACTGTACCTAGGAAATGTTCATTGATCTGACATCATTAGTGATGGGGACATGTATCAAGACATAGAATTCACTGTTCCTGGCTTTTTGCAGTAAGTCTTTTTCAGGAATCCAAATTCTTTCACCACATCTTCCTCAAACCTCTTCAATGATTAATGCATGATTTTAATCCTCACCTCAATGGTTGACATCACCTCAGCGATTGACCATAATGCCAGTAGCAAGATTGGATCAGAGAAGACTGAAAGATATGATTTCATTCATCTTACATACAACACAACAGCCTGGAGGAATTTTGTTCCATCAGTTCCAGCTATGTTATGTGTGCTGCACCTAATTCAGACAAAGCATATATTAAAATCCACAGTTTGAAATGAAAGCAACTTGTTACTTCCATTCGTTTGTGTTCAGATTTAGGAAATATTATTTTATATGAGTAGTGTATCACCTTTATCACTAAAGAAACTGTGAAGGGTAATGTTCAATCAACAATTCCTAACAAAAGACGGAAAATAATGTATTTACTTGGTTTGACGGCATTGAAATGATGATGAATCTAATTATTGTCAAAATTACACTGAAGCCGCATGTTTACCATTATTTAAGTAGCCCAGAATTAGACTCTTCCTAAATACTACAGATTTGAAATACCTTGGTTTAATGTTTTTTTGAACAACAAACTAGTTTTTCTAAATCCTAAGTTATATGATGCATCAAATTCATTAACAATACAATGGAAGCATTGTTAGCAGAATCCATTTTTGAAATAATAATGCTACTTACAGTTTAACACAACTTTACAAGAATTTAAAAAGAGAAGAAAATATCTTATAAGTTTAAAGAGCTACAAAGTATGTCAAGTTAGTAGTATGATCTTACCTGCTATCATTCTGAATCACATCTATACTAACTGAGAATGCATATTGAGAGACTTCTGGTCTATTCAAAAGAGTGATCCGACTCAAAGCATAATCCTAAAGACATAAATACAGAAAAATGATAGATAACTTACTTCTAAATAAAACACTGCAACAATTGTCACTAGCATGACATCACTCTCCCAATGATATTCATTTTTCAAGGAAACTCATGGCCAGAATTGGCCAGTCAAATTTTCTAATTAGCACGATTCAACCATTCCTGGTGACAAATATGCTTTCCAGATCAAATCAGTTTTCAACACTAAAAAAGCCAGTGCTCTGCAATCCAATAGAAATATTATGTTAAGAGTCACAGACCTACTTCATTTTTTGCTCTGGAACAGCCCTATAATCCTGTAGTAGGTTTTAGGAGATTGGGTTGGGTGGAAAGTGAACTTCAAGTCTATGTCAGGCAATTAGCATGAATTTAACTCATACTAATTCCTCTAATTCGGAAGAATATGGGTTCCATTCTTCTTCAGGATCTGAGCATCCAATATTAAGGACTCTCATGCTTGACTGCAATATTGAGGGATTACTGCATTGTCATTGGTGTTGTCTTTTGGATAAAGTGTAAGATTATGATGTGACCAACAATATGTTGGCTTTGTTTGAAGAAAAAGTAGGAATTACTGTGTCAATGATTATGATCCAATCAAAATTGCTATGTGGCCAAGTTTGCAGATGATACAAAGATAAGTGGAGGGGCAGGTAGTGTTGAGGAAGTACGGAGTCAGCAGAAGGACTTGGACAGGTTGGAAGAAGTGGCAGATGGAATACAGCATAGGTCATGTACTTTGATAGAAGGAATAAAGGCGCAGACTGCTTTCTAAACAGGGAACGAATTCAGAAATCAAAGGTGCAAAGGGACTTGGGGGTTCTAGTGCAGGATTCCCGAAAGGTTAACTTGCGGGTTGTGTCAGTCATAAGGAAGGCAAATGCAACGTTAGCATTCATTTCAAGAGGACTGGAATATGAAAGCAAAGATGTAATGCTGAGGCTTTATAAGGGATTGGTTAGACCACATTTGGAGTATTGTGAGCAGTTTTAGGCCCCATATTTAAGGAAGGATGTGCTGGCTTTGGAAAGGGTCCAGAGATAGTTTACAAGAATGATCCCAGGAATGAAGGGGTTAATGCATGAGGAGTATTTGGTCCTGGGCCTCCATTCACTGGAGTTTAGAAGGATGAGGGGGATATCTCATTGAAACCTGCTGAATTTTGATTGGCCTGGATAGAGTAGACATGCAGAGGATGTTTCCAGTAGTGGGAGAGTGTAGGATCAGAGGGCACAGCCTCAGAACAGAAGGATGTCCTTTAGAACTGAGATGAGGAGGAATTCCTTTAGCCAGAAAATGGTGAATCTGTGGAATTCATTGCCACAAACAGCTATGGAGGCCAAGTCATTGGGTATATTTAGCAGAGGTTGATAGGTTTACGAGGAGAAGGCAGGAGAATAGGGTTGAAAGAGAAAAATAAATCAGACGTGATTGAATGGCAGAGCAGAATCGAAGAGCTGAATGGCCTAATTCTGTTCATAGAACAGTACAGCACAATACAGGCCCTTCGGCCCACAATGTTGTGCCGACCTTTAAACATTGTTCCTATTTCTTACTTTGAATCCTTTGATTTTCTAACAAGCCAGCACGTAGACAGCAGAAGAAATGAAGATAATAAAAAAAACTGTAGTGTACAACTGACTGATAAATACTTTTATGAAATTGATTTCTTGGAGTTTGGGCTAAACTACATTCCTTTGCTAAAGAGAAATTTAAGATATTTCTCCTCCTAGAGGTTTTATCTGTCATTGTTCTCTGCTTCACAAGATTAAATTCATTAGTACCAGCGTAAATTGTTCATTATGGAACCTTTCAGCAGTTCTGTACATTCTTGGATTATGATATGGATGTCATTTGCTAGTTATTCCATTACAGTGTGCTGCAAGTGAAACCCAAGCATTTGAAAATAGATTCACATAATTCTGTTATATGCAGTACTATGAGGTTTTACCTTGTGTGAAGAAATGTTTAGAAACAGCAAATAACAATGAACATGGAATACAAAGTCATCATTATTGCATGACAGTTGGAGAGAAGTGACAAGTATTGTCAAGCTGCCTACCTGGACAGCTGCAAATTAAAGCATTTAAAAGAGAAGGGGAAATGAAATGTGCTTGCTTTCCCCGGAGATCGAAGTTACAATAAATGCAATGAGCAAGGGAGCAAGTACTTATTTCTCATTCAAATCTCATAGCATTTCAATTTCATTTTAGAAATGAGCTCTCCATGTGCAATTCTCAGAGGCCCAAAATAACATTCTTGCATTGTGCTTATAAGTATGACAATGGAGGCAATTCACAGTTTGTTGTCAGATGATGCGGGGAAAATTCTGAACCAGGCAGCACGTGCAACCGAGTCTTCCAAAATCAATACTTTATTGGACTGAATATCAATAAATATAAAACTGCAATATTCCCATGAAGAAAATCCTGACAGTTAAAAAACTCACTGATGTTACAGTTAAACAGAATGTGTTTCTATTAAATTGCTCCTTTCCATTCAGAATGTGATCGTGATTTCGTTTGACAGCACAGAATTAATTGCCCCAGGGAAAGTAAAATATTTAAAAATGGTATCATCAATTCAGCCAGTTGCTGTTGAAACTGTTAAAACGGATATCTATTAAAATGTTAAAATTTAGCTGTCTGGTCGTTGTTCCTACAAAACATTACCACTTAGATTTAGAGAGGAAGCCTTTTTCTTCAGCAGGTTGTGGAATGTAAGCTTAATCCGTCAGTTCACACAAGTGTAAAATTGGTATTATATATCATAGTTTTTCTTTTGAAAGTATATCTGGGAAAACTTTCAAAATCTGGAAATGGATAGTGAAAATTTTTGAATGATGCATTAGTAGTCTCTGAGAGTTGGGAAGTAATTTAGGTTAATGGTGATAAGCCTGAAGTACTGGGGCCACAGACAGATTACATGTCCCTACATCCTTCACCTAAGCAATTTAGTCCTTATATTTTTTATTTGATGGCTTTCCTTTTTACGTGGGGTATAGGTTTGAAAGAGACTTGGTCTTGAATTTATATAGCCTTATTCATTAACTCATGATGTCCCATAGCTCAAAATAACTGATTAAGTACTTTGAAAGTCTATTTAATGTTGTGACGTGCCTCTGCACAACATAACATTTTAATCTCAACTCCAAAAGCCTTTCCCTGATCTTCTTTGAAATAGTGCAAAGGTTCTTTTACCTCCACCTTGCCTATTGGTCCACCCAAAAGACAGAACCCCTGACAATTCAAAGCTCCCTCTATACTACTTTGTTAATGGCCAAATCCCTGTACTGATTCAGGATGAGAGTGCGCTCACTGTCCAATGCCTGGCAATCGTGGCTCATTGAATATAAATCCAAGGTTTTTGATGATGTGCAAATTGAAGAAACACAAAATTAATAGGATTATAAGTGTCTCATATTTACTTACAAAATAGAAAGAGACCATTTGGCCCATTGAGTCTATGCTGGTTCTCGGTGCATTCCCATTAGTTCCATTCCCTCACTTATTTCCCTGTAAACTATTCTGTCTCACACGCTCATCAACTCCATTCTGATTCTCTTCCTATCCACCTACATTTTGGTACACTTTGGAAGGACAAACTCCAGGGCAGAGTACAGGGTAAATGGCAAGGTACTTGGCAGTGTGGAGGAGCAGAGGGATCTGGGGGTTCATATTCACAGTTCACTGAAAGTTGCCTCACAGGTGGATAGAGCAGTTAAGAAGGCCTATGGGATGTTAGCTTTCATAAGTCGTGGGATTGAGTTTAAGAGCCGTGAAGTGATGATGCAGCTTTACAAAACTCTAGTTAGACCACACTTAGAGTACTGTGTTCAGTTTTGGTCGCCGCATTGTAGGAAGGATGTGGAGGCGTTGGAGAGGGTGCAGAGGAGATTTACCAGGATACTGCCTGGAGTAGAGCGTATGGAATATGAGGAGAGGCTTAAGGTGCTAGGGTTTTATTCACTGGAAAGGAGGAGGATGAGAGGAGACATGATAGAGGTGTATAAAATATTGAGAGGAATAGATAAGAGTAGACAGCCAGTGCCTCCTTCCCAGGGCACCAATGCTCAAGACGAGAGGGCATGGCTTTAAGGTTATGGGTGGGAGGTTCAGAGGAGATGTCAGGGGGAGATTTTTCACCCAGAGAGTGGTTGGTGCATGGAATGCACTGCCTGGGGTGGTGGTGGAGGCAGATACATTGGACAGGTTCAAGAGTTTGTTGGATAGGCACATGGAGGAATGTGAGATAGAGGGATATGCAGAAGGTAAGGTTTAGATAGTGTGAGGGTGGTTTGATGGACAGCATAACATAGTGGGCCGAAGGGCCTGTTTTGTGCTGTATGGTTCTATTAGGAGTAATTTACAGTAGCCAATTAACTTACCAGCCTGTATTTAGGATGTGGGAGGAAATCAGAGCACCAGGGGAAATCCACACAATCGCCCAGAGAACACACAATTCCACATAGCCAGCAAGAGAGGTCAGAATCGATCCCAGCTTGATTGAGTTGTGGGATAGCAGTACTGAAAGAGAAATTCAAAGGAAAGAACAAGTGCTACAATAGATTAAAATGATAGCTTGTGTGTGGAGGCAGAAGAAATGAGTAAAATTCTAAATGAGGACATCGTTCCTATCTTTATAGAAGGACTATGATGGCATCTTGTCTTTTCACCTCTTCCCTTCCCACCATCCAGAGACCCAAAGAGTGTTTCCAGGTGAAGCAGTGATTCAGTTGTACTTCTTCCAATTAACGTAACCCTAAACCGAAACTTTGCAGAAACCAAACACAGATGGGGGTGACCATCTTGTGGAACATGTGCATTCACTGCATGGGGCAACCCTGAGCTTGCAGTTGCCTGTCATTATAATTCTCTGTCTCACTCCCACACTGTCCTATTGGTCTGTGGCCTCCAGTACTGTTGCAATGAGGGCCAATGCAAGCTTGAGTGTCAGATCCTCATCTTCCATCTCGGCATGTTGTAGCCTTCTGGACTTCAGATAATTTGATTTCATAGAACATAGAACACAGAACATGGGACAATTACAGCACAATTCAGGCCCTTTGGCCCACAAAGCTGTGCCGAACATGTCCCTACCCTAGATTTTACTAGGCTTACCCATAGACTTCTATTTTACTCAGCTCCATATACCGATCTAACAGTCTCCTGAAAGACCCTATCGTATCAGCTTCCACCACCGTTTCCAGCAGCCCATCCATGCACTCACCACTCTCTGAGTAAAAAACTTACCCCTGACATCTCCTGTATATCTACTCCCCAGCACCTTAAACCTATATCCTCTTGTGGCCACCAATTCAGCCCTGGGGAAAAGCCTCTGACTATCTACCCGATCAATACCTCTCATCATCTTATACACCTCAATCAGGTCCCCCCTCATCCTCCGTCTCTCCAAGGAGAAAAGGCCGAGTTCCCTCAACCTGCTTTCATAAGGCATGCTCCGCATTCCAGGCAGCATCCTTGTAAATCTCCTCTGCACCCTCTCTATGGCTTCCACATCTTTCCTGTAGTGAGGCGACCAGAACTGAGAACAATACTCCAAGTGGGGTCTGACCAGGGACCTATATAGCTGCAACAATACCTCACGGCTCCTAAATTCAATTCCCCCATTGATGAAGGACAATACACCATATGTCTTCTTAACCACAGAGTCAACCTGCACAGCCGCTTTGAGTGTCCTATGGACTCGGACCCCAAGATCCCTCTGATCCTCCACACTGCCAAGAGTCCTACCATTAATACTATATTCCGCCAACATATTTGACCTACCAAAATGAACCACTTCACACTTATCTGGGTTGAACTGCATCTGCCACTTCTCAGCCCAACTCTGCATCCTATCTATGTCCCTCTGTAACCACTGACAGCCCTCCAAACTATCCACAACACCCCCAACCTTTGTGTCATCCGCAAACTTACTAACTCATCCCTCCACTTCCTCATCTAGGTCGTTTATAAAAATCACAAATAGTAAGGGTCCTTGTACAGATCCCTGAGGTACACCACAGGTCACCGACCTCCACTCAGAATACGACCCTTCAACAACCACTCTTTGCCTTCTGCGGGCCAGCCAGTTCTGGATCCACACTGCAATGTCCCCTTGAATCCCATGTCTCCTCATCTTCTCCATAAGCCTCGCATGGGGTACCTTATCAAACGTCTTGCTGAAATCCATATACACTACATCTACTGCTCTCCCTTCATCGATGTGCTTAGTCACGTCCTCAAAAAGTTCAATCAGGCTTGTAAGGCAGGACCTGCCCTTAACAAAGCCATGCTGACTATTCCTAATCATATTATACCTCTCCAAATGTTCATAAATCCTGCCCATCAGCTTACCAACCACTGAGGTAAGACTCACCGGTCTATAATTTCCTGAACTATCCCTACTCCCATTCTTGAATAAGGGAACAACATCCGCAACCGTCCAATCTTCCAGAACCTCTCCCATCTCCATGGCCAACACAAAGATTATTGTCAGAGGCTCCGCAATCTCCTCCCTCACCTCCCACAGCAACCTGGGGTACGTCTCATCCAGTCCCGGTGACTTATTTAACTTGATGTTTTCCAAAAGTTTCAGCACCACCTCTTTTCTAATATCTACATGCTCAAGCTTTTTAGGCCGCTGTAAGTCCCCACTACAATCCCCCAGATCCTTTACCGTGGTGAATACTGACGTAAAGTATTCATTAAGTACCTCCGCTATTTCTTCTGGATCCATACACACTTTCCCACTGCTGCACTTGATAGGCCCTATCCTTTCGCATCTCATCCTCTTACTCTTCACATACTTGTAGAACACCTTGGGGTTTTCCTTAATCCTGCCCGCCAAGGCCTTCTCATGTCCCCTTCTGGCTTTCCTAATCTCTTTCTTAAGTTCCTTCCTTTTAGCCTTGTACTCCTCCGGATCCCTAACATTACCTTTTGTAAGCTTTTCTTTTCCTTTTGACTAGATTTATGATAACCTTCGTACACCACGGTTCCTGTATCCTGTCATGACTCCCCTGTCTCATCGGAACATGTCTATGCAGAGGTCCACACAAATATCCCCTGAATATTTGCCACATATCCTCCATACTTTTCCCAGAGAACATCTGTTCCCAATTTAATCTTCCAGTTTCCTGCCTGAGAGCCTCATCATTCCCTTTACTCCAAGTAAGCACCTTTCTAGCCTGTCTGTTCCTATCCCTCTACAGTGCTAACATAAAGGAGATAGAATTATGATCACTATCCCCAAAATGTTCACCCCTGAGAGATCTGACACCTGACCAGGTTCATTACCCAATATCAAATCAAGCACAGCCGCTCCTCTTGTAGGTCTATCTACATACTGTGTCAAGAACCCTTCCTGAACACACCTAACAAACTCCACCCCATCTAAACCCCTCACTGTCTGGAGATGCCAATCGATGTTTGGGAAATTAAAATCCCCCATCACAACAACTCTGTTATTCTCACACCTTTCTAGGATCTGCTTCCTTATCTGCTCCTCAATAACCCTGTCACTATTGAGCAGCCTATAAAAAGCACCCAGCACCGTTATCGACCCCTTCCTGTTCCTAACCTCCACCACAGAGACTCCGTAGACAATCCCTCCGCAACGTCCACCTTTTCCGCAGCCGTGACACTATCTCTGATCAACAGCGTCACTCCCCCACCTCTCTTGCCTTCCCCCTTGTCCTTCCTGAAACATCTAAAACCCGAGACTTGAATCAACCATTCCAGCCCCAGAGCCATCCAAGTCTATGTAATGGCCACCACATCATAGCTCCAAGTATCGATCCAAGCTCTAAGCTCATTTGCCTTGTTCACAACACTGTCTGAACATGTCCCTTCTCTATCACCTGCCTATGGTACTTACTCCTTGCCTCCTCTATTTGAGAGCCAAATACCTCTTCCCCAGTCTCTCCAGTATGGATCCCACCCCCTAACAATTCTAGTTTAAACTCTCCCCAGTGACCTTAGCAAACCTCCCTGCCAGTATGTTGGTCCCCCTGGGATTCAAGTGCAACCCGTCCTCTTTCAACAGGTCATACCTGCCCCAAAAGAGGCCCCAATGATCCAGAAAACTGAATCCCTGCTCTTTACTCCAATCCCTCAACCACGTATTTAACCTCCTCCTCATTCTGTTCCTATACCCACTGTCGCTTAGCGCAGGCAGTAATACGGAAATTACTACCTTTGAGGTCCTGCTTCTCAACTTCCTTCCTAATTCTCTATAGCCTCTTTTCAGGACTTCATTCCTTTCCCTACCTATGTCGTTGGTACCAATATGTACCACGACCTCTGGCTGTTCTCCCTCCCCCTTCAGGATATCTTGGACACGATCAGAATCATCCCGGACCCTGGCACCTGGGAGGCAAACTACCTTCCTTGTTTCTTTCCTGCATCCACAGAATCGCTTGTCTGCCCACCTAACTATCACTAGTGCCCTCCTCACTCCTTCCCGACCCATCTGAGCCACAGGGCCGGACTCTGTGCCAGAGACACTGCCACTGTTGCTTCCCCCAGGTAGGTTGTCTCACCCAACAGTACTCAAGCAGGAGTACTTATTGTCAAGGGGTACAGCCACAGGGGTACTCTCTAGTACCTGACTCTTCCCCTCCCCCTTTCCCTTCCCCCTCCTGACTGTGACCCAATTGGATGATTCCGTTGTTCCTGGAGTGACCACCTGCCTATAACTCCTCTCTATCACCTCCTCACTCTCCCTGACCAGACGTGGGTCATCGAGCTGCATTTCCAGTTCCCTAACACGGTCCCTCAGGAGCTGCAGCTCGACACACCGGGTGCAGATGTAGCCCTCCTGGATGCAGGGAGACTCTGGGAACTCCCACATCTGACACTGAGTACAGGAAACTACACTCATACTCCTTCCTTAACTCAAGTCACCTACCTTCCCTCGCCCCTTTACGCTGAAGCCCCTTGAGCCAAAGCCCAGAACACTCTGCTACCTCTCACTCAGCTGCCCGCTCCGATGCTGCCTGCCGGATATGGCGGTTGGCTTTTAAACTGCCCGTGCTGCGCCTGCGCAGTCCAGCCCCCACTCTACCACTTAAAACTTTTACACCCTTATAAAAGTACCTTATAAAAACACTAACCCCAATAAATTACAACTCTATTAAAAACTAAGCCTTATACTTAAAACCCTATTAAAAAAATAAAGAAAAACTTATCTGCTCCGAAGTCCTCCGAAGCGAAGCCCACGAAGCCTCCGAAGTTTCTCTGCCCATATCAGTTGTCTATCTGTGATATTGGCAAACTTGTTTGTTTTTTTCCCCCGTTATTCTCTTAACTTTTTTTTGTGAGTGTTAAACCTGCTGGGCATGTCTTCCTGCTCTGCATTTTGCAACTCCTATTTTCTTTTGTCTGTGTTCTTTTGTCTCCAAGTGTTCCCATTCACGCATTGACCAGATGGGCTTTTTTATAGCTTAATCCCATGGTCAGCCCGGTTTTACCCCGTCAGAGGCACCCCCTCCCCCATCCTCCCTGCAGTTGGACAAGCTTCCTTTGGCTCCTTCCTCACACTGACCAAGTGTCTTCAATTTGAAACATTAATTCGTTTCTCTTTTATAGATGCAGCTTGACCTGCCGAGTATTTCCAGCACTTTCTGTTTTTATTTTAGATTTCCAGCAACTGTTGTTATTATAAAAGGTGGTTGTTTGTTAAGAATGTGGAAAGGCAGAAAATCTTGGGAAAAATGATAAGAGTGATGGCAGTGGTCAGCAAAGTAATAAGGAGTACACCACTAAAGAGAAATGAGGCGCAGAAGGACTGTTAGCCTGAAAAATACTTTAGCAAAACATGGAACATAGTTCTTCTGTGTCATCATGAACAGAATGGGTAACTCAGTATTTTTTTTTGCAATGGATGTTTGGGGATCCATCTGCAGAAGGGGCGCAGAAGGCAGGTCTTTTAGGGAACTGTACAGTCGACATTTCGGGTCAAATCCCTTCATCTGGACTGAAAGATAGAGGGGAGATAGTCAATATCATGAGATGACAGGATGGGGAGGAGCAGAGCTGGCAAGGAGTAAGTGGATCCAGATGAGGAGGGGTGATAGGCAAGTGGAGCAGGGAAGAACGGAAATAGTGACACAGACTGGGAGGTGGAGGCAACAAAGAGTGACAGATGATGGAATCTGACAGGAAAAGAAGGTGGATCATGGAACCAAATGAGGGAGGTGGGGGGGGGGCAGATGGGAACAATAAGGGGAGGGGACCCAGTGGGAGGTGATGGACAGATGGAGTGGGTGGAGGAGGGAAAAGAAGGGGAAAGAAATAGGGTGATGGGGGGCTCTGGCGGGTGTAGAGAGAAATGAGTCCATCAGGAGGACAGAGAAAAGAGACAGAGAGGGAACAGTTTACCTGAAATTGGAAAATTCAATGTGCACGTCACTGAGTTGTAGACGACACACCAAGTTTCCCTAATTTGCATTTGACAAGGTGTGATTATATTCAGCAAAAAACAAACTGCTGGCAGAACTCAGCGGTTCAAACGGCAAAGGAAGCAAAGGGAAGGTCAACATTTCAGGTTGAGACCCTGCACTGGGACTAAGAGTGCAGAATGGAGATAGCCAGTATGAAGAGGTGAGAGGGAAGGATGAGGCAGAGGCTGGCAGGTGCTAGATGGAACCAGGTAAGATGATGGGCAGATGTAGCCAGATGGGGCAGAGGAGTAAGGAGGTAAAGAAAGAGGCTGGAAGGTGATGAGTGGAGACGCAAGAGACTGCAGCTACTGGAATTTGAAAAGTAAGGAGGGTGATTGTGGAACAAGGTGATGGGCAGATGGAGCCAGATGGGGAAGGGAACAGGAGACCCAAGAGGTTAAATGTGTGGGTGGTAGGCAGGTGAACTGGGTGGAGGAGGGGAACACAACTGAGTAGTGGGTAGGGTGGGGGGGAGGTTGGTGGTTGGAAAAAGAGTGGGGGGATTGAGAGAAACTGGATAGATCAGAAGGTGAGACAAAGAAACACAGAAGGTGCTGGTTACCTGAAATTGGAAAATTCAATGTAATTTGTCTGTTTGCACATTCTTCCTGTAACTGCATGGGTTGCAGTTGTTGGACCTGCAGTAGCAGAGCATTTCTGTGCCAAATTTTGTGATCAGACCCGTTTTAATGGGCTTATAATGACACCTTGAAAATAGAAAAGACACGCCCAGTGCTTGAGCACACGAAGACCATTTCAGGTATGACAGTTCCAGCAGGTATCCTGTGGGTTATTTTTTTAACCACATAATGACTGCTGGAACTGCCAAACATGAAACCCAATCGTGCAATCAAATACTGGACATTTCTTTTCTACTTTGTTGGTGTTATTCTAAGCTCATTTCTACAAACGGAGGGCATTATAAGCATAAAACACAAGCCTCCAAAAAAGTCTGATCACAAATTATGGCACAGATCAGCTCTAGTACTGCAGGTTTGACACTTGATTTCTCATGGTTGATGGTAAGTAAGTTGCCTCCAATGTTGAGTTCCATGTACTAAACATAAGCTCCTTATTTTTTGCCTTATTCTTCCTGCACATCAGCCAAGATTTTATTGGGGCTGAAATCTTTGTCAAAGGATTTGACTCACTTTGACTAAGAGGCAAGTGTGTGACACAAGTAGCCTTAGCTTTACATTTCTTATAATGCCTCTAAGCTTCTTTTGCATTTACTTTTGGATACAACAAGCATCTTAGATTGTACTTGCTCATTTGGCCTCTTGAACCTTGCAACATGGGGCCTTGCTTTGCCAAGTGGTTGAAATTCTACAACAGTAATAATTCCTTCCCTTCTGTTGTACCTTCCACTGATGGGTTTGCAACAACCGACTGCTAAATCTGGGAGATCTGTCCAATGCTTTGATGACACACATTTTGCCAGCTAATCAGTGGTAATATACAGACACATGAATTGGGAGCAGTAGGCCACTTCATCACTTAAGCTAATAAAATATAATTGTAACCTCACTTCCCCATTCCTACCTAACCTTTCACCCCCTTGTTTATCTATCTCTGCCTTAAAAGTACTTAAAATATGCCTCCACCACTCTTTGAAGATCTTTGAAGACCCACAAGCCTCTGAGAGAAAAAGGTTCACTTCATTTCTGCCTTAAATGAATGACCCCTTAGTCACAGAACTGTACAGTACAGGAATAGGCCCTTCGATCCATGATGTCCATGCTGAGCATGATGCTAAGCTAAATGAATCCCTTCTGCTGTATATGATCCATTTCCCTCCATTCCCACATATTCATATTCCCTTCATGGCCTCTTCAAAGCCACCATCATATCTGCTTCCACTACCACTCCTGGCAGCACATTCCAGGCACTTACCACTCTCTGTGTAAAAAAAAATTGCCCCACATATCTCCTTTAAATTTTCCCTCTTTCACCTTAAAACAATACCCTCTAGAACTCAACATTTCTACCCTTGGAAAAAGATTCTGGCTGTCTACCCTATCTACGCCTCTCATAATTTTATAAACTTCAATCAGGTCTCCCCTCAGCCTCTCCCACTCCAGAGAATACAATACAAGGTTGTCCAACCTCTCCTTATAGCTAATACCCTCTAATCCAGGCAGAATCCTGGTAAAACTCTTCTGAACTTTCTTCAAAGCCCTCCACATCCTTCCTGTAGTGGGGCAATAGAACTGCATGCAATGCTCCAAGTGCTTAACCAACATTTTATACAACTGTAACATGACTTCCTGACTCATACTCTATGCCCCTAGCGATGAAGCCAAGCATGCCATATACGTTCTTTACTTGCTACCTTTACTATGTGTTGCAACTTTCAGGGAGGTATGAACTTGGGCTCCAAGATCATCAATGCTGTTACGTATCCTACCATTAACTAAACACTTTCCCTTTACATTTGACTTCCCAAAGTGCAAAACTTCACATTTGCTTGGATTAAACTCCATCTGCCATTTCTCTGCCCACCTCTGTAAATGATCTCATTCTGCTGTATCCTTTGACAACTTTCTTCACTGTCCACGACTCTTTGTGTTGTCTGCAAAGTTATTAACCCACCCATCTACATTTTCATAAGTCATTTATATATACACCACAAACAACAGAGGCCCCAGCTCCAATCCCTGTGGTACACCACTGGTTCACAGTCCTCTAGCCAGAATAACAGCCTTCCACCACTACCCTCTCTTCTATGGACAAACCAATTCTGAATCCAAACTACTAATTCACCATGGATCCTGTTCATCTTAATCTTAAAGACTCCTTAATCTTAAATACATCAGTCCTTAATTTTCATCAACTCAATTCTCCCCAAAATTCAACCACTCATTGACATACGAAGATAAGATATCTTTATTAGTCACATGTACACCGAAACACACAGTGAAATGCATCTTTTGCGTCGAGTGTTCTGGGGGCAGCCCACAAATGTCGTCATGCCTCTGGCACTAACAAAGCATGCCCACAACTTCCTAACCCATACGTCTCATTGGAATGTGGGAGGGAACAGGAGCACCCGGAGGAAACCCACACAGACACGGGGAGAACACACAAACTCCTTACAGACAGCAGCTGGAATTGAACCCGGGTCACTGGCACTGTAATAGCATTATGCTAACAGCTATACTACTGTGTCTGCCCTAAGGGTAATTTATAGTGCCCAAGATCCCTCTGTACATCAATGCTGTTAAGGGTCCTGCCATTATCTGTATACTTTCCCCTTACTTTTGACTTCCCAAAGTGCAACACCTCACATTTGCCCAGATTAAACTCCATCTGCCATTTCTCTGTCCATAACTGTAACTGACCTATATTCTGCCACATACTTTGACAACCTTCATCACTGTCTGCAACTCCACCAATGTACTTGTCATCTGTAAAATTACTAACCAACCCATTCAAGATCTTCCAAGTCATTTAAATACATCACAAACAACAGGTCCCAGCACTCATCCCTGCAGAACACCACTGGTCATAGACTTCCAGCCAGAATAACACCCCTCCACCACTAACTTCTGTCTTTTATGGGCAAGCCAATTCTGAATTCAAACTATCAAGTCACTGTGGATCCCATGCATCTTTCTGATCAACCTATAATGAGGGACCTTGTCAAATGCCTTACTAAAGTCCACATAGACAACATCCACTGCCCCATCCTCATTAATCATCCTGGCCACCTCCTCAAGAAACTCGATCAAGTTTGTAAGACATGACCTTCCCTGCACAAAGCCATGATGACTGTCTCTAATTAGCCCATGTTCTTCCAAATATGCATAAATCCTATCCTTAACAACCTTCTCCGATAATTTCCCTACCACTGATGTGAGGCTTACCGGCCTATAATTTCCTATGTTTTCCCTATTTCCCTTCTTAAACAAAGGAACAACATTGGCTACGCTCCAGTCTTCTGGGACCTTGCCTGTGGCTATACAGAATATAAATATCTTTGTCAAAGCCCCAGCAATCTCATCTCTTGCTTCCCTCAATAACCTAGGATACATCCCATTGGGCCCTGGTTATTTATCCACTTTAATTCTCTTCAAGAGACCCAACACCTCCTCCTTAATCTTGCCTTAGCATATTTGAATACCCCACACTGATCTTGCTGTCCTCCTCCTTTGTGAGTATCAATGCAAAGGACTCATTTGGTAATTTGCTGACATCTTCTATCTCCAAGCATCCTTACCCTTAAGCGGTCCTACCCTCTCCTGAGTTACCCTCTTGTTTTTAATGTATGTAAAAAATGCCTTGGGGATTCTTTTTAATCCAACTTGTCAATGACATTTCATGTCTCCTTTAGGCCCTCCTAATTCCTTGCTTGAGTTCTTTCCGGCTTTCTTTATATTCTTCAAAGACCCTGTCCAATTTCAATTTCCTTAACCTTGCATGTGCTTCCTATTTCTTTTTGACTAAATTTAAAACCTCTCTCTAGTTCTAGGTTTTCCCACAGGAGGAAATATCTTCTCCACATCCACCCTGTCAAGGTCCATCAGGATATTTCAATTAAGTCTCTTTTTAGTCTTCTAATCTCTAAATAGAACAGTAAACCCCAAAGTAAAAGAACCAAAATGAAGAAGTAGAAGTAAAGCAATTAAGAGAGATTATTTGAAACTAGGACTGAGAAGCAGATTTTGAAAAGGATTTTGAAGGATAAAGGGAACTTAGGTCAAATATTCCAGCATGAGAGGTTAAAGTAAGCAATTTTTGCAGTGAAAAATGGAGAGGAGACAGGAGGTGGGTGCAGCAAGTGAGACTTTGAAAATGGTAGTTCAACACAGGAACAGATCACTGAACAGATTGCAAAGTATAAGAGGGAGATTTGTGATCAGGGCAAAGATTCTTAAATTGATATATTCACAAGTAGGAAGGCAATGAGGATTGGCAAACATATTGTGGAACGCAAGCTGTTGTGGGATAAGAGTTAAGCACATTGCAGAACGCAAGCTGTCATGGGATAGGATACAGACTGGAATTTGTGCAATTTGTGAAGTAAAATTCTGATGGCTGGTCAATAGCAGATGTGAAAGAATCCAATGTGATCAGCAGTGAGAGCATCCAGGATGACCGCAGAGCCAGAAATAGCCAACTGCTACAGTCAGACTAATAGTCCTTGAATATTTTGGCTTTTATACTTCAGTTCTTTATCATAATAAAGTCCTAAATCCCTGAATTAGAAATTCATTCACTTTCTAATTGTAATGATCCTTATGTAACTTAGTTCCTCATGAGGGACCCACACCCTAAAAAATAACTTAATAAGTCATAGAGAGTCATAGAGTTATACAGCACGGAAACAGGCCCTTCAACTCAACTCATCCATGCCAACCAAGGTGCCTTCTAGAGCTAGTCCCATTTGACTGTGTTTGGCTCATATCCCTCTAAGCTTGAAACGTGCATTGCAAGACATTAAGTCTGCGAAAAATAGAGAGATAGGGACCTGAGACCAAGACTTGTTGACCTTATATCATAATAAAAGTATATTTAAACACTAAATAACGAGGGAGACTGCAGCTTCCATCCCATCCAACAGAAGAGAGAGATTGTTGGATTTGGCAATCTATCAACACATGGAACAGTTATTGACATTCCCCAGTAATGGCCTGTATTCACAATGCTGGCAAGGATGCAGTCCTCAGCCCTGCATTTCAGCACCTAGACCTACCCAACATTAGCCCTCAGAGGCAACCTCTCCATATCAAGTCTCCAGAATGTGAGCAGAGGTCACAGATTCACACCAAGTTTCTGGCACATCAGCAGAAATAGTTGGGTATTCACATCAGGCCCCAACACTCAGGTTCTCAAGTAGTTTGGAGCAGTCAGGACAGGGGTTCTGAGACCCTAAGGCCACTCCTTCTTACAATCCTCCTGGCTAATGTACAGTCTCGAGGAAATAAAATTGAAGACCTCGGAGCAAGACGGCAGTACCAGAGGGACATCAGGGACTGTTGTATACTCTGCTTCACAGAGATGTGGCTCACCCTCAGCACTCAGGACACAGTGCTCCAGCCCAAGGGCCTCATCATCCACTGTGTGAACCAGATGGCGGCATCAGGTAAAGGCAGAGGTGGCAGCATTTGCTTTATGGTTAACTCATCATGGAGTACAGACATGATGGTTCTGTCTCAGCCCTGCTCCCCTGACCTGAAATATCAGCTGAGGGAGTTCTCTGCCATCATCCTGGCACCGGTGTACATTCCAGCCCTAGGAGATGTCAAACTGACACTGGAGGAGCTGAGCACCGTGATCAACAGTCATGACACAACGCACCCTGATGCCTTCCCAATCATCACGGGGGATTTCAACCAGGCCAGCTTGAGGAAGTCTCTGACCAACTACCACCTGCAGAACCAGAAGAGCCAACACACCCAATCACTGTTACGCAACCATCAAGAACACTTAATGTGCCATCCCGCGCCTGCAGTTTGGCAAGTCCAATCACCTGGCTGTACTTCTGTTCCCGGCATACAGGCAGAGACTGAGAACCACAGCACCAGTGGTGAGGACCACAAAGGTATAGTCATGGGAGGTGGAGGAGCATTTACAGGACTGTTTTGAATCAGTGGATTGGACCATATTCAGGGATTCAGCTTTGGATCTGAATGAATATGCCTCAGACGCCACCGACTTCATCAAGACCTGCGTGGATGAGTGTGTGTCATTGAGAACATACCAAGTCTTCCCAAACCAGAAGCCCTGGATGAACCAGGAGATTCACAGTCTGCTTAGATCTGTGGCATTCAAGAACGGCGATCCAGAACCCTGTAAAGTCCAGGTACGACCTACAGAAGGCCGTTGTGAGATCGAAAAGACAATTCCGAGTGAAGCTAGAGACACAATCGGATGCACGAAAACTGTGCCAGGGTTTTCATGCCATTACTTCCTATGAAGCAAAACCTAACAGCATAAATGACAGTGATGCGTCACTCCCCGACAAGCTCAATGTTTCTTATGAATTCTTTAAAAGGGAGAATAACACCACAGTTGTGCGAATTTGCACAGCATCCGGTGACCCTGTGATTTCTGTCATGGACGCTGATGTCAGAAAACTTTCAAGAGGGTGAACCCTCACAAGGCATCAGGCCCCGCCGGTGTACCTGGCAGGGTATTGAAAATCTGTGCCAACCAATTGGCTGGAGTGTTCAAGGACATCTTCAACCTCTCACTGCTGCATTCAGAAATTCCCACCTGCTTCAAAAGGGCAGCAATCATACCGGTGGCCAAGAAGAGCAGGGTGAGCTGCCTCAACAACTATCACCCGGATTATGAAGTGCTTCGAGCAGTTAGTTATGGCTAGAATTAACTCCTGCCAGAGCAAGGACCTGGACCTGCTGCAATTTGCCTTATGCCACAATAAGTTTGCAGCAGACACTACCTTATTGGCTCTCCACTCTGCTTTGGAGCACCTAGACAACCGCAAAACATACTTCAGGCTGCTGTTTATCGATTACAGCTGGGCGTTCAACACCATCATCCCCTCAGTATTAATCACCAAGCTTCAAAACCTGGGCCTCTGTACCTCCCTCTGCAACTGAATCCTTACCTTCCTTATTGGGAGACCACTATCAGTGCAAATCGGTAATAATATCTCCTCCTCACTGACAATCAACACAGGCGTACCTCAAAGATGTGCGCTTAGCCCACTGTTCCACTCTCTCTACACTCATGACTGTGTGACTAAGCACAGCTCAAACACCATCTATAAATTTGCTAATTACACCACCGTTGTTGTTAGAATCTCAGATGGCGACGAGGAGGTGTACAGGAGTGAGATCAATTGGCTGGTTGAGTGGTGTTGCAACAACAACCTCAAACTCAATATCAGCAAGACCAAGAAAATGATTGTATATTTCAGGAAGAAGAAGTTGGGAGAACACACACTAGTCTTTGTTGAGAGGTCAGCAATGGGAAGGGTGAGCAGCTTCAAGCTCCTGGGTGTAAACATCTCAGAAGATCTATCCTGGTCCCAACACATTGATGCAATCATGAAGAAGGCACGCCAGCGGCTCTACTTCACTAGCAATTTGAGAAGATTCGATGTGTCACCAAAGACTCTTACAAATTTCTATAGATATACGGTGGAGAGCGTTCTGACTGGTTACATCACTGCCTGGTATGGAGACTCCAAAGCACAAGATTGCAAGAGGCTGCTGAAGGTTGTAGACTCAGCCAGTTCCATCACAGGCACAACCCTCTCTACCATCGAGGACATCTTCAAGAGGTGGTGCCTCAAGAAGGAGGCATCCAGCACTAAGGACCCTCACCACATGGGACATGCCCTCATCTCCTTACTCCCATTGGGGAGGATATACAGGAGCCTGAAGGCCAACATTCAATAATTCAGAGACAGATTCTTCCCCTCCACCATCACATTTCTGAACGGTCTATGAACCCATGAACACTACCTCATTATTCCTTTTTTATTGCACTGTTTATTTACTTCTGTAATTTATAGTAATTTTATGTCTTCGCACTGTATTACTGCTGCTAAACAACAAATTTCACATCATATAAGTCAGTGATAATAAATCTGATTCTAGTTCTGATTCTGATTCACTCCAAGTTCCAACCACCCAGGTTCCTAACTCAGCAGTATATGGCAGGGTTTCCTTTAGCATTCTCATTTCTGGGAGGAACATATACGGTGCACTGAGCAAGATAGATGTGTACCATGTAAATGTCATGTCGGCTATTGTGTGATATGAAACACTGGTCAAGTTACGTAAAATGTATTAACATGAATCACTTTAACTTGAAACGTGAAGCAGGAGGTTTGAGTGTAAGTGAAATTCATTGTTATCAGTATTAAAGGCAGAAAACAATTATCTCGTGCAATGTTCTCTGTAATGTTGCGTCCAGTAATTGAGTGTACAGTATGCTCCAACACATAAAGAAATTTGGCAAAGTTGTGCAAGGTGTCTGTCACACACTTGTTTGGTGTGCCAACAGCTGAATGTTTTCGTGGCTTTGGACACACAATGGAACACAAACACATGGAACCAGTATTTACAGTAGTGCATTCACAACAGTTATACTACAGAGAGGGCTACTCACCCACTTTCCACCATATTTTGGAACATTCCAGACAATACAGGGTGTGGTGCACTGCCAATTCTCCAGTCTTTTTCTTTGGCAGTCTCTTGGGATCAATGATGACTTATTTCCACTCCGCTTCTCAAGTGTTCAAGGACAACTTCAGTCTCTCACTGCTGTGGTTGGAGGTTCCCGCCCACTTCAGAAGGACAGCAATCATACTTGTGCCCAAGAAGAGCAGGGTGAGCTACCTCAACAACTATCGACCAGTTAGCACTCACATCTACCGTAATGGATTGCTTCGAGAATTGGTTGTGGCTAGAATTAACTCCTGCCTGAGCAAGGACCTGGACCCACTGCAATTTGCCTGCCACTGCAACAGGTCTACAGCAGATGCAATCTCACTGGCTCTCCACTTGGCCTTGGAGCACCCAGACAACGGCAAAACATATGTCAGGCTGCTGTGTATCAATTACAGCTTGGCATTCAACACCATCATCCCCTTTGTAGTAATCATCAAGCTTCTAAACCTGGGCCTCTGTACCTCCCTCTGCAACTGGGTCCTTGACTTCCTCATCAGGAGACCACAGTCAGTATGGATTGGTGATAACATTTCCTCCTCACTGACAGGTGCACCTCAAGGGTGTGTGCTTAGCCCACTGCTCTACTCGTTCTACACTCATGACTTTATGGCTAAGCACAGTTCAAATGCCATCTATAGATTCACAGATGACACCACTGTTGTTGGCAGAATCTCAGATGACAACGAGGAGGTGCACAGGAGTGAGATCAGTCGGTTGGTTGAGTAGTGTCAGAACAACAACTTAGCACTCAACGTCAGCAAGACCAAGGATTTGATCGTGGACTTCAGAAAGAGGAATTCAGGAGAACACACAGCAGTTGTCATTGAGCAGTCAACAGTGAGGCGCTTTAAATTCCTGGGTGTCAAATCTCCGAGGATTTGTCCTGGGCCCAACACATTGATACAATCATGAAGAAGGCACACCAGTGGTTCTGCTTAGTTTGGAGTTTGAGGAGATTTGGTATGTCACCAAAGACTCTTGCAAATTTCTATTGATGTATTGTGATTGGCTGCATCATCGCCTGGTATGGAGGCTCCAATGCGCAAGATTGTAAGAGGCTGCAGAGTGTTGTAGACTCAGCCAGCTCCATCATGGACACAACCCTCCCCACCATTGAGGACATCTTCAAAAGGCGGTGCCTCAAGAAGGTGGCATCTATCACTGAGGACCCTCACCATCTGGTACATCCCCTCTTCTCTTTACTATCATCGGGGAGGAGGTACAAAAGCTTGAAAACCCACACTCAACAATTCAGAAACAGCTTCTTCCCAGCCCTACACATTGCTTCAGCACCCTCCAGTTGGGAAGCTTGAGCAACTGACAGTAGGAGTAGCTTATAAACTGATCTGGCAAATGGGGAGAGCTGTATGTGAGGGCGACAGATGCACAGGAACTATTTAAGTTAGAAAGGTGGAAGTTAGAAAGGCGGCAATGAGTGGAGATTGCAAGCCAATGAAAATGCAGGCATAAACCTTCAAAGTTACTACATTGAGCAACAGTTTGAGAAGTTAAGATCAAGCTGGAAACAAAAACTGGGTTATGTAATGAACTGCATTAAGGTGATGGATCATGTTGTAACAGAATATAGTGCTAAGTGGGCAGAAATTTGACAATGTAATTGCAAAAGCATTCTGAATAATTAATCTTTGTATGTTTGCATTAAAATTTAGCTGTTATTTACACTGATTATTTGAAAATTGGCTAATGATTATCATGTGCACTCAAGAATGTATTAACTAGACCTTGCATAGGAGCAATCGAAGAGTGAAGCTGGGGTAAATGAAGGGCTTTATTTTTGGTCTTGCATTAATGAAGAGAAAGTGTTTGAGGGCACTCTCCAAAAATGTTAATGCATAAACAAGGGACTGAATCCAGAGACCAAACTGTATCATTTATCATATGGAGAAATATCAATTCCGTTTCTATGGGCTATGCTGCTGGTATGGAAGCTCCTGATTCCCAACATTGATTAGAGATACTGACCAGTGAGGATACATTTTGTCCCAGCATTGGACTTTGCAAGCTAGGAACACCAAATGGGAACATGGTCTGAAAGTCAGTTGATACCATTCCTGAATATTGTGGATGAGGATTTTTGTGGATTTCTCTTCAATGGTAAGATTTCTATTTGGTACTTCTGGTATTTAAGATCTAGTCAAATCTATGTGATAGCTTTAAAGTTTTACCTTTGATCTAAGCAGATTGTGAAATAAAAGTACAAGAAATATGAGCAGGAGTAGGCTATTCAGCCGTACAATCCTGTTCTGCCTCAACACCATATTCATTCATTAGCCCCATTTCCCTTGATTCCCCCATTATCCAGAAATCAGTCTATCTCTGTATTAAGCAAATGATTGAGCCTCCACAGACCTATGTCATAGAGAATTCTAAAGATTCACCACCCAGTGCACAAAGAAATCTCTCTTTATCTGAGACCTAAATGGCCTCCCCTTTATTGTGTGACTAAGCCCTCTGGTTCCAGACTCCTCAGCCTGGAGAAACATCATCCATGCTTCTGCCTGGGAGGCACAATGGCATAGTTAGTGGAGCTCTTGCCTCATGGCTCCAGCAACCTGAGTTCAATCCTGGCCTCTAGTACTGTCTGTGTGGAATTTGCACATTGTCCCAACGACCATGTGGGTTTCCTCCCACATCCTAAGGACCTGGGGGGTTAATTGGCCAATGTAAATTGTTCCAATGTGTACACAAGTGATAGACCATGGGGAGAATAAAAATGGAGGGAGTCTGTTGGTGGCGTTCGATGGACTAAGTCATAACTTGGCTTTGGTCCAAGCACTTTTCAATCTACTATTTACCACTCTTTAATAAGTCTTTTACAATACTGGCACCTTTAATTTTGATTTTTAACTGTTAAAATGAACACCAGATCTAAAGCGTCAGCTCATGGTAAAGGTAATGGAGACCAACCTACTTTGGAAGCTATTTCTAATCTGGATAGAAAGTTTGACCGGAGCTTTGCCAAATTGAATTCCATCTTAAAGAACTTTGAAGACAAACAAAATACTCTTATCCAGGAAAATTACAAACAAATGCAACTAATTGCTGAACTCGACCAAGCTGGTAAAGAGAGAGATGCCAAACTCCATTTACTTGAAAAAGCCTTAATTACGACCAAGCAAAACCTGGAAAAGCAACCTGGAAGGACGCAGCAGGAGGAAAAATTTAAGAATCATCAATTTTCTAGAGAACACCGAGACTGCTAACCCTATGGAATTCCTTTCTAAACTTTTGGTCAATGTGTTTGGTTCCGAAATGTTCCCTGTTCAGCCCATTCTGGATAGAGCTCACAGAGCATTAAGATCCAAACCTGCTCCGGATCAAAAACCTCGGCCAGTAATATTGAGATTTCATTATGTCAACGTCAAGGAACTCTTGATTTGTACTGCTCGTGGATGTGGAATGATTCAATTTAAACAATGGAAGTTTCAAATAGTTGAAGATTACACCCCAGAAGTTCTGAAAGAAAGGCTGACCTACAAACCAATTATGGCTTATCTCTATCAAAGCAATTATCATCCTGCATTATTATTCCCAGCAAGGTTGAGAATTACACTACTTGATAAATCTCGCAAATGGTTTAATCTGTCCAAGAGGCTAAGGAATTTCTTTTGAACTAGCTTTTAATTTTAGAAGCTAAGAAATGCGGAAGAGACACAGTGTTTTTCCTTTGATTTACTACCTACTTGCTCTATTATCCAATTAATTTTTAGATTTAACCCTTTCTTTTTCCTTCTTTTAATATTTTTAATGTTTTGTTTTAATAATAATTAAGAATCTAACAAAATGACTGATTGTTTGCTTTCTTTTCTAAATAATTATTAAACTGTATTCTTTAAATGTTGACTGTTAACGCCCTTTGGCCTGTTTCAATCCCACAACTATGTTTTTTGTTCGATATCTTTGTTCGGACTATGTTGTTCATCTCTAGACCAAACATGGGTGTTTATATATTTTTCAATTTAGACTACTGCCACCAATAGAACTGGGGTTAGTTCAATTAGAGGGTAGCTTTCTGGCTGTCTATTGGCCAGTTTTCAGGCTGTTGGGGGAGGGGGTTAGGGCTGTTTTTAGTTTTTTTCTTCTGGGCTAAACAATAAATTTTTCTAAATTTCATCATATCCGCTTCCTCTTTGAACTTTTTTTAACTTCTTCCTGCTGGTAAGCCTCGCATATACCAAGATTAACCCTTTACACACCATATGTTTTTTTAATCTGTTAAAATGGATAAGACTATTAATTTTATTTCATGGAACATTAACAGCTTAAACAATCCGGTTAAGCGCAAGAAGATCTTTAAGGTTTTTTATAGATTAAATGCTCAGATCATTTTCATTCAGGAGACTCACATCAGGAAGAAAGATAATCAACGTTTTTTTAGATTTTGGAGGGGTCAACAGTTCCATTCAAATTCACAAGCAAAGGTGAAAGGAGTTTCTATTTTTATAGACTCCTCAATTTTGTTTGTTCATCATGAGACAATATCAGACCCAAGTGGTAGATTTTTGTTAATTACTAGTCTATTTCATAATAAAAAAGTTGTTATGGTTAATGTTTATGCACCCAATGTAGATCACCCTGAATTTTTTAAACATCTGTTTGCATTTTTTCCTAATTTAAATGAATACACTGTGATTATGGGTGGAGATTTTAATTGCTGTCTAAATCCTTCGATGGATAGATCTGTGTCAAATCCTGCATTTCCAAACAAATCTACTGTCTTTATTAATTCCTTCTTAGTTGAATCCGGAATTTTAGTTGTTTGGAGATTTATACACCCATATGATAAAGAATTTTCATTCTTCGCTCATGTCTACCATAATTACTCGAGGATTGATTTTTTCTTATTGATGCTAGACTAGCTCCACTTACTATGGACCGTAAATATGATGCAATTGCCATTTCTGATCATGCGCCATTGAGATTATCAATTAAATTACCAGATGTATCCTTTGATGTCAGACAATGGCGATTTAACCCTTCTCTATTACAAGACTTAGATCTCGTCCAATTTATTAAAGAACACATTTCATTTTTCTTTTTAACTAATTTTACTGAAGAAATCTCCAGTGGGATAATATGGGATACTTTTAAAGCATATATCCATGGTCAAATTATTTCATATTCCGCTGGATTGAAAAAATGAACTAATAACAAAATACGTATATTGGCTGATAAGATTAAAGAAATCGATAAAAAATATTCTGATACTCCTAATCTGGAGCTTTTTAAAAAGAGAACAGAACTCCAATTACAACATAGTTTATTATTAACATCTTCAATTGAAAATTTACTACTTAAAAACAAAAGTCAATTTTATATACATGGTGACAAATCTGGTAAATTATTGGCCAACCAATTGAAAGCTACTTTATCTAAACGTCAGATTAATAAAATTCGTAAACCACATGGTACCTACATGATAGATCAGGTTCAAATTAACAAATCCTTCCAAGAATTTTATTCTTCTTTATACCAATCAGAATCCCCTGAAGATCTTACATTAATGCATGAATTTTTAAGATATCTGAAGATTCCTCAATTATCTTTAAATGAACGTTCTACATTAGATACTTCCATTTCGGAGGAAGAAATAAAGAAACTAAATTTTCAATGAACTCAGGTAAAGCACCCAGCCCTGACGGATATACAGCTGAATTTTTAAAATCCTTTTCTGATATTCTTGTTCCCTGCTTAGCCAAAATTTTTAAAGATGCTCTATCAGTGAGTAAACTACCACAATCTTTCTAAGAAGCAACTATTTCTTTAATTCTTAAAAAGGATAAAGATCCCACTGATTGTGCATTTTACAGACCTATTTCTTTATTAAATGTAGATTCAAAAATATTTTCCAAAATATTGGCCTTTAGATTGGAAAAGGTTCTTCCACAAATTATCTCTGAAGACCAGACAGGATTTATTCAGAATCGTTATTTACATTTTAATATTAGGAGATTAATGAATATTATATATACCCCTTCATCCCAAATTCCAGAATGTGTTGTTTCACTAGATGCTGAAAAGGCGCTTGACAGAGTTGAATGTGAATATCTATTCATTACACTTCAAAAATTTAATTTTAGCCCTAAATTTATATCTGCAATTAAAATGAGTTATTATACACCTATGGCTTCAATATTTACTAATAATCAAAGATCTCCTTTGTTTAGGCTTTTTCGAGGTACTAGACAAGGTTGCCCGTTAAGCCCTTTATTATTTGATATTGCTTTAGAACCCTTGGCTATTGCACTCCGGGACTCTTCAAACATATCTGGCATTAGTTGCGAACAGAAGATTTATAAGATATCTCTTTATGCAGATGACCTGTTACTTTATATTTCTAATCCAGAGGAATCTATCCCCGCAGTACTATCACTACTAGATCAGTTTAGTGTTTTTTATGGCTATAGATTAAATCTTAATAAGAGTGAACTTTTTCTATTAAATATGCAAACCCCACTTTATAGGCAATTACCTTTTAGATTGGTAACTGAATATTTTATGTATTTAGGTGTTAAAATTACCAAGAAACATAAGGACTTATTTGAAGCTGATCAATTGCTTTTAATTGACCGTGTTAAACAATTATTTACCAAATGGTCCCCACTGTCTTCATCATTGGTAGGCCGAATTAATGCAGTTAAGATGAATATTTTACCAAAATTTTTATATTTATTTCAAGCTATTCCAACTTTCGTCCCGAAATCTTTTTTTGACACTATTGATTCTAAAATTCTTTCATACATTTGGCAGAATAAAAACCCAAGGTTAAGTAAGAAATATTTACAAAAACTAAAAAAGGATGGTGGTATGGCCCTGCCTAACTTTAGATTATATTATTGGGCAATTAATATCAGATATTTAATCTTTTGGATACGAGATTCAGATGTAATTCAATGCCCCAAATTGGTACACCTTCAGCACCAATCAGTACTTGAATTTTCATTAGTTTCTATTTTAGGAGCTATTTTATCTGCTTCCACTAACCGTATGATTGCCTTTGTTACATTAATGGCCAAACGATCCATTTTGCTTAAATGGAAGGATCCAATAGCCCCTTACCACTTTTCAATGGTTCTCTCAAACTATATCATGTTTAAACTTGGAAAAAAATTAGGAGTGGTACTGTTGATCTTTCGCTTTAAATTTGAAGATATTTGGAGTCCATTTATTCAATATTTTCACATGATATAGATCCCCTTTCAATAACTTTCCAATTTAGAGGAACGGAGTTGATGACATAATATTGCTCTGTTTCTACTGAGAAAGTTTAGTACAGTCTTTTTTTGTTTGCTTTTTTTGAAATTTTTCTGTTTAGCTTAGTTTGGTTTGATATATTGTTTATAATTTTTTCTTATTGATTTGGGGATTTTTTTTTCTTTCTTTTTTTATTTATAAAATAATCTTTTTCTTTCCTTTCTTTCATATTATATTCATTTACTAGGAGATCGTTGGATCTACAGATTTTTTATATTTTATTGTTCTTTATGATTATCTAGGCCATGGTTGTTCTCCTGATCTCTTTGTATGACATGTACAAACATTGATGTTATATATTAATCTGTATTAATTTGAAAACTAATAAAAAGATTGAAAAAGAAAGAAAAATGGAATGAATGTAGAATTTGTGTAAGTCAGTCCAAGAAATTGTTGGCTAAAGGTCCTGTTTTCATGCTATGTCTCTAAACTTGCCGAGTCCCATCAGAATTTTGAAAGTTTCAATGCAATCACCTCTCATTCTTTGTGTACATGTTTGTACATGTTATGGTGATGATCGTCTAAGAACCAGTGGAAGCTATAGCAACCTGCCCAGACTCAGCAATTAACAAAAGATCGTAAATTTATCCATGGCTAGTAGTGAATTGACATTGGTAAATTTGTGGGCAAGTACAAGCAGACATGACTAATTTAATTGTGAGGACGACTATAGAGGCAGTCTTGCTACAATTGGTTATATCCTGTGAACAAACAGTAATGAAAAAATATTTGATGAACACCTCAATGTTATGAATATGATTGAAATTTAATCATAAGTGTATGGTGATACATTTTGGGGTATGAAATAGGGTAGGACACACACCACGAATCATAGGGCCCCAAGGAGTATTGAGAAACCAAGGAACCTTGGTGCACAAATCAGGAGATGTCTGAAGATGGCACCATAGGTAGATAGGATGGTGAAGAAGGCTTTTGTTAGCGGGGGGCATACAATAAGAGCAGGGAGGTCTTGATACAAATGTGTAAAATTTTGGTTCGGCCACAGCTGGAATATTGTGTACATTTCTGGTCATCACAGTAAAAGACGGACACAGAGGAGATTTACCAAGATGTTGCCTGGGATGCAATGTTTCAGTTATGAAGAAAGACTAGAGGAGCTAGGTTTGTTTTTCTTGGAGCACAGGAGACTGAGGGGGAGTCCTGATAGAGATATATAGAACTCCAAGAGGGATGGATAAGAAAGATAACATGAAACTTTTCCTCATGGCACAGGTATCTAAGACTAGAGGATACAGGTTTAAGGTGAGCAGTAAGAGGTTTAGAAGGGATCTCGGATTTTTTTTCACCCGGAGTATGGTTGGAATCTGTAATTCATTGCCTGAGGGGGTGGTGGAGGCAGATATTGTCTCAAAATTTAAGAAGCATATTGGCAAGCATTTGAATTGCCAAGGCATAATAAGTGATGGACCAAGTGCGGTAAATGGGATTGGTAAAGAAAGGTACAAGATGGTCAACATAAAGATGGTGGGCCAAAGGGCTGGCTTCCATGTTGTTAGACTCGATGATTCTATGACATTGGCAACATGTGTAATCGTAGCTTTGATTTTATACTATTATGTTAGAAATTCTGCTTTTTCATTAAATTTGATGTTCTGAAATGTTAATTCTGTTTCTCTTTCCCCAGATACTGCCTGAGCCGCTGAGTGTTTCTAACAGTTTCTGTTTTTATTTTGAGTTAACATTGTTGTTCTTTTTATTACAGTACATGACAATCCAGCAATATAACGTGAATCAAAGCTACCGTTAGACATGCTGCTAGTATAAGTTTTCGAGTTGAGTTAGTTGCCAAATATTCTTTCATTATCATTCATTCACTTCTCCAGCAACTGCAGTATTTTGCTTTTGAAACAATGTTAATTTCTTGGGCTAAGCAAAGTCAGCACATAGACTAGGTTTTAGGAGGTTAGGGATTAAATGCTCAACAACTTTGCCCCTAATTTAGAATTCTAGCAGGTTAAAGTGGATAATGACTAAAACTAGTTATGAGAGTCATGGAGCATGATTAAGCCACACTTGTTCAATGTAATGCAGATAGCTCATTAATTTTGTGCAAACTGCTGTTTTGATTGGTTGCCATGTGCAGCCAGCCCTACCCATGTTTCTCATTAGGTCTGTGTTTTAGCAGAGGGCTTGGAAGTGGCAAACATCTCCTAAATGCAGCCTATATCTTTTATGAGGTAATGTGGCTGTGGCTCCAGATCACACTAGGTTACTGAAACACTCTAAGGTTTAAAAATAGACATAAATTCTAGAGGAATAATGTTCAAATTCTAAACAGTTGGAATTAAAATGAAGTTATGTTGAACATAGATAGAGCACACCTCAGGACAATTTTACACTCCAGATCACAAAAGGATGAATGTGGATTGCTAATAAGGTGTTGGACAGAATCCAATTGCCAGATTGACTAGGGAAGTGAAACTCCATGGCATTCAAGGGAAAGAGCTACATTTAAAACTGGTTCAGTGGGAGAAGGCAGAGCATAATGTTCAATGAAACTTTCAGTGACTGCAGGGCTGTGTGCAGTGGGTTTCTATAGAACTCTGTACTAGGCTGAGACACAAAAAGTTCTGCAGATGCTGGAATCTGGAGCAATACACAAAAAGTGCTGGAGGAACTCAGCAGGTCAGACAGCATCCATGGAGGGAAATAAATAGTCGACGTTTCAGGCTGAGATCCTTCATCAGGACTGGAAAGCAACCTGAACGCAGTGCCTTGGACCGCTTGGCCATCCTGTACTAGGCCCTTGCTTTTCATAGTATACATGGATTCAGTTGTGCTTGCTCATCAAAATCCTCAGTGAATAAAGATATTCTCTTCCATTTTGTCATCTAGAGCCAGGATAGTTTGTGATCCCTACAGTGTTTTATGAACACATTCTTTTGTTTCAGACCAGAATTTAAGAGTGATCCTGCTGGATGCAGTTATTTTGCCTGGGATGACAGCCCATGCTTAGAGCAGCATTCCTAACCCCTTTGTGGTGTCAGGTAAGAAGAGGGATCCTATAAATGACTGGTCAGTAATGTTTTCACTGCCCAGTCACTCTGCTCTCTCAAGCCTTAATGCAAGACTACAGTCAAGCAAATACAGCCTGTGTGCAAATTTATGATTGGAGATTCCTCATGATCACTTCACCTGTCCCTTTCACATTTCCATTGAGGCCTATCAGATAATTACTTTACTGGTACCACCCCCCACCACCCCCCCCCCCAACTTTCCCCTTGACCTTATTGCCCTGGGCAACCCCAGCAAGTTTGCTGGACTTGAGATGGCATCACCGTCAATTACATTAATATAATGCTTCCTCCATTACGTCACTGTCAGGGCCATATCTTATCAGTTTGTTGATGACACCAAAATTGACTGTGTGACTAATATTGAGAAGAAATGTTCTAGGTTGATTTTCTTGCTCTGGAAGGCAAAGAGAAAACATTGAAAGAAAAGCAAAAAATTGTGGAAGTACTTGCAACTCCAAAAGCTGAGATTGATCAGCGGCTAGCTGATTCCACTTGTGTATTACTGGACATCCAATTCTCTCTCAGTACTGGTTTAGGATCAGGAGTGAAAACACACCAAAAAATGGAGGTGGCTTAACGTGTTGCAATGGAAACACTAAACAGAGAACTCCAGACCCATGTAATAATTATTTGTACTGCTTTTGAACGTAGGCAATACTTTAGTTGCTACTTTCACCATATTCAGGGTGAATAATTTAAAATCTTGTTTATCCAGGACAAAAGTATCAGCCACTAGCTTTCAAAAAAATATTGGATGGTGTGGCTTAACTGATGAGATTAATATCCTCTTTAGAAGATTCATTGCTTTATTAAGAAAGATGTTGATTATAAACTTGAGTCACACATAATTTAACAGCATGATAAAGGAAATCATTGCCATGAAATTTACATTATTAAGAAACGTATGGACTTTCATTTGCAACCAAAGAAAACATTCATTTATGACTTAAGAAAACATTCAATTGTTCCCAACTTTTGATTTTTTTGTTTGCTTTATGTGACTTGAATTGTACGCCATTAGTCTTCAAACCTCAGAAGACCATTTGATCTTTCATATCTGTACCAGCTCTTTGGAAATATAGGCTGGAGCTGATCCTACTGATTAACTACCCCCTTTGGTGCTGATTTTCTTTTTCTTGTACATTTATTGAATTTGCCCTGAAAGGCAATATTCTCTACCTTAACAATTTCATGCTCCAGTAGCTTTTGAATAAAGATTATTTTTCAAATGACTCTGCATATAATGTTGATGATAATGTTGAAGTGAATTTTCTTTTGTAACTTAACCTGACCACACCCCATCCCTCCCAATAGGAAATGATTTTTCCTTAATGCCCCTCCAAAAATTAAAAAGCCAAGCATTCCAGCCAAATCTCCAAGCATTCACTTTTTTTTATATTTTATTTACAGCACAGTAACAGGCCCTTCCAGCCCAACGAGTCCACGCCACCCATTTTAAACCCAAATTAACCTACCCATACATCTTTGCAATGTGGGAGGAAACCGGAGCACCTGGAGGAAACCCACGCAGACACGGGAGGACATACAAACTCCTTACAGACAGCAACGGGAATTGAACCCCGATCGTTGGCGCTGTAATAGTGTTGCGCTAACTGCTATGCTACCATGCCATGCTATGCTACCACTTGACGAACTTGGTTGTCAGATTAGGTCTGGAACAGAGAGTGAATGAACAAAGAGCGATAAACCTCTTCATCCTCACTAACCTATGTGGCAGATGAAAATGTCTGTGACAAGAGGAGTGACCACTGCAAAGTCTTTGCATGTGCCTCTCTTCACACCAAACAAACTCTCCATCATGTGATGTGGTGCTACAATCATGCTAAATAGGATAGGCTCAAGGTCGATCTGGCAGATTAAAACTTGGCATGAGGCACCATGGACCATCATTATCAGCAGAAATGTACATCACCACACTCTGTAATATCATGACTCAGCATATCCCTCACCCTACCATTACCATCACACCAACCCTGGTTTGAAAAGGAGTGCAGAAGAACTTGCCAGGAACAACACCAGGCTTTATTTTAAAATGAGCTGCCAACCTGGTGAGTCTGTAGCAAAGGACTATGTGTGTGCTAATCAGCAAAAGAAGCATACAATAGACAGACCTGAGTGATCCCACAACCAATGAATCAGATTAAAGTTCTACACTCCATCACATCTAGTCAAGCATGGTGATGGACAATTAAACAACTAACAGCTACATCTCTATGACTCTATGGCTCTAAGAGGAAGAGGCTCCAAGTGCATCTCCATATCTGATAGATTCCACATTGGATGATTTTCAAGAACATACATTCACCATATCCATCACAGTACAGTTTTCTATCTGATCAATTGCTTTTTAATCTATTCTAATTAGCAAGCCAATCACAACAAATATTCAAAGCATTTCTAATATACTAAATAGTTTATCTTGAATTCTCAATTCTAAATATTCAAATATGCTTAATATTGGAATGTCCAGACTTAAGCACAGCTTCTACCCCACTGTGATAAGACTATTGAATGGTTCCTTTATACAATGAGATGGACTATGACCTCACGATCTACCTTGTTGTGACCTTGCACCTTATTGCACTGCACTTTCTCAGTAGCTGTGACACTTTACTCTGTACTGTTACTGTTTTTACCTGTACTACATCAATGCACTTTGTACTAACTCAATGTAACTGCACTGTGTAATGAATTGACCTGTATGATCGGTTTGTAAGACAAGCTTTTCACTGTACCTCAGTACAAATGACAATAATAAACCAATACCAATACCAATGACTGATCTTTCATTACACAGTTTAGTCTTTATCTCTCCTTCATGAATAACACTGTTTCATCAGTTCCATTCCTAATGTTCAATTTGTACTGTTCAGAAGGATTGACTAAAGACAGAAAAGTTCTCAATTTTTTTCTTCAAACGTCGGGACCATGTCATCAAGATCCAATATCATATCTGCCATGAACTCTGTTACATTACTGCTTTCATTTTTAACAACTCCATCAGCTTTTAGTGCATGTAAATATTTACTTGTACCATTTGTTGGAAACGCTAATATAAAAAGTCTCCATCATTTCTGAAGCTGGAACAGTTTCCTTGTTCCTGTTGGGCATCCGAGAGGATTGAATGATGGTTAACTTGGAGAGTTAAAGGATAATAATCAAACATCTTCGTATTTTAGAGGAGCATGTTTTCCAAGATAAACATGATGGCTTTGAAGTGTCATGAGAAGAAGGCATAAGTTTGCTCTCTGCTTTTCGTATTAACCAGAAGCACAGGGAAATAAGCAGCTGGAAGACATCAAGCATGAGTGATTAATAGTGAACATCAGGGGCTAGGTTGTTCTACTAATTGTAGTCTCAAAATTAAATGGTTAATAAAGTCTACTCTTTGAGAATGTTGTCTGAGAAATGTACATTTGAACAAAACAACTATGACCATTCATGTAAATGGACGATTTTCAAAGTGTTCAGGAAAAGATACATCATGAGGTCTTATCTGTGACATGTTCCTTTTATGTGGGCAATATGTTGTGATTGAAGGAGCATGCTTTTCAATACTTCTATGAAAGACTAAAAAGATAAAACTAGAAATCAAAGGTACCCTCTGTGTGTATAATTAGGCTGATCAACTATGCTGTTGATGAATAAAGGCTGTTTCATATACTTCATTATCAAATGTCATAAAGAATCATTACTGCTGCCTATGGCCATAAACCAGCTGGAAATTGAAGGAATGGAACTCCTTTGGATCCTGATGTATAGCAGAGTGCAGGGCAGCTTGTGTGCAGTCAATGGGACCTTGCAAATTTGGAAGGCTGTAGTCCCATGAAGCCATGTGCCTTCTCTAATTGCTAGGCTGCAGCAAGAGAAAATGAAATATTGTAAATTCTCCATGAATAGAGTGTGTTACCAACTTCCTTTATAGGAAAGCAGAGGAAAAACTACATGATGTTGTAAACATCTCCCAATCCAGACTGAAAGGAACACAACTGTTCATTGCCACTATTACATTGACAGCCATTGCCAATATGTCCTTTCCCAGATCTAAAGTTGCAGTTATGGTTACAAGTGGCAGAATTCACAAGGATCTGCTTGATCAATGTGCATCTGGTGCATCTAAATGTTTATTAATTGAAAACACTGATGCAAAAAGTCTCCATCATACCTTAATTTTCTAAAACTGGGACAAATTTCTCATTCCTGAATGCTGGTTTACTTGGAAAGTTAATGGATAATAATTAAGTATCTTTATATTTTAGAGAAGCAAGTTTTCCAAGATAAACATGATGCTTTTTGAAGTGTCATGAGAAAAAGGCATAAGGTTACTTGCTGCTTTTAGTAATCACCACAAACAAGGAAATAGACAACTGGAAGACAAAGATATATCATGGAAACAGGCCCTTTGGCCCATTGGGTCCATGCTGACATTTTTACACTAATTCTTTCCTAACCCATTTTATTCTCTTGACATTCCTATCAACATCCCCAAGATTCGACCAATAATCTACACACCAGGACAATTATACAGTGACCAAGTAACCTATGTCTTTGGGACATGGGAGGAAACCAGAGCATCTAAGGAAAACCCATGTAGTTGCTGTCACAGGGAGAACATGCAAACTCCACACAGACAGCACCCAGGATTAGGATTGAAGCTGGGTCACTGGAGCTGTGAGACAGCAGCTCTAATAGCTCCAGCACTGTCACATCTTAATGCCACTGTGCATGAGTGATTCCTTGCTGAGGCTCAAGTAGGAGCATTGTTTTCTGAATACCCTAGGCAGATATAGGCTACCAGTACAAGGTCATCTCACCGTCTCTTTCTTCTCTACTCTAACAGTTTATCCTGCTCTTCATGTCCTCCGCTAATTCTCCCTGTAGGGAATGTATATTAATGAAACCAGTTCTGGGAGCAGCTGACTTGTCCACAAGCCGCTAAGGTCATAGAGTCATAGACCATTACAGCACAGATACAGACCATTTGGCCCAACAAGTCCATGCCGATCATTGGTGGCAATAATTCCTCAGTATTTGCCTTATCCATCCCTGTAGATGTTTGAAACTTGAAACAACTCTGGAAAGACTTACAGGATTGCAGTATCAGACAGTTGAAATCAACCAACACACAACATATATTTTTTGTAGTGATATCTAAGTCTTGGAGGCCCTTTCTGTAGTTGAACTATATTCAGTTGTGCAAATTTATGTGAGAATGTTGGATAGAGCACTGATCTTAAAAATGCCATGATGAATATTAAATAAGTCCTCCACATTGGCTGACATGGCCTGCTTGAAACATGCATTTCTATTGAATGTTCACAGTATGTGGTATAATTTTCCCACCAACAGTGCATAAAGTCTGATTTGCTGCCTCATCACCATTTGAATTTGATAGACGCTCAGTGTACACATAAAACATGACTGGGATCTGAGGGGTAATTTGTTTTCACAGAGAATGATTGATATCTGGAAGACGCTACCAGAGGAAGTTTCAGTGTCAGAAACAGTCCCAAGGTAAAAGAGGCATTTTGACAGACACTTAAATAGGCAAGGCATAGAAGGATTAGTGTAGATGGGCAAAAAGGTTGGCATGGATGTGTTGGGCTGAAGGGCCCGTTTCTGTATTGTACAGTTCTATGATTTTATGACTCTAAAACAGGTGCCAACAATCCCAATTTTGTCAATTTTGGTACAGATAGATCAAAGTAGCAAGATTTTACATTGTCTGGTTTAGTCTGAGTGAGTAGCTTGGAGGGTTAGTAGTGGCAAAAGTTAACTGGAGTTAAAAGAAATGGTATTCTGAAATTTCAGTCTGAGCAAGAGAAATATCACAGGAAGACTTCTGAAAGCTGATCAGTAGGTGAAACTTTTCTGGCCTTCATGATTTTGTGGATGGCAACATTACTTCAGGAATTATGTAAACTGGAGATGCCCCATTCTCTGTGCCTCCAAGCACATCATACATTATGGGCCAGCCGTGGCATCAAGTGCTTTAACTGACTTGACTTTGTATTGTTGACCTTAAAACAACCCACTCAAATACAAACAAATACAGTCCTGATGTTGTTAACTCAAAGCAACATTAACTTCTTTTTAGCAGCAACTCATTCTCACAAAAGTCACTTTATCTTGGGGTCAATGCAACACTGCAGGCAGGAAAACTTGATTAACAGAGATGCAGCTCAGAGAATTAGGAATTTTTTCCTAAATTAATGCCTGCTCGGGATGAAAGTATGTCAACGTGAATTTATTCTTCTTAAGAAGATTCATGACTAACATTAATAGGATTTTTCCAGAACGGAAGAAAATGAATTATATCTAAGTGCCAGTGGGATGTTTGTAAGGTTCATGGTTAAGAATTCTGGGATATGATTTTGATTGTGTTAGTGGACTTGCATGGTAACTTTGCTACTTATTATGTATTCTGCTTGGTTCACATTTAAGTAATTAAAATGACAGTGATTTTACCCTCTAGCACAAACAGATCCTCATTTCTATTAGTAATGTGTGAGTCACAGATTTAGAAGGTCCAACTTGACTGAAATATAAATGATCCAGTTCACAGTTAGTTAGAGATGTGATTGGAAATTTGACATGACTTAGTATATTTCTGAATCGTGAATTAAACTTGGGGAATTATTTTGTCATTTTATATGTTCTCTCTGCAGATACTAAAGCTGTTTTTCATTATTACTTTATGAAATCAATATTTAGAGCATAGGGTAGCACTGATATAAAGTCATACTTAAGATGTGGTTAAGAAGATTGAATAAAACCACAACAGGATCAATGAGCTGCCACCATGTCAGCATCATACACTGACTGATGTCATGATTTGCCCACTCTGCATACTATTGGCTGCACAAGAGATAACATAAAGTTATAGATTCATAGAGTTATACAACACAGAAAAAGGCCCTTCAGCCTAACTTGTCCATGCCAACCAAGTTGCCTATCTGAACTAGTCCTGTTTTCCAGCATTTGGCCCACATCCATCTAAACCTTTCCTATCCATATACCTGTCCAAATATTGTTTATACATTGTACTTTTACCCATTTCTATCACTTCCTCTGGCAGCTCATTGCATGTCTTCTACAAACCGTGTGAAAAAGTTGTACCTCAGGTCCATTTAAATCTTTCCCCTCTCACCTTAAACCTATGTGCACTGGTTTTAGACTCCCCTCCCCTGGGAAAAAGAATTCACCTTATCCATCCCCTTCATGATTTTATATACCTCTGTGAGTTCACCCCTCAGCCTCCTTCATTCCAGACAAAAAAAAATGCAGTCTATCCAGTCTCTCCTTAAATCTTGAGCCGGCCAGTTCTGGTAACATCCTTCTGAATTTTTTCTGCACCATTTCCATCTTAACAACATCCTTCCTATAGCATGGTGACCAGAACTGCACACAATACTCCAAGTATGAACTAACCAACATCTTGTACAGTTGCAACATGACTCAGCGTACTCCTGTACAACATGGCTCCTGTACTCAGTGCCCTGACCGATGAAAGCAAGTGTGCCAAATGCCTTCTTCACTACCCTGTCTAGCTGTGTTATCACTTTCAGGGAGTCATGTACCTGTACCCCTAGGTGTCTCTATCCTACAGCACTCTCCAGGGTCCTGTCATTTACTGTGTAAGTCCTACCATGGTTTAACTTCCCAAAATGCAACACTTCGCACTTGTCTGTGTTAAATTCTATCTGCCATATCTTGGCCCACTTTCCCAGATGATTTAGATTCTGTTGTAATCTTAGATAACCTTCTTCCCTGTCCGCTATACCACAAATTTGGTGTCATCCACAAGCTTACTAACCATGACGACGACATTGTCATCCAAATCGTTAACATAACATGTTCAACAATAAGGTGATTAGTGCAATTTGCTCTGCAAATATTGATGGTATCTGTGGAGCAGTTCCACCTTAAGAACATAAGAGTGGTCACAATGGTTGGCACAGCTGCTGCCTCACAGCTCCAGCGATCCAAATCTTGATCTCTGGTGCTGCCTATGTGGAGTTTGTATGTTCTCCATGTGACCACATGGGTTTCCTCCAGGTGCTCTGGTTTTCTCCTACATCACTGACATCTGGGTTGGTGGGTTAAGTGAGCACAGTAAATTCCCCCATTCTGAATGGTAGAAATGATGGGAATATGGGAAGTATAGATTATAGGGAGTGTTAGTGGGGAAATATGCTTGCTCCATGACTCCGTATATAATTGATTGGCTGAATGGCCTCCTTTTCTGTTGTAAGGAAATATGTAAATGTGAGAAACAAGGAACAGAAGCTAGAATAGGCAATCTGCTACTTATCAAGTCCATGGCTGATCTTCTACCTTAACACTATTTTCCTGCATTCCTGCATTTTCCTCATATTCCTTGATTCCCTTAAAATCTATTGATTTCTATCTTGAAAGAACTCTAAGACTAAGTCTCCAGTGATTTCCAGGATGGAGAATTCCAAAGGTTCACCAGTCACTGAGTCAAAAAGTTTCTCCTCATCTTAGTCCTAAACAACCTATCCCCTATTCTGAGACTGTGGCTGTGAACTTCTCCGCAGGGGAAACATTGTCCCTGCACTTAGTCTGTCAAGTCCTGTCAGAATTTTATGTTCTAATTAGATTTCTCATATTTCTCTATAATGGGATCCATGGTGAATTGGCCATTTGGATTCAGATTTGGCTTGCCATAGAAGACAGAGGGTAGGGGTCGATGGGACTTATTCTAGCTGGAGGTCTGTGACTCGTGGTGTTCCGCAGGGATCTATACTGTGATCTCTGCTGTTTGTGATGTATATAAATGACCTGGATGAAAATGTAGATGGGTGGCTTAGTAAGTTTGCAAATGATACGAAGATTGATTGTATTGTGGATAGTGTAGAAGACTGGTAAAGGATACAGCGGGATATAGATCAGTTGCAGATATGGGCAGAGAAATGGCAGATGGAGTTTAATCCAGCCAAGTGTGAGGTGTTGCACTTTGGGAGATCAAATGTAAAGGGCTAGGACACAGTTAATAGCAGGACCCTTAACAGTGTTGATGCACAGAGGGATCTTGGGAACAAAGTCCATAACTCTCTGACAGTGGTTGCACTAGTTGATAGTGTAGTTAAGAAGGTGTATGACATGCTTGCATTTATTAGTCAAGGCATGAGTCAAGTTCAGGAGCAAGGAGGTTATGTTGCAGCTTTATAAAACTCTGTTTAGGCCGCATCGGGAGTACTGCATTCAATTCTGGTCACCCCATTACAGGAAGGATGTGGGGGCTTTGGAGAGGGTGCAGAAGAGGTTTACCAGAATGCTACCTGGATTAGAGGGCATGTGCTATAAGGAGGTTGGACAAACTTGGGTTGTTTTTTCTGGAACAGCGGAGGCAGAGGAGAGACCTGATAGAGGTTTATAACGTTATGAGAGGCATAGATAGAGTAAAGAACCAGTATCTTTTCCCCAGGGTTGAAATGTCTATACCAGAGGGCATGTGTTTAAGGTGAGAAGGGATAAATTCAAAGGAGATGTGCAGGCCAAGTTTTTTTACACAGAGTGGTGGGTGCCTGGAATGTGCTGCCTGGGGTGGTGGAGGAGGCAAGTACAACAGGGGCGTTCAAGATGCCCTTAGATAGGCACATGAATGTGAGGGAAATGGTAGGATATGGACATTGTGTAGGCAGAAGGGATTAGTTTAGTTGGGCAATTGATTACTAATTTAATCAGTTCGGCACAATATTGTGGGCTGCAGGACCTGTTCCTGTGCTGTACTGTTCTATGTTCTAATGCTGAAGCAGGCCATTTAGCCCACCAAATCCATGCCAGCTCTCAATACATTCCCATCAGTCCCATTCTCCCATGAATCTTCTTCAGGGCTACCCTCTTTCACATATGCATCAACTCCCTCCTGTCTCTCCTGCCACTTACTTATACTACGTATAATTTATAGTAGCCAATTAATCAACTACCTGTAGTGTGAAAGGTCATGGCTGTCATGTGACAGTGATAACACTGACCCCCTGGTCGGATGACAGCATTGCTCATCGGGCTGGAAGCGACACTACTGTCAATCAAGGTTTGGCTCCAGCCCACCCATCAAGTATACACCTGAACAATTGGCTCATTTAAGCACCTTTGTCCTTGCTGGCACCGAGCCATTGGACCTTTTGAATTACCTGGGCTGGACCACCCCCAGCCCTCTAGCGCTATAAAAATGCAGCATGTTCCTGGCTCGCTCTCTCTCGACTGCCCCAGGAATTGTGGAACAATGCTGAAGAGACCATCAGTAGGAGTGTGCACTTCCACAAGGGTTAGGAGAATCCTAGTAGATTCCGGGGAGCGTTAGAGCCGATGTTTGTACAGACTCAGGAGGGGTCAGGCACTGTATTGTTTATCCCTTGATCATTTGTAACCAGTTTGTTGTGTGTGTGTGTGTGTGTGTGTGTGTGTGTGTGTGTGTGTGTGTGTGTGTGTGTGTGTGTGTGTGTGTGTGTGTGTGTGCGCGCGCGCGCGCCCACATCTCACCCCGTTGCAATTTCCCTCACCTTTGTGATCTCCTGTGCGTGTGTGTGAGTGTGCATCCGTTCCCATTCATTCTGTCCCTGCGTTTGTCTTTGTGAATTAAATCATTGTTAAAATTCCAAAGACTGTCTCTGGAGTCCTCTATCTTTAAGACCCCAAAGAACCTTTTCTCACAAAGATGTGGGAGGAAAATGGAACATTCAAAAGAAACCAACACAGTCACAGGGAGAGTACAGACTCCAACGGACAGCACCCGAGGTCGGGATTGAACCTGTGTTCCTGGAGTTGTGAGGCAGCGGACCAACTGCTGTACCTCTGTGCCACCCTTCATTTTACTAAACTCAGAACACAGGACTTGGCTAGCAAACCTTCACTTCATTCCTTCTGTGGCACGTACATCCTTTTTCAGGTAAAGAAACTGTCTCATCAGACCAGATATAATTGCCTTACTCTTGTATTCAAATCTGCTTGTAATAAATGCTAACATACAATTTGCCTTCCAAATCACTTATTATATTTTCATGTTAGATATCAGTCACTTGTGTACAAACACACCTTATTGCATTTGAATATCAACATTACCCAATCTCTTGCTATTTAAAAAATACTTTTTTTTGTGCATCAACTAGTTTAATATCATCAACAAATTTGGAAATATGACCGTTGGCTTCCTCAACCAAATCATTGATTGTGAATAGCTGTGGCCTGAGCATCGATCCCTGCACACCCCTCCTGAAAAGGATCCATTTTTTCTCATACTCTGCTTTCTGTCTGACATTCAATTCTTAATTCATGTCAGTGTATTACTCTCAATTCAACATACTCTAACCCATGTAGGATCTTATTGAAAGCTTGTGGGAAGCCTAAATACACCACATTCATTGGTTCCCCTTAACTATTCTACAAGTCACATCCTCAAAGAATTTTAGCAGATCAGTTAAATATGATTTGGAATCACATTTGGAATATTGTGAGCAATTTTGGGCCCCATATCTAAGGAAAGATGTGCTGGCCCTGGAGAGGGTCCAGAGGAGGTTCACAAGGATGATCCCAGGAATGAAAGGCTGGGAAGGAACAGATGGCATATGACAGATGGCCCATGAAGTAAGTTTGATGTCTCTGTGCCTGTACTTGTTGGAGTTCAGGGGAGATCTTATTGAAACCTATCAGATACTTAAAGGCCTGGATAGAGTAGACGTAGAGAGGATGTTTCCATTAATAGGAGAGTCTAGGATCCGAGAGCACAGCCTCAGAATAAAGGAACAATTCTTTAAAACTAAGATGAGGAGGAATTTCTTTAGTCAGAGGATGGTGAAACTGTGGAATTTGTTGCGACAGAGGGCTGTGGAGGCCAAGTTAAGCAGATATTGATAGGTTCTTGATTGGTAAGGGGGTTTAGGGTTACAGGGAGAAGGCAGAAGAATGGGGTTGAAAAGGAAAATCAGCCATGATTGAATGGCAGAGCAGACTCAATGGGCCGAATAGCCTAATTCTGCTCCTATATCTTCTGGTCTTAATGTTTTCCTTTCATAAATTGACATTGTTATTTAGTGGTCTTGTCTACTACTTGCAGATTTCTTGCTGATTGATATTTTACTTTCTTTACAACATAGAAGGAGGCCACTCAGTCCATCAAGTTTATATCAGCTGACAGAGTAATCCAACCACTCCGATTCTCCCACATCCTATTCTCTCGCTCACGGCCATTAACTCTCCCTGATTTTTCCACTACTCACTCAGACTAGGGCTAACTTATAGTAAACAATTAACCTATCACTCAGCATGTCTCTGGATCTTCACCAAAAAAACTCGGGCTAACTGTGAGAAGGCCTGTTTGCAATCTTTTTCTGATTAGTCACAAAAGATGTACAGGATTAAAGATGCAGTTCCTAATTCTGGAATGTATTTGAAATTTTATCAAAGCCATTTTGAACCAAACAAGATAGGGCATGTCCATGACTGTTCCACATAAATTAACCACACCTAATTTTTAAATCATTGAAACCAGTAGTTTGTGTGAATACATCACCTGTACATTAATCCCCAGAACTGCATTTTGTGTTTAACATGACATCCTAAATGAGCAGATTAAGTAGTTGTCATTGCGTACATGACTTCAATAGTTTTCAAAACATTTTTATAAAAGGATCCCATTCATCTATAAAGCCACTGTGCAGCACGATATTCTTAAATTTGAATGAAGATGAAAAGATCTAAACGACTGAGTGCTGGCAGGCTAGCCTGGCATATTTAATGCAATTTGTTGTTGATTCCAAATGCAGAAACCACATTTTAATCCAAATAATATGTTATTGAGATGCTATTACTATCTTTCTGGACTTAACCCAGCAGACTTTGCAGTCAGTGGGATTGTTCTTTGCTTGGATGTAACAGAAAGAGGAAGCACCATGTTGGTGGTATCTCTAGTGCCCAGCTTCATGTGTGTCTCTCGTGCCATTTCACTGGGGGAAGGTGGGTGGAATATATATGGAAGGTGGTTGGTATTATCCAGATTCATCCTTCTCCCACCTACTCTCAACTCAATCCTGAATTGCTGCTACAAACTTCCAAGAAAGAGGATTGCTTTGCAGCAACTTTTTTTATATTGCCTATATCACTGGCTAGAAATCCTGCTGTGGGGTCCCTCTACACCAGTGTACTTATTGTGCCAGATGGTACATTCAACTGGATGGTCTTCCTGCATTTGTAATCCCACACTGGTTCTAAACAATCATTTACCTCTGAATGACTGACGGACACATTCTTCAGACCTCCACCAGGGATATAGTGGGAGACTGGCAGAATACCTTCATTCTTGTGCCTCCTTGAAGTCCCTAAACTAAATGGAATTAGCAGAAACTGCCAATGATGATTAACTCACTCAGCAGTGTGGCCAGATTTGGAGTGTGGCTTGCTTCTAGCACAATATGTTTTAAACCACTCAAGAGACTGTGTACATTCAGTTTACACTGAATGTAAGTGTGATAAAAATTCAGCAATTGTTTGCATTAAAAAATAACAGGGCATATAAATCAAAGCTCCATTCTTCTGTGTTCCATCTCTTTGATTTTTATCACTGATATTCCAGCCTGGGTGACTTTTTTTATAAGTACAAACATTTCTGCAAGTCTCCTGAGCAACTAGGAACCATAGTTAAGGAACAGCAGTTCATACAATTCAAAAGGTTGTCCACTAGCAAATGAACAAATGTGCTCGCAAGAGCCAAGTTGGGCATGGACATATTTTTGGAAAGGTTAGATCTTGAGTACTCATTAATTCACTGCTTCAGGCTAGGTCGGAACTGACACTTAAGTGGTCGGGTGAGATTGGATACAGCATGTTTTTCAATTTCAGAGAATGTAAGCTAACAGTAGTTGATGTCTGGGGCCTTACGGAGCCTGACTTCCTGACACGATTTTAATAGCTAGAACATTTTAGTCATAAGATCACATTTTTGGCTAAAGGTTGCTTAGTGGGTAGTGTAAGTCATCTGAGCTCAGTATGAGCACTTTGAACATAAGTTGTTCAATTGCAAATTTGATTACTTCCATCCACTGCAGGAACATGTCATGATGTGGGACCTTATTACTGTGGTAAATTTGGGCCTACTGCTGTGTGTCTGATTTCATTTTAAGTTAATTTATCAATCTGTCTGTTGGAATTGTCCAATTCCATACTGTCTGCTGACTTATTGGCCTATATTGTGCACCTGTTAGTCTTTTTTAATTGGCCTGACTCAGAGTCACCAGTAAGCTAGTTCAAAGTGGCATCATTTCTCTCATGTGACTGGTTCTATCCATTCATTTGCCTTAAACCTTCTTCTATTTCCTCTAACTATTTGTAGAAAATAGCTACTGTCAACTTCATGCCCTAGTTCCATGTTAGGTATTTCATTAATTGCCGAAACCATTCAAATCTATTGTATTTACCACTCTCAAAAATTGCCTGCCCTTGCAAACCATTGCACAATCTCCGACCTTACACAAAACCCTTATCCATGGTTTTAATACCACCAGACTTGATAATTCAATTGCATTTCTAACAGTTCTGTCTATGTCCATCCTACACAATCTTGGGTTCAACCAAGAAATTGTTTCAAATCACAATTATATGAATATTAAGACTAAAACTGAACACAATACTCTAACTGCAGTCTCATCAGTGCCTGAAAAGTTGCATCAAAACTTCTTTACTTCTATACTCCATTTCCTTTGCAATAAAGCATAAAGACTGTGTTTTTTCCCTTGGAGCAGAGAAGGCTGAGGGAGCATCTGATCGAGGTATGCAAAATTATGAGTGGCATAGATGGTAAGAAACTTTTCCCTATGGCAGAGGACACAGGGTTAAAGTAAATTGCAAAAGGTTTGAAGTGGATCTGAAGAAGGAGTTTTTCACCTAGAAAGTGCTTACAACCTGGAATGCACTCTCAGAACTTTTCAGAAGCATCTGGACGAGCATTTGTATCACTATGGCAGAGTAGGCTATGGATCAAGTGCTGGTAAATGGGATTACTATTGACGGTCCACACAGAAAGGATGGGCTAAAGGACTGTAGAATTCTGACTCCATAACTTGAAGATTCTATTAGCCTTCTTAATTGCTTACTAACCTGTTCTGTTTCATGCACTAGGGCACCAGATACCTTTTTGTAGTCTCACTCTGTTTAAGTAGTAGCGATAAATAAACTGCTGGAAGAAAGCAGGTCAGGCAGCATCTGTGGAAGCAAAGGGATGGTCAATGTTTCGTATCGAGACCCTGCGTCCTGATGATGTCGACCATTGTGAAACATTGACCATCCCTATGTTAACATGGATGCTACTTGATAGGCTGAGTTCTTCCTGCAGTTTAATTTTGCTCCAGATCACAGGATCTGCAGTTCCTTGTCTCTCCTGGTTAAATAATAATTTCCTTTATCATGTTTCCTTTCAAAATAAATAACCTCACAATTTTCCACATTACACACCATCTGCCAGCTTCTTGTCTACTCACTTAACCTATCTCCATCCCTTTGCAGACTCATCCGCATAACTTGCTAACCCACTTCTCTTATATAATCAGAAAATTTAGCTTCAGTATACTTTTCCGAAATAATAATCCTTCGTGTGATTATAATTGTAATATATATTGTTAAATTATGCACATGTCCCAAAGTATTGTTCACATGGAACCAAAGAAGACATCTTTCCCAGAATAATGCTGCAAAGGCTTGTAAATGTATGAGCAAGCACTGATAGTGCATTATTTTTCCATCATCCTTTACATACTACCTATTGGTCTTCTATTTTAGCTAGCACAACGTCAGCAATTAACACAAAACCAGGCATAGAGCACTTGATTTTGAATTATAAATGACTAAAACAATTAGGTTGATTCCTTAACCAAATATACATGTTGAAGGATGGAACATGCAGGAAATGCTGTTAAGGGTCCAAGTATTTCATTCATTCACCTGTTTAAAATAATAGGTTGAAATTAAGGGGATGCAAAACTGTCATTTCTTAATGGCTCATTCGTATTGTCTGTATTGGGCACAGATGATCAGTGGAGCAATCCCATTATTTAAGATTAATTATTTCAAATCAAGAGACCTAATGCTTGATACTTCACACTGGTTAATGGCTTTTAATTTTAGCTAGGGCATAACTTTATTGAAAGGAAATTAAATTTGACATTATAGTGGATACAGTTTTTAAAATCTTATTTTATTTGAATAAAGATGTACATTTATTACAGGCATGAGCTATATATATTTTAGAGTGATTGAACTTCAACTATAACAGTTAAATCTTGCACAAGTGTCATGCCTGGAGCACTCCTAATGTGTTTGTCAGAGAACCTTCATCTCTTTCTTCTTGCTGCTGTTATTATGTCCATCATTTATACTCAGTAACAATTTATTCTTGATGATTTTGTTCTATTTGTTTATATGTGTACATGTGTGTGAGACCATTGTCTCCCTTGGGTCACCTGTTTCCTTTTTTTTACCTAACCAGGGAGAGAGAAGGTCAGGAAAGGATTTAAAAAAATCAACTGTATACCCATCAGGACCGAGTGCTTTACCCGAATTCATTGAAGAAATTACTTTCTTTATTTCTTCCTCTGAAATGGGTGGATCTAATAAGAAACGTTCGTTAAGTGATAATTTCGGTGTCTTCAAATTCCTTAAAAATTCATGCATTAATGTAGAATCCTCAGGAGCTTCTGATAAGATTAAAGAAATCGATAAAAAATACTCTGATGTTCCCAGTTTGGAGCTCTATGAAATGAGAAAAGAACTTCAATTACAACACAGTTTTTATTATTAACATCTCCAATTGAAAATCAATTACTCAAAACCAAAAGTTATAAAGAAGTATAAAATTCTTGAAAAGATTTGTTAATTTGATCATGGTCTACCAAGTAGTTACCATTTCGTTTACGAACTTTAATAATCTGACGTTTAGTTGAAACAGTTTTCAGTTGGTTGGCCAACAATTTACCAGATTTATCACATTGTATATAAAACTGACTTTTGGTTTTGAGTAATTGATTTTCAATTGGAGATGTTAATAATAAAAACTGTGTTGTAATTGAAGTTCTTTTCTCATTTTATAGAGCTCCAAACTGGGAACATCAGAGTATTTTTTATCGATTTCTTTAATCTTATCAGCCAATATACGTAATTCATTATTAGTTTGTTTTTTCAGTCCAGCAGAGTATGAAATAATTTGACTGCGGATATAAGCTTTAAAAGTATCCCATAATATCCCATCTGAAATTTCTTCAGTAAAATTAGTTGAGAAGAAAAAGGAAATCTGTTCTTTAATAAAATGGACAGTCTAAATCTTGCAATAAAGAAGGATTGAGTCGCCATTGTCTAGCACCAGAGGGTACGTCCACTAATTTAATTGATAATTTCAATGGCGCATAATCGGAAATGGCAATTGCATCATATTTACAGTCAGTAACAAGTGGAACTAATCGTGCGTCAAGAAAAAAGTAACCAATCCTAGAATAATTATAATAAACATGAGAAAAGAACGTAAACTCTTTATCATTTGGGTGTAGAAATCTCCAAACTTCTAAAATTCCAGAATCAACTAAAAAGGAGTTGATAAAAACAGCAGATTTGTTAGGAAGTGCAAGATTCGACACAAATCTGTCTATCGAAGGGTTTAGACAACAATTAAAATCTCCACCCATAATCAATGAATATTCGTTTAAATTAGGAAAAGATGCAAATACATGTTTAACAAACTCAGGATGATCCACATTAACCATAACAACTTTTTTGTTATGAAGTAAGCCAGTAATTATTAAAAATCTACCATTCGGGTCTGAAATTGTCTCATGATGAACAAATGAAATTGAGGAGTCTATAAAAATAGAAACTCCTTTCACCTTTGCTTGTGAGTTAGAATGAAACTGCTGACCTCTCCAAAATCTAAAAAAAGCACTGATTATCCTCTTTCCTGACATGACTCTCCTGCGCAAAAATAATCTGAGCATTCAGTATATGAAAAACTTTAAAGATCTTCTTACGCTTAATTGGATTATTCAAGCCGTTTCTATTCCATTTAACAAAATTAATCATCTTATCCATTTTAATAGACTAAAAGAAACAGATGGTATGTAAAGGGTTAACCTTGTTGCTAAGGAGATTCATTAACAGGAAGAGGAAATAAAGTTCAAAGTGGTGCCGGATATGACGACAGTTCAGACATATTTCTAGTTTATCAGTCCAGAGGACAAAACAACTAACCTAAAAACAGCCCCACCCCCCACCCACCAAAGCCTGAAAACTGGCCAATAGGCAGCCAGAATGCTACCCACTATTGTTTAACCCCGACCTTTTGGTGGCATATCTCCAAATTTAAAAGAATGCAAGACATTATCCATAGATTAAACAAAAAAAAAGATTAACCAATACAATTTTTCAAATTGTAAACACTTGCAAGAAATACAGTCTTATTTTAATTCCAAAGAGAAAAAGGCGATCAGTCACTCAGTTAAATTCTTAATTATTACCCAAACAGAACATTAAAAATGTTAAAGTAAAATAATAAGGAAAGAAAAAAAATTAAATTAAAACATGGTAAATATCCATGTCCAGAACCAAGCACGAAAAAATTAACAAGGGGCAGGAAAATATCTCCTGACATAAAAAGCATTTAAACCTGTAAGTTAATCATTGCTTAGTAGACCAATTAAGTATAAAGTCAAAGAAAAGCACACTTCTTAACCACCTGGAGACAAAAAGTTAACCTTGAAGGAAATTTTCGGCTTCTTTAACGGAATTAAAGTACTGGCATGATTTGTTGGGAAATGAAATTCTCAAACGGGCTGGAAACAATAATGCAGGTTGGTAATTCTCTTGATAAAGCCGCGACATAATCAGTTTGTAAAGCAGTCTCTCTTTCATAACTTCTGGGGTGTAATCTTCAACCAGATGAAACTTCCATTCTTTATATTGAATCATTCCTTGACGATGAGCAATTCGAATCAGGTGTTCTTTGGTACTGAAATAATGAAATCTTAATATTACTGGCCGTGGTTTTTGCTCTGCCAGAGGTTTTGGTCTTAACACTCGGTGGGCACGATCAAGTATTGGGCTTGTAGAAAAAACTTCAGGCCAAACACATCCTTCAGAAGCTTAGAAACGAATTCAATGGGATTACCAGATTCAGAGTTTTCAGAGAGACCGATAATTCTCACATTATTCCTCTGACTGCAGCTTTCTAAATCAATAATCCTCTGTCTTTGCTGTTCCAGTCTTTGGTCACCATAAAATCTTTTTCCAGCAAATTCAGCCTGTGATCTCTCTCTTTGCCAGCTTGATCCAGTTCAGCAATTAATTGCTGTTGTTTAACACTTTCCTGTATAAGTGTGGTCTGTCTGTCTTCCATACCTTTTAACAGTGTTTCCAAAGTGGCAAATCTCTGGTCAAGCTTTTTATCCAGTTTAGAGATAGCTTCCAAAGTGAATTGAGGATCTCCATTAACCTTGCTATCAGCTCCAGCCTTAGCTCTGGTATTCATTCCTACACTAAGAAGTCAAAATCAATCTTGTAAGAGTATTATAAAAGTCTTAGTAAAGGGTGGTGCATAAGGAGTTAAAAGGTAAGTGGAGCGAAGCCAAGATACGACTTACTCCATACAGCGCCACCAAAAGACTCCCTGTTTCCTTTTTTGCTGCTTCTTTTTGGTGTACCTGCTTTTTGCCTCCGTGGTTGATAGTCTCTTCAGATGATCTTCTGACTGAACAAGCTGCTCTATTAATTATGGGGGAATGTCTTGTGTCACTGCTTTCAGATGGTCTAACATGACAACAGTGTTCCAAGAATCACCGATACCATTCTTGCTGCTCCACAAGACTCCCTCAGTGTGGTAGGGTCTGTGAAATTGATGTCTCTGGCATATCATGACATAAATGGGACCCAAATGCCATTTTCAAGCAATGCTAGTAAAGTCGAATCTGAGAGAATGAGTCTATTCCAGCAGTGACGTTCCTGCCCAGGATACAACAGGTGAAATAAGCATTACCAGTTGGTTTGTAGTCCATACTTGCATCAAGAAAGTAACAGACATTTCCTCACAAAGAACAATCATAGCTTTGCATGGACATCATGCATTGAAGTTCTACAGAATCTTCAGTGCCTAAACTTGGAGGAGGTGGGTTCTCTGATCGGGGAAAACATCTCCCCCACCCTCCCTGCAGCTTAACAAGCTTTTTTTTTTGTTTCCTTCCCAGTTCCGGTGAAGGGTTTTCAATCAGAAACATTAATTCTTCTTCTCTTTCCACGTGCATTCTGACCTGCTGAGTATTTTCTGTCAGAATAAGGACAAGTGTATGATTTCAGTACAACTGGGACAGAAAAGAGTTTCATCACTGTTTTTTTGAAAAACAACCCCTGTATATCGCCCCTCCTTAAAACTAGAATATTCTATGTGTGTCAATAACCAACTGACGACAGCTACTTACAATTTATAACCCAATTAGTTTTTCCAATTGCTTTACTGGAACGTGCCCAAACAAAATTTGACAGGAAAGTGAACCAGGAGCTATTAGAACATGATTGAAAGCTTCATCAAAGACAAACATTTTAAGGGGTATTTTCTACATTTAAGTCATTATATGAAGCAGGTCATCACTGTGAAAGCTTCATTAAAGATTCACAGAGTATGTTTTTATTTCCCCTCTAGAAGAATGATGGTTGCAGATTAGCACCACATGAGATATTCTCAAATGCTTAACGTTCTACTTTTGAGGTACCATTGAGCAATGCAACTGGAAATGTCCATATCCTTCACCTGGATGGGTACTTTGTATCTGATGGAGCTCTACTGTCCCCAACAGTTTTCTCGCATCAGTAAACACTACAGAGATGGTTAATGTGACAATTGCAGCAAAGTCTGTGTTAAGCAGACAGTCTGCCAAATCGTTTAGTTGCTCCAGTACCGAATTAACTCCAGCTGAGTAAGTGACCTAATTACTACCTTGTCCCTTTAACTTCCTAAGCAGTGAACTGCCAACTCCTCTGAAAACTCGTTTGAGGCATTAACAGGCCTCAACCTCTAACCACAGCTGTTGCAAACAAATGTAACTAATATTATTTCTTCCCCGATTTGGAAGGTAGCAGACATGAGGACATCTTGTGACTTTTCACTTTTAAGGTCCTTTTCCAGTCATTTTGTTGCTGCTAAACATTAGCGGTCCAGTTATTCAGACCTAATACTTATTAGACAAAATGCCATTCCACTTGGTTTCATATAGCCGCCAACTGACCTCCAAATACAAACTCATCCAGATTGCCAGAGCAGTATTGATTAGCAACATGATTTTTTTCCATTCCTGAATACTCTGATTTGAATACCTGCAAATTGATTGTATAACAAAGCTTCTTTTTACCCAAGCACATTTAATTGATTCTGACAGTCATTTCTGTTATTTTAATTCGCCTTCAGCACAAGGATGAATGTAATAGCAGTCTAGTCTAATGTTAATTCGTTGCAAAGGCTGTATGTATGCCAAGCAAAGACTGTCACAACATGGCATAATTGTTTAGGAAGTTACAATGTCATAGTGAGCCATTTCGTTCCTGAACAAAGGGTGCTGTAATTGCTTATTCAATTCTTAATGTAATGATGTTGCTGGACTTACACTTTGAACTTGGTTTGACTTTGATACTGATGAGTTCATATCAGAGAAGATATCACTGAGGTTGATTGTAAGAAAAAATGAAGTTTAATTTTTTTTAACAGCAGTGATGTTAATATTGTCTGAAGTATTACATTTAATTTTGACAATACTTATCTTAATGACAATCAAACTAAATCAATCTAAGTGAGATATTCAAATACTAAATTCACTTAGAGGCAAAATGATATTGGTGCATTTACAAAGCGAGAAGAAGTGGTTTACTTAGTGACCCTATCCTCCAAGTCATTGATATTCAGTAAATGTGAACAGAGTTTTCAAATGGGACTACAGTATGTTCCAGGCTCCTACTGACTAATTCTTATTGTTGCACTCGTAAGGTTAGTGCAATTGCCCTATCATTCTGAGTTCTGTAGGGCAGTACTATGTTGGTGGACCTTTGCAGACATCGTGAGTAAAATTTTCATGGTTCCCATGATAGTGCAGAATCCAAAACAATGAACTTACTGGGAAATCCTGAGTACATTCATTGCCATGAATTTATAAGTCATTTACAGCATAGGAGGCACATCTGGTGCCACAGAGAATTTTGAAAACTGATGCTTCATTCGCTTCAAACCACTTTTATCTCCTGCTTTCCTGCAGCTTAGCACTTATGTTAGGGTAGGATTTCAAACATTTGGGCTAACAATTCCATTTCATTTTCAATCAATATTCATCTACAAATTATTCTTAAAATTCTTTCAATTTACAGAAAAGAATTTTTGTTCATTTCTTGTCTTTTGAATATCAAACATAAAATCTTTGCTAAGCCAGTAGAGATTTAGAATTAATGAAAGACTTCTTTAAAAGATACCCTTTATATTTAAGAGTGGCACTGTTTTAGTAGTACAGATGAAGATGTATTTAATCAGAAAAAGTGAGTATTTATAGTCAGAGTGGCAATTGCATCACCTATAAGCAACCTAATTTAAAGTAACTATCTCAGGCTTTACACTGAAGTATGTGACACAAGAGAGACTACAGATGCTGAAAATCTGGAGCAACCCACATAAAATACTGGAGAAACTCAGCAGATCAGGTAGAAGCTATGGAGGGAAATGAACAGTCGATGTTTCGGGCCGAGACCATCAGGACTGAAACATGTATTAGTTACATTTGTATACCATAGTCAGCAAATCAGAAAAAAATAATGGTTTTCCTTAATGTTGTTGGCACCTAAAATTGTTATCCTTTGAGGGCCCCAATATTGTGTCCCAAGAATAAAGGGCAGGTTGTAGGTGAGATGCTGTGGGCAGGGATTGGTGTATATGTTCCTTTGTTCCTGTGAGAAGAGTTTATCTATTTAAGAATATTTACTTCTGATTTAAGAGAAAGATTGAATTGTTAGGAACTGCATTGTGCTCCAAGGCATTTATGCTTATTTCATAATGCCTCATTCAGGGAATTATTTATACAGAATATTTGATAGACATCAAAGCATTGTCTTGAGTTATTTGAGCAGGGGTGACACCTAAAGCATGAAATATTGAACCTTTGTGCAGATTGTAGTTATTAAATATGTCCATTCAACAAAAATAATGAGGAAAATACTCAAAAATCAATAACTAAAAGTTTCCAGTGTTTTCATGTGACAAATTACTTAAATTATGTATTTTTTATAGAAAAAGCTGCTGCTCCCCTTTTTGTGACATTGCATAGATGACATCCTAGACAATGATGTTATTGCAGCAAAATTAAGCTCCATTTGCACCCACACTAACATAGGCTAATTAGATTTTAAATGTAGCTTTTTGTTTCTTTGTGTTGAGTTTTAGGAAGCCCACAATAATTAGGTTTCACAATGTATTTCAAAACTCTTTGCAAGATATCCTGGATCATTTTGGCTTTGTATGATAGCATAAAACCAGTGATCACAAAGCAGCAGCATGACTGGGCTGAAGATTGAGCCTTGATTTCAGGCAACAAACTTGGTAAGGCCAGGGATATGAAGGTCATGCCAATCTTATTAGCAGGGTTTCATCTATGCAGGCTCCTGTCTAACACGTCTACATATTCATGTGAAGATGATTTGTTGATGACTTTGGCTCTTCTGCAGCAGTTATGCAATGGGTGGCACGGTAGCGTAGCGGTTAGCGTGACGCTATTACTATGCCAGCGATCGGGATTCAATTCCCGTCATTGTCTGTAAGGAGCTTGTACGTTCTCCCGTGTCTGCGTGGGTTTCTGCTGGGTGCTCTGGTTTCCTCCCACATTCTAAAGACGTACGGGTAGGTTAATTTGGGGTTTAAAATGGGAGGCGGGGACTCGTTGGGCCGGAAGGGCCTGTTACCACGCTGTAAATAAAATGCAAAAAAAAAATTTAAACTTCAGAGTATCTTCTATTGTCAGATATTCTATTACTAGAAGAGTTCAGGTGAGAAGAAATGTCACCTGGATGAGTTTTCAAAACAAAAAATGCAGTGCTTAGCCATGATTTCAGTACATGAGGTAAAATCATACTTCAGAAAGTAGTCATTCTCCAAATGCTACTTTGATCTGAGGACCCATCTCTCTTCTCAGTGAATATAAAAGATCCCATGGCACTATTTGAAGAAGAGACAAGGGAATACACAAAACCTTGGGCATACAGCTAGCAGTACTGGAACAGATTGTTAACATTGTGATAACTAACTGCACGCATTTCTTCCCAACTCTATACTCATAAATACTGCATTGGCTGAGATGCATTTCCTGTGGCCCAGGTTTACAGAAGTGTTCTACATATAAATTGGTTTGTGGCTTATGCCAATTAGCTGTTATATGTAACTGTTATGTTAAGGTTGGTGGGTTGCTGTGTCAAGTGGTTATCTATCACATATTATGTACATGTTTCAGTTTAGTTGGAGAGTCAAATCCCACAAATAAATTGTTGCTCCTAATCCAAAAAATGTTACGTAATACTCCATAGTACAAGTTTAAGAATGTATTAATACTAAGAAAAAAGTGATCAGATTTGAAACAAGGAAGTACAGTTCTGTGAACAAGGACTTCCCTCTATTCCAGCAGTATGCAAGCACTTATGTAAGTGATTTGGAAATTGATCACTTTTTATAGAAGCGTACATCCATATCGGTATGTTCAATATTGGGACAGAGCAAATGTAACATGAACTTAATGCATTAGGGTACCAGGAACATAATGAGGTCACCTGGAATTATCTGAGACAATGGACAATGTTAATTAGATTTCAATCAGCTTCTTGATTGACACATTGAAAATCCAGGCCATGGCACTTCGATCGATGTGCTCTTAAGAGATTTGAAATATACCACATAATTAAGAACAGCCATTCAATACAGGGAAGCAACAGGTGAATGGGCCAGGCATTAGAACCACTGTTAGACTAAAGGTATTTGGCACTACCGAAACCTAAATGCCCTCCATTTGAAACTTATGCAAAGGACCATTGCAGTTCTCAGATGTCTATCCAGGCTCACTAAAAATTGCCATGGCCACATTTGATGGGCTATCAACTACCTGGCGTTTATTACCATCTTACATAAAATGTATAAAACTCAATGGGGGGATTCTTACACATGATCTCCCTTGTGTGTTTTCTTGTGCTGAATAAAGACCTGTTTACATTTACAGCTCCAGACTTTGAGTGACTATTCAGTCAGAACGGCCAGAGACATCTAAGTTAGCTCCGCCAACTGGCGGAGTTTGGTATCATACCTTGCCTCCATTCCACGATCAGGCTTCTTTAATTATTTGTTATAATTTTGGAGAATGAAACCTTAGTTCATTAGTTAGTCATATAAGCCTTCTTCTATTTCTAATGGATATCTTGGGTCCTCATATTTAATATTTAAACAGTATCGTTTCCAGTTGCAATAAGTAAGATTAGGTTTCTTAATTTCACTGATAGGGCAAACAAATGCTCAGAGATTGTTTCAATTCTTTCAAAAAGCTGTGACTTGAATAGTATGGAATTCATTTCTAAAAATGAAATAGAATCCTTGATGAGCTAAAGAGATTTCAGGGTGAGTCTTTCATTTCGCTCTATCATTTAATTACAGATTATCAATATTCACAAATATATGTACATTCTGCTGATTCTCCTGGTTAAAATATCTGATTTCTTTAACAATTTCGATAATTTGTATGATAATGGTAAAGAAAATAAAAGATTAATTATAATATTTTACAAAACAAAAGTTGTCTAAGGTTTATTTAAATCTTAATACAATAATCAGATTAAACAGTGATGTAACTCAATGTTTGAAACAATACAAATAAACAGAGTGCATTAGAATAAAGCTGACCAAGCTCTGAACTCAGACAGTGCAAGTGCAGACTTTATGGAACCTTTGTCAGACTGTAGGGAAATCAGTATAATGTTGTCACTTAATCTCTGGTTAACCTTGGATGCATGTTGGTGTGATCCCAAATGTGACGACTAAAATCACTAATCATACTGCTGACTGTAGTGGTGAAATTCTGATATGTAGTGACAGTTTATTTATTTTGTGATGCCAGAATCTTCATTTTTTCCATTTCAACGCCTAAGGGTTCAAGGTTAGCTACCAAAATGGCCCACACCCCCCGGTGTCACATGGTTCCCTTATCAAACACATCAACAATGCCTTGAATTACAAATACATGGTGATACTGTGTGATCTCATCCAACATTTTTTCAATGTATGTAATCTGCAAGGTGTTGGCAGATGCATTGTGACCGAGCCATGAACCTCTCAAATGACTGGAGGAGAGGATTATAAATCTGGTGGGGGCGAGGGGTTGGTATAGACTGTTTGTAAAGCTTTGTTGCTTCAAATTAAGAAGGAACAATTTGATTTCTTATGGTCCCTTTCATGACCTCGGTTTGTTCGCAAACATTTTACAGTCACTGAAGTAATTTTCAAAAGTAGCCACTGTTTAAATATTTTCTTCTTCTTAGGCCATCCCTCAGGATTGTTATTGAATTACTTTATTGTGGTTCTTTGGGTTCTGTGGTGACTGATGGCCATTGTGGGAACCACAGACTCCTTCATAGATAGGTCAGTAGGTATGTGATGGCCAGGCAGGTGAGTACTTTGTGAAGCGATGCATCCTTTCTGCCTCTTAACAGGCATTCTCTATGCTCTTGATGCATGGACCCAAGGTTTACAATACCATCTTGAATGTTCCTTCTCTATTTTAAGCAATCATAGGTCAAAGACTCCCAGGAATTCCTGATTTGTTTTTCAAGAGATATTGAGCAAATCTTTCAATCTTTTCCTCTGTCTGCCTGGTAACCTTTACCCGTGACAGCGCCTTGAATGGATGTCTGTTTTGGATGTCTGGTATCAAAAAGGTGTACAATGTGGATTGCCCAGTGGAGCCATCTGAGTGCTATTAGGGCCTCTGTGCTGCAGATGTTGCCCAAGAAAGGAACTCGCATTGGTGTGCCTTTTCCTTTCATGGATTTGGAGAATTATGCAGAGACAACGTTACTGGTATCTCTCCAGTCCATGTCTCCAAAGCATACAGAAGGGCAGGGATCACTGCTGTCTGTTAGAGTGTGAGTTTCAAACACCCCTTTCCTCAATCGACCTACGGCTGTGCTGGTGTATTGAAGGTGATGGTAAATTTCTCCATCGATATCTGTCCTTGCTGAAAGGTGGTTCCTGAGATATGAGAAGAGGTCCTCATTTTCTCATTTTCCAGGGTCTGCAAAAAATCTTGATTATTGAAAAATTGATTCATATGTCAGGGGCAGGTTGGTAGAGGAACTTTAATTTGCAGATGTTAAATGCAAGACCCACACTGACATGTGTTTCAGTGAATGATTCAACAATGACTTGAAGCCCAACTGTGTGTGCACATAATGCAGGCATTAGCTGAATATTGACTACTGAAGTTGGGGTGACCTTGGTTTTGGAGGGTAGTTGTTTTAACATAGGAAATGTCCAGGCAATGAGATCTCACAAGGAGCAATGAGATAATCTTTGTTGTGTAACATTGTTTGAGATGTGAATATTGTTCAAGACACCAAGGAGAATCTCCCTACACTTCATTGAAATATTTCCATGCCAACTTTATCCTCTATAAGAAAGGGTAAACAACACTTTGATTTAATAACTCATTTAAAAAAATTGCACCTCTGACAATGCAACATTTGTCCAGTATTGCATTGAGATATCAGCCGAGATTTTGTGCTCAGATGTCTGGAATGAAATCTGAATCTATGGACTTCAGACTGAGAGGTGTGAATGCTGTAAACTGAGCCCCAAACTAATACTTACCATTGAAAGTTTTCTTTTGTCATTTAAAGAAATCTAATTTAGTACATTATAATTTTTTTTGTAAAAGACGTTATTATTTTGTGGTTTACAACAGTTTAATAGCATTAGTTTTCATCAAGGTAAAAAGGAAGCATAATCTGAATGAAACATAGTATACAAAAACAAGGAAGTGTGCAAGCACAAATGACATACTTTTCAATTATTTGAATAGGAAGGTGTATCATTTTTACAGATTCACGGTATAACGCAGGCCTGTGAATATAAAGTTTTAAATTTTTTAAATTTAAATTTTTTTTTAAATTTTATTTACAGTGCAGTAACAGGCCCTTCCGGCCCAGCGAGTTCCCGCCGCCCATTTTAAACCCCAAATTAACTTACCCATACGTCTTTAGAATGTGGGAGGAAACCGGAGCACCTGGCAGAAACCCACGCAGACACAGGAGAATGTACAAACTCCTTACAGACAGTGATGGGAATCGAACCCCGATCGCTGGTGCTGTAATAGCGTCGCGCTAACCGCTACACTACCGTGCCGAAAGTAAAAAAAGCTAAAGAGATGTTGTGTAAGTAACTAAGAGAATAGTATATTAACTGAAGGAAAAATAAAACAAACTTTTTTGTGTTTTTTTAAAATGTCATTACAACACTGTTTTAACAACAAGCAGTAGCTTCAGTCTATTGGCTAACATTACTTCTCTGTTAGCATTTTCATACAGCAAATGCCAAAACCAGAACAGATAACTATTCAAAACATTTCTGGTGATGTAAATACACTGCATGAAATACTACCCAAAAATGCAATCCAGGAGCTGTCCAATCTATGCCAATCTCGACTGAATTATTTGATATGAAAGAATGGAATTCTGCTGCTGGCTTCTAAGCATAAAGGAAGAATGTATTACCCAGTTTTTGATTGTTTACAGTTACCAATGAATGATGAGTTAAGGCAATGGTTGGCTATGATACCTCCTGGACTCAAATACCATTGCCGATCTCAATCCATAATCTTAATCTATGATCAAAAAGTTGAAGGGGATGCTTGCAATTTCATTTAGCTCTGTGAATTGGGTGGCACAGCTAGTAGAGCAGTTGCCTCACAGTGCCGGAGACATGGGTTCATTCCTGACCTTGGATGTCATCTGTGTGGAGTTTGCATGTTCTCCCTGTAACCACATGGGTTTCCTCCAGGTACTCCTGTTGTTTCTCACATGCCAAAGATGTGCTGGTTGGCAGGTTAATTGGCCACTGTAAATTGTCCCGAGTGTGTTGGTGAGTGGTAGTATTTGGGAAGCGTTGATGAGAATGTGGTGAGAATAAGAAGATGTGATTGATGTCGGATTAGTGTGAATGGATGGTTGCTGGCCAGTGCAGGTTTGGTGAACAGGAGGGTCTGGTTCCATAATGTATCTTTCGATGACTCTATTGTACAGAATCCACCAAGAGGCAATTACTGTCTTGTCATACTCTGTTTGAATCGTTATTGGAACTTTAAACATCACCAAGATTCTCTCACTGGATCATCTTTCTCCCAGGGTCAAATTGTCAAATACTAGAGGGCATGCATTTAAGGTGAGAGGGGGTAATTTCAAAGGACACATGTGGAGCAGGTTTTTCACACAGAGTGGTGGGTGCCTGGAATGTACTGCCAGTGGTGGTGATGCAGGCAGATACTACAGAAATGCTTAAGAGACTCTTAGATGGGCACATGAATATGTAGACAATGGTGAATATGGACATTGTGCAGACGGAAGGGGTTACTTTAATTAGGCATCATTATCTTAATTAGTTTGTCACAAAACCGTGGGCCAAAGGACCTGTTCCTGTGCTGTACCGTTCTATGTTTTATGTTCATCAATAAAAGTCATTCCTTATAGTACGATTCCAAAGTTCTTAAAAATTACAAATGCTGCAGACCTGTTGTAAAAAATGGGAGCAGAATAAACCCAAAGCTACCAGCCAGCAAGAGTAAGGTCCATGGTGTGGAAGCTTTCAAGAGAGTAATCCAAAAGTTACTTACATTTACATGATAATGGACCAATAAATGAAATCAATGCAAATTGCTTAAAGATAAATCATGTTTAGATAAATTGATTGAGCTCCTTATGAAGTGACAAGAAGAGTGTAGACGGAGATAATGCAATTGATGGTGCCTACATCTTCTTCCAAAACACATTTGACAAAATACCATAGAAAGTCTGATAATCCTGCTATCAGATTGTTTACAGTTTGTCTAAGGTTTGGCATCTGGCTAACAGGGTGCTGATTCCAATGCTCCCTCTAACACACTGGGGCCCCAGGACCCACAATCCCTTTAAAATGACTGGGGCCTGGTTCCCATGCTCCCTTTAAACTCACTGGGACTCATTTGCTGCACTCCCTTTAAACTCACCAGGGCCCTGGTCCCCTCACTCCCTTTAGATTCACCTAGGGCCTGTTTCCTACACTACTTTGAAAAATTCCTGCTCCTCTTTCCTGTGCTCCCTTGAAGCTCGTTAGGTTCACTGGAAAATTTATCACACTACTTGACTGCATAACATCTAATAAAAGTGATCTTAAACAATGTTGAAGTATTAATTGGAATAACAGCCAATGGTCTGGAAAACCTTCCAGTCTGGCACCACTAAGGTCCTGAGTGTTCCAGATTGCCAGAGTGTTAATATAATGGACTAGTTAGCAAACTTTAAACACATGAGATTATTCAATGACAGCAGGATGCAATATTGGCCATCAGCAATTGGAGGGTAAATGGTTGTCTTTCAGACTGGAAATAAGTGTACAGCACTGTTCCCAGGGTCAATATTGGAACCACTGATCATTTTGGCCATATTAATGGCATACACTTGGGAATAACTTCAAAGAAACTTGGTCATTAATGGACTTTGAGAGGACCTAGAGAGACTGGTGAAATAAGCAAGCATGTTGTAGATGAAACTTAAGGCAGGGAAGTGTGAAATAAAATATTCTGGTGAGAGGAATGAGGAGAGACAACATTAACCAAATATAAAGTGAATAAAAGTGCCTGACTTAGAGACCTGGGAGCACATTCTTGGAGGTTGCAGTGCACGTTGAAAAGGTTGTTCAATGAAAAAAAAATCATATGAGAATCCTTTAACTTATTAAAAGAGGAATAGAGCACAAAAGCCAATAACTAGTGTTAAGCCTTTATAAAACCCTGTTTAAGTCTCAGCTGAAATATTTCATTCCATTCTGGGCATTATGCTTTATGCAGGACATCGAGCACTAAGAAAGTGCAAAAGACATTTCCCTGAATGATACCTGTATGTTTTCTATAGGACAGAGAGGATTAATCGGAGATATGATAGAGGTGTGCATATTTACGATAGAGTAAAAGTGAGAAGCTTTTTCCAGTGGTTGAAGGGGCAGCAATTTAAAGTGATTGGCAAAAGAACCTGTTGTGCACAGGTAACATTTATGTATGCAGGCCGTTTGCTTGGTCTAGGATGTTTTGCCTGATTGGGTGGTGACTAAATTCAAAACAGAATAAATACTAAATGGGAAGAAGATTACAGGTAACAGGAAAAGAAGGAGAGGAATAATGTTCTGTCAAAAAATTGGCACTGGCAGATGGGCCTATGGCATCCTTCATCACTGCATCATTCTGTAATTCCGAGAATCATTCTTGTACCACCATAAGTCTTGAAGTTCTTGGATCAAACTCAAGCATGAGAAGTAAGATTGTTTGTATCCAACTTCTCATTTGTTATTTTTGAGAAGTTGTGAGATTTTGTACAAAAGACCAAAGGCACTAAAAATCCTTAAGGCATTTAATGAATATTATACGGGAACCTGTTCTTCAATCTAAATATCACGCAGACCATTTTATCATTTATTCATGGGATGCTGACATCATTGGCAAGACCAACATTTAATACCCATCCCTAACTGCCCTTGAATAGGACAATAAAGCATTAATCATATTGCTGTGGGTCTGGAGTAACATATAAGGCACACTGAATAAATTCAGCACATTTCCTTCCTGAAAAGGTTTCAGTGAATCAGATGAATTTTTACAGCAATCCACCAACTTTATACTCAGCATGACTGAAACCAGTTTTCTATTTCAGAATTATTTATTGAACTGAATTTAAACTCGCCATTGCCATAGTGGAATTTGAGCGTACCCTTCCAGATCATTATTCTGGGCCTCTGGAATAATTGTCCAGTCACAAAGCTGATGCCAATAGTGATCCTATCAGATTTACTTTGAGTTTTGAAATGACTCATGAGTCTGATCCTGGAACCACAAACATATGTGCAGAAGATGCAGACATTCTCTTGCAGGTCAGCAACGTGTTTGCTGACTGGGTTTCTTTCCTTTCCTTCCTTCTCTTTCCAGCTTCAAGAGCAAAGCACTTTTGAAAACGGGCAACTGCCTGATGGAATGTGGCACCAATAAGTTAACTAGTCTTCCAATTGTCTACACCAGTTTCCTTAAGGTGAAACCTCAATCTGTTCTTGTTGCATTTCTTCTAACAACCAGTGTCTCTCTGACTGTGGGGAAGCTGGGTGTGGAGAGCTTGATCAATCCACAATGCCCATGTCAGCAGAGCTGGGGATGAGGCTTATTTCTGATGACATTAGCTTCAGTGAGGGTGCTGACATTGGTGCAGCAATGTTCCCATTTGGTGCATAGGATGTCCTGAAGCACTACTAACAAAGACTCTTCAGATTCTTAAGTGTTGTCGTTAAGTCTGCCCGGATTCACAACCATAGAGTGGTATAGCAGCAAGGTTACTGATTTTCTATTCAAACCTATTAATCTCAATTAATAACAAGAATGTTTTAGAATATTTAATTAAAAAAATTTGCCATGCAATTTTGCATCTTCAATTATCCCTGAACATAATGTCCTCAGGACTTTCCAAATTACTTTACCATCAGTGATTTACCTTTCAGTATTTTTATGTTGGCTGTCACAGGTGCCAGTTTATGAAAATCAAGGTTGCTCAAACTGCAAATGAATAATTAAAAAAATAGTTGCCTAGAAATTTGATTGCATAACACTGTTTTTTTTCAGTGCTAAGTGTTTGAAAATTGATTTAATTCAGAGTAAATTGCATTTCTGACTGTTTCCAGATCAAATTATACAAATCATAAAATTACGAATCACCTTTCTGACACAAGTGTTGCTTCCAATATCCCCGGCACTCGCAATATCTGTGGTGCTCCGATGCTGCCTTATCTACCTCTAGCCCTGCAACACTACTCCTAATATCCCCGGTCCTCCAACATGTCTCCTGACATCTCTGGCTCTTATAATGATACTCCTAATATCTCTGATGCTTGGATACTGCCCACTATATCCCTGGTTCTTCTGTACTGTTCCTAGTATCCCTGGTCCTGCAAAGGTGCTCCCTATATCTCCAGCCCTCTGAAGCTGCTGGTCCTTTTTCACAAGCTATCAATGGTGACACTCGGCTTCCCCAACCTTAGATCCTCCTGGACATCTTGGATCTTGGCCACTAGTTAACTTTAATGAGACCAGAGAAAATCCAAATTCATTTCGGTGCACTGGAATTTCTTGGCAATACTTTTAATGGTGATAGTTGACCAGAACACTTGGAGAAGTCTCCACTTTGAATTGTGATATGGGAACTGTTCGGTGCAGCTGAATAGTTAGCCAGTGAAACTCCTCATCTGAAGGGTACAACTCTGATGGTGGAGCACTAGTGTGGGAGCGTCAGCCTAGAATAGGCTTTCAGATATTGACTGAGGTTTAAACCTTTGATTTGGGTCAATCTGGGTGAGGGTTAAGATTTACTTAACCCTCACCCAGATGAACCAAACTTACTTCTGATGAGCTATATTTGACACTGCCAATCTCTCATTTTTAGGGTTTTTGCATCATGGAAGGAATTCCAAGGTTTCATAACATATTAATTTAAAGTAAAACTCCTCTTTTGCTTTATGAGACTATATTGCTCCTGAATTTGTGGTTCTTAAAAATGTATTTTGGAAGGAATAGACAATTAGGAATATTAAATGGATCTACAGGCAATAGATAATTGTTTAAAATAATTGATTCAATTTGTCCATTCAGTACACTGTTCCTGCCTCTTGCTTTGCAGACTCACTGACACAAAAAGTGATTCTGTTTTATTTATGTAGGCCAATCCGACACAGATGGGTAATCATAGTAATTGGGTTTTGTTGTACATTGTTAGAATATACATTGTCATAATTAAGCAAGTGGCCCTTCCCTTGTGGCACCACCTAATGAACAATGGAAGCTGTTTGGAAAGGTGATGCTGTCTTTTGATCTTTGCCTGCTGTTTTCAAACAGAGAATACACAACGACTGAAGTGGAGATTCTCTACAGTTCCCAAGGAGCAGGACGGAGTGTTTAGATCCATTCCCACTACTTACTGAACAATAGAATCATCAACCCCACTTTGCACGTCAGCATAATGTGATTTGTCAGACAGCAATCAGGTCTCTTTCACAACCCTTATCTCAATAAAAGCTGCTTTATTTAACTGTACCACCCCAGCCACTATTTCAGCATGACTGGCAATGGAGAATAGAACACAAAGTGAAGCATATCTCATGGGTTATTTTATAGACAGAAATGAATCCATCACAAGCTGACCAGACAGAGAAAGAGTGACAGACTGGTCTGTACCCTACAGTTATTTTGTTGGCCTATTCGCAACTTTAATCTGTGTACTCTGTGTGAACCGTGCTGTTTCTTTATTTAGAACTCAGAGTTGTGTGACACAGTATGTTTGTACCAGATGGGAAAAGCTGTCTTTCTGGGGCATTGTCTCTCACAGCAATGCTCTTTAACCCTGCCATGCACTTTCCCAAACTTCACCTCACACTCAGCATCATACCATCACAGTGGGTAGATACAGGGCAGAGCAGTGATCGGTCAAGCCAGCGCATAAATCATGCCCATGAGGTAAATACTTAGTGCTTTCATTCGTCCACTTCATCTCCCTCTCCAAAGCAATCAGGATTTTAAATCAGATGAGATGGCATCTGTGCTATTGGGTTGAACATGAGCTAATGAAAATGTAAAACTAATGTTCATTGGAGTAGAAAAAATACAGCTACAGCAGAGGTAGAGAGCAAGTAATGTATTCTGATATGACTGATGCTTCAGCATCATTGTTCAATGAAAGATGGTTCTACTTACTGTGATTTAGGGTAACTACAATTCTTGGAAATGACAGAATTTGACATGAATATACTAGATAATAAAAGCACATTCAAATTTTTGCACGGTAAATATCACTTGGAAATTATAAAGCAAAATAATTGAACCACTTCATATGTACAATTTGCTTCAAAGCAAAAGAAGATTGCTAGATTCAAATACTTTCATTTTCATATGCATTTTTGGTGTAAATATTCATGTAAGTTGCAAATTATTGTTGTGCAATTTTGCCACTTACCTTTCTAATATTTATTGTAATGTACACTAAATGAAGACAATAAAAAAGTAATAGTTACGTTGTATATTGCTTCATGCACAAAATGCAGATTTGCTGTGATAAGAATTTCTACATCATTTGCTACCACTGGTGCAATCAATGTTTTATTTAAGATGAAGAAACCTCCAGGCAACTCCTTATCACACACTATTCTATATTTTGGCAGTAATTAATTTCCCTCATTTCAAGAATGTTGGAAGAAATGTCTGTGATGCTTTAGAATCTCAAGAAGCACCAAAGAATAAGCTAAAATGCTTAAAGACCCCAGATTTCTATGGCATGTTAGCTGAGAGAACGATACATAGGATCAGGATATGATGACACAAGAGCTTTTGAAGCTCCAGTGTGTATAAGGTAACCTATTTGAAACGTGTTTTTCCTGTGTAAATTACATTGTAGATATCAGTTGATGCAAGTGACTAGATACTGAGGAAGGTCTCCTTGCATTAAGTCAAGGCTTTTACATTGAATAACACTCTACAGGCATACTGACAAGAACACTTCATGCAAGCTCGCTTAATTCATTTTTTTTCCTTAATACCATAAAAAACACTTATCCATATTGAAGAGAATTTAAGCATCCTTCTACAGCTTTTGTGTGGTATCAAAACTCCCTTTCATGTGCTTGAATAATGCTATGCTACATACATCCTTTGTTGTTGGACCATTGTTTACCAGGAGAAAAGCCTTGTTTTTATATTGGTTCAATAGTTCAATGTTATCACAGTAAGTTGAGCCACTTGCTATTGTTTTGAGTGATGTATTCACTTAATTCAGTCTGCTGACATGTGCATGTTATTTTTTAAATTGGCATTCTAGGGGAAGTCAGTCCAGCAGAAACAGGCCTCTGATATCTGTTAGCATGGAATAAACAAGACTGTAAAGCAAGAGTGAATGACTGTATAGAAAACTGCACAAATAAAAGCAGAAAATGGTTCAGTGCAACTCATTGTGACAGAGCTTCTTTCATGAGTATAAAAACCAGTTACTCAAATCCTGAAAGATGTAACTGTGTTACCAGTCTTTAATGATGCAGGAAATAAACAGAATCAGAATGACAGAATTGTAAGTGCATGTATATAAATATTAAGTAGAATTTCACTAAAATAATCAAGGGGGGGGGGGGGTGCAATATGTTTCCTACCAAATTCTTATCACTCCCCTCCACCCGACTTTTTCACCCTTCCCACCTCTAATCTTTCAGATAATTGACTAAAGCTCCTTGTTAAACATATGTGTGGTGTTAAAGCGGTCTCCTGGCAGCTTTGCATTTGAAAAATATGCTGCATAATGGATTGGAGAACACTGATACCTGACTCTAATACCTTAGGAGTTAAGGGGCTTGGGCATACTTTGGGTGCACAAGAAGTGGCACAGTGTCAGAGACCCTGGTTCAGTCCTGACCTTGGATACTGTCTGTGTGGAGTTTGCATGTTCTCTCTGTGACCATGTGGGTTCCCTCCAATTGTTGCAGTTTCCTCCTACATCATAAGATGTGTGGGTTCGTAGGTTATTTGGTCACTGTAAATTACCCAATGTTACAGAGTGGTAGAGTCTGGGGAGAGTTGATGAGAACATGGGGAGAATAAAAAGTGGGATTAATGTAGGATTAGTGTAAATAGATGCTTAATAGGTGGCATGGACTTGGTTGGCTGAAGGGCCTGTTTCCGTATGATATCTCTGTATGAATTTCATGGCCTGGGCTAACCTCTGGTGAGTGACTCAACCCTCTCCACAATCTACATGACATAAGTCCAGTGTGTGGTGGAATATTCACCACTTACCTGGATGATTGTAGTTTCAACAACATTCAAATTGTTTGGCGTTATCCAGGGTAAAGCAATCTGTTTGCCAGGCCACCAACCACTGCAAGCAGTGAGTTCCATCCATAAAATGCACTGCAATAACTTGCTGAGGCCTTCTTGGGCAGCACCTCCCAAACCAGTAACCTTCACCTTGAGAAGGATAAAAACAGCTGAGATATGGGCATACAACCAGCTTCAAGTTCTCATCCATCACATGCATCTTGACTTGGAAGTATATCATACTGGGTCAAAACCAAGGAAATCCTGACCTAGCCAGACCCTTTGCCATGGTGTAGCTCAGGAGGGCAGCTCAAGGATAATTAAAAATAGGCAGTGAATCTTCACATTATAAGATCAAATATGTAGTCCATGCTTCCCTCTGAGATATGAACCAATAATGGAACTAACTATGAAGAAATCTTTTGTTACCTTTCACAGATCTCCACTGTAGACTTGCTAGTGTCATCCTGATTCAAAATGATGAGTCCAAGCATCGTGACAAGACTTTGTGACTGTGTGGTCTCATAAGACTTGGAAGATTTATCATGTGAAAAGGAGTCTAAAATTAATTATTTTGTTGTTGTTGGTGGTGGTGTTGGTTGAGAGTTAAGTAACTAACCAAACAATGGACAGAAATTCCCCATTCTTCTTTGATCCGATTTAAAACACAGGCAGAAGAATTTTTGAAAGTGGTTTATGGAGGGTAGGAGGAGGGAGTCCAGCTAGGGGTGTTTTGAAACAGTTAACCCTAGAGATAATGTGTTCAGCAACCAATATTATTAAATCAGATTGCTTGATAATTGGCATGCTTCTGTTTATTGGAGGTTATTGTAAGTCAGCTGTTGCATTTCCTATTTACAGCATTGACAACACTATAAAAGAGCTGAATAAGGTATAACGTGCTTTAGAATTTCCTTAAGTTGTGAAAGATGCAATGTAACTGCAAAAAAAATTAAAATCTGTATATAAGAGGGCTAATGCTTGTTTAAGGACACTTTGCTGAAATAACCACCAATTATTTGGGGGTGGAATTGAGCTCAGGATTCTTTGGTGGCCCTAGTAGTTACCAATAAGTGGTGAATTAATTTGTTTTCAAACAATGAAGCAGAGCTAGGGAAAGCTGGAATGCCTTACTAAATCCACAGACGTGATAGTTAACTGTCTGACATTGATCTCATCGTTCAGACAAGTTCCCTGCGGAGGTGCAACCAGAGCCAGTGTCTCATGCCAATTATGCTGATGAATCCCAATGATGATTTCCTACTCAACCCAGAGCCTCTTAATTTGGGTTGATGCAAAGTGCCAAGTCTAGGTCAGATAAAATGCCCAGACCAAAACTGACCCCAAAGCTTTTAAAAACATTGCTGCTGCCATTGATTTGTTCTTCCACTACCACAATACATTTATAGCAATTAGTTCAAACTATTTATTTATTTTCAATTTGCCTAAATTAAAAATATTATTCATATAATTCAATGGAAGATTCTTCAAAGAGTTACTCTGTCTCTGACCATGTGAGGGAGCTGAATGAATATAAAAAGGCATTCTAATCCAAATTATTCAATGATCACATACCAATTGTGCATAAAAATCTCCTCCCTCACCATGTTTTCTACAGTCGCTGCTCAACTGCATCATCACCCACTGATGAACTTGATCCTTTTATCACTCTGACACTCTCTATTGGGGAAATTATTTAACAATTAAAAATCAGTCAGGATAAAACATTTTAGCAAGATATTTACATGAACAAGGTTTTAATTATTAAAATAGGCTTCAGTGAAAAAGCATTTTTGTTTCAATTAATCTGCTGTAGAATATTTCACCTCTGGCTTTGGATCTTCACAGCTATGATAGGTAATTTCTAGACCCTGCTAAATAGATGAAACCAGGCCAGGAATAATGCGCAGCTGGTGTCTTTGTGCTAGTCTTCATTGTTGCTGTGGTGATTGTGCATATTGTCAAGGATTGTACTTGCAACAAATTCAATCGTTTTACAACACTGAACTTAGCAAATGGGGAGGCCGCCACTTGGATCTGCAGATTCCATTCATTAAATAAATTGCTTCAATAGCAAGGATGAGGAGCATATTAAACCACTGATCCTTCTGGCAGTTCATCTACATGCGAGCCTTCAGATTAGTTCAGTGTAGTTGGAAAAGGCATTCAGCACAGCAGCTACTATTCTAAAACCTTATGAACAGATGTTTTCTTTAAAAAGGAGATAAAAACTAACTGCAAGCATTTTAGCCACAAGTGAGTAATTTTCTTCCAAGATATGGTCCAACAACTCTGAGTTGGTCAGCAAGAAGTACTATTCCCCGTTTATTTCTCCAACATAACTATTTACTCCTCCTGTATGTAAGGACTTTAATGAGAAACTGGTTATGCATTTAATACATATGAACTTCAACTGCAAAAGCAGAGAAAACTGCAACAATTGTAGCTTAAGATCAGTTCTTATATCAATGCTTAATTCAAATAAACTGATAATTTTATTCCTCTGCTTTGTTTTTAAAATATTATCTGCAAAATAATTTGCAATGTTTAATTAAAATTACTGGATAACTCAAAGCTTCATTTACCCAGGTTCAATCCTGACCTGCCATAGAACCATAGAACAATACAGCACAATACAGGCCCTTTGGCCCACCATGTTGTGCTGACCGTTAAACCATGCCTAAGACTATCTAAACCCTTCCTCCCACATATCCCCCTATTTTAAATTCCTCCATATGCTTATCTAACAATCTCTTGAACTTGACCAACGTATCTGCCTCCACCACTACCCTAGGCAGCGTATTCCATGCACTAACCACTCTTTGGGTGAAAAACCTCCCTCTGATATCTCCCTTGAACTTCACACCCATTACTTTAAAGCCATGCCCTCTTGTATTGACCATTGGTGCCCTGGGAAAGAGGCACTGGCTGTCTACTCTATCTATTCCTCTTAATATTTTGTACACCTCCATCATGTCTCCCCTCATCCTCCTTCTCTCCAATGAGTAAAGCCCTAGCTCCCTTAGTCTCTCTCATAATCCATACTCTCCAAACCAGGCAGTATCCTGGTAAATGTCCTCTGCACCCTTTCCAATGCCTCCACATCCTTCCTATTATGAGGCGACCAGAACTGGACACAGTACTCCAAGTGTGGTCTAACCAGAGTTTTGTAGAGCTGCATCATTACCTCGTGGCTCTTAAACTCGATCCCACGACTTATGAAAGCTAACATCCCATAAGCCTTCTTAACTCCCTTATCCACATGTGAGGCAACTTTCAGGGATCTGTGGATATGAACCCCCAGATCCCTCTGCTCCTCCACGCTACCCAGAATCCTGCCATTAACCTTGTACTCCGCCTTGGAGTTTGTCCTTCCAAAGTGTACCACCTCATACTTCTCCGGATTGAACTCACTAGTCACAGCCCTCCAATCTGAATGCACTCCCTCCACCACAACCCTCTGCTTTCTAAGGGCAAGCCAATTCTGAATCCACATGGCCAAGCCTCCCTGGATCCCATGCCTTTCGACCTTCTGAAGAAGCCTACCATGTGGAACTTTATCAAATGCCTTACTAAAATCCATGTAGACCACATCTACTGCACTACCTTCATCAATCTTCCTGGTCACCTCCTCAAAGAACCCTATCAGGCTTGTGAGACATGATCTTCCCTTCACAAAGCCATGCTGGCTGTTCCTAATCAGTCCATGATTCTCTAAATGCTCATAGATCCTATCTCTAAGAATCTTTTCCAACAGCTTGCCCACCACAGATGTAAAGCTCACTGGTCTGTAATTCCCTGGACTATCCTTACTACCTTTTTTGAATAAGAGGACAACATTTGCCAGCCTCCAATCATCCGGTACCATTCCCGTGGACAACAAGGTCTCAAAGATCCTAGCCAACGGTTCAGCAATCTCCTCCATCACCTCGCGGAGCAACCTGGGGAATATTCCGTCAGGCCCCAGGGACTTACCTGTCCTAATATTTTCTAACAGCTCCAACACATCCTCTCTCTTGATATCTACATGCTCGAGAACATTAACCTTACCAACACTGTCATCAGCGTCATCAAGGCCCCTCTCCTTGGTGAATACTGAAGAGAAGTATTCATTGAGAACCTCACCCACTTCCACAGCTTCCAGGCACATCTTCCCACCTTTGTCTCTAATCGGTCCTACCTTTACTCCCGTCATCCTTCTGCTCTTCACGTACGAGAAAAAAGCCTTGGGATTCTCCCTAACCCTACTCGCCAAAGACTTTTCATGTCCTATTCTTGCTCTCCTCAGCCCCTTCTTAAGCTCCTTCCTTGCTACTCTATATTCCTCATGAACCCTATCTGATCCTTGCTTCCTAAACCTTATGTATGCTGCCTTCTTCTTCCTAACTAGTTGTTCCACCTCTCTTGTCATCCATGGTTCCTTCACCCTGCCATTCTTTCTCTGCCTCACCGGGACAAATTTATCCCTAACATGCTGCAAGAGATCCCTGAACAATGACCACATCTCCATAGTACATTTCCCTTCAAAAATGTCATCCCAATTTACACTCTCAAGTTCTAGCATTATAGCCTCATAACTTGCCTTCCCCAATCTATGTGAAGTTTGCACATTGTCCCTGTGACTGTGTGGATTTCCTCTTGTTGCTCTGGTTTCTTCCCATGTCCCAGAAGTGTGCTGGTTGGTAGGTCAAATGGCTCATTGTGTGCAGGTGATATTAGAATCTGGGGACTCTTGATTGGGAATGTGGGGAGAATAAAATAAACATAGAACCTAGAACAGTTCAGCACAGGAACAGGCCCTTTGGCCCACAGTGTCTGTGCTGACCATGATGCCAGTCTAAACTAATCCCATCTGCCTGCACATGATCCATATCCCTCCAGTCCCTGCCTATTCATGTGCCTGTCTAAGTGCCTCTTTAATGTTGTTATCATATCTGCTTCCATCCCTTCCCCTGGCAGTACATTCCAGGCATCTACCCCTCTCTGTATCAAAAAACTTGCCTCACAAATCTCCTTCAAACTTTCCCCCTCCCATCTTATGGTATGCCCTCTACTATTTGACATTTCTACCCTGAGAAAAGACCCTGACTATCTACCCTATCTATGCCTCCCTTAATGTTATATACTTCACTCAGGTTGCCCCTCGGCCTCCGACAATCCAGAGTAAACAATCTAAGTTTGTCCAACCTCTCCTTATAGCTAGTACTCTCCAATTCAGTCAACATCCTGATGAACCTCTTCTGCACCCTCTCCAGTGCCTCTACATCCTTCCTGTAATGCAGTGACCAGAATTGCACGCAATACTCCAAATGTGGCCTAACCAAAGTTTTAGACAGCTGTAACATGACTTCCTGACTTTTATACTCAATGCCCAGTCTGTTGAAGCAAGTATGCCTTACATATTCTTTACCACACTTTCTGCTTGTATTGCAACTTTCAGAGAGCTAAAGGCTTGCACCCCATGATCCCTCTGTATTTCAATGCTCCTAAGGGTCCTGCCCTTTACTGTATACATTTGACCTCTTACATTTGACCTCCCAATGACCAATACCTCACACTTGTCCAGGTTAAACTCCATCTGTCATTTCTCTGTCCACATTTCCAGCTGAACTATAGCATGAAATTAGTGTGGGATTAGTGTGAAAGGATGCTTGATTAGTTGGTGTGGGATCAGTGGGCTGAAGTGTCTGCTTACATGTTGTATGACTCCTTCCTTCCTTCCTCAGCACATTTAAACAACTGAATGCTTCAAAGTGAACATACATATTATGACTTTTGATGTTAAATATCCCAAAAATTTCCAGGCTTTCTTCATAGAAGAAATAGTAATAGTGCTTTAAATTAGGATCTGACCAAACATTGTATTTAATCAGAATTATTTCCATTGATATATTTTCTTGTAATGCAAAGCAATGGCCCCGATACCCATGGGATCTATTTAATCTTAAACACTTTGGGAGTGTCTTAGTCCATATTTTCTAAGTTCATGTCTAATGGCTTTGTAGAAACGATCTTTATATTTCTGTGATTCTGGTCTCATGTGGCTCCCTGATTTTGATTGCTGGCCATGCCTTCAGCTGTTGGGGCCTATAACAATGGAATTTTCGACCTAAATCTTTCTACCTCCCAACTTCTTTTTTCTTTTTAGATGTTTCTTGCATCCTGATTCTATAATCAAACTTTAAGTTATCTGTCCTAAAGTCTCTTTAAGTGGCTCAGGATCAAATAATCTTTGTTAAAATTTCTGTGAAACCCTTTAGGATGTTCAACCACATTGAGGGCAGCATCATTTATACTGAGTTAACTTTTTAAGAGCCTTTAGTAAAATCCACATTTATTACATTTAGCTTTAATCCTTATCTATGACCCTGATTAATCATTAAAAAAAACCTTTGAAATTCCACTCATGAGACTCCTTCTTTCCTGTTGGTTTTTCATTCCCGATGGTATTACCTATCTGATGATAGACTATACAATGGTATTACCTATCTGATGATTGACTATACAATGGTATTACCTATCTGATGATAGACTATACAATGGTATTACCTATCTGATGATAGACTATACAATGGTATTACCTATCTGATGATTGACTATACAATGGTATTACCTATCTGATGATAGACTATACAATGGTATTACCTATCTGATGATAGACTATACAATGGTATTACCTATCTGATGATAGACTATACAATGGTATTACCTATCTGATGATAGACTATACAATGGTATTACCTATCTGATGATAGACTATACAATGGTATTACCTATCTGATGATAGACTATACAATGGTATTACCTATCTGATGATAGACTATACAATGGTATTACCTATCTGATGATAGACTATACAATGGTATTACCTATCTGATGATAGACTATACAATGGTATTACCTATCTGATGATAGACTATACAATGGTATTACCTATCTGATGATAGACTATACAATGGTATTACCTATCTGATGATAGACTATACAATGGTATTACCTATCTGATGATAGACTATACAATGGTATTACCTATCTGATGATAGACTATACAATGGTATTACCTATCTGATGATAGACTATACAATGGTATTACCTATCTGATGATAGACTATACAATGGTATTACCTATCTGATGATAGACTATACAATGGTATTACCTATCTGATGATAGACTATACAATGGTATTACCTATCTGATGATAGACTATACAATGGTATTACCTATCTGATGATAGACTATACAATGGTATTACCTATCTGATGATAGACTATACAATGGTATTACCTATCTGATGATAGACTATACAAAGTGTGCGAAATGCAAGTTAGAAATGGAATATGGCACAGTGAAAAACCATGAGAAACAAAGGCTTCAAGAAGGGAGGGACTACCTTATGTTTCTTTCTCTGAGCAATATGGTCTTTATCAATTTGTTGATAAATCAGTTCTGTATTATAGATGGCAAATGTGAAAGTCCAGCATTTGACAACAGCAACAAGAATAGTGGGAGCTGGTGTGATATGAAATTAATTGTTAAAATTACCAAAATAAATGTCAGGAAAAGGATGTTACAGCATTTAATACTTGACCTCAATTATATTGCAGGCAATGGTGGTTTAGCCATAACCATTTGGTAAGTGGCTAAGCCTGAATCATTCCCCACGTTTAGCCAAAAGATGTCAACAAAATGAATAAATAAGTTTTAACTGAATTGGTATATTCTGAAGAACAAAACTGTTCCAGATGAATAATTGTCTTCAGATCAAGACAATTAAAGTGAAATCGAATAAAACATGTCGGAACAATTTAAAATTATTTTATGTACGTGTGCATAGATGCTTTGGATGACAATTTCCATATGGAAAATTAATGTTCTATTTCTAAAATGATTGTCTGTGAACACATGGATCCAGTTACTAGTTTTCTATTTTGCCTGGACATTTAACTGCTGAACTGCAATTTTCTACTGCACTTTCGATCGCAAGTTGGTTTAGAGCCAATGTAACAGTATTTCATACCATGGGATGAAGTAGATCTCTTTTGTAATTACTAAGTAAATTCTATTTTTAGGAGTTGTCTGTAGTACAGCACTTGCAGAAAGGAAAACAAATCATAAAGACAATTTTCCTTTTTACGATTCTTCTTTGGTGTTTAAAGCTTCTACAAATTCATTCATGCAATTAAGAAAAGCTATTCTAAATCTTCGACCAATATACTAATGGTTTTATTAATCATCCACCTGATTGCCATTAGTTAAATATTTGAAACAGTTAAAGACAAAGCATTATTGGAAAAGAGCCAAGTTGTATGATTAGTTTTGGACTACTTTGGAAGTACTGGCACAGAATCATTCAGTTGAATATCTCCTTTTGTGTGATAAATTTCCCATAATTTGATGGGGCAAATTAGAGAAATTAGGAATTCTTCAGATACTATATACCAAAGATACCTGAGGTCAATGCTGCCAAATAACCCCTCTCCTTACTAGTCTAATACCTGGAATGGGCTTGCTGTCTCATAAGGAAAGGTTGGACAGATAGGCTTGCTTCTATTCTAGTTTAGAAGAATGAGAATGAAGATAAAAGATCCTGAAGGTTCTTGGAGGGAAATATACCGTCGATGTTTCAGGTCAAGACCCATCATCCAGACTGTCCAGATGAAGGATCTCGACCCGAAAGGTCGACTGTCCATTTCCCTCCACAAATGTTTTTTGACCCGCTGTGTTCCTTCAGCTGTTCGTTTATTGCTCCAGGTTTTAGCATCCAGTCTCCTGTATCTCTATTTTACTACTCCACTGTGAGGTCTCTTCAAGGTATGCCCACTTTGAAGAAGTTTTCCTCCTTTCATTGACGGGAGTTCTGTGAGACTCCCACGCATTGCTCCTTCTCTCCAGCCCTTCAACCATGTTTTCACCCAGACTTGCTACCACATTCATGTATCCTTCCTTGGTACATGTTTGAGTCCAGACGAAGGGTCTCGACCCGAAACATAGACTGTCTATTTCCTTCACAGATGCTGCCTGACCCACTGAGTTCCTCCAGCAACTCAATTTTTAATCCACATTCCAGCATCAGCAGTCTCTTGCATCTCCTGAGGGTTCTTGACAAGGTGGATGTAAAGAGGACGTTTCTTCTCATAGGAACTGTGATCACTGTTTACAAGGAAGATGACACCCACTTAAAAGATAGATGAAGCATTTTTTCTCTCTCAGAGGACTGTGTGTCTTTGAAACTCTCTTCCTCAAAGGGCAGTAGTAGTACAGCCTTTGGATTGTTTTAAGACAGAGTTAGATAGATAATTAATAAGCAAGAGGGTAAACGGTTATTATGGGTAGACAGGAATATAGAGGTGAGGTTACCATCAGATCAGCCATGATCTTATTAAATGGCAGAGCAGATCTGAGGGGTTAAGTAACCCATTCCTGCTCCTAATTTGTATGTTTGTGTTTTTCTGATGCACAAAACACCAACATATAGGTGAATGCTGTGAGAAGTAGGCTTCTAAAGTTTCTCATGTCTGAACAAAGATATCTTTTGAAACTTAGGAATGGAAATGCCAAGTGTCAATATTAATATTGGAGCCAAACTTCCAACACTTCTCGTGAACTACAACAGCAAATGCTGGTGTTATTATTGTGATAAATCAGCTGACTTTCCCTCTTAAGACAACATCTTTTAAACATTCACCATTTGGACCAAAGGTATGTGCAATTTTTCTGCATTTTGTCATGTCAAGTCAAGTTGAGTTCATTGTCATGTGCATAAGTATAGTGAGGTACAGGTACAATGAAAAACTTGCTTGCAGCAGCATCACAGGCAGGTAGGTACAGACATCTGGGACAGGTGATCCACCTCGACCAAATCTGTGCTGTACCTGGCAGGAAGATCTTTGACAGCCTTGTGCTGCTCAGGGACACCATCGCTTACATGCAGGACAGAGGGGTGAACACCTGCCTGGTCAGCTTGGACCAGGAGAAGGCCTTCGACAGGATATCACACACATACATGTTGGATGTGTTCTCCAAAATGGGCTTTGGGGAGGAAAACAGGAATTCGATCCAACTGCTCTACACAGACATCTGTAGCGCAGTCCAAATCAATGGGTGGAAACAGACAGCTTCCTCATCAAGTCTGGAGTTATGCAGGGCTGCCCTCTCTCCCCTGTCTTGTTTGTGTGTTGTATAGAACCCTTTGCCAAATCCATCAGGAAGGACGAGAACATCAGAGGGGTGATGTTGTCACCCAAGTGAAAACCTCCCTGTACATGGACGACGTCACCGTCTTCTGCTCAGACCCGAGGTCAGTTCGCAGATTGATCAGCATCTGCGACCAGCTTGAGTTGGCATCAGGGGCCAGAGTTAACCGTGTAAAGAGCGAGGCCATGCTCTTCGGCAACTGGCCCTACCAATCCAACATCCCTTTCACTGTCAAGCCTGACTACCTGAAGGTGCTGGGGATCTGGTTTGGACGAGCTGGAGCGTGCAACAAAAATTGGCAGGAGCGGATTGGGAAGGTGAAGCAGAAACTGGGACTGTGGGAACGGCGCTCCCTATCGATAACTGGGAAGAACTTGGTCATCAGGTGTGAGGTACTCTCGGGGCTGTTGTACTTGGCGCAGGTGTGGCCTGTTCCTCGCTCCTCCAGCTTGGAAATCACCTGTGCCGTCTTCCGGTTCATCTGGGGATCCAAGATGGAGCAGGTCCGACGGGTCACCATGCACGTCCCTGGACAATGGGAGTAAAGGTGTCTCCAATGTCGTCCTCATCCTGATGACCACCTTTGTCTGTGGTTGCATCAGGCTGTGCGTGGAACCCAAGTACATGGGCACCAAGTGTCACTATGTACCGAGGTTCTACCTGTCCCTGCTGTTGCAAAGGATAGGCCTGGGCCCATGGTCACACAACGTCCCGGTCAGCTGGATGCTGCCGCACTACCTGTTCTTCATGGGAAAGTTCTTCCAGGCAAACACCTTTGACCACAAGTCCATCAGGCAGTGGTCAGCACGGAACATCCTGCAGACACTGCAGGAGAAGGACTCGATGGATACTGTGGGGTGGTTCCCTGAGCAGACTGTCCAGACCATCTGGCAGAATACCTCATCGTCAGAACTCACCAACAAACACCAAGACCTTGCTTGGCTGGCGGTGAGAGGGGCCCTCCCAGTCAGATCCTGCCTGTATGGTTGGAACCTCACTCCCAGTGCGCGCTGCTCCTGGAAGGACCTCACTGGGGACGAGACAGTCGTCCACCTCTTTGTGGGCTGTGGGTTTTCGAGGAGGGTGTGGCGAAAGATGCAAGGGTCCTTGTCACGGTTCATCCCCAGCAGTTGCGTATCAGAGGATTCTCTGATCTATGGGCTGTTCCTGAGGACACACACAGAGACGGACTCAACTGCTGCTGGAAGGTCATCAACTCAGTGAAAGGTGCCCTTTGGGCTGTCCGAAACTTGTTGGTCTTCCAGCACTGCGAGGTGGCCGTAGGGGAATGCTGCTGACTGGCACATTCCAGGCTGCAGGACTACGTGCTGAGGGATGCACTGAAGCTGGGTACAGCCAATGCAAAGGCTTGGTGGGGAAGGACTACAGTTTAGGGTTCTTCTGCCACAGGAGATGGAGGGGCAGGGTCAGGCGAGAAAGCCCCTAAATATTGTAAATACGGGACTGGGTAGCCCCCATGGAGCCACACGTGTGGCATCGGTGCTTTTTTTTTATCTAAAAAGGTAACACTGATGAATGATCTGTACAAGAATGTAAAGGCTTACACTGTTTTATAATTGTATATAGTTTGTCTTTCATTATGAATAAAGTTTATTTTGGTTAAAAAACACACAGAATATGAATTATACATGAATTATACAAGACAGATAAGTGAAAGAGAAAAAAACTGTGCAAAGACAAGAGATCAGTCCAACAAAAAGACACAGTCAAAGGCTATTTAGTGAAAGAGGTGATCTGCAGTTTTCTATAGTTTGGGTTGTGCAGGTCGGTTCAAGAACATGATGGTTGTAGGAAGGTTCTTGAACCTAGTGGTGTGGGACTTCAGGCTTCTATACCTCTTGCCTGACAGTGCCAGTCAGAAGAGGGCATGACATAAGTGGCGGGGATCCTTGATGCTAAATGCTGCCTTTTTGAGGCTATGCCTTCTCTAGATGCTGTCAGTGGTGGAGAGGACAGTGCCCATGATGGACCAGGCTGTGTCCACTACTCTCTGTAGTCTCTTGTGTCCCTGGGCATTGGCATTTCCATACCAAGCCATGATGCAACCAGTCAGGATACTTCCAGCTTTCAACAGTTTGGAGGGTTTTAAAGTCAAAGTCAAAGTGGAGTTTATTGTTATATGCATAAGTGCATGTATGCACAAATGCAAGGAAAAACTTACTTGCAGCAGCATCACAGGCACTTAGCATAATATAAGCAGCATTCACAAGAAAAAGATAAATTAAATATAAATCATGCATAACTTTTACAAGAAAGAACTCAGTTAGAACAAAAAAAAGTCAATTTTAGTGCAAAGTAGTCAGAGAGTTGCTAAACTCAAATAATTAGGGTTTTGCTGGTTGGTTCAAGAACCGAATGGTTGAAGGAAAGTAGCTGTTCTTGAACCTGGTGGTGTGGGACTTCAGGCTTCTGTACCTCCTGCCTGATGGTAGCTGCAAGAAGATGGCATGGCCTGTATGGTGGGAATCTTGAAAGATGGATTTTGCCTTCTTGAGGCAGCACCACCTGTAGATAGTACCGATGGTGAGGAGGGATGTGTCCTTAATGGGGAGGGGTGCCTGCAGAAGTCCCATAGATCGAAGTGTTATTTGTACGTACACTATTATGTTTGTTGCTAGATTTTGAACTCAAAAGTTGTCCAGGTTTTGAATACCTCTCAGATATGCCAACAGATTCATACGAAGTTTGTAAGATTGTTCAGCACTTCACAATGTAAATGCCATTACTTTCACTTTAAAATCCTAATAAATGAAGTAATTGGCCTATGAGTTTTAATGTGCATTGGTTTTACCTTAGTACTGATCCCAACTCTCCTTGGAGCTTTGGAACTGTGAGCAGCAGGCTGTGTTGGCCCTCCTTCTACTGTTGGAGACACAAGAGACTGCAGGTGTTGGAATTACGCCTTCTTTCGGTCCGCAATGACCATCATGAGCTCTTGGTTGCATGCCATTTCTACCCCTTCCCATAATGACTTGTTCATCCTCGGCCTTTTTCACAGCTAATGTGAGGCCCAACGCAAACTGGAGGAACAACACCTCACATTCTGCCTGGTTAGTCTACATCCCAATGGAACGAGCATTGAGTTTTCCAATTTTAGGTAACCCTCCCCTTCAGTGAGTTCTTTCCCTCTTCCACCCTTACCATCCCCCTTTCTCTCTCTCTATTTCCTTCCGATCCTCCTCTTGGCCTCCCATTTTTTGTCCCTTGTCCCTTTATGAGATCTGGGACTCAACACCTCCCTCTGCAACTGGATCCTTGACTTTCTGCCAAACAGAACACAATCAGTGAGGATCGGCAGCAATACGTCCTGCACGATTATTCTCAACACCGGTGTCTCACAAGGCTGCATCCTCAGCCCTCTACTCCCTATACACTCATGACTGTGTGGCCAGATTCTGCTCTAACTCCATCTACAAGTTTGCAAATGATACCACCATAGTAGGCTGTATCTCAAATAATGATGAGTCAGAGTACAGGAAGGACACAGAGAGCTTAGTGACATGGTATCATGACAACAACCTTTCCTTCAATGTCAACAAAACAAAAGAGCTGGTCATTGACTATAGGAAAGGGGGTGGTGCACATGTCCCTGTTTATGTCAATGGTGCTGAGGTCAAGAGGGTTGAGAGCTTCAAGTTTTCAGGAGTGAATAGCCTGTGCTGGTCCAACCACATGGACGCCAAGGCCAGGAAAGCTCACCAGTGCCTCTACTTCCTCAGGAAGCTAAAGAATTTTTGCATGTCCCCTTTGACACTCACCAACTTTTATCGATGCACCATAGAAAGTATCCTATCTGGATACATCACGGTTTGGTATGTCAACTGCTCTGCTCAGGACTGCAAGAAACTGCAGAGAGTTGTGAACACAGCCCAGTGCATCATGGAAACCAGGCTCCCCTCCATGGATTCTGTAAATACCTCTTGCTGCCTTTGTAATACAGCCAGCATAATCAAAGACCCCACCCACCCAGGTCATTCTCTCTTCTCCCCTCTCCCATCAGGCAGAAGATATAGGAGCCTGAGGGCACATACCACCAGGCTCAAGGACAGCTTCTATCCCATGGTGATAAGACTATTGAACTGTTCCCTTATATGATGAGATGGACTCTTGACCTCACAATCTTCCTTGTTTGACCTTGCACCTTATTGTCTACCTGCACTGCACTTCTACTGTAACTGTACCTCAGTACAAGTGACAATAATAAAACAATACCAATACCTTTTCCCTCAATCCCTCCTGCCACCCCAGCCCCTAATCACCCATCTTCGTCCCCCCTCCCTTCACAGGTTCATCCACAGGCTCCCCCATCCCCCACTTCTTCCCTATTTGGTTCTGGTTCCATCTACCATTCAGCTCTCCCCAATGGTTCCCATTAGCACCTTCTTTACTTATCAGAGGAGCACTGGTAGCCCTTTGTGTTCCTCCTTACCGCCCTCCAGCAGTTGTCTCCAACCTTCATCCTCCTTTCTCTCCACCTCGCTCCATCTACCTCTTACTTGCTTCTCCCTCCATATATCATTCACCTGCCAATATCTCCCAAGTTCACCACCTCCCCTCCCCAACCTAGCGCAACCTGCCCATCATCCTTCACCCATCCTCAGTCCACCAATCACCCCAGACTTCTGTCTCACTGCTCCCCTTCTCCTCTTTATAGCGGCCATATCCCCTTTCTACTCTCAGTCCTGATGCAGGGTTTCAACCCGAAACATCAACAATTCCTTTCCCTCCCATGGATGAAACTTGGCCTGCTGAGATCCTCCAACAGATTGTTTGTTGCTCCTCCTCCTCCTGTTGCTGTGACTGTGCAGGTCCTCCTCCTGCTGTTGTCGTTGTTGTGCAGGTCCTCCCCATTCTGTTGTTACTGTGCAGGTCCTCCTCCTCCTGCTGTTGTTGTAACTGTGCAGGTCCTCCTCCTTCAGTTGTTGTTGCTGTGCAGGTCCTCCCCCTTCTGTTGTTACTGTGCAGGTCCTCCACCTGTTGTTGTTCCTGATCCTGCTGCCATGACTCATTCTGAGATCCAGTCTAACATAATGTAAATTATGAGATTGAATGGCAATTTATTTCTGCATCAGTATGGTATACTAGTTGGAGGGGAATCAGTAGCTGATGGTCTTCCCATGCATCTACTCCACACCTACTGGCCAGTTGGAATTTGTTCTGACTTTTGTGGACAGATTTCCACATTTCCACAACTGCTGAAGCAGCTTGGCTGGAGGCATGGCTAAGTCTTAACTGTAGGTGTTAACCATTACATCTGGGATGTTTACTGGCCCCAAAGTATTCACTGTATATTGCACCCACAGATATTTCTTGATATCGTATGGAGTGAATTGAGTTGGTTGTGTGAGATCTCAGGAGGTAGCTGAGATGGATCATCCACTCAGCATGAACTTGGTTGTTAATACTTCAGCCTTGTCTTTACATGCTCACATGCTGGGACCAGCCATCAGTGAGGGCGGGGATGTTCTTTGAATTGCCACCTCCTCTTAGCTCTTTAATTTTCCAGCACTATTCACATTTACACTTATGGCAGGACTGCTGAGCTTCATGTGGGATTGCTTAGCTCTGTCTTTTGTATGCCTCTTTTGCTATTAAGTATACATGTAGCCACATGCTACACCTTCGCCAGGTTGGTATCACATTTGTGAGTGTGCCTGGTGCTTCTTCTGGCATGCCCTTTGGCACTTCTCATTAACCAAGGGTTTATGTGGGAAATGCTGAACTGTGAGGTTACAGAGTGTGGTGGTGTATGTTTCTATTGCAGCTGATCGCCAACAGTCATTCATGGATACCTGGCTATGAGCTGTCAGATCTATTTTGAATCCATCCCTTTTACTAATCTCATTGAAGCTCACTCAAACAGCATCTATTTTGCTTGTTGATTCATATTGCCGCATGGCACACCACGTCGACACAAGTATGTCTCCCCTTGATGTTGCATGATAACTGCACAAACTCAGTGGAGGTGGTTTTAAATCTGGGTGTTGTCAGTGTCCAAGAACATAACTGATGATTTCAAACTGCATGTAGGCCAGGGATAATTAAAAGATAAGAATGATGGAAATAAATAAACTGTATATATGCAGAGCCATGACAGAGTGACACAGGATTCAAGCCACCAGAATTATTTCTAGCTGCGAATGATATATAAAAATTGATGCAGAGATAAGCTTAGAGCAAAACAGATAACAGACCTTCCACCAATATCGGGAAGACATAATTTAACAGAAATAGTAAATAAGGAATTTAGATTTGCTGCGTATATTACATTTAATTAGTCTTCCTTTACAAAAGATCTGTATTTCACTTCAGTCCTTCGTGGATTTACTCGACTTTCTGTTTTCCAAAAAGTGTGAGAATATGCAAGAACTTGCCATTTAGCCCCTTGAGCCTGCTCTACCATTATTTGATAGCTTCACCTAACACAAATCTGACAATATTAAATTGAAAGATCTCTTGGAAGACTGGTCCAGGATCAGCCTATTCAATCCAAAATTAAATTTAAGATACTATATCTGAATCTCTTTTAAATCTTTCTCTAAAAAGGAAACCCTTCTGCATATAAAAGTGTTCAGTGAACCTTGAAAAAATTGTCTTCAGTTGAAGCATATACAGTATTGATAGAAATCAGAATAAAAGATTTCATCTTCTCCTTTAAGCATGACATCACAAAATGTAAACTTTATCATATTTTTCATATTGAAAATTCTATTCTTCTCGCATTTATTTTGTGAAGGCAAGACTGCTCTACAAACATACAGAGAAAATCTAAAATACCTGTGTTGTGTAACAGATTCGAGGGTCTCGAGGGGCAAGGACTCCAGACACAGTCTTTGGAGTTAAGAGGATTTATTTATAAAAGACAAACATGGGACAGGATAACGGGAACAACACACATATACACACACGCACACTGGTGATCACACACGTTGGGGGATTACAAGAAGGGTAAGATGCACACATGCACACACAACAAACTGGGTAAAAACAATCAAGGAAGAAACAATACGATGCCTGCCACCCCACAACAGTGCAGGCACGGGTCTATGCTATCAGGAATCTACTTAGGACGCTCCTAACCCCGTGGAAGTGCACACTCTTACCAATGGTCTCTTCAGCGTTGTTTCACAATTCCTCGGAGCAATCAAGAGAGAGAGAACCATGCACATGTGGCACCCTTTTTTATAGTGCTGGAGGGCTGGGTGGTCCAGCCCAGGTAGTTCAAACAAACCAATGGCCCAAGGCCAGGTACAAACGTGTTTACAGAGGCTAATGGTCAAGTGTGGACGAATGGGTGGGTGGAGCCAGACCTTGATTGACGGTGATGTGTCTTTCGACCAGGTGATCAGTGGTGTCACGTGACATCCATGACCCTTCACAATACAGCCTGACATGAGGTTTCTAAGCATGCAGAATATTTCCTTGAACAACCTGTTTATGACTTCTGGGAAATCTAGTAATGTAAAGCAGTAGAAGGTATTGAAATGGAATTAGAAGGCATTACTCAGTTAGATGAATACGTTCAAGAGGCTTGTGGAGATCTTTTACATTCTGCAACATTCTGGGATTCTCAGTATTTGCTGAATAACAGAATAACCACTACTTTACGGCACTAAACTTTCCAGCCTACAATCCTCTAATGCAATGTCCTGAATTCTTTCTCAATATTATCTGAGTTTAGAATCACCTAGTTTAGAATTATTTAACATCTTTGATATTCTTACTTTTTGCTGTCCAAATCATTAAAGCAAATCATTAATAATGATGGTCCCAGCACTGATGCCTGTGGAACATCACTTTCTATATATTTAAAATCTAAATAATACCCTTTACCTGTGTTCCCTGTTTTCTATTTCTTTCCTACTTTATTTGAAATTTATTTCTTTAAGATATCTTATCTTAAAGAAGATATCTTTATTAGGCACATGTACATTGAAACGCACAGTGAAATACATCTTTTGCATACAATGTTCTGGGGGCAGCCTGCAAGTGTCGCCACGCTTCCAACGTCAACATAGCATGCCCACAACTTCCTAACCTGTATGTCTTTGGAATGTGGGAGGAAGCCAGAGCACCCAGAGGAAACCCACGCAGACACGGAGAGAACGTATAAACTCCTTACAGATAGCGCCGGAATTGAACCCGGGTTGCTGGCACTATAATAGCATTACGCTAACTGCTACACTACCTTGCCTGCCCCTACACTACCGTGATTGCATTCTTTAACTTTTGGCATGACCTTATTGTGAGGAACCTTATGTGAGGACTTCTGAAAATGCAGGTACATCTGCTGTATAGAACACGGTACTGGCGCCACTTGTGGAGCTGTTGCCTCATTGCTCCAGCACTCCAGGTTCAATTCCAATCTCCAGTGTTGTCTGTATGGAGTTGACATATTCTCCCTGTAACCATATGAGTTTTCTCAGATTTTCTCTCACTCCCCAAAGGCATGTGGGTTGATAGGTTAATTGAACATTGTGAATTATCCGTAGTGTGTAGGTGAGTGGTAGCATCTGAGGGAGTTGATGCGAATGTGTGGAGAATAGAATGGGATTAGTGTAGGATTAATGTAAGTGGGTGCTTGAGGATCATTTTAAACTCCACGGGCCAGAAAGCATTTTTTTGTGTGACTCAGTGACTCTACTACTCTTGTTGACATTGTTCTTCTCCTTTGAGGAATGTAATTTAGTTCATTCAACATGATGTAATTCATGCTATTATTTACTGTATTATTATTCATAAAATAGAAAAGTACCATTCAATAAGCATCCAAATAAAGATGCAAGAGACTGCAGATGCTGGAATCTGGAGCAAAAAAAAAATTACTTGAAGAACTCAGTGGGTCAGGCAGCATCAATAGTTAACATTTGGGTCAACACCCTGGATTATGACTGTGAGTATAGAGGGAAGATAGCCAGTAAAAAGAGGTGAGTGGGAGGGGTGAGTAAGGGACTGGTAGGTGATGGGTTGAACCAGTCCTGAAGCAAGTTCCAATATCTTATTGGATAATAAGTTACATGTATCCACAATCCATTCAAAAATATCTGTTCCATATCCTTCATCTCAGTCCCGACAAAATTAAAATGATCTAAACTGTGAAAATGTCATTTGACCCAGCATCAACAGCAAGTTGGGGTGTGAGTTAAGTATTTCCTTCCACCTGACTGTGAAAAGGTTTTTCCCAGTTTTAATCTGGCCATCCTCCTGTGTAGGTTCCTTGAAAGAATTTTCTAATTTATCCCATTCCCATGGCCTTTCCCAATAGCTCCTAAGATGTTTCTATTTCAAGTATTTATTCAGTTTCCTTTGGAAAGTTGTTATTGAAACTGGCCCTCTTGACAGTAAAATAAATATTCAAAAAATTCCAGTATATGTTGTTGATATTCACCCACCTGCTCAATTCACTGCCTCTGCTCTTCTAAGGAATGCTGAAGGGTCTTCAACCGGAAATGTTAACTCTGATTCTCTTCACGCAGACCTGCTGAATATTTCCAGCATTTTTTGTTTTCATTGATAAAGCCCAGAACTGTAAATGCTCTATTAACCACTTTCCCAACTTCCCCTGCCACATTCAATCATATGTGCCCAGGTACCTACAGATCTTTCTGTTTTTGCTTACCCTTTAGAACCACATCTTTTTTTCTGCATCACTTCTCCCTTTCCTTCCAATCAAAATGCATCACTTCACACTTCTCTGCATTAAACTCAATGCATGTGTCACAAATCTGCTCATTCTATCAGCCTGCTGCAATTGATCACTATCCTCTTCGCCATTCGCAATACTGCCAAGTTTTGAATCATCTCAAAACTTAGAAATTGTGATTTGCAACCCAAAGTCTAGGGCATTAATAGAGATCAAAAAGAGAAAATAAAAACAGAAAATGCTTGAATAGCTCAGAAAGTTCTATGCTATGGCAGGGAAACAGGTCTGAGACCCTTCATCAGAACTGAGAGAGAGAGGAAACAAGTTAGTCAGGCAGCACAGAAGGTGGAGGAGGGAATTGGGGTGGTACAAACAGAGTTCCTCTGATAGGGTGTAATACTGTGGCCATTAGGGAACAGTTAAACTCCTTTGACCATGTAATGTGTTGTTAATGTTGTAAAATCTGGGTAGTCCAGTGGAACATGCCCAGCAGTCCAGAATATAGAAACGAAGGAAAAAGGAAGACAGTTGACAGGCAAAAATGTCCAGTCCTGATACACACAGAAAGAAAGATCGAGTTATCTAAAGTTGTAGAACTCAATACTGAATCTATCGGCTGCAAAATGCCCAGATGAAAAATGAGGTGTCATTCCTTGTACTTGCATTGGGTATCATTGTAACTGTGGCTGTAAGTAGAGAGTTCAGAGTGGGAGTGGGATGGAGAATTAAAGTGGCAGGCAACTGGAAGCCCAGCATTACTCCTGCTGACTGAGTGCAGATTCTCTGCAAAGCAATCACTCAATCCACGTTCGGTTTCTCCAATGCAAAGCAGTCCCTAACATGATCCTAGGTGTGTGCCACTATTCATTTCCTCCAGTTCGAAAAAGAACAATTCACCAGAAGCCTCTGTTGCCTGTTACTTAGCGAGAGGAAATGGTTGGGGCAAGTACAATACTAACATTTAAAAGACACTTGAATAGATAGGAAAGGTTTAGAGGGATATGGGCCAAACACAGGCAAATGGCACTAGCTTAGATGGGCATCTTTGTTGGTTTTGACAAGTTGAGCTGAAGGACCTGTTTCGGTGCTGTATTATTAAGGGGCTTCCTTCCCTCCACCTTTGTATACCAACTATCTCCCCTCTACCTTTCAGTCCAGATGAAGAGTTTTGACCCGAAACATCGACTGTCCACTTCCCTCCATAGACACTGACTGACCTGCTGAGTTCCTCCAATTCTTTGTGTGAATACTTTGGGGGTACTTTCTGTAGATGGTCGGTGGGGGTTTAAGGACATGGCTCACCATCCTCCTCTTCCTTAGGGTAACTAGGAATGGGTAATACATGTTGGAACTGCCAGCAATGCTCTCATCCTATAAGTGAAAATTTAAAAAAACGTTGACATATTTCACATGTGGGTGACATGTACAATGATGGGAGAATAGCCACATGAATGACAGGAAAATGGAGGGTTATGTGGGAGAGAAGGGTTAGATAGATCGTAGAACAGGAAAAAATGTCGGCACAACATTGTGGGCCGAAGGGCCTGTACTGTGCTGTAATGTTCTATGTTCTAAGACACACACAGAACTCATCAGTAATTACACACAGGCAAAATAGAAAAAGAGGTGGTGGTGTTCTGTAAATAAAAGATAAGATCAATACAAGAAAGTGATATGAACTTGGATTAAAAGATCAAGATGTGGAATCAATTTGGATTGAGATAAGAGCATTGCACAATTTAAGTTATTTTCTGAATTAAAGGATAGTTTCCAGTATCTTGGTGAATGAATAAGGACAGGAATCTGATACATGATGTCAGAAGTGCTGGCTAATGAAAATATGATGAAACAAAACAGTTTAATTTTATTGGTTCCTTCCATGCTATTAGGAACAGGGAGACTCCTTTGATATTCTCTTAACTGAGCTAACAGCATTGGGGATTGCACAGATTTGAAGGACATTCATCAGAGACTTGATTATCTGTGAAATCAGGGTTCACTTATTGGAACCACTTTTACATAAGACAGAGGATTTCCAGTATGTAGTGTAGAAATTAACAGACAAACACACAAAGTTGCAGAGCTATCCAAAACTTTGGTGGAGGTATTTCCGACAAATGGAAGTACATGTGGTGACGCACCAGACAAAAGACAGGATAGCCAAAAGTACCAAGGTGGTTTAGATATTGCAAATATCATGGTTGCCAATATGAAAGTTCGAAACAGAAATGCTCCTGGCGTAGGAAAAAGAATGGTCAATGTCGACTGGAAAATCATTTCTACAAACTGTACACAATTCAGAGATTATTGCAAGTTCACAGAGCTGGCAAGCATGGAAGCAGGGTCAGATTCAGGGAGTAAGTAAAATACAATGTATCTCATGACAAAAAAGGATCAATTCTGTGGAAGGAACACTCACTAGGTGTACTTGTACCAAGATATTGACTCAAGGGCAACCAGTAATCTCAACCTGACCATACTTCGGCACTTCTTTGTTCTTGAATTACCACTGACAAAGGAGAGTGGTGGTGGTCCAGCGTCTGGAGATGAGCATCATTATCATGTGGAAATCACACCAATTCACACTCAAGGCCAATAGCCAATCTCCATTCTCCACTATACAAGAATTGTTTTTGCATTGCCATAGAGACAGGAGAGTTGTGGCAGTCCAATGTCTGGGTATGAGTATCATTATCACCTAGTTCTAGTTGGTTCTAGTTCATGCTCAATATCATCACCAATCTCTATTCTCCACTATTTAAGACTTGTGGAGGAAAGTTATGACCATGGAATAGCAATTAGCAGGCACACAGTCACATGCTTCATCATGTGGATGATGAGAAACTCACTGATAAAATTGTTTCATTATAATCTCACCATTGCATTTCTCCATCAGTGATGTTAATGTTTTGACTCTTCTAGAAGGTGAGGTGTTCAAGGATGGTGACTAAAGCTGTGTATATGCCTCAATGAGTGATGTTCACACCATTATGAATAGCATCTATTCACTCAGCTAGATGATAGCAGTCTCACCTGTTAGATGACTTGTCACATCATTGCAATCCATCATTTATTCAAAAATAGATGTGCGTGTAATGTCAAGGGCTTGTGGAAGGTCTCTTCCCATCACCAGGAAGAGCTTTGACATATTCCAGCTTTAAAGCTGTTGTCATCTGCCAGCTGGATACTTGACTGACTACAAGATGGAATCAACAGTCATAACTAAGTGCTTTGCTTTCTATATCAGTTGATATTGGTATGCATTTCACGGAAATTCATGTGATATTCCCCCTAAAGCCATCTTCCCCTCATTTGCAACATTGCTCATACTTAAAAACAAGTATTGACCCACACATTGACTGTGACCATGCTACTCTCTCCCCATTGGTCACTATTGCTATGACCCTGCAGCAGAATCCATGAAAGCAACTTCCAAAGGATTTAGTCTTACAAATATTGTTGTAAGATAAACCAGACATACAGTGATCTTGGTAACTATTCCCCCTGAGCTTCTCTCTACTGCCCGATTTCCATGTTCTCTTGCCTGTCCTCTTCAGTACTATCCCTTGAGCCAGTGGAAATATGCTCCCTTTCAGTGCTTGAGGCAACAGATGCGTATGACGATTGACTACAGTTAGCTCTTGACCTGGGTGGCCCAGTCTGGGACTGCACAGTTTTGGTAGAGAAGGAGCAGCCTGGACTAGTTGGCTGAGGGGCAACAGGGTGGACACCACAAGAATACCAGTGGTGGAGCATAAACATTGGTGTTCTGAGAAGGGAGATCAGATTCTTGCTGCACAGACCCACTGGAACTGCCCTGGGCTTGAGCATCAGTGGTTTTATAACTTGATGGAGGGCAGATCACACTGTTGATAGCTCTGCCCACACTGAGAGGGAGGGACCAGCACATTCTGAAAAACAAGGAAGTGTTCCAGGCTGCAGTCCAATTAAACAAAAATGTTGGATAAGGATTACTCCACATTTCTTGACATATCTTGCAGGCTGTCCAGCCAGACACAGAACCAAGCAACGTGATATCCACCTGCTTCTACTTCTTCCTATGGGCTGCCCTGATGCAGTCCTCATCTGGGTCCTCTGGAGCAGAACTGATATGTGGCTTCACCTTCCTGGGGGCAGTTCTGATGAAAGGTCTTTGACCTGAAACATCAAGTGGTTTCTCTCTCCACTGATGCTGCTTGACTGGCTGAGTTCTTCCAGCCTTACTGTTTCTGTTTCACTTTCTGGGGCATTAGTTGAGTTTAGATGTCACACCAACAACCCCAGCTTTTGTCTGGCTGCAGTCTACCTGTGCCTTACTGCACTCAGTACAGCTACTGTGTAGGTGATGGATTGAAATGACGTAGCATGATGTTTCACAGGAGTTCAATGAAGCTGACTTCGTCTAAGTGAAGGCAAGACATGCTATTCAGTATGTTGTAGGGATCATACAGGAAGGCATGTATAGAGCTTTAATCAACATGAGATGTCAGACTCTGAGCAAGTCTTTGGGAGCATCAGCTCCAATGATGCAATATATTTTCCCTCTTCCTTAACAGAGTTAGGCTACACAGCAGAGAAGTGGTGTGGACAGGTGTGATCCTGTTTGAATATGTGATGATAAAGGCAAAAGAACAACAATGATGGGTGAGTGGGAACTTACAAGATACGATAATGGGCAGACATGCAAAATATAGTCGAATGAGGGAAGACGGAAAATGAAAGGTGCATTCCTAAAAAATCTTGCAATGATTTCAGACATTCCACGTGCTCTGGCTCTGTGGTAGCAGAGCCAACAATCACAATAACACATTCCTCTATATGAATCATACACAGGAACTGGAAGGGCCCCTGCAACTTATGCGCCAAAGCCAATTCCTGGCTACCTTCAGCTCCAGGAAGAAGAGAAAATGGTAGTATCATCTCCTCCAGTGAATTCACTGCAGTTAGGTCTGTTGTATCTCATTGCTGGCATTGGTTCCTCTTGTAACTTCCTGCCATTGTTGCTAGATTTCTGCAGCAGAGGATGGGAGGGGAGATGGTGGTGCAAGATGTATCCTGGAACATCTGGGGTAAAGATCCTTCCTGTGGCTCTCTGCTCCTTTGACCAGGATGTCCAGTTCACTGTCACTAAATCTGAGGGTCTGTTCTCTGCCCACTGACAGATCTCTTGCAACAATTATTCAAAAAAGATGCAATTGTAGTCCTCCTCAAGGATTTTAAGTAGTGATGTGACTTAATGGGTAGTTCTCCTAGAAGAGTAGGAGCCCTGATGTTGTTCACCAATATTTCTGTTTCTCAGGGCATGTAGTGGTTACATTGCACTATCTGAGAAATCAATGCAGTAGGCATTTTCAATCTGATGAATGTGGTAGAAAACTGCATTCCAACAATACCAGGACAAACAACTTTGGGGTCCTGATGAGGCAGATTTTAACATGTGTTTTTGCCGAAAAAAACATTTCTCATCACTTGTTTCTTTGTTATAAAAGGGGTATTGAAATTCCAGAGAAACTGAAGAAAATATTTACAAAGGTAGCATGAGGATTAAGAGGAAACAGCAATAATGAAAAATTCAGCAAGCCAAAGCAATTTTCTTTAGAAAAGACAAACAGGAAATCTGGTAAAGTTGTGAAGTGGTTTAATGGGATGGATGTGGAGAAACTTTCTTCAAACATAGGTGAATCCAGACAAAGGATTCATATAAGATGACCACCAGCAGATCAAATAAAAAAAGGAATTTTTCCAATATGGAAAGTGACAAAAAAGCATGGAGTAGTTGAAGCTGATAACATCTCTGCATTTAAGTTAGGTCATCTGTCTGAGAATGTAACCAATTCCTTTAGACAGCCATAAAAGTCTGTGTGCCAATCCCACAGAATTTTATTTAGTGACACTTTGTCCACTTTGATTTTTTTTTTGTTGTTCATACATCAAATGTGGGAAGTGATTAAGCCAGTGAGGGTCCAGAAAAGATTCAGAGGAATGTTGCCAGAACTGGAGGGTCTGAGTTATAAGGAGAGATTGGAGAGGCTGGGATTGTTTTACTTAGAGTGAAGGAGGCTGAAGGGTGACGTTATTGAAGTTAATAAAATTATGAGGAGCATAGATAGGGTAGAAAGTCACAGTCTTTTTTCCCAGGGTAGAGGGCATAGATTTAAAGTGAGAGGGGAAAGATTTAAAGGAGATCTGAGGGGCAAGTTTTTCACACGGAGGGTGGTGGGGAAATGGAATGAGCTGCCAAAGGAGCTGGTAGAGGAAGGTTCAATTAGAACATCTAAAAAGACAGGTACATGGATAGGAAAGGTTTAGAAGGATATGAGCCAAATGCAGGCAAATGGGATTAGCCAAGCTAGGCATCTTTGTTGGCATAGGCAAGTTGGGCCAAAGGGCTGTTTCCATGTTACCTTATGAACCTATAAATCAATGACAAGACCATCATTTGTTTCCTTTCCATAATATTCCATGAAGGTGTGATGGGCCACTTTTGAATATGGTAAAGATATCCCCATAATGCAGTGAGAGAATTTCAGAATCAACTTAGGGATGGTGGACAAATGTCAGTGTAAATCCTGGCAGCATCTTGTGTGATATGCTGTGTACAAAAGGGAGAAGGGAATAGAAAGGTACAGGGCTGAGGAAGGTAGAAATAATGAGCGGAGGATGTATAGAGTAGAAATGAGAGCATAAATTCCACAGAAATAGATCAAAATTCCTGGAAGCATTTCATATATTGTTTTGTCATAAGGAGGCCATTTGGTCCACTGATTCTATGCCAGATATCAGAGCAATCTCATCAATTATGTTTTCCCTTTAATTGTCCCTGTAACCTACTATTTCACATGTCTATTAATAAAAAAACCCTCCCACCACCGATTCTCACACCAGTTAATTAAACTAGGGATAATTTACAGCTATCAATTAACCTAACAACCAGCAGCTATTTCAGATGTGGGAGGAAACCAGAGCACTTGGGGGAAAACCAGGGAGAACATGCAAACTTCATGCAGACAACACCAAAGGTCAGAATTGAACCCAAGTCATTGGAGCTGTGAGAGAGCTCATGATCCCCAGCACCACTGTGTTCACTGTGCCGCATGTTTTTGACATTAATGGCTAACCCCATTTTCCCTGAAACCATGCTATATCAAGGGCCAATAATCAAACAGGATGTTTTGCTTTCACAAGACTACAATCTCAAATACAGCCTGAGGTAAATAGTCACGGAATCATACAGCATGGAATCAGGACATTGGGCTCACCATGACTGTGGCGACCATCAAATACCCATCTATGCCAATCCCACTTTTCCATTTGCTTCCCCATAAACTTTCCTGCACTTGTCCTGACATCTACCTACACCAGGGCAATTTACAGTAGCAATTAATCTACCAATTGCATATGGGAGGAAACCAGAACAGCTGGAGAAAACCCACAAGGTCTCATGGAGAATGTGCAAATACCACAGACGTGTTTCTGGACAGCTTTACCCATGGAGGTCAGGGCCACAGTCACTTCCTAGACTCAGGATCATTACAAGTGCTGATCTCTGCCACATTTAAGTTTGCTGCTCATTGCTACATTTGGGAGGACATACAATAAATGAATAGTGCCGTCTGTAAGATGTTTGAGAATTGGTGCAAAAGGAAAATGCCACTAATAACTGAAACATGTATCATGGAGATGCAAGAGACTGCAGATGCTGTAATATGGAGCAAAAAACAAACTGCTGGGGGAACTGAGTAGGTCAAGGTTTCTTCCAGCAGTTTACTTTTTGCTCCAGATGACAACATCTGTGGTCTCTTGTGTATCTTGACCTGCTGAGTTCCACCAGCAGTTTGTTTCTTGCTTGAAATATGTGTCAGCTTGAACTGTGTGTGGGTTGGAGCATGAGTCTCAGTTTTGCATCAGGCAATGGGAAAAGTGAGACAGATTTGAGAGAATGAGATGATGACATATAATGTAAGTGCAAACAGAAGCAATGGTGGGTCACTGGCAAAAAACTTCTGGAAAAATTGAATGTGCTCACAACTCTTTGGGGAATAGATTTGGGAAGGGTGGTCCAAGAATTAGTGAGTTGGAAACACAGGGATCAGAGAATCAGGATTCCATAAAACAATGGATGATTGGTTGATCAACCATCTTAAAAGGGATGCTCCTGAATAGTTCATGGGCCTTTCCAACTTCAGACCCATGTATGTCTGGAACTTTGTTCTACTCATGGAGATACAAGAGCTGGTCTGAGGATTGACTTCAAACAGGCCTTGATACATTCTCTGTTTTATCAGAAGATAACGTGTTGATGAGTATAAAGTTAATTTTGCAAAACTGCACTCCCGGAATTGACCGTTTAAAACTAGAAAAATATTTGGGTCTGATCATGCCGAATGTGTCCCCTGCCCAGAATCACCACTTGCACTCAGCCCACAACCCCCAGATCAAAAGCTCCTACCCCTCCTCCTCTTCTCCCACCTGTTCTTAACCAATGCCACTGGCCCAAAGCACCTCAGACTCCAGTGGCTAAGTCTGAGGGCATCTGAGCATTGACAGGACCTCTGGTGATGCATTGAAGAAGCTCTGGCCCCAAAATGTCCTAGAAAGCTATTCCAGCTTTGTTGGCTATAAATGCTGTGAGGGGTTTTTAAATGGTGTTAAATGTCTCTCTCGTTAAAGCATTTAAACATACTTAAAATTGGAGTAAATATGTAAAGAGAAACCAACTATAGAAAACCAAACTAAAGCACTTGAAACAGTAAACCACAGTGAAATAATAAAAAAAAGCAATTTTGCCATTTAATCCACAGTCTTACAATAGTGCAGTGAGTCTGATCATATGTATGAGCAGCAGAGTTATTGCTGCTTAAACATACTCGATAAGCAGATCAGCCATTGAGATTTTGGCCCATCAGGAATTTAAATGCAGCCTCACTTAATTAGCCATCCAACACATGCATAATTATGGAGACTATACTGGTGGCTTGGATGTATATTGCCAATTTTTCATTATCATTGGGTAAAATTCCAGGTACTCCCTACTTTTAACCACTGTGGCTATACCTTCACCACATGGTCTATGGCTGTTCAATAAGATTCACCACCAACTTCTTAACAGAACTGGGAATGGGCAGCAATGGATGCACTTGATGTAAGACCATAAGATATATGAGCAGAATTAGGCCATTCAGTCCATCAAATATGCTCTGCCATTCAATCATGGCTGAGTTTTTTCAACCCCATTCTCCCACCTTCTCCCCATAACCTTTAATCCCCTTACCAATCAAAGCTGTTATTAACACTTGAGTTGCTGTCAGCTGTCAGAATTGAAGATACAATATGTATTAGCCTCAGAAGGGAAGGTAAACCAGTATTTCAAAAGCCTTCAGTTTGCTGAAGATTTAAGAATATATTCTGGACTGAATAGTAAATATTAATGATTGAGGGCTAATATAAAGTTGGCCAGTTCTAATGCTACAGAGTTGCTTGTTTGAGTTGTAAAATAACACATACAAAACTAATTAAAATGTTTAAATTACAATTCTAATTTTGCACATTCATAGATTCATACATCACAAGGGAATAATCTTAATTTGTATCACAAATTGGTGCAAATTATCATATTGAGAAACATGAGAAACAAGGAGTTGCATCTCTTTTGAAAACAAATTAAAGGAAACGTAGAAAAATAATGAGATCATCTTTAAATGTGGTTTCAGCTATGTTCAGTTATCGTATTATGGCAAAAAGAAATTTGCAAGGGAAAATATAAGACTTTCAGAAATGATTGGAAAACATATTGATTAAAATAATTTTAGACTGTCACGACTTTCAACAGGTTTTAACTGCAAGAAAACTTAACTTTCAAAGCTTTACTAAATGGATGTAGTGGACGTCAAATAATGGAGATAGCAGATTTGGGAAATGAAATTTTAATCTCAATAAATTAAACTTTATATCCCAATACACTTCTAATTCATAATCTATCACATGTGAATTTGACATACATACCTCATGTCCAAGGATTATGTGCAGAGGACCTACTTTCCTTTAAAAATTAGTGATACATAACGAATGAGTGGAGTGTCAGAGGAATGTGAAAATGATTTATAGATCTGTGCTGTCTCTGCATTCCTTCCCTCAGAAAGGAGTATTTGAAAAACATTGCCAAAAATTAGAAAACAAGCTGATTTTACTCTATAAGGCCATGTTTTCACAAGATTATTCATAGCATTGACAGCCTGAATGTAATGTTTTTCTGGTTCAATAGGGAACTCAAGTAACATTCCAAGTGCCTAACAAAAGGTAGTATGGAGGTCTACATCAGATTTCATTGCAGTAATCTTCATGGATATAAGCAAAAAGTAAGTATGTTGAGACAGATGGGAGGTCATGCTTTCCCACTGCATGAACACTGGACCAAAAGGAATATTCACCAAATCCCCCTTTTTTTTGAGCATCAGAATTTGGCTGAAGCTTAGTCTTCAGGACATAATTTTCACTTCCGCTACTCTATTCCTTGCTGACTTCAGAAAATGTGATGAGTTCTGTAAATATACATGCCTAGAAATTCAAATGTACATTTATTTTAACACTATGATTGAAAATGGGCATTTCCCAGAGTGAAACATAGTATTAACCATTTCTAGATTTTTTTACATCATTCCAAATATCCAATGGAGTAAGTTACGTTTGCATGGCTAATATAACTTCCACTTCTGACATATTAAGTGACATAGTTTCCCATCTAATGTTCCTTTTGGAGCATTCCAAGGAAAATTAGTCCAGGTTGTTTTGAGGAGTGAGGACCATTCCAGAATAATTGGGCTTTAATAGCGCTGAACTAGACATGGACCAAATTAAAATAAATTCTGTTACTTACTTTCTATCCCTCAATGCACCCAGCCATCAACCCCTAAGGAACCTTGCTATTGTATCACCCTAAATCATGTCAAGTCAAGTCAAGTCAAGTCAAGTCAAGTCAAGTCAAGTCAAGTCAAGTCAAGTCGTCAAGTCAAACTTGCTTGCAGCAGCATCACAGGCACGTAGATTCAAACAACATATAGAACATAAATCATACAGAAATTATATAAGACTCTGAAGAAAAAAGACATTGTAAAACAAGACAGGTTAGTGTTCTATTGCTGAGGTAGGATTAGGGTTGTGCAAGTCAGTTCAAGAACCTGATGCTTGCACGAAAGTAACTGTTCATGAACCTGATGGTGTGGGACCTCAGGCTTCCGCACCACCTGCCTGACGGTAGCAGCGAGAAGAAGGCATGACCTGGATGGTGGGGATCCTTGATGATAAATGCAGTCTTCTTGATGCAGTGTGTCATGAAAGTGCTGTCAATAGTGAAGAGGGATGTGACAGTGATGGACGGGGCTGTGTCCACATTCACCCTATTCACCAGCTCTGTCTCTGACCTCTCCAATTGCTCCTGCCCTCAACACTCCCATTACCCCTGGCTCCAATCCTTGAATTGTCCTTGACAAAATCTTTCCACTCCCATTGTGACCTAAAATAGACTGTCAGTAATTTTTTTTGCCAGGTAGCTCTGATAACTAATCAGATCTTGCCATTCTCACTTCATTCTTTGAAACGTCTTGTTCATGTTTTTCTTTCTATATAGAACATGTTACACTTATGTTGTGATTTTATCTTTCCAAGTATTGCCATCTGTTAGGTATGACATCTTCTGCCATTTAATTCATTGTACTTAAATAAAATGTGGAGCTCAGGCTTTCTGTGGCTGCATTGTTGTTTCCTTTAAATGTACCTAAGGGATCACATTAATGTATGGTAAAAAACAAAGGGCAAAAGCTTCACAAATTTGTAAAGTGGGAGCACAGAAGGAGTTACTCAGGCTCTAAACAGTGGCCCATATTTGAACAAGAGTTTGAGATGAACTTTGCAGAGAATAGAAAGCTTCCTTAAGCCAGCAATATCAGCTTTCGTATTGAACTCATACTGCACTAAAAGTGACAGACTAGTACTGAAAATCTCTGTTATCCAGTCTGTTGTATATTATGAGATTCAAGCAATCTGCACACTTGGAAGAGCTATAAGGTATTCAATAACTTCATCAGTGGTTCACTAACTTTGAATTTCTAATGCAGGAAGAAATATAGAACCATAGAACCATAGAACAATACAGCACAATACAGGCCCTTCGGCCCACCATGTTGTGCCACCCTTCAAACCACACCTAAGACTATCTAACCCCTTCCTCCCACATATCCTTCTACCTTAAATTCCTCCATATGCTTACCTAACAATCTCTTCAACTTGTCCAATGTATCAGCCTCCACCACCACCTCAGGCAGCGCATTCCATGCACCAACCACTCTCTGGGTGCAAAATCTCCCTCTGACATCTCCCTTGAACTTCCCACCCATTACCTTAAAGCCATGTCCTCTTGTTTTGAGCATTGGTGCCCTGGGAAAGAGACGCTGGCTGTCCACTCTATCTATTCCTCTCAATATCTTGTATACCTCTATCATGTCTCCCCTCATCCTCCTTCTCTCCAATGAGAACAGTCCTAGCTCCTTTAGTCTCTCCTCATAATGCATACTCTAATCCAGGCAGCATCCTGGTAAATCTCCTCTGCACCCTTTCCAATGCCTCCACATCCTTCCTAAAATGAGGCAACCAGAACTGGACACAGTACTCTAAGTGTGGCCTAACCAGAGTTTTGCAAAGCTGCATCATCACTTTGTGGCTCTTAAACTCGATCCCACAGCTTATGAAGGCTAACATCTCATAAGCTTTCTTAAATACCTGTGAGGCGACTTTCAGTGATCTGAGGATATTAACCCCCAGATCCCTCTGCTCCTCCACACTGCCCAGAATCTTGCCATTTACCTTGTACTCCGCCTTGGAGTTTGTCCTTCCAAAGTGTACCACCTCACACTTCTCTGGATTGAACTCCATTTGCTACTTGTCAGCCCAGCTCTGCATCCTATCAATATCCCTCTGCAAGCTTCAACAGCCCTCCACACTATCCACAACACCACCGATCTTTGTGTCATCTGCAAACTTGCTAACTCACCCTTCCACCTCCTCATCTAAGTCATTAATAAATATCACAAAAAGTAGAGGTCCCAGAACCGATCCTTGTGGGACACCACTAGTCACAGCCCTCCAATCCGAATGCACTCCCTCCACCACAACCCTCTGCTTTCTACAGGCAAGCCAATTCTGAATCCACACAGCCAAGCCTCCCTGGATCCCTTGGCCCCTGACCTTCTGAAGAAGCCTACCATGCGGAACCTTGTCAAACACCTTACTAAAATCCATGTAGACCACATCCACTGCACTATCTTCATCAATCTTCCTGGTCATCTCGTCAAAAAGCCCTATCAGGCTTGTGAGGCATGATCTTCCCTTCACAAAGCCATGCTGGCTGTCCCTAATCAGTCCATGATTCTCTAAATGCTCATAGATCCTATCTCTTAGAATCCTTTCTAACAGCTTACCCACCACAGACGTAAGGCTCACTGGTCTGTAATTCCCTGGACTATCCCTACTACCTTTCTTGAATAAGGGGACAACATTTGCCACCCTCCAATCCTCCAGTACCACTCCTGTGTGCAACGAGGACTCAAAGATCCTACCAATGGTTCAGCAATCTCCTCCCTTGCCTCACGAAGCAGCCTGGGGAATATTCCTTCAGGCCCCGGGGACTTATCTGTCCTAATATTTTCTAACAACTCCAACACATCCTCTCTCTTAATATCTATATACTCTAGAACGTTACTCTCACCAACACTGTCCTCAGCATCATCAAGACCCCTCTCCTTGGTGAATACTGAAGAGGTATTCATTGAGAACCTCACCCACTTCCACAGCTTCCAGGCACATTCTCCCACCTTTATCTTTAATCAGACCTACTTTTACCCTAGCCATCCTTCTGCTCTTCACATACGAGAAAAAAGCCTTGGGATTCTCCTTAACCCTACTCGCCAAAACCTTCTTGTGTCCCCTTCTCGCTTTCCTCAACCCTTTCTTAAGTTCCTTCCTTGCTACTCTATATTGGTATTGGTTTATTATTGTCACGTACCGAGATACAGTGAAAAACTTGTCTGACAAACCGATCTTACAGGTCAATTCATTACACAGTGCAGTTACATTAAGTTAGTACAGAGTGTATTGATGTAGCACAGGTAAAAAAAACAATAACAATACAGAGTAAAGTGTGACAGCTACAGAGAAAGTGCAGTGCAATAAGGTGCAAGGTCACAACAAGGTAGATCGTGAGGTCATGAGGTCATAGGTCATAGTCCATCTCATTGTATAAGGGAACTGTTCAATAGTCTTATCACTGTGGGGTAGAAGTTGTCCTTAAATCTGGTGGTACGTGCCCTCAGGCTCCTTTATCTTCTACCTGATGGAAGAGGAGAGAAGAGGGAATGACCTGGGTGAGTGAGGTCTTTGATTATGCTGGCTGCTACATCAAGACAACGAGAGGTAAAGACAGAGTCCAAAGAGGGGAGACTGGTGTCCGTAATGCACTGGGTTGTATCCACAACTCTCTGCAGCTTCTTGTGGTCTTGGGCAGAGCAGTTGCCATACCAAACCATGATATATCCAGATAGAAGTTGGTGAGAGTCAAAGGGGACAAACCAAATTTCTTTAGCCTCCTGAGGAAGTAGAGGTGCTGGTGAGCTTTCTTGGCCATGGCATCCACGTAGTTTGTCCAGGACAGGTTGTTGGTGATGTTCATTCCCAGGAACTTGAAGCTGTCAACCCTCTCGACCTCAGCACCATTGATGTAGACAGGTGCATGTACACCACCCCCTTTCCTGAAGTCAATGACCAGCACTTTTGTTTTGTTGACATTGAGGGAAGGGTTGTTGTCATGACACCATTCCACTAAGCTCTCTATCTCCTTGCCGTACTCCAACTCATCACTGTTTGAGATATGGCCTACAACGGTGGTATCATCTGCAAAGTTGTAGATGGAGTTAGAGCAGAATCTGGCCAAACAGTCATGAGTGTATAGGGAGTAGAGTAGAGGGCTGAGGATGCAGCCTTGAGGTGCACCAGTGTTGAGAATAATCGTGCCGGAGGAATTGCTGCCTATCATCACTGATTGCGGTCTGTTTGTTAGAAAGTCAAGGATCCAGTTACAGAGGGAGATGTTGAGTCCTAGGTCTCGGAGTTTGGTGACAAGCTTGCTTGGTATTATTGTATTGAAGGCAGAGCTGTAGTCAATAAACAATAGTCTAACGTAAGTGTCTTTACTGTCCAGATGCTCCAGAGCTGAGTGAAGGGCCAGGGAGACGTCATCCGCTGCAGACCTGTTTCAGCAATAGGCGAATTGCAATGGGTCCAAGTTGTCTGGTAAGCTGGCTATATTCCTCACGAGCCCTGTCCGATCCTTGCTGCTTACACCTTATGTATGCTGCTGCCTTCTTCCTAACTAGTTGTTCCACCTCTCTCGTCACCCACAGTTCCTTCACCCTACCACTCCTTCTCAGCCTCACCGGGACAAATTTATCCCTAACATCCGGCAAAATATCCCTGAACATTGACCACATCGCCATAGTACATTTCCCTTCAAAAGTGTCACCCCAATTTACACTCCCAAGTTCTCGCCTTATAGCCTCATAATTCGCCTTTCCCCAATTAAATATCTTCCCATCCCCTTTGCTCCTATCCTTGTCCATGACAACTCTAAAGGTTATGGAGCAATAGTCATTGTCCCCCAAATGCTCACCCACTGATAGATCTGTCACCTGTCCCAGTTCCTTACCTAGAACTAGATCTAATATGGCATTCCCTCTAGTCAGCCTGTCAACATACTGTGTCAGGAATCCTTCCTGGACACACCTAACAAACTGCGCCCCGTCTAAACCCTTGGCACTAAATAGGTGCCAATCAATATTTGGAAAGTTGAAGTCTCCCATTATAATAACCCTGTTATTTTCACATCTTTCCAAAAACTGCCTCCCAATCTGCTCCTCAGTATCCCTACTGCTACCGGGGCGGGGGGGCCTATAGAATATTCCCAGGAGGGTAACTGCCCCTATCTTGTTCCTAACTTCCACCTGTATTGACTCTAGAGAGGATCCTTCTACATTATCTACCTTTTCTGCAGCTGTAGCAGTGTCCCTGACCAGTATTGCCACACCTCCGCCTCTTGTCTCCCCCTCCTTATCCGTTTTAATACACTGAAAACCAGGAATATTCAATATCCATTCCTGCCCTGATGTCAGCCATGTCTCTGTAATAGCCACAATATCATAGTCCCATGTCCCAAGCTCTCAGTTCATTTCCCCTATTCCTGATGCTTCTCGCATTTAAATAAATGCATTTTAGCCCATCCACCTTACTACTTTTATAGCCTGCTTCTCCTTCCTCAAAGCCTCTCTACCTGTCAGATCTGACTTTTCCCTATCCCCTCCTTCCTCTGACCTACTCCTCCTGTTCCCTTCCCCCTCGCCATCTAGTTTAAACCCTCCAGAACCACCCCAACAAACCTGGCCGCAAGGATATTGGCCCCCCTCAGGTTCAGGTGTAACCCATCCTCTCTGTACAGGTCCCACCTTCCCCAGAAGAGATCCCAATGATCCAAAAATCTAAAACCCTCCCTCCTGCACCAACTTCTCAGCCACGCATTTATCTGCCATCTCCTCCTATTCCTACCTTCACTATCGCGTGGCACTGGCAGCAATCCCGTGATCGCTACCCTCGAGGTCCTGTTCTTCAGCCTTCTGCCTAGCTTGCTAAACTCACTTTTCAGGACCTCATCCCTCTTCCCACCTATGTTGTTGGTACCAACATGAACCACGACTTCTGGCTGTTCTCCCTCCCACTCTAGAATCCTATGGACCTGATTAGTGACATCCCGGACCCTGGCAACTGGGAGGCAACATACAATCTGGGATTCATGCTCACTGCCACAGAATCTCCTATCTGTTTCCCTGACTATCGAGTCCCCTATCACTACTGCCCTCCTCTTTTCCTCCCTTCCCTTCTGAGCAGCAGGACCAGTCCCAGTGCCATAGACCTGGCTACTGTTGCTAGGCCCTGGCAGGTCATCTCCCTCAACAGCCTCCAAAGTGGAAAAACTGAGGAAAACAACCTCCGGGGTCCTCTGCTCTATCTGCCTGATTGTTTTCTTTTTCCTTTTCCCTCCCCTGACAGTCACCATTCTATCTACTTTCTGGACTCCAGTAGTACCTGCTCTAAGGGGGGGTGACCATCTCCTTATGTACAGTATCTACATAACTCTCCCCCTCCCTGCCTTGCCCCTTTAAGCCGAAGACCCTTAAGCCAAAGACCACTCTGCTCCCTCTCACTCCACTGCCCACTCCGACGCTGCCCGCTGGATATGGCGTTTTGCTTTTTAAACTGCCCACGACTTTAGATAAAAATCCTTGCCCTATTGTGTTGAAGTGTATTGATGTAGCAACACACAAACAGTATAGCAAAATATATATAGATAATAACATCTCTGCACCTCCTTGCAACCCAACTTACACTGAGAATATGAATCAAACCAGGAGCTGAGTGGCAGCAAGACTAACTAAAGGCCCACTGGTGTCTCAGTTGGAGGATTCTAGGTGTGGAGGAGTCAAAATGAGAAATCTATTTTCGGTTTAAGAAAAAAAATGACATCCAAACACTAAAATATTTCACCTTGTTTGAATTTTATCCAAACTTTGTCAAATACATTTAATTTCCTGTGGAGCCCATTGTTGCGACTGTGAATGAGCCACATAGAGACTGGAGCTGTAGATGTAAACAGCCTTTATTCAGCATAACAAGCAGGCATTTTGGAAGGACCTCTCTCTTGGAAACTATCTGGAGAATCTCTCTGAACTCAAAAGTACATTGAGATTTTATATTCTTTCAGCACAAAGATAACACAAGTGATTAAATACAGTTTCAATAGTCACAATTACAGTTTCTGTCAACATTTGAGGTGTAGACATACGGCTCTGTAGAATTACATATTTACAATGGGAGCATTTCCCAACTGACAAGTAGACCTCTGCATATTCAACCAGCTTTGTTGTGAATCCAGACACCCAAAACAGCCTTCTTTTACCGCTGCTCTGAAAAATGGCTCTCTGCAGACAATGGTGTATATTCATGCAACTGTCCTTGTCTTAGATTTAAGAGTAGTTCTTATTTGCGTTAACCAGCTGCTGTCCCTGAAACTCCTGAAAGTATCCCATGGCTAACAATTCCTAAGATCCATGGGGAAAATAATAAAACAGAAAATGCTGGAAATACTCTGCTGTTCAGGCAGCATCTGTGGAGAAAGAAACAAAGTTAACCATTGAGGTTGATTGTCAAAGGAAAATATGTAGCCCAGACTGGGGCATGGTTGTGGAGTTGGTAGAGTGCCAGTGAAGGTTGATTTTACAGGATTGGGGCTTGAGGATGGTTTGCTTATTGGAGGATTGGGGGTTACTGGAGGCTTCAAACAAATCAAGGCCTTGGGAATAAGGGTGGAGAGGCCTGACCATCTGAGAATTGGGCCCAGGAGATCTTGGGAGCAATTGTTTGTGTATTAATGACATTCTTTTATTACCTTTGTCTACAGATTGCCTGCAATATATTCACTGTGCAATATAAATAAAGAATAAATAGAAAAATAACAGCAAGCTAACCTTGGCAGGATCTCTTCTCCTCTGTCACCAATGGAAATGACAGCAACATGAAAATCAATAAAACAGTAAAAGTTAAAATGTGAAATGAAAACAGAAAATGTTGGAAATACTCAGCAGGTCAGGCACGCCTGTGGAAAGAGAAACAGGGATAATGTTTCAGGCTGAAGTCTATTTGTCAGAAATGGGATAGAAATCAAGTGAGTTTTAAGTTGCAGATAGGGTGGGAGAGGGATAGATAGCACAGATGAAATATCCTTGATGGGGTGAGACAAGGCTTGCTATGGATTAGCTGTTAATAAACTCATCTAGTTAATGACAACAGTAGGAGGGGGAGGACACAAAGGAAGATGAAAACTGAAATGTAAGAAACGGCTAGCAGGTCAGGCCCAGCTGAGAGAGAAGAGAAAACAAATGCTGCACATACAGCAGGAATGGCCAATTCATGTACAAACAGAGAAAGCAGGTCTGGTGAAGTTGTAGAATTTCATGCTATCTGGAACAATGCAACACTCCCAGGCAGAAAATGAGGTACATATATGGGTCCCCATCATAATAGGTTTTGGACAGAAATAGATGGGGAGTGAAATGGGCAATTAAAGGTGCAGGCAACAGGAAGCTCAGAGTCACCTCTGCAGACTGAACATGGATGCTTCAAAATGCAGGGGTTGCACACCTTATGGTTGCATAGGAAAGTGACCTGAGAAGGGGATGTTTCCAACACCAGATACATCTTTCCTTCCTCCCACTTCACACTCCCTGTTAAACATTCTGAAGGGATTTTTCCCTTAATGGCTCCCTGGTCTGCCCTTCCATCTCCAAGAACCACTCCACTTCTCACAGCAACTACAGAAGGTGCAACACTTGTCCTTTCACCTTTTCTCTTCCCACTATCTGGAGACATAAACAGTCCTTCCAGCTGAAGCAGCAAATCACTTGCACTTCTTCCAATTTAGTGTTCTATATTTGGTGCTCACAATATGTCCTTATCTACATTGGAGAAGCCAAATGCAGATTGGGTTACTGCTTCTGACAGTAGCAGGAGTACAGATCATGACAATTTCCAGGTTGAATGGCAACTGAACCCCGGGTCAATAATTTTCTGACTGAAATAGGATTATCACGTGAAACAAACTTCAGACAAAGCAACATTAGTCTTTTTGCAAAATGGCTTCCTCTGCACTTTTGGAATTGATGAGGCTCCAACTACTTTGTTCACAGCATGAGATACAAGATAACAAAAAGTTGGCCCTTTAGACTTCAATGGATCTTCACAAAGGCTTTCCCCTCTATGATAACAGATCATTGGTTCCAACAGTGTTTTTATTGCTGTTGATGGAGGTTAAGAGCAAAAAATATTGCTATTGACCTTGGCTTGGTTGCTTGTCATATTGTAATAACAGGAAATGGAATAGTCGTTAATGACTTGTTTTCTCTTTGATTGGCCAACTTTCCTCAATACAAAATATATCAGTGCAATGTACTCTGCCTCTGAAATTGATTCTACCTACTTTAACAGAGTGAATTTCAGAGCCAGAATAAATTGTGTTCATGCAACAATACTGTCCAGGAATGCATTGCTAAGCAATCACTTTCAATTTATGATACTGATGTGAAACATTTATGTTTATTATGTAATTCACTATTACATCATTTTGTACAAGGCTGTGAAAACCTTAATTTTGACAAGTGTTGACATGGCCATTAAAAACTTTGATCTTTTTCAACGATTCCAAATTAAGGTTCAGATTTAACACAAGTCAATCAAGGAGAAAGCAACAAAGAAGTAAAAGTAATTACCCCTATTGCTGCTTGAAGAAGCAGTGTGACTTACATCAAATGATTAAGCTGAGGCATGGACTGCAAAAGACAGGACATTATACAAGACTTTTATAAATCACATGTTAGGTCACATGTGGAATTTCTGTTCATTTCTGGGAATTTAGAAAGTGAAAACCTTCGAGAGAATGCAATGGAAATTTACTGGTGAGGAGCATAGAACATAGAACAGTACAGAACTGGACAGACCATTCGGTCCATGATGTTGTGCCAATCTTGATGCCAATTTATACTAAATGTCCTCCTCCTGTTTATTATCCATATCCCTCCATTCTTTTTATATTCATGTGTTGATCTAAAAGCCTCTTAAACTCCATCAAACTGCCTGCTTCCACCAGTACCCCTGGTAACCCATTCCAGGCACCTATCACTCTCTGAGTAAAAAAAATTAACCCCCACATCACCTTTAAACCACTTCCCCCCCACCCTGCCTCCAGACTTAAAATCATGTCCTCTGGTGTTTGACATTTCTACCCTGGGGAACAGATTCTGACTGTCTACCTATGCCTCTCATAATTTAAAAAAACCTCTATCAGGTCTCCCCTCAGCTTCCAACACTCCAGAGAAAATAACCCAAGTTTGTCCATCCTATCCTTATTGCTCATACCCTCTAATCCAGGCAGCATCCTGGTGAACCTCTTCTTCACCTTTTCCACAATCTCCACATCCTTCCAACCAGAACTGCACACAATATTCCAAGTGTGGTCTGACTAAAGTTTTTTTCTAGCTGCAGCATGACTTCCTTACCCTTGTACTCAACACTCCTACAAATGAAGGCAAGCATTCCACTGCCTGCTAAACCTGTGCTAGGTTAGAATTCTGAGGATCCAATGACTCCATTCATTTGAATGGAAAGGAATGACTGCAAAGGAGAGAGATGAGTACCACAAATTTACATTTTAATTAACTGTTAACTGATATATAATCGTGTTCTAGTGTTTTACATTTTAAAATATTTTTGAATATTTCAACATGCTTAAAAACTTTTAAATTGATAGAATGCCTGAGTGCGTCCTAATTAGCTGTTAAAGCAGCTTAGTGGATGGAGGACACAAGGAAACAGGAGCAGGAGTAGCCACCCGGTCCTTTAAGCCTGTTCCACCACTCAATGTGATCCATACCTGATCTGCCCCAAGTCTCAGTTCCTCTTCTCTGCCAATTCCACAGAGCTCTCAATTTGTTGATCTTTCAAAAATGTACATGCTTCCTCTTTCCATTCCTTCAGTGATCTAACTTCCACAATCCTCTGGGTTGGAGAATTCTGAAGGGAGGAATTCTGTTGTACCTTAGTATTAAGTGACAAGTGCCTTGAAACTTTATCCCCTTGTTTGAGACTCTCTCAAACACTGGAAACATCTCAACATCCAACCTCTCATGGTTCATTGGGATTTTACATGTTTCAATAAGATCTCTCCTCATTCTTCTAAACTGCAAAGATTATATATCCAACTTCTTTGGCTGTTCATAATCATCCCAGGAATTGGCTCTTTCTGTACTGCCTCCAATATCCTTTCTTAAATAAGGGGACCAAAACCATACACAGTCCTCCAGGTGCTGCCTCACTGATCTCCTGAACAATTATAACAATAGTTCTTCATTTTATAAATAAAACTCTCCAGCAATAAATGCCAATATGCCATTTTCCTTCTTAGCTATTTACTACACCTGCATGCATTGCTTTGTATGCTATTAATTTGTAATTTCACTTCATTTTTTAAAATCTTTATTAGTCACGTACATAGAAATACACAGTAAAATACATCTTTTGTGTAGTGTTCTGGGGGCAGCCCGCAAGTGTTGCCCCGCTTCCGGTGCCAACATAGTATGCCCACAGCTTCCGAATTTGTACGTCTTTGGAAAGTGAGAGGAAAGTGGAGTACCCAGAGGAAATTCCCCATGTCTGCATGCCTTCATTTCAATCACCATCTGACTTCTGATTCCTTGTATCGAAGTGCATGACCTCACACTTTCCCACATTAAGCTCAATTAGCTAAGATTTTGCCCACCAACTCAACCTGTCTGTAACTTAAATTTCCTCATTGTAGCATCCCTCCCACCTATTTTCATATCATCAAGGTTGGACACTTTACACACCACCCCCTCCTCCAGGTCATTAATATAATTTGTAAATAATTGAAGTCTAAGAACTGATCCTGTCTACCCATAACCAGTCTTCAGTCTTTGCTAACACACTTCCCTAATACTGTGAACTCTTGTACATCAGCCTTTCATCAAATACCTTCTGGAAATTCCTCTATCAATTCCGCTTGTTAATTTTTTGGAAAGTCAAGTAAATTTGATTTAACTTTCATGAGACCATATTGACTTGGTTGATTGCATCAAGCTTCTCTGAGTGACTCATTATTTCTTCCTTGATTTTAGACTCCATCACCTTGCCAACAAAACAGGTTAATCCAACTGGCCTATCGTTTCCCATTTTTAGTCTCCCTCCCTTCATGAACAAAGGAGTTCCAAATGCAGTGTTCCAATCTGCTGATACCCTCCCTGAACTCAGTGAGTTTTGAAAAACTTCAATCAATCTATATTTCTGTAGCCATTTCCTTTAAAACCCAACAGATCCTGTCTGCCTTTAGTCCCATTAGTTCTTCCAAAACTTTGTCCCTGGTGATTGAGACTATTGGAAGTTCTTCCATGTGATTTGAAATCAGCCCACCCTTTGTCTTTGGAATATTTATACTATCCACTATGATGAAGACTGATACAAAATATCTGCTACTTCCATGTTTCCCATTATTATTTCCCCAGTCTTATTTTCCAGCAGTCCCACAGTTACCCTAGCTATCCTCTTTTTATTCATTCATAGAAGCTCTTAACGTTTGTTTTAATATAACTTGCCAGTTTTGTCTCATATTTTCTTATTAGTTTTTTTTAGTTCTCTGCTGCTGGTTCCTGAAAAATTCCATTGGTCTACCACTAGCATTTACTACTTGTAAGTTCTAGTTTTTGACTTAATACTTTCCTTAACCTCTTGTTCATCTTTGTCCTGGGATCCTACTTTCTGATTAGGATCAATTTCTCCTGAACATTATGAAATAGTTTTTTAAATATTATGACACAGTTCATTCGTTGACCTTTCCTTTAACCAATTTTCCCAGTCCACTCTGGATAATTCTTTATTTATACCTTTGTAATTGCCTTTATTTAAGTGGAGGACACTGATTTTCGACCTAAGGTGTTCAATCTCAAACTGCATCTGAAATTTTACCCTGCTATGATCACTGCTCCCTAGAGTGTCCCTGATTAATCCATCTCATTACACATGACTAAATCTAAAACAAACTGTCCTGGGTAGGTTCCGTAACTTATTTCTCTAAGAAATGATCACTGATGAACTCTACAAATTCCTCCTCCACAGCATTCTTGCCAGTTTGATTAATTCAATAAATATGCAGATTAAACTCACTCATGACAATTGTGGTTCCCTTCTTACGTGGTTTTAATATTTCCCCATTGATTCTTTGTCCTATCAAGACACTTAGGGGACAGACCTGTGTCTTCTTTTCCCTGTTCCCTAAGATAAGATATTTTTATTAATCACATGAACACACAGTGAAATGCATCTTTTGCATAGAGTGTTCTGGGGGCAGCCCGCAAGTGTCACCACACTTCCGGTGCCAACATAGCACGCCCACAACTTCCTAACCTGTACATTTTTGGAAAGTGGGAGGAAACCAGAGCACCTGAGGAAACCCACGTAGACATTATCTCCACCCAAACCTATGATACATCATGATCCACTGCAAATATATCACCATTCATTGCAGTACAGATACCTTCCTTGGCTAATAATGCTACCCTCACTTTTTTCCCCTTTTACCTATTCATGGATGTCACACTTCAGCACTAATAAGCAAGAACAAAACTGTGACTGGGCCTCCTCTCTGACTCAGCTCACTAACCATCCACCTGACTGGCACCAATATCAGACTGTCCAACCAAAGGCAACTCACCAAAGCTCATCTGTCAAGTTCTGCCATTTATGTCTGGAAGGGGCAAAAAACCAATGTGCTGGAGGAACTCAACAGGTCATGCAACATCTGTGGGAGGAAAGAAACTGTTGATGTTTCGGTTCAAACCCCTGCATCAGGATTGAGAGTGGAGAGATGAGATGGCCAGCAATTTCTTTCCTCCCACAGATGCTGCATGACTTGCTGAGTTACTGCAGCACATTGTTTGTTGCTCTAGCTTCCAGCATCTGTAGTCTCTTGTGTCTCCATATGTCTGGAAGGATCTGCATTTTACAAGGCCTTACCAAACTGGAAACTGCTTGAGGTTCTCTTCTCCAATTAAGGATCCTGCTTTGGAGAGGGTGCAGAAGAGGTTTACCAGGATGCTGCCTGGATTAGAGGGTATGAGCTATAACGAGTGGTTGGACAAACTTTTATTATTTTCTCTGGAGCATTGGAGACTGAGGGAAGACCTGACAGAAGCTGATAAAATCATGAGAAGCATAGATAAGGTAGATAGATAGTCAGAATCTTTTTCCTCAAGTAGAAATATCAAATACTGGAAGACATGCATTTAAGGTGAGAGGGGGAAAGGTTAAAGGAAATGTGAGGGGGCACGTTTTTTACACAGGGACTGGTAAGTGCCTGGAATGGGCTGCCAGGGGTAAAGTTGGAAGCAGATACAATAGTGACGTTGAAAAGGCTGTTAGATAGCTCATGGAAATGCAGCGAATGGAAGAGATTTAATTTAGTTTGGCATCGTGTTCGGTGCAGACACTGTGGACTGAAGGGCCTGTTCCTGTGCTGTACACTTCTATGTTTGATGTAAGTGCAAACCCTGAAGCTTGGGGAGCTGCAAGCATGAGCAGCGCACACTGGAAGGAGATTTTGGATCAATAACCTTGCTTCTCCCATTGACAGTGACTCCAGACAACCTTTGGTTCTTTTATTCGGTCCATGTGACTGAGCAATGGTTCCAGCTTTCCTGCTAGTGCAGTATGCCAGTGACAGTCCTTGTGTTATACTTATGGCGTATGTCTACTCTGAGCACCCAGAGGGACTCCACTACCAGAGAGAGCAGATGATATGTGATCACACTAGGTACAATTCCAGTATCTAGGAAGAAATTAGAATTATTTTATTTAATGCCAGTCCATAGTTACCCTTACATTTGATCAGAATGAGTAACAGTGTCTACTGGGAGACAAGGGAACCCTCCAATATAGTTGCCAACTTTCTGTTCCAACAATAGGGGCCAGACTTTGGATGGGGCTTGGAGCGGATAGGTTCTTGAAGTGGGCAGGGCCACAACAACCCCACAGCTCAATGTCTCCTATAACTCAGGACATTGTCTAAAATGATGTTACATCAAAAAGAGAAGTGAAAATATAATGTAAGATCAGCCAGTTACATATTCCTGAAATTTGACCACTTAACTCTAAATGCAGCACTCTAGACTGTCAGAAGAGATACTTAGAGGCTTAGGGATTATGCGAAAAGTTAGCTGTTCTCACTAATCTCTGAAAGTAAACATTTGCCTTCTGCTAGGTTAGGAAGATGGACACATTTCCTCCCCATCCAATCTCAAAAGACATTCTTCCTCATGGCTTCAAGGTCAGAGACAGATTTTGGACATGAGTAAAATTTGAAGGATCCTGGTCAGGGATGGAAATTCAACAAATCTTTACTATCTTACTTGGACAGATCTTTAAACAAGAACCTCAAAATTCCCATTAATATGAACAAAACACTTGCCAATATGGTCCATGCTGACTGGGCCTGACATTGCCCAGGAGTTAAGTCTGACACTGCCCCGGGAGTCAGGTCTGACACTGCCTAAGGAGACAATTCTGACACTGTGTGGGAGTCAGGTATGACACTGCCCGGGGAGTCAGGACTGACACTGCACGGGGTGTCAGGTGTGACACCACCCGGGGAGTCAGATCTGACACTGCCCGGGACTCAGGTCTGACACAGTGTGGGAGTCAGGTCTGACACTGCCCGAAAAGTCAGGTCTGACACTGTGTGGAGACAGGTCTGACACTGCCCAGGGAGTCAATTCTGACACTGTGTGAGAGGCAGGACTGAAACAGTGTAGGAGTCAGGTCTGACACTGTCTGATGAGTCAGGTCTGACACTGAGTGGGAGTCAGGTCTGCGACTGTGTGGGAGTGAGGTCTGACAATGTACGGGGAGTCAGGTACAAAACTGCCCGGGAGTCAGGTCTGACACTGCCTGGGGAGTCAATTCTGACACTGTGTGAGAGGCAGGACTGAAACAGTGTAGGAGTCAGGTCTGACACTGTCTGATGAGTCAGGTCTGACACTGAGTGGGAGTCAGGTCTGCGACTGTGTGGGAGTGAGGTCTGACAATGTACGGGGAGTCAGGTACAAAACTGCCCAGGGAGTCAGGTCTGACACTGTGTGGGAGTCAGGTATGACACTGCCCGGGAGTCAGGTCGGATTCTGCCCGGGAGTCAGTTCTGACACAGTCAGGTCTGGCACTGCCTGAGGAGTCAGGTCTGACACTGTGTGGGAGCCAAGTCTGACACTGCCCGGGGAGTCAGGTCTGGCACTGTCCGGGAGTCAGGTATGACATTGCACAGGGAGTAAGTTCTGACAATGCCCGGGTAGTCAGGTCTGACAATCTGTGGGAGTCAGTTCTGACACTGTCCGAGAGTCATGTCTGACACTTCCCGGGGAGTCAGGACTGACACAATCCGGGCAGTCAGCTCATACACTGTGTGGACTTCAGGTCTGACACTGCATGGGGAGTCAGGTCTGAAACAGACTGGGCAGTCAGGTCATACACTGTGTGGGAGTCAGGACTGACACTGAGTGGGATGCAGGTTTGACACTGGCCGGGTGTCAGCTCTGACACTGCCCGTGGAGTCAGGTCTGACATGGCCGGGGTTTCAGGTCTGAGACAAGCCAGGGAGTCAGGTATGACACTCTGTGGAAGTCAGGTCTGACACTGCCCGTGGAGTCGGGTCTGACACTGCTGGGGAAGTCAGGTCTGTCACTGCCCTGGGAGTCATGTCTGACACTGTGTGCGGGACAGGTCTGACACAGCATGGGGATTCAGGAATGACACTGCCCAGGGAGTCAGGTCTGACACTGTGTGGGATTTAGGTCTGACATGGCCCGGGAAGTCAAGTGTGACACTGTGTGGGGTGTCAGGTCTGGCAGTGCCCGAGGAGTCAGGTCTGAAACTGCCCAGGGAGTTAGATCTGACACTGTGGGAGTCAGGTCTGACACTGTGTGGGGGTCAGGTTTGACATTACCCGGGGGAGTCAGGTCTGACATTGCCCTGGATGTCAGGTCTGACACTGTGTGGGGAATCAGGTCTGACACTGCCTGGGGGGTCAGGTCTGACACTCTGTGGGAGTCAGTTCAGACATTGCCCAGGGAGTCAGTTGTGAAAGAGCCCAGGGAGTCAGGTCTGCACTGCGCGGGGAGTCAGGTCTGACACTGCGCAGGTAGTCAGGTCATACACTGTGTGGGATTCAGTTCTGACACTGCCGGGGAGTCAGGTCTCAAACTGCCCAGGGAGTCAGGTCTGAAACTGCCCAGGGAGTCAGGTCTGACATTGTACGGGGTGTAAATTCTGACACTGACCGGGGAGTCAGGTCGGAGATCGCCCAGGGAGTCAGGTCTGACACAGTGTGGGAGTCAGGTCTGACACTGTCCGGGGAATCAGGTCTGACACTGTGTGGGAGTCAGGTCTGACACTCTGCTTGAGTCAGGATTGACACTACCCGGGAGTCAGGTCTGACACTGCCCTCGAAATCAGGTCTGACACTCTGTGAAAAGTCGCATCTGACACTGCCCAGGGAGTCATGCCTGACACAGCCTGGGGAGTCAGGTCTGATACTGAGTGAGAGTCAGTTCAGACACTGCCCTGGGAGTCAGATCATACACTGTGTGGGATTCAGTTCTGACACTGTCCGGGGAGTCTTGTCTGACACTGCCCAGTGAGTCAGGTCTGACACTGCACGGGAGTCAGGTCTGACACTGCACGGGGAGTCAGGTCTAACACTGTGTGTGAGTCAGAACTGACACTACGTGGGCTGCGGGTTTGACACTGCCCGGGAAGTCTTGTCTGACACTGCCCGGGGAGTCAGGTCTGACACTGAGCGGGGAATCAGGTCAGACACTACCCAGGGTGTGAGGTCTGATACAGCCAGGTGAGTCAGGTCTGACACTGCTTGGCAGTCAGGTCTGACTCTGCCCAGGGAGTCAGGTCTGACACTGCCCAGGGAGTCAGGTCTGAAATTCTGTGGGAGTCAGGTCTGACACTGCCCAGGTAGTCAGGTCTGACACTGCCTGGGAGTTAGGTCTGAAATTCTGTGGGAGTCAGGTCTGACACTGCCCGGGGAGTCAGGTCATAAACTGTGTGGGATTCAGGTCTGACACTGCCCGGGGAGTCAGGTCTGACACTGTGTGTGAGTCAGGTCTGAAAATGTGTGGGAGTCAGGACTGACACTACCTGGGGAAACAGGTCTGACACTGCCGGGGATTCTGTTCTGACAGTGTGTGGGATTCATGTCCGACAATGTGTGGGTGTCAGGTTTGTCACCGTGTGGGTGTCAATTCTGACACTGTGTAGGAGGCAAGTCTGACACTGCCCAGGTAGTTAAGTCTGACACTGCCCGGGGAGTCAGGTCTGTCACTACCTGGGAGTCCGCTCTGAAACTGTGCGAAGAGTCAGGTCTGACACTGCCCGGGGAGTCAGGTCTGACACTGTGTGGGAGTCATTTCAGACACTGTGCGGGAAGTCAGGTCTGACACTGTGTTGGTGTCAGGTCTGACAGTGCCCAGGGAGTCACGTCTGACACTGCATTGGGAGTCAGGTCTGGCAATGTGTGGGAGTCAGGTCTGACACTGCCAGGAGAGACAGGTCTGAAACGGCCCAGTGAGTCCGGTCTGACACCGACCGGGGAGTCAGTTCAGACGTTGTGTGAGATTCACGCCTGACACTGCACGGGGACACTTGTCTGTTGCTTCCCAGGGAGTCAGGTCTGACACTGCACGGGAGTCAGTTCTGACAGTGCCCGGGGAGTAATATCTGACACTGTTAGAACATAGAACATAGAACAATTACAGCCCAATTCAGGCCTTTCGGCCCACAAAGCTGTGCCGAACATGTCCTTACCCTAGAAATTACTAGGCTTACCCATAACCCTCTATTTTACTCAGCTCTATGTATCGATCTAACAGTCTCTTAAAAGACCCTAACATATCAGCCTCCACCACAATTTCCAGCAGCCCATTCCACACACTCACCACTCTCTGAGTAAAAAACTTACCCCTGACATCTCCTGTATATCTACTCCCCAGCACCTTAAACCTATGTCCTCTTGTGGCCACCAATTCAGCCCTGGGGAAAAGCCTCCGACTATCTACCCTATCAATACCTCTCATCATCTTATACACCTCTGTCAGGTCCCTCCTCATCCTCCGTCTCTCCAAGGAGAAAAGGCCGAGTTCCCTCAACCTGCTTTCATAAGGCATGCTCTTCATCCCAGGCAGCATCCTTGTAAATCTCCTCTGCACCCTCTCTATGGCTTCCACATCTTTCCTGTAGTGAGGCGACCAGAACTGAGCACAATGCTCCAAGTGGGGTCTGACCAGGGACCTATATAGCTGCAACAATACCTCATGGCTCCTAAATTCAATTCCCCGACTGATGAAGGTCAATACACCATATGCCTTCTTAACCACAGAGTCAACCTGTGCCGCCACTTTGAGTGTCCTATGGACTCGGATCCCAAGATCCCTCTGATCCTCCTCACTGCCAAGAGTCCTACCAATAATACTATATTCTGCCAACATATTTGACCTACCAAAATGAACCACTTCACACTTATCTGGGTTGAACTGCATCTGCCACTTCTCAGCCCAATTCTGCATCCTATCTATATCCCTCTGTAACCTCTGACAGCCCTCCAAACTATCCACAACACCCCCGACCTTCGTGTCATCTGCAAACTTACTAACCCACCCCTCCACTTCCTCATCCAGGTGATTTATAAAAATCACAAATAGTAAGGGTCCCAGTACAGATCCCTGAGGTACACCACTGGTCACCTACCTCCACTCAGAATACGATCCCTCAACAACCACTCTTTTCCTTCTGTGGGCCAGCCAGTTCTGGATCCACACTGCAATGTCCCCTTGGATCCCATGTCTCCTCACCTTCTCCATAAACCTCGCATGGGGTACCTTATCAAACGCATTGCTGAAATCCATATACACTACATCTACTGTTCTCCCTTCATCGATGTGCTTAGTCAGATCCTCAAAAAATTCAATCAGGCTCGTAAGGCAGGACCTGCCCTTAACAAAGCCATGCTGACTATTCCTAATCTTATTATACCTCTCCAAATGTTCATAAATCCTGCCTCTCAGGATCTTCTCCATCAGCTTACCAACTACTGAGGTAAGACTCACTGGTCTATAATTCCCTGAGCTACCCTTACTCCCCTTCTTGAATAAGGGACAACATCCGCAACCCTCCAATCTTCTGGAACCTCTCCCGTCTCCATGGACGACACAAATATCATCGTCAGAGGTTCCGCAATCTCCTCCCTCGCCTCCCACAGCAACCTGGGGTACATCTCATCCAGTCCCGGCGACTTATCTAACTTGATGCTTTCCAAAAGTTTCAGCACCACCTCTTTTCTAATATCTCCATGCTCAAGCTTTTCAGGCCACTGCAAGTCCCCACTACAATCACCCAGCTCTTTTACTGTGGTGAATACTGACGTAAAGTATTCATTAAGTACCTCCGCTATTTCTTCCAGATCCATACACACTTTCCCACTGCTGCACTTGATAGGCCCTATCCTTTCGCATTTCATCCTCTTACTCTTCACATACTTGTAGAACACCTTGGGGTTTTCCTTGATCCTACCTGCCAAGGCCTTCTCCTGTCCCCTTCTGGCTCTCCTAATCGGGGAGTCTGATCTGACACTGAGTGGGAGTCAGTTCAGAGACTCCCCGGGGAGTCAGGTCTGAAACTGTGCAGGGAGTCAGGTTATACACTGTGTGGGATCCATGTCTGACACTGCCCGGGGAGTCAGGTCTGACACAGTCTGGGATTCAGGTCTGACACAACCTGGGACATTGTGTGGGGGTCAGATCTGATACTGCCTGGGGAGTCAAGTCTGACACTGTGTGAGAGTCAGGTTTGACACTGTGTGGGAGTCAGTTCAGACACTCTCCGGCGAGTCAGGTCTGAAACTGCCCGGGGATTCAGTTCTGGCACTGTGTGGGAGTGAGGTCTGTCACTGGCCCAGGTGTCAGGTCTGACACTGCAGATCTACCAGGGGATGGGTCAAAGGTAAGGAGAGAAAGGAAAAAATGGTAAAAAACAGAGATATAGACTAGGAAAGGGAAGAAAAGAAAAGGCATGGTGGCGGGGGGGGGGGGGAGTGGGGGGGAGGGGTGTCGGGATTACTTAAAGTGAGAGAATTCAATGTTCATGCCATTAGGTTGCAAGGTTCCAAGATGGAAAATGAGGTGCTGTTCCTCCAGTTTGCACTTGGAATTTTCCTGGCAGTGGAGGAGGCCGAGGACTGATATATCTGTGATAGTGTGGGAGTGGGAGTCAAAGTGACTGGCAATGGGGAGATGCAGATCGTGGTTATGGCCAGTTGTCACACAAGTTGATAGGGTGGTTAGAAGGCGCCCTGGCCTTTATTAGTCAGGGGATTGAGATCAAGAGCCATGAGGTAATGTTACAGCTCTGAAAAACTGGTTAGACCACACTTAGAGGACTGTGTTCAGTGCTGATCACCTCATTATAGGAAGGATGTGGAAGCTTTAGGGAGGGTGCAGAGGAGATTTACCAGGTTGCTGCCTGGATTAGAGGACATGCATTATGAGGAAAGGCTGAGCGAGCTAGGGCTTTTCTCTATGGAGCGACACAGAATGAGAGGTGACTTGATAGAGGTGTATAAGATTATGAGGGGCATAGATAGAGTGGACAGCCAGCACCTTTTCCCCAGGGCAGCAGTGGCCAATACCAGAGGACATCAGTTTAAGGTCAGAGGAGGAAAGTTTTGGGGAGAAGTCAGAGGTAGGTTTTATACACAGAGAGTGGTGGGTGCCTGAAACACACCAGAACGGGGTGATGGTTGAGGCTGATACAATAGGGACATTTAAAAGGCACTTAGATAGGCACATGGATGTAAGAAAAATGGATGGTTATGGGCTGTGTAGGGGGGATAGGTTCGATTGATCATGGAGTAGGTTTATATAGGTCGGCACAACATTGTGTTTTATGTTCTATGTATTTGACAAGGTCCCTCATAATAGGCTGGTCCGGATGATTAAGTCACATGAGATCCACAGTGAGTTAGTATGATACAAAATTAGCTTGGTCATGGAAGACAGGATAGTGGTGAAGGGGTGTTTCCCTGACTGGAAATCTGTGACCGGTGGTATTCTGTGAGGATCAGTGCTGGGACCTCTGTTGTTTGGATGAAAATGCTGATGGGCTGATTAGTAACTTTGCAGATGACATGAAAATTGGTGGAGCTGTGGATAATGAGGAAGGCTGTCAAAGGTCCGGAAGAATATAAATCGATTGGAAATTTGGGTTGGAGGGATGACAGGTAGAGTTTAATCCGGGTAAGTGAGAAGTGTTGCATTTTGAGAGGTCAAATGCAAGGAATGGCAGGACCCTTTGGAGCAATGATGTATGGAGGGATCTTGGGGTGCAAGTCCATAGCTCATTGAAAGTGGCAATGTAAGTCAACAGGGTGGTAAAGAAGGTAAACTGCTTGCTTGATTTCATCAGTCAGGGTATTGACTGCCAAAGTAGGGAAGTCATATTGCAGCTGTCTAAAACTTTGGTTTGACCACATTCGGAGTGTTGTGTGCAGCTCTGGTCATCTTATTACGGGAAGGATATGGAGGTTTTGGAGAGGGTGCAGAGCAAGTTCACCAGGATGCCTGGATTGGGGTGTATTAGGTTAGACAAATGTTGATTATTTTTTCTGAAGCATCAGAGTCTGAGAGCGACCTGACAGAAGTATATAAAATTGTGAGAGGAACAGATGGGATGGATAGTCAGAGTGATTTTTCCAGGGTGGAAATATCAAATATAGCATACATAAGTTTAAGGTGAGAGGGGGAAAGCTTAAGAGAGATGTGTGAAGCAAAATTTTTCACCCAGAGAGTGGTAGATAGTTGGAATGAGCTGCCAGGGGAGGTGGTAGAAGCAGGTGTGATAGCAATTTTAGAGACATTTAGGCAGACACATTAACAGGCAGGGAACAGAAGGATATGAACTATGTGCAGGCATATGGATTACTTTGATTGGCCTCATGGTTGGCGAAGACTTGGTGGGTTAAAGGGCCTGTTCCTGTGCTGTACTGTTCCCTGTTCTGTCTTCTCATCGGTTGCTTTTTCTTAAATGCTTGAATGCTTAAATGCCCCTTGTGGAATTATTCTTAACTAAATTTTCCTTATTGATAATGACCAGAGTTCCAGTTTTTTGCAAGATCATGTCAGAATCCCAACTATGTCCTTGGACCATTACTGACAGTATATGATCAACAAACAATCTGCTAGAGGAACTCAGCGGGTTAAGCAGCATCTGTGGAGGGGGGGTGGGGGAAGGAATTGTCCAAATTTTGGGTGAAACCCTGCATTAGGACTTATAATGTATGGATTGAGTTCTCACTTGCCTCTGGTAGCCATCTCAGGTACACATTCATTCATAGGTGCAAAGCAGTAATGAGTCAGGATGCAAAGCTTCACTGTTTTTTTCCCAATGTGTGTCCAATTCTCAGCTGGCAAGGATGAGGTTAAAATGAAAATAAAAAGTTGCCATCTGGGTTATTCTTAAAACTAATACAATGACCTTGAAAAACACGTATGAATCAGAAATGAAACAGTTTATCAGCTTGTAAACTTGCAGTAAACCTTGTTCATTGAGGATTGCAAAGGGAGCTAACTATTTGATTCAGAATAGCTTAACTTTAGAGACATGAGTGTTTCAGGATGATAGAATGTAAACAGAATTTATGAATGATTCAATATACAGATCATTGAGCAGTTACCAGGATAATGAGGTTAAAGCTCTGGCAATCTGTTTTGTGGTTCTGAAACTCCTGAAAGCAGGACCACCAAAGCTTGAATTATCTGTGCTATCAATCAGTATTACACTGTTAATTGAAGGCCTCTTGCACTTGAGCATTGTTTCCTAATGGATGCCTACAGGAGGCCTCACCCAGCCGGCAAGAGATTTCTTGGAATTATGTTTTGGAATTTGCTCACACTTAGAAATCCACAATTGTCAGCACATTGACCCAGTTAAGGACATTCAATAACTGAAGATATGGGCGGGCATGGTAGTGTAGCAGTTAATGTAATGCTATTAAAGCGCCGGCAGCCCGAGTTCAATTCCGGCCACTATCTGTAAGGAGTTTGTTCGTTCTCCCGGTGTCTGCATGGGATTCCTCCGGGTGCTCTGGTTTCCTCCCACATTCTAAAGACATATGGGTTAGGAAGTTGTGGGCATGCTATGTTGGCGCCGGAAGCATGGCGACACTTGCAGGCTGCCCCCAGAACATTCTACATAAAAGATGTATTTTACTGTGTGTTTCGATGTACATGTGACTAATAAAGATATCTTATCTTATTGGTTAAGCCAGCAGGGTGGTGAATAAATTATCAGTAATACACAAAAGGTAGAAATCATGAGCACAAGCTTAAAGATGTGAGGAGTTATTTCTCCCCAGTCTTTGGGTTTCATATTTCTATTGACCAGACAGCAATGGATTCAACATCAAACTATCCAAGCAGAAAGTATTTGTGTAGCACCTGGCAGCTTTACCAGCTATTTTTAATAATGTCTCAAATGACCAAGCTGGTGCTGATGGTGTGGAGCAAAGAGAAAAATCTGTGTAGAAAGTGATCAGCATGGAGTACTTCAGATTTGAATAATGGGGAATATATACTCTGCTGCCAAAAATTGTACAGGAAGGTGCACTGATTCATAGACCTACAGTGTGCAGCATGGAAATAGGCCCTTTGTCTATGCTGACCAAGGTGCTTGTCTGAACAAATTCCATTTGCCTGCATTTGGCCCATATTCCCATCCCTAAACCTTTCTTATTCATGTACCTGTCCAAATATCTTTTAAACATTGTAATTGTTTCCACTTCTACCACTTCCTCTGGCAGGTCATAATGTCCAGTACTGGCAAGAAGTGAAGCCAGTCGTGGCGTCTTCTGGTTGTACAGCCAACTCCATTCCCCATGGAGACCAGGGGCAGGGCAATTTTCTGCAGAGTTCCTAGTCCGCAGGCTGATGAAGCTGCACCTGTTGAATGTTACTGTCAGAACAGCATTCCCTGGAAGCAGAGTGGGAGAAATTGGCTCCAAGGAGGAAGTTGAGTGGAACTTTTTATTTGATTTAATTTTGTTGTTGTAAATGTCATTTTTTTAAAAATGTGTGTGTTTTAAGTCATTAAGCATAAGAAGAATTTTAATTTATAACTTTATTCTATAACAGGTCTGAGCAGATTTGAAAGTTTCTGAAAGATTTTCAATCGCATTGACAGCTTTGGGAGGTGGTGAGCTGGGTGGGTGGGTTCTCACTGTCTTTCAAAGCTGTTTTGAAACTGCGTTCGTCATCTTAGCTTCGTGTCAACTATGAACTGGGATATATCACGTCGTGAGTTGGGAGCTGGGATCCTACTGGAAGCCTACTGGATGAAGCCACCATGCCCTGAGGGCAGGCAGGTGGCATTAAAATGGCAATGGAAAACTTACCACAGTTTTTTAAAGTAGATCTACCTGCAAGGCCTGATTATTTAGACAACTATAGGGAACTTTTCTTGAGAGTATGCAGAGCTTCACATGATATAGATCCCCTTGTAATAACTTTCAACTTAGAGGAATGGAGTTGATGACATAATATTGCTCTGTTTCTACTGAGAAATTTTAGTCCAGTTTTTTTTTCTGTTTGTTTTTTTTCTGAATTTTTTTTTGTTTAGCTTAGTTTGGTTTGATATATTGTTTATAACTTTTCTTATTGATTTGGGGATTTTTTTCTTTTATATTTATATAATATATCTTTATCTTTCCTTTCTTTTATATTATATTCATTTACTAAGAGATCGCTGGATCTACAGATTTTCTATATTTTATTGTTCTTTATGATTACCCATGCCATGATTGTTTGCCTGATCTCTTTGTATTACATGTACAAACATTGATGTTATATATTAATCTGTATTAATTTGAAAACTAATAAAAAGATTGAAAAAGAAAGGGAGTATGCAGAGCTTTAAAAATCTTGTGGAATCCAATAATTGAACATGAATAATCAAATGGGACTTGAGAAAGAAAGGTAGCTTGGGAAAAGGAAGGAAAGCAAAATAAAGTCACCTGCACCAAACTGACGAAAACTTCCATTTGTAACAAACAAGGCCACGGAGATACTTATCACATGGGTGAAATTTAGAAGAAGGACAAATACAGGTGGGTACCAACTAAATAAAATGCAGTAAATATGTAAATGATGGCATCCAATCAACAAGTTGACACAGAGATTAGGGAATCATAATGACTCAATGTGAATTACTCTGTATGTACTGTAATTCCACATATTTGAGAAATGATGGTCTAGAAAATATATACCATAGAAAATTGTCCCAGCTATAAAATCACACATGTAATATTCGTGTAAGAAGGCTTGTGAGACAGAGGATAAGAACTCCTCACAGCTCACATTGTCATGTAGCTTTATGTCATCTATGAATCTGGATATATTACATTTGATATCCTCATCCACCAATTACGTTATGAAAAACTGGGCCAAGCCTTTATCCATGTGGCTTCTCATTAGTCCCAAACTGAAAATTCTCATTCCCTGTTTTCTGTCCATTAACCAATCCTTAATCCATGTCAGTATATTACCCACAACTGTACTGTATGTGCTCTAACTTTGTTTAATAACCTCTTGTGTGCCACATCAACTGGTTCGCTGTTATCTATTCTGTTGGTTGCAACCACTGAATATAATTCTGTTTATCAAACATGATTTCCCTTTCACGAGTCCATGTTCACTCTGTCCTATTCCACTATTAATTTCCAAGTGCCCTGTTACCACTTCCTTAATAACACATTCCAGCATTCACCTTACTACTGATATCAAGCTAACTGGTCATGGTCTGTCTTCTCAATCTCTCTCTTTTTTAAATAGTGGGGTTACATTTGTGACCTTCCAATCTATGCGAACTATTCTACATTCAATGGAATTGTGAAAGATGACATCTAGAGCATCCATTATCTCCAAAGCCACATAGGATGGAGGTCATTAGGTCCTAGGGATTTATTGCCTTTCAGTCCCAGAAATTTCTCCAACAGTAAGTTTTTACTTGTGTTAAGTTCTTTTCTAATAGTAATTTACTCTAAACGTAGTTCTCCATCATTACTAGAAGGGGTTCTGTCTGTTCTTCTGTGAAGGCGGAAATAAAATATTTGTTTATTTTTTTCTGCCATTTCCTTGTTCCTCAAAATAATCTCTCTTGTTTCAGTCTACAAGGGATCCACATTAACTTTTGCTAATCTTTTCCTTTTAACACATTTTATCATCAGTTTTATGTTCCTCGCTATCTTACTCACGTATTCAATTTTCCTATTCCTTGTCATGACTTGCTGAACCTTTACTGAATTCTCAAGCATGTCCAAGCCTCAAGCCCTGTGGGTCAATGACAGGCTGATAGGTGGAGATCCTGTGGGTTCAGGGACAGGATGACAGGCGGAGACCCTATGGGTTAATGACAGGGTGACAGGCAGAGACCCTGTGGGTTAATGACAGGGTGACAGGCGGAGACCCTGTGGGTTCAGGGACAGGGTGACAGACGGAGACTCTGTGGGTTAATGACAGGGTGACAGGCAGAGACCCTGTGAGTTCAGGGACAGGGTGACAGGCGGAGACCCTGTGGGTTCAGGGACAGGGTGACAGGCAGAGACCCTGTGGGTTCAGGGAAAGGTTGACAGGCGGAGACCCTGTGGGTTCAGGGACAGGGTGAAAGGTGGACACCCTGTGGGTTCAGGGACCGGGTGACAGGCGGAGACCCTGTGGGTTAAGGACTGGGTGACAGGCAGAGACCCTTGGGCTAGGGTTAGGGACTGGGTAGGTGGTAGAGCCGTGGTCAATTTCAGGACATTGTTCATGCACATCGGCAGAACACTGGGAGGTTGTGATCTGCCAATGTTGGACAGCACGAGAGGTGGGTCTGTGGACCCCAACAGTCTCCCAACCACTGGAGGAGGATTCATCATGTTAGAGCAGGAACTCTCACTCTGCCACAATCACCGATCAGCATTTACAATGCCCCAAAATAGACCATGGCTCTGCCCGTGGAGTGGAGGTGAGTAAGCGGGGAAATTGAGAAAACAGAGAAATTAAAAGGAAGGGACTAAGAGGGAAGGGGGTGAATGATGGGGCAGGTGTTGAGAGGGAGTAGGGCCAAGAAAGAGGTCATGGGTAGTTGCATTATTTATCTGTATGGTTAGAGAGTGTGCATGTGTTCACACATGAATACATGCAAGTGTGTGTTTATGCAGGTGTGTGTTTACATGTGTGTGCATAAACTTGTGTGTTTATGAGTGTATTCACACATGTGGACAAGCAAATGTTTGTTTATGTGTGTGTGCTCACGTGTGTGCATACAAGTGTATGGTTCTGAGCATGTATATTCACATATGTGCATGCACGTTTATGTGTGTGTGTTCGCACATGTACATACAAGTATTTGTTCATGTGTGTGCACATGTATGTCCATGTGTCTAAGCCTGTACAGCAGAGCTTGGTCTCCAATTGTTTTGAGACTTCTTTGCCATTGGACCCAGGGTTTGCTCCATGCCGCAGGTGATATGCAAAGACTACCCCTGATTACTAGGGCTCACATACAGGCATCTTTCTCTCCTCAAAACTGAGGTGAAAGCAAGACATCCTCAAAGCCAAAGGACTGACAAAGAAGAGGATGTTACTAAAAAGTATCAAATATCACTTCTGCAAAGATCATCTTAATTTAGTTTCAATTAATCACAGTTAACGGATGCAATTACTGCAAAGGGACTTTTTAAATGTGGTAATCTTGGCCTTTGATATCAAAATAATGTACATTTAAAAAAAAATGAACATGAAAATATTCAACCAGTTGCTCCTCCATTTTGAAGCCTTGCAGGCAGTTTGATGCCTTCACCACGAGAGCTTCTTCTGGGTCCTGAAACTATTGTTTTATCTAAGTGTTCCAAGTGGTCCTAAAATCCATTTTACCAAAGACTTCTTAAAAAAATAATGTGATGAAGATAATTCTGATTCATGGCTACTGTATAACCTTCAGTCTACTATTCCACCATATCCTTATCTGCTCCATCTGTCCCCAAGAATCTGCCATGCCAGCTGTTCACATCTGTAGGAATCTAACATTATTAAAATAAACTCTAATGAGGAAATAGGATAAAGACAATGTGGGTTTTCTGTGTTCACAGTAGAAATCAATCCTTAGACAATAAGTAATTGGCTTCAAAATATATCTTACTCAGATTTACAAGGTAGCTGGTGCAATTAAGAGGCAAACGTGTTTTGAGGGGGGAGGGGGAGAGTAAATGAAGGAGAGAGAAAAGGAGAAAGAGAAATGGAAAATAAAAGCAATAGAAATTTGCAAGGGAGGGTGAGATGCTACACAAGTTTGAGCTCTCATGGTTATGGAGTCTGGATTAAATACCCAGACTCAGGTCCCTTAATTGAAACCCGGGATTAGTTTAATTCGCCATCCACTCTTCAGTCACTGGTGAGGGTACAGCTCCATATTTGGGATAGTTCTCCGAGCACTGAGGATTTTAGTAACTGGGTATATTGCTCTGCCCTAATTCAAATCTAATCCAGGACTGAATCACATCCTTTGTATCACCCTGACTCTGATTCTGAATTAGTGTGTACATTATCTGTGGAAACAAAATTGAAATCAAAGTTGGAGAAGTCTAAAATAAAAACAGAAAATGCTGCAAACACTCAGCAGATCAGCCACCATGTGCACAAAGAAAAGTAGAATTAATATTTCAGGTTGAATATTAGAAGGGAAACATTTACATTATTTTAATTTAATGGGCTGCAAATTCCAGGAAACTATGACAGTAAAAAGACACCCTGATTTTACAATCAATCATCGAACAAAAGATCATTGTTTGTAATCAACAAGAATGCTTATATATATGGCATCAAGGGCTTTGTACTATTTACCTGTGATACCACCTTTTGGATCATCAATAAGGAAGAGTCAATAGGCCGCAGCACTGTTAAAACAAACCAGGTTTGATAGAAGTCCTAGGCAATGAAACTTGCCCAAACAACCTGAATATCAAGGAGGAAGTGTGTGGAATCTACTTTAAACTATGGGATTAATCACAAACTATTGCATTAATCTTGGATTACTGTGTAAGACTGAGTGTTGCAAAAATCATTGATATGAACAGAAAAGGAGAATTCCAGTGAGCCTAAATATCCAGTGTTCAGTTTCTGATTTATAGTTTTGTTTAGAATTCTTTTTTAACTGGAGTGACACAGTTAAGCAGCAGGTATTGTTGGTGTCTCACAACTCCAATGACCTGTGTTCAAAGTGACTCCTGGTGTTGTCTGGGTGGAGCTTGCATATTCTCCCCATGATCGTGAGGGTTTCCCGTGGATGCTCCAGTTTCCTTCCATATTCTAAAGACGTACTGGTAGGTATATTAATTAGCTTCTGTAAATTGCCCCTGATACAGATAGCTGGTGGGAGAATCAGGAGAGTTTATATGGGCATGTAGAACACAGAACATACAAACTCATTAGGCCAAGTAGCTTCTTTCTGTGGCATAAGGAACTGTGAGAAAAAGATATGATAATTAGAATTCTTGATGCAGCAACTTTTAAAGCACTGGGACATTGAAGTTACAGATTAGAAAAAAAAATGAGTCCAAATGCAGACTGTACAGAGTGATTTGAGATGTATTACTTGCATTAAAGGTTCAATTTTCAATGGTTTAAGAACCTGTGATTAGCTTAGCCTATTGTAGCACCACAAAGGTTTAAATTTATTCTGATTTAGACTTCAGAAAAATAGCACACATCTCAATTACCCAAATTTTCTTGTGACAGCTAGGTAAGCAAAATGCCTTCAAAATGCTAGTATGTTGTATTTTTAAATTGTGATTAAGCTAGAGAGGGCACTGTAAAGATTCACAAGGATGTTGCTGGAACTGGAGAGCTTGAGTTATAAAGAGAATCTGGATAGACTGGGACTGTTTTCCCTGGAGTACAGGAGGCTGGGGGATGAGATGTTTATAAAATCACGAGGGGCATAGATAGGGTAGATACTCAGTTTTTTTCCCCAAGATAGAGTCTAAAACTAGAAGGCATGGGTTAAAGATGAAAGGGGAAGTATTTAAATGTGATCTGACGGACAAGTTTTTCTACAGAGGGGGTGGTGGATATCTGGAATGAGCTGCCAGAAGAAGTGGTAGAGCTGGGTACAATTACAACATTTAAAAGACACTTGGACAACTACATAGATAGGAAAGGTTCAGAGTGATATGGATCAAATGCAGGCAAATGGATTGAGCTTATGTAGGTACCTTGGTCAGCATGGATAAGTAAGGCCAAAGGGTCTGTTTCTGTGTTGGATAACTTGACGATTCTAATTGGAATATACTGTGGAAAGCTGTGCAACAAATATTGGAACTAAAGTAACAGTGGTTCAGTGCCAGGATGATGAACATAGAACATAGAACATAGAACAGTACAGCACAGGAACAGGCCTTTTGGCCCATGATGATGTACCAAACTAATTTAACTAGTAATTAAATGCCTAACTAAACTAATCTGTTCTGCCTACACAATGTCAATACCCCTCCATTCTCTGCATACTCATGTGCCAATCTAAGAGCTTCTTGAACGTCTCTACCACCACCCCTTGCAGCACATTCCACGCACCCACCTCTCTCTGTGTAGAAAGATTTGGCTCACACATCTGCTTTGAACTTACCCCCTTTCACCTTAAATGCAAGCCCTCTAGTATTAGATATTTCGACCCTGGGAAAAAGATACCACTCACTCTCTTCTCTATATATGTCTCTCATAATTTTATAAACTTCAATCAATTTTCCCCTCAGCCTCTGCCACTCCAGAGAAAACAACCCAAATTTGTTCAACCTCTCCTTATAGCACCTACTCTCTAATCCAGGCAACATCCAGGTAAACCTCTTCTGCACCCTCTCCAAAGCCTCCACATCCTTCCTGTAATGGGATGACCAGAATTTAATGCAATACTCTAGATGTGGCCTACCTAGAGTTTTACAAAGCTGCAACATAACTTCCTTACTCTTGAACTCGGTGCCTCGACTAATAAAGGTAAGCATGCCATATGCCTTTGTTACCACCCTATCGACCTGTGCAGCCATTTTCAAGGAACTATGGACTTGGACCCCAAGATCCCTCTGCTCATCAATACTGTTAATGGTCCTGCCATTAACTGTGTACTGTCCCTTTACATTTGATCTCCCAAAGGGCAACACCTCACACTTGGCCAGATTAAACTCCATCTGCCACTTCTCTGCCTATATCAGCAGCTGATCTATATACCACAGTATCCTTTGGCAACCTTCTACACTATCCATAATGCCACCAATCTGTGTATTGTCTGCGAACTTACTAACCCGTCCATCCACGTTTTCATCCAAGTTATATTGACCACTACACTCTGTCTTCTATGGGCAAGCCAATTCCGAATCCAAACAGCCAAGTCATGTGGATCCCATGCATCTTAATCTTCTGGATGAGCCTAACATGAGGGACCTTGGCAAAAGCCTTACTAAAAAAGGAAGGGGTCGATAATGGTGCTGGGTGTTTTTTATAGGCCACCCAATAGTGACAGGGTTATTGAGGAGCAGATAGGGAAGCAGATCCTGGAAAGGTCTGGGAATAACAGAGTTGTGGTGATGGGGGATTTTAATTTCCCAAACATCGACTGGCATCTCCAGACAGTGAGGGGTTTAGATGGGGTGGAGTTTGTTAGGTGTGTTCAGGAAGGGTTCTTGACACAGTATGTCGATAGACCAACAAGAGGAGAGGCTGTGCTTGATTTGATATTGGGAAATGAACCTGGTCAGGTGTCGGATCTCTCAGTGGGTGAACATTTTGGTGATAGTGATCATAATTCTATCTCCATTACGTTAGCACTGGAGAGGGATAGGGACAGACAGGCTAGAAAGGTGTTTACTTGGAGTAAAGAGAATTATGAGGCTCTCAGGCAGGAAACTGGAAGATTAAATTGGGAACAGATGTTCTCTGGGAAAAATACGGAAGACATGTCGCAAATATTCAGGGGATATTTGTGTGGAGCTCTGAACAGACATGTTCCAATGAGACAGGGGAGTCATGATAGGATACAGGAACCGTGGTGTACGAAAGCTATAATAAATCTAGTCAAAAGGAAAAGAAAAGCATACAAAAGTTACAGAGAGCTAGGTAATATTAGAGATCTGGAGGGGTACAAGGCTAAAAGGAAGGAACTTAAGAAAGAGATTAGGAGAGCCAGAAGGGGACACGAGAAGGCCTTGGCGGGCAGGATCAAGGAAAACCCCAAGGCATTCTACAAGTATGTGAAGGGTAAGAGGATGAGATGCGAAAGGATAGGGCCTATCAAGTGCAGCAGTGGGAAAGTGTGTATGGATCCGGAAGAAATAGCGGAGGTACTTAATGAATACTTTACGTCAGTATTCACCATGGTAAAAGATCTGGGGGATTGTAGTGGGGACTTGCAGTGGCCTGAAAAGCTTGAGCATGCAGATATTAGAAAAGAAGTGGTGCTGAAACTTTTGGAAAGCATCAAGTTAGATAAGTCGCTGGGACCGGATGAGATGTACCCCAGGTTGCTGTGGGAGGCGAGGGAGGAGATTGCGGAACCTCTGACGATGATCTTTGTATTGTCCATGGAGACAGGAGAGGTTCCGGAAGATTGGAGGGTTGCGGATGTTGTTCCCTTATTCAAGAAGGGGAGTAGGGATAGCCCAGGAAATTATAGACCGGTGAGTCTTACCTCAGTAGTTGGTAAACTGATGGAGAAGATCCTGAGAGGCAAGATTTATGAACATTTGGAGAGGTATAATATGATTAGGAATAGTCAGCATGGCTTTGTTAAGGGCAGGTCCTGCCTTATGAGCCTGATTGAATTTTTTGAGGATGTGACTAAGCACATCGATGAAGGGAGAACAGTAGATGTAGTGTATATGGATTTCAGCAAGGTGTTTGATAAGGTACCCCATGCGAGGCTTATGGAGAAGGTGAGGAGACATGGGATCCAAGGGGACATTGCAGTGTGGATCCAGAACTGGCTGGCCCACAGAAGGCAAAGAGTGGTTATTGAGAGATCGTATTCTGAGTGGAGGTTGGTGACTAGTGGTGTACCTCAGGGATCTGTACTGGGACCCTTACTATTTGTGATTTTTATAAATCACCTGGATGAGGAAGTGGAGGGGTGGGTTAGTAAGTTTGCAGATGACACGAAGGTCGGGGGTGTTGTGGATAGTTTGGAGGGCTGTCAGAGGTTACAGAGGGATATAGATAGGATGCAGAATTGGGTTGAGAAGTAGCAGATGTAGTTCAACCCAGATAAGTGTGAAGTGGTTCATTTTGGTAGGTCAAATATGTTGGCAGAATATAGTATTATTGGTAGGACTCTTGGCAGTGAGGAGGATCAGAGGGATCTTGGGGTCCGAGTCCATAGGACACTCAAAGTGGCGGCACAGGTTGACTCTGTGGTTAAGGAGGCATATGGTGTATTGACCTTCATCAGTCGGGGAATTGAATTTAGGAGCCATGAGGTATTGTTGCAGCTATATAGGTCCCTGGTCAGACCCCACTTGGAGCATTGTGCTCAGTTCTGGTCGCCTCACTACAGGAAAGATGTGGAAGCCATAGAGAGGGTGCAGAGGAGATTTACAAGGATGCTGCCTGGGATGAAGAGCATGCCTTATGAAAGCAGGTTGAGGGAACTCGGCCTTTTCTCCTTGGAGAGACGGAGGATGAGGAGGGACCTGACAGAGGTGTATAAGATGATGAGAGGTATTGATAGGGTAGATAGTCGGAGGCTTTTCCCCAGGGCTGAATTGGTGGCCACAAGAGGACATAGGTTTAAGGTGCTGGGGAGTAGATATACAGGAGATGTCAGGGGTAAGTTTTTTACTCAGAGAGTGGTGAGTGTGTGGAATGGGCTGCTGGAAATTGCTGTGGAGGCTGATATGTTAGGGTCTTTCAAGAGACTGTTAGATCGGTACATGGAGCTGAGTAAAATAGAGGGTTATGGGTAAGCCTAGTAATTTCTAGGGTAAGGACATGTTCGGCACAGCTTTGTGGGCCGAAGGGCCTGAATTGTGCTGTAATTGTTCTATGTTCTATGTTCTATGTAAAATCCACGTAGACAACATTCACAGTTCTACTTTCATCAATCACCTTTGTCACTTCCTCAAAAAACTGAATCAAGTTAGTAAGACATGACTTGCCCCGCACAAAGCCTTGCTGACTGTCCCTAATCAGTCCATGGTTTTCCAAACACTCATAATTCCTATCCCTGAGAATCCTCTCCGATAGCTTCCCTACCACTAACGTGAGACTCATCAGTCTATAGTTTCCAGGATTATTCCTATTTCCTTTCTTGAATAATGGAACAACATTTGATACTCGCCAGACCTCTGTGTCCTCCCTTGTGGCTAGAGAGGACACAAAGATCTTGGTCAAGGCCCCAGCAATCTCATCTCTTGCCTCTCTCAATAACCTGAGGTATATCCCAGATTTGTGAATAAAAGGGTAACGTCATGAATAAATTTTAATCCTCATTTACCTTGAACTGCAGGGAATGCAGAATAAATAAATCAGGAGAAACATTATCAATTAGGCATAAAATAATCCTTCATCTCTGGACTTCAAAGGTTTAAGAAAATAAAGCAATCTAATGTTGAAAAGTTCTGATAATTATTTCACTTTGAATGAGACTGAAAATTGCAAATTTTCCAGAACAGCAAAAATATCCAGCGATATGTTGCTTGAGGTAATTGAGCTTTAAAAGTTTTGATGTATGAACATCATTTTACTTACAACTCAGTGAAATAATTGTGATCAATGAAAAATATTAGAGTTCACACAGAATGCTGTGTTATTGGCTTTAGTAAGGTTAAGTAAGTTCTCTATTATGAAAGGGTCAGTTAAACTCTGAAGATAAACTCATTCATTGAACATTGCAATATTAAAACTTGAAATTGAAGGTGCATGAAAATCCTAATCCTTAGCATTTGAAATAATAACATTTGTTTCAATAACTCTGAGTTTAAACCCAGTCTTAGAACAGTAAATCATACCACTGCCAAGTTACTAACTGCATTGCATTGAAATGTAACATTAATCTGAAAACTGTTTCAAATGTCAAAAAATGTGCTTGCCATTATTTTAATGGGTAGAGCTAAGGTAACTAACATCTAAATATTTTCAGCCATGGACTGCTGAAGAAGGATAACGGATGTGGGAAAGTGTGCAGTACCATAATTAATACCATGATTGACATACATCATCATTTCTTCTTTCCTTTCCATGAGTCAAAAAAATCTGCATACTGAAGTACTATTACAATGACATATTCCCAGGAAATTCTGGCCCAAAGTATTAAACTGAGATACCTATTTAAACCATATCTAAATACATACAGCTACAGTAATTTGTGTGTCATTTCAGACAATTGAACCAATCATTGCAAAGAAATCATAACTTTCAGTAGTTTGAAAAGAAACAATTTATCTGTGGAAAATGCATTTGTTGAAGTTGTCAAGTTATGAATTAAACTGAGTTAATAACTATGTTCTATATTATTACTTTGCCTCAAGTATTTTTCCTGTCTTGCTTGTTAGACAATTGTTTAGAGAGGAAAGGGGCTGATTTGAATAGTGCAGAAAAATGAGAGAGCTGAGGTGACTCAGCTGCTTGACACAAAATTTATCTTGCAACCTTTTTTAACCTGATTTCTGCATCCAGTTAATGCTACCTACGCTGTCGCTGGTTTACGTGCCTAAGCTACATAAGTTCAATAGACCAAATAGCCTTGCTCTTTGCTGTAATCATTTTACAATTTCATGAGTCTATGAACTTGGGATCCAATTGATATGTGGCTAGTATTAACTCTAGCTGGCCAGTGATGACTAAACCAAGGTTGTATTCTCCTGTTTTGGCATGCCCACCTTGTGTACGCACCTGCTTACAGGAGAGGTGACCCGTGGATATATCTGATGGTGGAACTGCAGGTATCAGCAGTTTGTTAGATGACATGACCCAAGACTGACAGGAGTGGTCACTCAGAATTTCCAGTTTAGCTCCAGAGTACTGAGTGGATGAAGCCAAGTGAATGGATTGTAAATAGGCGGTGAGGGAGGAGCTGGAGGGGCAAGTGTTACATCTTTTGTGGTTACAAGGGAGAGTGCCTGGGGAGTGAGTGAGTGAGTGAGGGATGGAGGCAGGGATGGATGGATGGATGGATGGATTCAGAGAGAGAGTGATCCCTGCAGAAAGCAGAAAGGCAAGGGGAGGGGAAGATGTAGTTTGGACAAGAGTTACACCTCTTGCAGTTACAGGAGAGAGTGCGTGAGGGAATATGGATGGATGTTGTCATTTCCAGAAGTGGCCAGGGATACATCCAGAGACAGGGTGAAGCAGCAGAGGAAGGAGGCTGCTATTGAGGTGAACTCAGGGAGTGAAGCAACAGGATATGGATGCTGTACCACAGGATGTTTACATATCGTCAACTCCAGAGAAAAAAAATGTGATCCCATCTCCCAACAATGTACCTGTAAATTTGTATACTGCTCAATGCAGTTCATCCCTATCATTCACCTAAAACTTTAATTAATCATGACTGGATTTTAACATTCTAATGCACAAGGCCACACTCACATATCTACCACTACTCCAGACTTCACACTTACAGCTCACAGCTTGCACATATCCAGAATTCAGCCAAGAGGGGAGTATCACTCACTCACATCCAACAATACACTGCACTCTTCTTGCAGGGTAAGTCGCTGCACTGTTTGTGCCAGCAGCAGCAAACCAGCAGCCAGGAAGTTTGCCTCCAACGACTCATCTCTACCACCTACTTGGAGGATTGTGTTCGCCATTACAGATGTGGTTGACACAGTGCTTGTGACCAATTGTGATGCAGCAATGATTGAGAGCGACAATATGATCACATTTAATCCTGTTTCTCAAATCCCCCACCAAGAACTCTCACCTGGCTAGGCAGCAATGACTGAGCAGCATGGGAGTAACAAAGAAGGCACCCATCACTTGATCTGATGTTCACAGCTGATAGCACAGACTGTAATATTTTCAATCATGCACAATGTAGTTCGAGGTGCCACTGAGCCAGTGAACTGTGGACAGGGATGTGATGAAGAACTTAATAGTTGTCAGATCTCTTGGGGATGAGGATAGTCACATGCAAGAAAACAAACTGCTGAAAGAAATTTGTTCGGTGTGTTTGTTCAGTGGGTCAAGCAACATCTGTAGAATGGTCAACATTTTGGATCAAGACCCTGCATCAGGACCAAGAGTGTTTGGGATGATGGCCAATATATAGAAGTGAGAAGGAGGGGAGAGACACAGAACATAGAACAGTACAGCCCATGATGATGGTGCTGAGCATGATGCCAAATTAAACTATATCTTTTCTGCCTGTACATGATCCATATCCCTCCATTCTCTGCATTTTCATGTGCCTATCTAAAAGCCTCTTAAATGCCACTATTGCATCTGCTTCCACCATTACCCCTGATGGACCATTCCAGGCACCTGCCTCTCTGCGTAAAAAAACTTGCTCCACACATCCCCTTTAAATTTTCTGTCTCTCACTTTAAATGCATGTCCTCTAGTATTTGACATTTCTACCCTATCTATGCCTCTCATAATTTTATGGACTTCTATCAGGTCACCCCTTGGCCTCTGACACTCCAGAGTCTACAACCCAAGTTTGTCCAACCTCTCTTTATAGTTCATACCCTCTATATCCAGCAGCTTCCTGGTAAACCTCTTCTGCACCCTTCCCAAAGCCTCTACTTTCTTCCTGTAATGAGGTGACCAGAATTGCACACAATATCCCAAGTGCAGCCTAAGCATAGTTTTATATAGCTGCAACATGACTTCCTGATTCTTATGCTCAATGCCCCAATCAATGAAGGCAAGCATGCCAAATGCCTTCTTTTACCACCCTATCTACTTGTGTGACCACATCCATCTATCTGTATATCAACGCTGTTGATGGTCCTGTCAGTCCTGAAGAAGCGTCCTGACCTGAAATGTTGACCGCCTACTTTTCTCCACGGATGCTGCCTGGCCTGCTGAGTCCTCTAGCATCATGATGTTTTTCATCTAGAGTCCAGCATCTGCAGTCCTTTGTTTCTCTGCCAATAACTGTATACCTTCCCCTTACATTTGACCTCCCAAAGTGCAACACCTCACACTTGCTTAGATTAAATTCCATCTGCCATTTCTCTGCCCACATCTGTAACTGAGCTATATTCTGCTGTATCCTGTGACAACTTCCTTCACTGTCCACAACTCTTTGTATGTTCTGCAAACTTACTAATCCGCCCATCTACACTTTCATCCAAGTCATATCACAAACTAGTCCCAATACTGACCCCTGCAGAAGTGGGGGGAGGGGAGGGAGAGGGTACAGATAGAGACTGGTGAGTGAGGGAGGATGTTGGGCAGATAGAACAGGTGGGAGAAGATGAAGAGTCTTGGTAATGAGTGGGAAGGTTTGGAACAGAGCGAGAGAGAACCAAGGATTACCATCAAAGCTATTGATAAATGACATATCCAAACTTCTTTTGTTGCAGTCAGTGCATTGTCTTCTTATTCCATAGAAGTTAAAAAGTCACTTACCATTCAACAAATATAATTGCTATAAATCAGCAAGTGAAGTCATTTTTATGTGAGCTCCAACATTCTAATCCATGTGTATATCTAGTGTCACTGCTCTTCCTCTCTCCTAACTTCCTGTCTGGTGCAAGCATTGAGGCTTCAGCAGAGGTAGAGACAGACCACACAGATCCCCAGTTTGAAGATGATTAGACTGGTGATTAGACTCTTAGTTGATGTCCTCTGGGCTTTTAGAGACCATGAGATTCCCTTTACTGCTCACCGTCCCCAACAAGTGCAGACTGGGAGAATGAAGCAGAATCTATAGGATACAAGTGGATGAGGTGCTTATTGAAATTTTTCAGGACCTGGACATTACAAGCAAGGTGAGCACTTACTGCCTGTCCCTAATGGCCCTTGAACTGAGTGGCTTGCTAGCCGAATTAGGAGTCAATCGTATTGGTGTTTCTGGAATCGCTTATAGGTTAGACAAGGAAAGGATTGTAGATTTCTTCCACTGAAGGAACTCTGTGAACCAGATATGTTTTTACAACAGTTTTATCTGTTTCCACCTATCACCTATTTCTGTCTCAACACAGCCTTCTCCCCCTACGCCAGCTGACTCCATCTACCCATCAACCTACCCCCAATGATTACTATTGCCTATTTTTTTAACAATTCCATGTGATACCCTGCATTTAAATTCCACTAATGTCGTTGTGAGATTTGAACACAAATACCTGTACTAGTGGTCTGTTAGTTTAACTGCTGCATCACCACAATACCAGTGTGAGTATGTTTATGATGGCCAAATAAACCAGCTGACATATAGTAGGTATAGCCTGTCTCTGGAAATGGAGACAGCAAAATCGAAGAAGGGAACAGTTAAAGATGGATAATGTGAATGTGATGTAAGTATGAAAATTAGTAATAGAGTTAATGAACTTTTCTAATTTGGAGTGGAAGCAGGACAAGAATAGATTAATCAATTATGCAGAAAATTTTATTTGCAAGAGTTTACTGAGCACAAATTGACAGCTACTTTTGCCATATAATAAGGGTAATACTATTCAGCCAGTAGTGCATTGATAGTTTAGTTTATAGATTATTCAGCATTAATTATTTTTTTCTCCAAAATAGCTGAACTAAACTGGAAAATTAATGATACATGGGCTATTAGGAACATAAATCATTCTTCCAAATAGAGTGGTAAGAACTAAAAGTAAAACTAAGCTGGGGGAATAAAATTGGCCCAAATGCTCCAATTTATTTTGCAAGTTTACTGGCAGATGGTATAACATTTTGTATAAAGGATGATACGTTTGAGACGCCATTAGTACAAAGTGGTATAATCTTAAGAACTTCTAGGTCTTTCAGCTGAGCTACTAAACTAAGACTCAAGTCTTTCTTCCAGGAGGAACTAAAAAGCATATTTTCATGAAGATTTCTCCCCAGTGATCAACCAATATGTAGCTCTCAACAAGTATATGCAGAACAAATTACCTCGTTTTAACATATTACTATTTGTGTGATCTTGCAATCCACAAATTCACTTGGAAACTTCAGAAAATACAGAATTGGCAGAGATATTTTGACATTGTGAAATATTTTGTATTAATACAACTCCTTTTGCCATGAAAGTATGTTCAGACTTTTGTCAATGTGCTTTTGACCCATTCCTGCTGCACTACTAATTGTGTTAGTTATGATTCAGTAAACCCAGTAAAATGCCATAAGTAATGGAAAGCAATCTTATAGCCCTTTAATCATTGAAGAAAGTTTGAACAAGTATACTGGGAAATATAAATACGATTACAGAGAAACCAGTTGATTTTCCTAAATTAAATCTTTAAAATAGCCTTCAAAGAAAATGTCTGATGCACAGAATTTGCATTTGAAAGGCAAATAAAAAAATAATTGATTGGCTTGATTCCAGTAGGGTTCAAAAACCTTTTAAGTGCCTCATAAAAATACATGGCAGATCAACCAATTGCATTTAATTATATATGAGAGTGATGATGGAGTTAAATGCTCAGTAATTTGAATCCAATTACTCAGCCGTTCTTCCATAAAATGAATTCACCTCGAAAAGGAAGAAAAGTAATGAATTCATCCTTGTTCTGCACTTTAGGCCTTCCCGTTCTTGAATTAGTTGTGGTAAAATGTCTCAAAACCGATTCATAATCTGAGTTAAATTGACAATAAATTTACAAACTATACAATGAATAGCAGCACTGTGAATGAATAGAATACAGGATAAAAATAATTAGAAATATGAAAGAATGCACATTGAATAAATATGCATTGTAACTGTGAACCAACTTGAACCCTAAAGCCAGCTCTATTTAAGTATTCATTGTAAACCATCCAGATTATTAACCAGGAGAAATGTAGAATGCATTGTGGGGCTAGGAGCCATTCCTTATTTACACAGTGATTTGAAAAGTTTACTCTGTATAACGTATCATGGATGTTCTTTTCCTTCTCCGCCTCATCCACCCCCATTTCACCCAATACACCCAAACAATGATAAAAAGATAAAAAGCTTATACTGACAGCAAGCATCTCAAGATACTGGATACATTCTATCAATGTTATCTCTGCAAAATCCTCTAAATCTACTGGAAGAATAAGCAAACCAATGTCAGCACCTCTTCCAGTCCAATATCTCCAGTGTTGAAGCCTAGTTATTCTCAGCCAGTGAGTTTGGGCAGACTGTGTTGTTTGCATGCCTGACACCAGACCCCTGAGAAAATCTATCCTGCGCTCTGTTGTGAGAAGAAATTCCCAGCTGGACAGAGGAAAAGATTCAAGGATGTACTCAAATGCTTCTTTGAAAAAGTGCAACATTCCCACTGATTTCAGGAGGTCTCTGGCCCATGGCCACTCAAAGTGGAGAAGAAGCATTTGGGATTGAGAACTTCAAGACCTTGCATCTGGAGCACACAGATTTCCTGTGTAAGTGGCAGAAGGATTATAGCCCCTCACAAACTGCTCACCAACCTGTCCTGTCAGCAACTTCCTGTCCCATCTGTGGAAGAATCTATGGTTCCCACATTGGCTTCATTAGCCACCACAGAATTCACAGAGCCAGAGTGGAAGAGTGGAAGCAAGTAACTCCTGATCCTGAAGTACTGCCTAGGAAGAAAAATCCCTGAACTGAGTTAATGTAGCCATGCATTTAAAGTTCAAATTAAAATTAGGAACTCATCTGCCTCCTTAGGCAAATTGTGGACATGTCAGAAACATTATTAGTCTTATTGGGAAAATGAGGCTTTTGTGATTAGTTAACTAAATTATAGTTTGCATGTATTGAATAATTTGACATTTTTGCAGTTTTACATCACAAGTTACAAAGAAGTTACACCACAACAGGAAATCATTAAGTTCATTCTCCAATTTCATCAAAGTAAGTCAACATTTTGAAGGACATGGAAATGACATAACCTCCAAAATACTGCACAAAAATGGATTTATTTAGAACTACAGAAGTTACAAGACACAAAAGAACATTCAGTTAATAGTCCGTAATTGCTCTACACAAGAAAAATCCAAAGTATAGATCTGGTCACCACATCATAGGAAGGATGTAATTGCACTGTTGAGGGTGCAGAGGAAATTCAATGGTGTTGCCTGTGATGGAGTATTTCAGTTACAAAGAGAGACTGGAAAGGATCTTTAGATAGCCTGGATCAGCTATTTTCCTTGTAGTAGAGGAGCCTGAAGGATCCTGATAGAGGTGTATAAAATTATGAGGGGCATAGATAGTGTAGGTAGTAGGAAACTATTGCTCAAGATCAAGTATCTCAAACTAGAGGGCACAGGTTTAGGATAAGGGGTAGGAGATGTAGAGCAGATCAGAGGAAGAACTTTCTGTCCCAGAGGATGATTGGAATCAAGAATGCGCTGCCTGAGTAGGTCCTGGATCATGTGATTTCATTATATTTAATGTCTAGACAAGCACTTGAATCACCAAGGTATAGAAGGTTACAGACCAAGTTTTGGTATTTGGGATCAGTATAGGTGGGTGTTTAGTAGTCAGCATGGACATGATAGGCCAAATGGCCTATTCCTATGCTGTATGATGCTATGACTCTCCAGTGTTTTGAGGAGCCTGCCAATATATAGCCCATGTAAAAGCATACAGGTGGGTAGGGAACACAGGTGCGAGGTATACCATGAGCTTTGTGCCAGGTTTGAGAGCTTCAAACACTCTTTTCCTTATAGAGCCATACACTGTACTGGTGAACTAAAGGTAATGGTGAATTTCACAACAGACGTCTTCCTTCCTTCATTGGGTAGTGGCTTTCAAGATGTGGGAAGCAGTCCACTTGTTCCCAATTCTCAGCAAGGGCCTTTATTATCAGGGACAGTACTATTCTGCAGGGGCAGGTTGGTAGAAGGCCTTTCATTTGTAAATGTTAAGGACAAGGCTCACCTCACAGGAAACCAAGAATAAAGGAGGGCTTATCAAGAACAGAAAGAATCAGCACCCATTGGAATGAATACTTCCAAAAACTCCTGATGTGAGTGCCTTTGACTCAGACTCTTATTAAAATATCTGATACAGCCTTGCCACCAGCCCAACCAATAAGAAGTCTAACCTGCCCTATGCCAACAAGGCTCAGGAGTGGATGGTATTCTGCTGAAATATTGAAACTTAACTGAGAGGAATTTCAGTCAGAAAGTCACAATCTCATTCCCCACATCTGTCATGAGGAGGAAGGAGGAAGGGCCAGGCGATCTTACAGATGTCACGATCATGACCATTTTCAAATGCAGTCACCACAGTCAGCCAATGGAAAACTCGTCATGAGGATCCTCCTCAACTACCTTCTGCCAGTGGCTGAAGAGGTCCTCCCCAAATCACAGGATCCTGTTTATGTGGAGGAATAAGGGACAAGATACTCATTGAGTGTAACCTCCAAGACAAATGCAGCACCACCCACTTTATATAACCAACTTCAGATTCACAGAAGTCTTTAGCTCCATCAGTTGAGAAGGACTGTGGAGCATTCTTCTGAAATTCTTCTTCATCTTGAATCTGTTTCGTTATGGCATGCTAATTGTGATCTTAACCATTGGATCAACAATAGACCCAACCTCAATACAGACTGGTGTCAAGCAAAGCTGCATAATCAGTCCAACACCATTCTTAATTCTTCTCATATACTGCTGTACATCATCTTCAACAAGTTCCCTTGTGGAGCTAGTCTACAGTGCAAATAAGAAATCATTTAACCTTGGTTACCTCTGCTCCAGAACCACAAGCACCCCAACTTCAGTCATGGACTTGAAGTACTGAGATGGCACTTGTGTATGCTCATGATCAGAGGCTGAGCTTGAAGTCACCAGTACTTGTTCACTGAAGCATAATTAACACTTGAAATGATTAAATTAAGCAGTTACGATGAAACAACTGCATTATCATAAAAATTCATCTAGTTCACAAAGAGTTTGGTGGAAGGAAATCTGCCATTCTTAATTTGTCTACCCTATTAGTGATTCCACATGTGATCAACTCTTACCTGTCTTCTCACTTCAGGTGCAATTATGAGTGGTTATAAATGCTGACATTTTCAATAATGTCCACATCCTATGAATGAAAAAAAACTGTTTATCGGTTAGATGTCTTTTTTCATTGACTTTACATTGAATTTGCACTCCATGCATTCTATTTAGTCCAAATTATACATTTCGAATCATACAAAGAGAATGAATAGTAGGAATCACACAACACTGATATAGCAACAAGACCAAGCTGTGTTGGGGCACAGGTTGATTTTGGCATTTCTGCTAAGATAATGGTCAGAGTGACACTGCAGCCAGAAACCACAGAGCATCCACCTTGTGTGACTGCACAGTAAGGGGTCAATCACAAAGATAATTTTACTCAGGTGACCCTTTTACCTTTTAGTTTCTAATTGTGGAAATTGGCATGGGAAATACTTGGCTGGGTGCAGTGCTGAAGAAAATCAGTTGGTTGGAGAGGCGGTTTGCATGTGTAATTTTTGGAGGTTTCAAATTTTCATGCGGAGTACATTTTCAGTAATTTATTTTTTTGTTGTTGACTTGGACAACAAGGTTTTTCATGTTCATACTGCTATCTTTTCTGATTGGCTAGTCAAACACAACTCCAGGTGATCTTTCTTTATCTGAAAGTGACATCTCATTGCTGATAAAAGTTGTTATTTTTAAATAATGATGTTCTCTGGGACAAGATCTTCACATTAATCTTTGTTTCACTGAATTAGATGGACATGCTAAATGGGAGCAGATCAAACTTGCATTTCTATTTGATCAAGGATTGTTAGTGGCAGGAACTATAGGGCATGTATCCCAGTCCTTGCAATTTAGCATCTTCCCAGTACTATCCATCCAGTCCCAACTCAAACCTCCTCTTCAATCTTCAACTACCTCCTAACCCTGCCCCTTACCCAAAACTCTACCCCACATCCTATCCCACCTCACCTATCAAAAGCTCCAGACTGAGATAGAGACTCTCAATCCTTCCTGCGATATCAGTCTGACATCTCTTGCCATTCAGAGGTCTATGTGTGCTGACAGTTCTTGGTGCAGCCTGATACTCTGGGGGAAGAGGATGGCAGCCAAGATGAGCCAGGAGATTAAACTACAATGGTGAGATGAGTGACTGGGAAGGGACCTTCTTCACCAGCAATTATTTGCAGTTCAGCAGTCACCAAGGGATTCAACTGATCTGCCCACCTTCTGAACTGAATCTAATGTAAGTACGTAATACCCTCTACATGGATTGTATGATTGACCCATCATTATCAGTTCACCCATCTGGACAAAACTATTTAAACCTAAATCTAACAAGGTATAGATTGAGATAATCTGCTCCTGCAAAATCTTTCCAGAAATTTATCATAATTCCAACCACAGATGACAGAATCATACAGCCCACCTCATCCAAGCCGACATTGATGCATTTTCATGCTAATCCATTTGCCACATTCGGCTCATATCCCTCTGTCTCTTTTTCTGTCCAAGTAACTGCCCAAATGCCTTGTAACCATTGCAATGCATCTGCCTTCATCACCTCTTCTGGCAGCTTTTTCCAGATATTCATCACACTCTGTGTGAAAAACCTACCCTCCCCTCTCAACTTAAACCTGTGCCCTATAGTTCTGGACTCCCCTGCCCTGGGAAAAAGATTCTGACTTTCTACCCTATCTATGCTGTGCATAATTTTATAAACCTCTATAAGGTCACCCCTCAGGCTCCTACATTCCAGTGAGAATAAACCCAGCCTATCCAATCTCTCCTTATATCTACAGGCTGCATCCTGGAACACACTAAGGAATTAAAGTATCACTAATATAAGACCAGCTGTTGATTACAAGGGAACTATTAACCAAATATATTGTAAAATAAATATCAATATTCCAGCCAGGTTTCATATCAATTAAATAGCTTTCAGAAGGGATGGAAGTAGCTTGAAAATAACCATGATGACAACTATGAAATCAGTGATTAGTTTGTAATAGCTGTCTAGCATCTTGTAGTGGGGTACAAGCATCAAACGGGACTGGATACTTGACTTCTGCGTCTGAACATTGTGTGGAAGTCAAGATGAGGATGCTGCATTGGCACAGTAGTACGTGCTGCAGTTTCACAGCTCCAGTGACCTGGGTTCCATGCCTTGGGTGCAGTCTGTATGGAATCTACACAATATCCCTGTGACCAAATGGGTTTCCCCCAAGTGCTCCTGTTTCCTTGCACATCCCAAAGACGTGTTAATAGATTAATTGGCTACTGTAAAATTATCTCCAGCGTAACTCCTCTGTTTGCCTCAATGAACTGGAAATGTTGGAATTTCACAGTGAGGATCTTATTATATCCTGATTTAATGTTCCAGCATGAAGCTCAAAATCAAAGTGTAAAGAAATGAGCAGCAAAACATTGGAGTTTCTTCACAGCAGGTAGGGAATTGTCCCAAGGTGACTTTTTAAACCTTGAACTAAGTATTTATGCTTATCTGTAAAACTGTTGGTGTCAGAAGACAGTAAATTTCAGGGTGAAAGCAGTTTAATCACACAGAAAGACAAATTAAATTTCTTTCAAAAAATAACATTGTTCTGTATATTTTGTGAGTAGTTTGAGAAATGATGTGGTAAGGGTAGCTTTCTTCAATAGTCCAAAGGTGACTTTGGTTCCTCACAATTTCCACCTGGAGGGTTTCCTTCCGTTATTCCTGGATCTGTGCAGACTAATTGACAAAGGTTGATTGCTGTGCATTATTGCATTATTGCATTATTGTACAATGACCAGAGTGAAAGGCCACTTCACAACACCATAGGTGTTTTATATCCAGCAATTCACATCTTCCTATAAACGTGGCCTCCCTGTTGTTTTTATTAATGGCTTGTTCTGTGGTTTATGAATCAAGAATTTTGTCTCTGTCTTACACCTTCAGTACCTCTATTCACTCATTCACTTCTCAAAGAATAATATAACTACATGTGAACACAACTGCCTTCTAACATCCTTATAAATATTCTTGTTTTTACCAGTATTTAGTCCATTTTTCCTTTTCAGATCTTTTTCTTTCTCTGTTGTATTTCAATCTATTTTTCCTTCATTTTGTTCTCAGTTTGTACATGATTTGGTATTCAGAAGCATTTTAAAAACCATTGAAAGTTGCAAAAAATAAACTTATATCTAAAAGTATGAAACTAAAGCACTAATGTTTAAAAAAATGAATGAAATAATAATAAAGTACAGCATCCAAGCATAATTGAAGAAATGTTGGCAACAGGTGTCTGGGTCTTCTGTATTTATGCACACGTGCATGGAAAGTTCAGACTTCATAGCACTTTATCTGGTTAGGTGCTCGTACTTTCACGTGGAACTACTGGCAATTCCCTGCGAAAACTGGACAGCAACTTAAAGGGTGGTACATCACCATTTTTAATCAATTTAAACTTGGATATAGTTGATCTATTTTGTTATCAATGTTGATCTGGGTGTACATAAACTAAATTATAAATTAATCATCCTTTATAAGAATACCACATACCAAAAAATAAATGTTGATTTTTTTGTGTTATTACTTATCATTTACTGTTTATATTACATCTTTCTTCCAGTATTAAGTTGGGAATTTGACCAAAAACTTGGGTTATGACTTTCTTCACATCTTGCTACAAAGGTACTTTGGTCTTACTAATGAGGTGATGTGAATTCTGTACACTGGTACAGGATGCTTCACTGTTCTGAGCAACCCTGGAGGCCTGGTGGAGAGCTAACAAAATTAATCACAATTTAGAATTGAATGTTAGACAAATGTCTGAATTGTACTTCTGACCTCTGTATTGTAAATTATGTATTCTTACCACAGAATTGTTTATGAGTGCTGAATGCTTAATTTCTAATCTAACTGAGACTCTCTTTCATTTTGATTCCACCTAATGTGATAAAAGCATACTTGATTTTTCAAAATTCGGAAACATCTCTTTCACCAATAGTCTGAACTGTATACTTGACACTTGTTAACAATAAACTGTGCTGCAGCTGATGTACCTACAGTTTGGAATTCAACTATTGCAGGACTTGTTTCCTACGTTGAATTCTCTTCTAAACTTCCATTTCAGAATATAGAACATGGAACATAGAACAATACAGCACAGGAACAGGCCCTTCGACCCATCATGTTGTAACAAACCAATTAAACTAATAACACCTAATTAATCTAATCCTGCACATTGTCCATACCTCTCCATTCTCTGCACAATCATGCGCCTATCTAAGAGACTCTTAAATGCCTCTATCGGTAATACTGCTGCTCTGTAGGACCCTGGTCAGACCCCACTTGGAGTACTGTGCACAGTTCTGGTCGCCTCACTACAGGAAGGATGTGGAAGCCATAGAAATGGTGCAGAGGAGATTTACAAGGATGCTGCCTGGAATGCGGAGCATGCCTTATGAAAACAAGTTGAGGGAACTCGGCCTTTTCTCCTTGGAGAGACGGAGGATGAGGGGGATCTGATAGAGGTATATAAGATGATAAGAGGCATTGATCGTGTAGATAGTCAGAGGTTTTTTCCCAGGGCTGAAATGGTTGCCACAAGAGGACATAGGTTTAAGGTGCTGGGGAGTAGGTATAGAGGAGGTGTCAGGGGTAAGTTTTTTACTCAGACAGTGGTGAGTGCATGGAATGGGCTGCCGGCAATGTTGGTGGAGGTGGATACGATAGGGTCTTTTAAGAGACTGTTAGATAGGTACATGGAACTGAGAAAAATAAAGGGCTATGGGTAAGCCTAGTAATTTCTAAGGTAGGGACATGTTTGGCAAAGCTTTGTGGGCCGAAGGGCCTGAATTGTGCTGTAGGTTTTCTATGTTTCTATGTTTCTATCGTTTTTGCCTCAAGACCATTTACCATCATTGGCAGCACATACCAGGCACCCACCATTCTTGATGTAAAAAAACTTGCCCAGCACATCTCCTTTGAACCAACCTCTTGTTTGTCCTCTAGTCCGGGCAAATTCCTGGTAAATCTCTCCTGCACCCTCTCCAAAGCCTCCACATCCTTCCTAAAATGAGGTGAACAAAACTGAATGCAATACTCCAGATACTGCCTAACCAAAGTTTTATGAAGCTGCAATATAACTTCCAGACTCTTAAACTCAATGCCTCTGACTAATAAAGACAAGAATGCCACATGCCTTCCTTACCACCCTGCCAACTCTGCAACCACTTTCATAGAGCTATAGACTTGGACCCAAGATCCCTTTGTGCATCAAATCCTTCTGCACAGAAGTTTTAGATAATCCAGGTCAATACATACAGTATACATAACTTAACCTGCATTATTTCCAGCTCTCATACTTTTTTTTTCATCTAATAATCTTGTACAGAAGTTGTATTAGCTGAACACAAATGGGTACTCTGAGTTGGGCTTGAACTTAATATCTCCTGCTTGCGGCCACAGTGCCTGCCAGCTGCTATTTCTGATTTTGTCTAACAACAGATTGAAACCCAAGCTGAAGATAAAACAGGGAGCGGGATGTGCTCCTTGTCCACAGAGGTGAATGTATCAGACTCCTTGTCTTCTAGGAGCATGGATCAGGAGATCATTGGTCTGTTCCCAAGTCATTCAATCCATTCAGGTTATGAGAAAGATCAACCATAATTAAATGAATTAAATCAATAAGTTTAAAAATATTATCTAATGTACTTACTAATTTTTTATCAATGACTGTCCTTTGCTGTGTGCACAAGATCATGTTAATTAAACCTCATGATTATCCAAGTCCTTGCATATCATGATCTATGGTGACCTTGATCAAAATGCAACCTTAAATGTAGGGATATTTTGTCCATGGAGGTTAAAATCACTTTCTTCCCCCTTTAACAAAAATAATAACCAAAGGCAGCAGCCTTTTGAGGGGCCCACATTCTTTTGGTGTAAGGGTGCAAGGGTGCCACATTCTTCCATCATTAACACCAACATGTTGTGTATGGTAGAATCAGCAAACCTTGGCCCTGTACATGCAGCCATGGCCAAAATCATTCCTCCTCAATTTTCAATTTAGTGGAGTCTTGGAGGGTAACAGTTCAGCACTAAGGGGCAATATGGAAATAATCAGTGGGGAGAAGTCATTGGGAGTGAAGGTGAACAGACAATTGAATTATTGGGGTTAGGATGGGAAGTGATATGATCAGAGGAGCTTGGGAGATGGCAGAGAAATCTAGGAAGAAGATTAATGCTGGAGAGATCATTGGAAAGGGGGAAAATAATTGGCAGGGAGTGAGAAGAATGAAGGAGAGAGATGAGTGGAGATCTCTAAGGGGACAATCATGCAGGGAATAGTCTATGAGGTTTGGAGGAAGTGGGGAGTATCAATTGCAGAAGATGGGAAGTTAAGCCAGGAACATATTGTAAGAAAGGTTGAAGCCACAGATTCCCCAGCAGCTGTCCAGATAAAAAGAGATCATTAAACTATTCCAATTATGACCTGCACTGGTGTTCAAGGTCTGTACCATTCTGCGATACATATGGTCAGTACATGTTTGTGCTCTGTAGTTGATTAGAGGTATTATGTACAAGCTCATTGTTACTGATTTCAGTATCACTGCATTTTGTGCCTCATGCTTTCTACAAGTTCCCTGTTGCTGCAGACCAACTGTCAAAGAAGCAGCGCGTTGTCCTTCCAGAAAATCATTCCTGTCATGTGGTGTTTGCCTGTGTTCAGTGAATTCAGATGCCAAGAACAAGTAAAAATAAAAACCACTTTCTTATAATAGATGTCAAAGAATATTGAGATGTAATTACTCCCACTTGTTGCATGGACTGGAGACATTAGATATAGGTAGAGACTGGTTAAGGTAGGCTTGTTTCCCTGGAGTGTAGGTTGCTGAGGGGTGACCGATGGAGGGTGATAAAATTATAGGAGGCTGAGATGGAGAAATAGTTAGAATTCTTTTTTCCCACGGTAGGGGCATGAGAAACCAAGAGGGCTTAGGTTTAAGGCAAGGAAGGAGTTTTAAAGAGGAATTGAGTGTTAAGTTTTACGCACAGAGAACTTGCTTCCAGAGAAAGTAGTGAATAAGGTACAATCACTTAGACAGGCACTTAAATAGGCAACATGTCGAAAGATGTGGACCTAATACAGGCAAATGGAATTAATGGAGATGGTCAAAAAGGTTGGCATGGACGTGGTGGGTGGAAGGACCAGTTTCTGTTCTGTACAACTCTTTGACTCCAATGTTTGCCAACCTAGTGATTGCACGTAGGTTATAAAGAGTAGGTAGTAGATTGCACTGTGAAGCACCAATTTATTCCAGGAAGGGAGAACAAGTGCAGTGCAGGACATGAGACATCATTAGGTGCATGCATGATGCAGGCAAAACATCTAGCACACTGGGATGAATTGCAAATGTGAGTGCAAGGCCTAGTTCTCTATAGGAACAATTTTACTTGAAAATTATCTCTAGTACAATCTAACCTGGTTAAATACCATTTTATGCATTGTTTTCACATAAAAAAGTTTGCTGCTCATTTAAACCTGCTTCAACAGAGGGTTAATTCTTGCAACAAGAGAATTCTGCAATTCTGCAACCCTCACAATTTTGCAGAGAAAATGTCAAAACAACCCACAAGATGATGCCATTTGTTCAAACTCTCTCTGCAATAAGTGCTCCATGACTTCAGTCATTCTGAGGCCAGGTGGAGATCCAGTTCTTCCCTGCTGAGGGAGGAAAATAATTAGATGCAGAGTTGCAACCAGACACTGTCACTTGTCTCCTGACAGCTAGCAGGCATCTCAATGGTAACAGTCCAGGGTCAGAACATTCATTCCACTCTTGGATACATGTCAATTGAGGAAAGCAACAAGGGGGAAGAAGATCATCAAAGAAACGTGCTTGTCCTCAGGGGACAGAATGACTTAATCAAAAATTATAACTTTCAAAGTTGTTCACTTCAGATTGGGCTCAGCTACTTAATAACCACAACAGAGTTGCCTGTTTAAAGTCTTTAGATCCATAGTACATGGATACTGAAATAGCTGTGACGTGTCCTTCAGCAAAACTTTGCATGGTTATCTTTTCAGCGATGCTCCTTATATTTTTTTAGATGCCATATTTCTTTTGTTTTGGCGTTTTTGTGTAGATCATTGTCAGGCAGTTTATACATCACCATGTGTAAAGGAGGTCACAGGTGCCTTGTTTGTTAAGATAAACAATGATCATTTGCAATGATTTGAGAGAGAAATGCACTATTAGTGCTGCTGGCTTTGTCAGACCAGAAAGGACCAAAATATGATGGTGCTGTTAAATTTTCATAATGTCAGTCAGAATTCCGTCTGTAATGTGTAAACACACTATTCAATGTTCGATTGCCCATATTCAGACTACCAAGAACTCAGGTTCCTTATTTGTAAAGAAAAGGAGCATTTACTTTGAAACAGAACTTCCTTTTTGAGATTGTATAGATATTTATAATCAATTATCTAAAAGCAAAATTCTACAGTTGCTGAAAATCTGAAGACAAAAACCCAGAAAATGCTGGGAGTACTCAGCAGTGGAGAAAAAGATGCTGTTTGAACTAGCCAATGATTTCTGCTTAGACAACAATGCAGAAGTTGGGAATGCACAGGTGAGATATGCATATAATTGTTTTCTTGCTCTGCGCTTGGACTCAGTGAATTCAGTGGTGTTCAGTAAGTTACTGACTTTTGGTGGCCTGACTAGACATCTTCAATGAGCCTCCAGGTGACTCAGACACCTGTTAATGTCCACAGAGTAAGCTACAAGTAATAGAAGTGCTCTTTCCAGAATGCAGCTGCTGCGATGCTCATTCCATGGATGCCTCCTTGGTGATACCATTGGCAACAGTGTAATACCGGATACATCATTGTAGATATAACTGTCCATGTAATTTGTCCTTCGGGTAGAAGGCAAAAAACATGCTATATTTTTGAGAAAAGGCTTCAGAGACATCACATCCTATACCTAGACTGCTTTGGTGAGTACTACATCTTCAGGTTCAGGATTTCCAAGGTTACCATCACTGATATGGGTAGAGAAAAGGTAGATGGAGTTTAATATGAGCAAGTGTGAGGTGTTGCACTCTGGGAGGTCAAATGTAAGGGGAAAGTACGCAGTTAATGGCAAGACCTTTAACAGCATTGATACACTGAGGGATCTTGTGCCTCTGAAACTGGCCACACAAGTAGATAGGATGGTAAAGAAGGCATATGACAGGCTTAGCTTCATAGTTAAAGGCACTCTATCTTCTATGAGCAAGGCAATTCTGAATCTAAACTATCAGGTCACCATGGATCCCATACATCTTTGTGTTTTGGACTAGCCTATCATGAGGGACCTTGTCAAATGCCTTACTAAAGTCCATGTAGACAACATTCACTGCCCTACCCTCAATCAATCACCTTTGTCATGTCCTCAAAACACTCAGTCAAGTTCATAGGACATGACCTGCCCCGCATTAAGCCATGCTGATTGTCCCTAATCAGGCCATACCTTAGCTATTCTTGTGCATATTTCACAAAAGGTTAGCAGATATGTAATGCTGGCAAGTAGTTAGGAAGACAAATTGCATATTGGACCTTGATGCAAGGGGTTGGAGTTTGGAAACAGGACATATTGTTACAATTTACACAGTGTTGGTGACCCACATGGTTCTGTATATTGTATACTGGGGTACTGTCACAATTTTGGTCTCCTAATTTAAGAAAGGATATACTAGCATGAGAGGCAGTATAAAAGATATTCACCAGGCCAGTTCCTGGGATGAGAGGTTATCCCATTATGCAAAGCTGTAGAAATTGGGTCTGCATTCTTTTAGAGTTTAGAAGAATGAGAAATAATCCTGTTGAAACATTTATGATCCAGGGGCATGATACAGTAGCTGTTGTGAGATGTTTCCACTGGTGGAAGAATCTTGAACAAAGGGACATGATAACAAGATAAGGGGGTGGTCAGTTAAATCTGAGGTACTTAGGAATTTCTTCTCTCAGAGGATGGTGAGCTTCTGGAATTCTTTATCCCAGAGGGCTATGGAAGCTAGTTAACTGGAAGTATTTAAGGAGGAAGTAGATACATTTTTGATAAAAAAAATCAGGGAATTGAGGGCTATGTGGAACTGGCATAGAAAGGGCCTGGTACAGGTCAGCCGCAATCATATCAAATAGAGGGGTATACAGCATCTGTGGACTGAGAAACAGATTTAATGTTTCAATGGAAGACCCTTCAAAGTTATTTTGAACATCTGCAGTTTTTTTTTGGATTTTCCACCTTTTATGGTCCCTTAATTCTGATGTCTGGATCTTCTCTGAATTTAAAAGTTCTAGCAATGGCAGCATCATCTTCTGCTGGCAAGTTCCAGACTCCTTCCTGAACCTTTGTTCCCCCCTCCCCATCACTTTTCCTATCTCTCCTTTAAAAAGTTATCATGATCTTGCTCATTTGTCCTAATATCTCCTTTAAATGATTTAATGTTAAACCTTGACTGAAGTACCTTGAGATGTTTTACTTTATTAATTTAAGTGAATAAAAATAGGTGTCATTGCGAGATCCACAGTGGCAAGTTCTCTGTCTGGAGGGGAAAAGAGGATCTTTTGCATTTAATGAATGGAATTTGGAGAGTTGAAAATTTTAAAACTTCTATTATGTCTGAGTAGGCAGTCAGGTTTCATATTCCATATCATGTGAATGTATCATCTGCAACTATTTTAAAGGAATAGTAAACCAAGAACAGTAGATAACAGTAAATCTACATGTTTTGTGTATCTGCCTTATTTAATTGATCAGTGCAGTTTTTTTTTAACTAAATAGCTGTCAGCTTTGAAGTGTTGTGAATATGTTCCAATGGATAAGAAAAAGTGAGAATATATGGAACATTCATCATTTATTAGCCAATATGAAAGTTACGTCATTTATTGGTCTTTTTTAAAAATTTATTGGTTTAGATGTATTTGATGAACTTATTTCATTCCACTCACAATGGCGATGAACTTGCTCTCGACTCTATTACTGTAACTTTCTTCCTTAGTGTGATAGTTATGTTACCATGGTTTCTGTTGGTGTTGCAGCAGTAAAGGAAATACAGACCCTTTAAGAGATCCGATTTAGCTGCACAGCTGCATCAGCCTGTTTTTTGATCAATTTGGGGTTCCACTTCCCTTCAATACAATTATTCCTTGCTGAATACCGCTCTGTGTGCCTGTCACTCTTTAGTCACCTGCGGACCCGCTGGTTCTATTTGAAGAGAAGCAGTAGAGTTCATTTGGGCATTGGGCAATGCATTAAAGTGTGTTAAGTTGCAATACTTATTGGCAGGTTAAGTGGCTACTGTATCTTGCTCCTTATGTAGATGGGTGATAGGAGAATTATAGGGACATGGGGGACATTGGGATGGGCTTGTGAGAGGAAAATGTGTGGGTGCCTTTTGATCGGCATAAGGCATGCTCCATGACTCTATGATTCATCTAATAACTTTTCTAAACAATTGAGACCAAAAAAAATTAGGACTGAAGCATTCAAACAGGTGGTGTTTTAATTGCATGATGTAATTGTATATGCTCATGTAGGGTTTCTGGTTAAATAATGTGAACAGGATGCAGATCAGTACATAGATGCGCACTTGATCAAATGCCTCATGCTGTAAGGCCACTCTTATTTACAGATACAACTTTACTTCCCCTTTAAAAAGATAACAATGAGTGAAAATTACACAAGCATTTAGAATTAGGAATAGCAGTTAGGCCACTGTGGCACAGCTAATATAGCCACTGCCTTACGGTGCCAGAGATATGGGTTCAGTCTTGACTTTGGGTGCTGAGTTTTGACGGCGTGGGTTTCCTCCGGGTGTTCCGGTTTCCTCCGGGTGCTCCAGTTTCCTCCGGGTGCTCCAGTTTCCTTCCACATTCCAAAGATGTACAGATTTGTGAGTGAATTGGCCACTGTAACTTGTCCCAAGTCTGTAGATGAGTGATAAAATCTGGGGGATGTTGATGAGAATGTGGGAAGAACTTTTATTAAAGGGACTAACATTGGATTAGTGTAAATAGATGATTGATGATCAGCATGGACTTGGTGGGCTGAAGGGCCTGTTTCCCTGCTGTATCCCTGTTGTGAGAAATCCACATGGCTGTCATGTGACAGTAACGACAATGGCCCCACTGACTGGAGGACAGCATTGCTCCTTTGGTCGGAAGTGATACTACTGTCAATCAAGGTGTGGCTCCACCCACCCCTCAGGTGTGAGAGTACTTTTTACCTCTGAACTTGCCTGACCACTCTGAACTTGCCTGACCAGTATCCTTTGTCTCCGAACCTGTCTGACCATTAGCTGTGGCAAGAACCTTTGTCTTTGACTCCCACAACATTGGCTCATTTAAATCACAACAGTGAGGCTCCACCCAGCCTCCTAGCACCATAAAAAGGGCTGCATCCCCTAGCCCTTCCTCTTTTGATGACCCCAGGAGTAGTGAGACAATGCTGCAGATATCACTGGTAAGAGTGCATCACCACATGGTCAGGGAGCGTTTCACTCAGACTCAGGGAGCGTTAAGGGCCAATGCTAGTGTGGGACAGGCATTGAAGTGTTATATCCTGAAGTTGTACATTGTTATTGTGTGCTTGTTTGTATCAGTGTGTGTGAGTGTGTGTGTGAGTGTATTTGACCCCAGTTGCGATTCCCCTCTCGTGTTCGTGATATCTTGTGCGTGAGTGAACATGTGTCTGTTCCCATCCATTCTGTCCCATGTTTGCCTTTGTGATTAAACTAGTTTTGGTCTACAAAGCTTGTGTCCAGAGTCCTTGATCCTTAAGTCAGTTAAAAGAACGATTTCACACAATATTTGGCGCTGCGAGTAGGGTCTTGAGGATTTTGGCTGGAAACAAATGCGGGGAGAATGTTTTGGAACTGGGGATACAAGGCTAGCGCAGATACAGAGGAGAGGATCCCGGGGTGGACAGACAAGAGTGAGAGATTTGGGAACTTGGCCAGCCTGCTGGCAAACCACAGCAAGCCCGTGGACTGGGCTGAGCAGTTAGATCCACGTGGTGAGGAACTGGGACACCACGTGGTGGCCCTCCTCCAGCAGTCACGGTTCCCCAGTGCCAGAGGGAGCCCGAGGGGTGCCACCTGGCTCCTAGCATCCCTCCTGAGGCGCCAGGTTGAGATTACTGGCCAGTTGCAGGATACCTGCTCAGTAAAAGAAAGAGAGATAGAGACCCTCTGACAAAGGTGTTGCACACTCCAGGAGGAGGTCCAAACTGCCCAGACCCGGGCCAAAGACCTTGAGATCCGGGGTGCCGAGGTCGCCTGCCAGCTGGTCCAGGTGCAGCAAGCCCAAGCCGCCCGCAGAGCCAGCTGGCAGCCAGATCCCTTTAAAATCCGAGCCCTGGTCCAGCGCGGCCACCGGCTAGACACATGGCTTGGGGACGGGGACATATGATTGGACACGGAAGAGGATGGGGCGCTTGAAGAGCAGGAGCCCCTCCAAGCCCTACCACCACCCTGTGCCCCTGAGCTCTTGCAGGCTCAACCCGTCCGAACACAGTCCCAGGTCCGCTCCAAGAGGAAGGGGAATGGGGATGAGACAGCCCCGGGAGAGAATGCACGGAGCCCCTCCAAGGTCACGGAGACCCGGGACTTCTCCATCAAGGAGTTAACGCAGCTGGTGGACCGGTACCACCAGCAGCTGGGCGAGCACCTGGCTGCATGATTGCTCTGGCTGTGGGATGGGGGGGCCTCCAACGTGAGCCTCTCCCACCAGGAGGTGTGCCCTGGGTAGGCAGTCCGACCAGCAAAGCATCAACAACGCCCTGCAGGTGCCACCGGGGAGGGCTGGGAACGATGCTACGCTGTGGAACTGGGTAGTGGCCGCAGTAAGGACCTGGTACCCTGCCCTCCTAGAATGGGACCTATTCAGGAGACCCCAGTGGAGTACAGTCAGCGAGGGCACAGGGGTCATTAGAGATTGGGCGCTGGTGACAGGTATTTACAAGAGTGCAGGTGACCTGGAGCTTTTAGAAAATACCATGGTGACCAGCACGCTAACAGGCTACCTAGTCGCCACCGCGCGCCCTGAATTGAGACTGGTGGTCCTGTCCCTCATGGGACCGATCAGGGGGAAGACCCTACGGGATGCCATCACCCTCCTGGAGGGATTGGAGTACATGAAGTGAGGGATGCCCGCCAAGGTCTGCAGAGCGGAGACAAGGGCCGGGGACACCTCCCCCCCCATCCCACGCGCAGGCAGCTGTACTTAGATCTGTTGCGCATAGGGGTGGATGGCGCGAGTATAGATGGAGCTCCAACCTCTGCTCTCCACGTGCGCTAGAAGGAACTTTGCGGGGAGAAGCCTGGCCGCGGAAAGACCCGGGGCCACCCCGGCTCCAAGCCTGACTCAGGGGGTGCCCTTAACCACCGGGCCACGTGGGCTGCCCCTGCAGAGGCTGACATTGCCTCTGCTCCTCCTTTACCTGAAATGGCCTCTCCTGCACTCATAGCTCAAGTACGGGACCTGTTGCGGCAGGAGATGGCCCAGTTCCACCCACAAGAGCACTCATCCACAGAGTGGCAGACCCCTAGCCCCCTCCCATAGGATGAAGGCCAGGGTCCCCAGTGTGTCTGCTCAGTCACCCTTCCACGCCTGGGGGATCTGAGGCCACACATACCTGTAGCAATACACTGGGGAAAAGGGAACGTACAGAGGTGGATGGCACTCGTCGACATGGGTGCCCAGCACACCATTGTACCAGGGAACACCATAATGTGGAAGGGGCCACCTACGCAAATTGAGGGGTTGGGGGTTCCCTTTTGCCAGCAAAGGAAGTCAAGGTCCGCATGGCTATCAGGAACCAACCCCCCCGAACGGTGGCCATTTTAATTGTGTACTCGCCAGAGTATATACTGAGGATAAATGTCCTAGAGGGACAGTCCCTACACTAGTCGGGGCAAGTTTACTTTTGGAGTCGCCTGAGCCTCTGTGGTAGTCAGGGCGGCTAAATAGGAGCCAGTTGTCGTCCCCCCTCCCTCACAGGTAGTCTACAGTCGACAGTATAGGGTACCAGGAGGACACCAGGATATCACAGAGGCTGTGCAAGCCTTGCTGCGGGAGTGAGTTATTAGGCCCACAGCCTCCCCTTTCAATAGCCCCATCTGGCCCATCCGGAAAAGAATGGGACCTGGCGCATGACAGTGGACTACCAGCAGTTGAACAAGGCTGCCCCCTCCCCTTCGCTTCCACAGTACCCGATATAGTCACCCTTGTGGAGAATGTGTCAGGGCACCCAGACAAGTTATGGTACGCCGTTATAGATCTGGCCAATGCTTTATTCTCTATCCTCCTCCATGATACCTCCCAGGATCAGTTTGCCTTACCTGGGACGGGAAGCAATATACATTTAGACATCTCCACCAAGGGTACATCCACAGTCCAACCATATGCCATGGGTTAATTGCAAGGGATTTGCAGACCCTTGAACTCCCCCGGGGGGTGGTAGCCACCCATTACATCGATGATGTCTTGCTGCAAGGCCATTCTGAGGCCATTGTTGCAGAAGCCCTTGACATGGTAATTTTGTCTCTCAGGTGCAAGGCCCAGCCCAGGATGTATTGTTCTTAGGAATCCGCTGGCACGCCGGCGGGAGAGAGATCCCTGAGCCCGCCCGGAACAAAATTTTGGATTTTGCCGTCCCCAAGAACAAAACCGACACACAGAGGTTCGTGGGACTCCTTGGTTACTGGAGACAGCATATCCCCCACTTTACTATGATCCTGAGACCCCTCCATAGTGTTTCCCAAAAAAAAGGCCACCTTTACCTGGGTGCCTGAGCAGCAGGCTGCCTTTGAGACAGTGAAGCAAGCTGTGGAGCAAGCCCTGCCCCTTGCCCCCCCATCAGGAAGGGGTCCCCTTTGAATTACAAGTCTCCAGTAACGAGTCGGTCGCTGAATGGAGCCAGGGGCGCAGAGTCCCGCTTGGCTTCTGGACCAAGTCCTTGCCAGAGGCTGCTGCCCGCTACAGCCTTTTCGGGCGCAAGCTGCTGGCCTGTTACCTGACGCTCCTCGCCACAGAACACCAAACTGGCACTGAACCCGTCATCCTTCACCCCCATCTGCCCATCATGCGATGGGTCAAGTCCCCCGACTCCACTCACAAAGAGGGCCGAGCCCAGAGGTCCTCACTGGTGAAGTGGAAGTGGTACATCGCAGACAAGGCTCGGCCCGGTCCGGAAGGGGTCAGCCACCTCCACGAAGAGGTCATGTCCTTTCCCCAATCCCAGGAATCTCTCCCAGACTTTCCCGAGATTGCGCCCTCCCGCGTGTCCTGGGGCCAACCTTTCAACTCCCTCGATCCCGAGCAGAAGCGGCATGCCTGGTTCACAGACGGCTCCAGCAGCTGGAAAAATGGGAAGCAACTTTGGAAGGCAGCGGCACTTCATCCTGCCATGGAGAAAACAGTGACAAAAGAGGGAGCAGGAGGGTCCAGTCAATTGGCCGAGCTAGCGGCGGTGGCACTCACACTACAGAACTCCACTGGGCCGGTCCACATCTATACTGACTCTTGGGCAGTGGCCAACGGTATGGCAGTGTGGATGGTGTGGTGACACGAAACGGGGTGGGAAATTCACGGACTCCCTCTCTAGGGCCAGGAACATTGGCGCTATATCTGGGACCAAGCGGTCCAGAGATGCATATCAGTCCACCACGTGGATGCCCATACACACAGAAAGACCCAGGAGGCCATCCACAATGCCACGGTGGACCAGGCTGCCCAGATATGTTGCGCTACCCTTCCCCCGATGAACCTGACTTCAGCGCCCTATTTTAATTCCTTCCATATGCTTATCTAACAATCTCTTGAACTTGACCAGTGTACCTGCCTCCACCACTACCCCAGGCAGCGCACTCCATGCATCAACCACTCTCTGGGTGAAAAACCTCCCCTCTGATATCTCCCTTGAATAGTTAATAGAAATTTAGGTAATTTCGGTTTGAAGAGCTTCTGATACTGGTCAGGCCCCACTTGGAGTATTGTGCTCAGTTCTGGTCGCCTCACTACGGGAAGGATGTGGAGGCCATAGAAAGGGTGCAGAGGAGATTTACAAGGATGTTGCCTGGATTGGGGAGCATGCCTATGAAAACAGGTGCAGAGTATCATTAGTTGCTCATGCATGATAAACTGAGCATCCACTAGCCAATCAGGAGAATTTGTCAACCACAAGGCATTTCATTCCATCAATATCCAAACACAGGAAAACTTTCTGGAAGTCTATGCCATATTCCCTGAAAGCAGGCATGAACATTGCACACTGTGGTGGTCGAACATGCCAGACGGGTTCTGATTTGGAATAATCTACAAAGGCCATGAGAAATATCTTCATCAAACCTGACTGATGTCATCACTGATCATTTCCCCTAATGAACACCAGGATCATTACAACAAGAGCCTCGCAGTGACCACTGATCAAGTCATTGTCTTCCTGGAGTTGTACCCTGGGTTCCTGGTCGAGTTTGGAAGCGTCCTTCAGCATTCCCCCACTGGGTCTTGAGGATGGACATGGTGTGCGGTTTCCCCCTCAAAGTAGTACAAGAGTGAGAGAATAGTGAGGGGTGCTGGAGGAATAACCTATTCAAGACTCCTCAGCTGATGAGGATTCTATTGGTGAAGAGGAAAGTGAAAGCAGAAGTGGAAAGGTTTTCATTTTTAGAGCACCACTCACTTCCTCAGAACATCTTGAAACACTACATCAAACAAAGCATTTTTAATCTGACATACAAATAATGGGCTACCCCTTGTAAGGCAGCTGATCACATAGTGCTTGAAGTGTTGTAAGAACATGAGAAGATTGTAAATAGGAACGGGAGTGATTCATAGTGTCACTGAGTCTAGCAGTTAGCATAATGCTTTACAGTGCCAACTACCAGGGTTCAATTCCGGCCACTGTCTGTAAGAAGTTTGTACGTTCTCTCCGTGTCTGCGAGGGTTTCCTCCGGGTGCTTCAGTTTCCTCCCACATTCCAAAGATGTACGGGTTAGGAAGTTGTGGGCATGCTATGTTGGCGCTGGAAGCGTGGCGACACTTGAGGGCTGCTCCCAGAACACTCTACACAAAAGATGCAGTTCACTGTGTGTTTCGATGTACATGTGACTAATAAAGATATCTTATCTTATCTTACTAAATGGGATCTAAGGTCATTTTATTTTTCCTAATCATTCATCTGCAAATGGAGAAGCTGAGAAAACAGTGTGCACAAAGAAAGAGGTACTAAGGATGCAAGTCATACGGGATAGATCAAGTCTTGCTATGAAACATCAACTCACAGATTTTCTTCCAAGCTGCAAATCAACACCTCACTCCTGAGCAGGATACATTCCCACAGAGATGCTGATACACATAAAGCTCAGAACTCTAAGCTCAGAGTTTCAGCCAAATCTTAAAAGGAAGGTGAAAAAAGGCAGTTGAAACAAAGCAGACATCATGACACATGCTACAAAGGGAAGTGGTGCAGATGGCATTATAAAGTTTGTGTGCTGAGACCCCTTCCTCCAGGCAATTCAGAGGTAAGAAACTGGGATATCAACAGATTATGTGTTTGCAAGAGTTATCTCTTTATAAAGTAAGAGATTCAGAAAGGTTCGTTTAAAGCTCTCTGTCCAAGACTCCAAAGAGAATCATGAGGAAGATTATGACTTTGAATATACACCTGAAGTGAGCCCCACAACTGTTGAAGGAAAGTTGGCACAGAACATGACTGAAGAGAGTCAAGAACTGAAACCTTCAGTGAGTTGGGAGATGGATACTACATCAACACCTGTGAGTCTCCAGGATCAACACAAGGGATGGCAGCACATTTATAAAGAACAAAGCAAACTTTAAACTTGTAAGTTTGTAAATTATGTTAAAAGATAAGGACCCACACAGGGTTTGATGATCAACAAGGTTTGTGCATAGGGAAATTGAGGGTGCAGGTGGAAGGGAGCGGTGGAGGAGACGGCTGATAAAGCACATGAATGGATGGAGACTTGGTTAAAAGCCAGAAAGTAAAGTGGCAGTAACTGAGGCTTTCTCAGATATGGCTCATGATATACCACAGCGATCAGTGCTTGGGTACCAGCTGTTCATTATTGAAATGAATAACATGGCTGGGGGAGCAAAATGTCATATTTCCAAGTCTGATGTTGAATACGTGGGATTTTGAATAGTGACTACATTGTAAAGAGACATCAAGAGAACATTGACAAGCTAGATGAAGGGGAGAGAATGTGACAGGTAAGATATGATGTGGATAACCTGTGAGGTCATCCACTTTGAGGTACAGGACTAAAAAGAAGAATTTTTTTTATAATTGTGACAGGATGGGAAATGCTTGCTAGACCAAAGCTTCATGGAGGGATGATGCTGACCATTACAGGAACAGCCATTGAAGAGGCTGATTTGCAGGCCACAGATGGTGCAAAGCATGATCCTTGCAACTTTTTTTTATTCCAGAATTCAAACAAGTGCAATCTAGCTAGGCAGAGCAGAAACTGTAAGAAAGGATGATTAAAACAGATCACCATTCAATATCATACTTGGAGTTCCCAGCTGTTGTGAGAGTTCAATTATATCCAAAGTAATCAGTGTGAGTTCAGTCACCCTCTCCCTTTGATTCAAATTCCTTTGTTCACTAGTTTATTTGAGCATATGCAAGTAAGACATACAGATGCAGAGATGCAGATGACTTAAATTATATGTGATTATTATACCCTGACATGTGGCCTGTACCCTCCAGTACTAAACTTACACCTCATAGACAGATGTACAAATATTCAGCTTATCACCTCACGACCAACCAGAGATGAGACTCCTTGGTCATTATTCGGTAATAACAAAACAAATCAACCAACCAATGCCACAACTCTCCAAAGGTTATTTCTAATCAATTGTAGCTGCATTTCTTCTGGAGACCACCTGTGTTCACAGACCTATCACTCCTCCTTACATTTCTTGTTTTAGGAACAAGCTTGTGACTCCTCTTATCTTCCTTTGCACAGACCTGAAACATTAACTGTTTTTCCTTCCACAGATGCTGCTTGACCTGCTGAGTTTTTTCAGCACTTTTTGTTTCCTTTGCTACATTGTTATATTGCCACCTCATAGGAGCTTATACGATTATGATAGTCATAGACCAGGTGGACAGTGAGAATCTTTTTCCCAGGGTAGAAGTGTCAAGTACTAGAGGACATGCATTTAAGGTGAGGGGAAAAATCTAAAGGAGATGCGCAGGACAAGTTTCTTACACAGAGTGTGGTAGTTGCCTGGAACGGGCTGCCAAGGGGAGTGGTGGAAGCAGATACGACAGTGGCATTTAAGAGGATGTTAGATAGACACATGAATATGCAAGAAATGGAGGGATATGGATCAGGTACAGGCAGAAGAGAAATAGTTTAATTTTGTACTGTGTTTGGCGCAAACATCGTGGGCCAAAGGCCCTGTTCCTGTGCTGTACTGTTCTATGTTCTATACAGGTTTTTGTTGTGATTCTATGACAAATATGTATGAGATTATGTGCATATACACAACATAAGTTCGGAATTGAATAAATTACTTACACATGTTCCAGCAGTTTTCTTTATCTCTTCATGTTTCTTTATATAAACTGTGTTCTTTGGGTACAAGGGAAAGTACACGTGCAATATTTTGACAGGTGCAAGTAAGCTACAATTTGCAACAATTTGGAAGATCAACAAAACAAAGCAAGGTTTTTGAGTATATTGACAGGTGTGAGTGACAGTTCATGGGGCTGAGTCTTGAAGCACACAAACAATTTTTTAATTTTGACCACGCAGATATTAATTTAACTCCATAGAAGATTGTGTTATGAGAAGCAACAGTAACTGAATAAAAGGCAAAGAAGAAGTAATTACCTGATGCGTAACAGCTGAAGTAGAAGCCATGTCAGTGTAAGAGAGCAACAGAAGGAAGTTGCTGCTCAGACTCAGGCTGGTTACATGGGGAGCCCTGGTGTGTGAGCCTTTCAGTTCATACAAAGAATGTATTGACATATTTTTGCAGAGATAACACAGTGGAAATTGATTGTGATAATGATGGTGAGAATGTGCTTGCACAAATCCATATCATATGAGAACAAAAGAAAGTCATTTTTCAAAATAAAGTGTGTTCTGAGAAGTATACCAAGTCTTTCAATGCAACAGAAAGCAAATAATGCTTTGTTTAGCGAAGCAGGGCAGAAGTTACAGGAGGAGTTCAGAGATTGTGGAACACTACAAATTTGGAAGCAGGAGTCATGTCATGAAGATCAATGAGTGTATTGTCTTGATGAAGAATATGCTTTGGCATTGTGTTTTCAGTGCTTCCTTTGATTCTGCACTGTTTGCCAAGTTTGTTTGTGGTTTAATCATTGAGTGAGTTCAGTGGAAACCTTTAAACATACAGAAACTTATATCAGAACTTAGGTGCAAAATTGAGATGTCTGTGGAATTGGCATCAGGAACCTGAAAGATTTTCACCCAAAGCAAGGTAACAAAGGTACCAAATATGATTGGAGTCCATTGTCATAACCCAGAAGGAGGAGGGAGACAAGTAAGACTGAATGGATGAGGCCAATTGTGGTGCCACCTAAAGCAGATAAGGTAATTCAGATATTTGGTGAGTCTAATGGTAAATGCAGTCTGAACAGCGTTTTGTCAAGTTGTATGATGTTCCAATTCTTATATTCTATGCTTGACCTATGAAGGTATACATATCATATGCCTTCTTCACCAACCTACCTACCTGTGTTGCCACTCTCAGGGAACTATGGACCTATACCTCAAGGTCTCTCTGTTCATCAACATTCCTTACTGCTCTGCCATTTACTTTATATGTACTACTTTCATGTGACTTCCTTAAATGTATAACCTCACACTTGTTGGAATTATATTCCATCAGCCAATGTTCCACCCAACCTTCCATCTAATCTGTATCCTGCTAGAGCCTTAGACAACCATCTTCCTCAGAAACCACTCCCCTTTCCCACCCTATACTGACCATCCCTGCCCTCTCAATCCTGCAGCAGAGCTTCAACCCAAAACGCTGACAATTCCTTTCTCCCAACTGATGTTGCTTGACCAGTTCAGATCTTCCAGCAGGTTGTTTGTTGCTCCAGATTCCAGCATCTGCAGTGTCTCCTTTTCAGATATTGCTTTACCCACAAGCATCAGCTCCCAATCTTCTTTTACCAGGACCTCTCTTATGCTGTTGAGATCAGCCTTTCCCCAGTGTAGGACCTTAACTGAAGACCAACCTTTCTCTTTCCATAACTACCTTGAAATTTACAGAACTATGGTCATGTTCTCAAAGTTTCCCCCACCGACACAGCTACCACCTACCCAGTTTCATTTCCTAAAATAAGGTTGAGTATTGCCCCATCTCTTGCAGGACTATCTACATATTGTCTCAAGAAGACTCTCTTGAACTTAATTAACAAATTCAATCCCATCTAACCCTCTTGCATTAAGATTAATTGTGTTTGACTTGAAAGTTAAAATCCCCCACTACTATAAACCTATTGCTATTACATTTTTCTCCAATTTGCATACACATCTGTACATCTAATTCCCACTGACTATTGGAAGGCCTAGAATATAACCCCAGCAAAGTGACTGCCCCTCTCATACTCCTATTTTCGACTGGATGATCCAGCCAGGATATCCTCTCTAATAAATACTGCTGTGATTTTCTTCCTAATCAACAGTGCGAGCCTCTCTCATGCTTTGCATCTCTCTCTGTAACTTCTGAAATTTCTATATACCTGCCCTTCCTTCAAATATGTTTATGTGATTACAATAATGTCATAATTCCATGTGCTGATCCATACTCTAAGCTCATCTGTCTTTCCTGTGAGACCAGTTGCATTAAATTAAATGCAGTTTTGGATGAGACAATAATTGCAAACTATGGTGTAACTCAACAATACAAAAGAATGCAATCTAAGAAGGATGTAGAAAAGAAGTTGAACAGGGATGAGTGAAGATAAGGAGAGCTGAGGGGGGGGGCGGTTAGCGCGGGGTGGACCACCTCCTCCATCAACCCACATGCCAATCCTTCATTAATAGATTTGTTCCTCTGTCTGGTACCCACTGCAGCATCCCCACAGCCTGTCACAGTAACTGATCACAAACCTTAGACCTTGCCCAGCTTGATGCTGAGGGAACACGGCTTACCAACAGACCACAGGGTTTCCTCTGAATTGGAGAGTGAGAGAGGGTGAGGGAAGGACTTAGGTGGGTTGGGGGGAGTGGTGGGAGATGAGTATATGGCGGGGATCTGTGATGAGGCAGGGCGAGACAAGTGTGGAGAATAGAAAGCAGAGGGTAAGATGAAAGAGAGAAAAAGTGTGCTTAATGTAGGGAATGAAGGAGAGTGCAAGAGGGGGAGACTCTATGAGTTGGAAGGAGAGTGTCTGATGGAGGTTGAAAGATGTTGGTGGGAGGAGTTGGGACACTGAATAAGAAAAGGGATGGGTAAAATACTGTCATGCTGAATCTTGTAATACAACTGCTCACACTGAATGAATCATCCCTTATTTTTGTGCATTCCTGCCATTCTGGTGCAACTTGGTCCATGTGTACTTTATTTGTACCATTTTATATCGCTCAAGATGTTTTGTGTCATTGCCAACACAGAATATTCTCATGCTTTCATTGAAGGAGGCCTTTCAGCCCATTGAGTCTGCACTGACTCTCAGAACAATCCCATCAATCCCTATTTATTTTCCTGTAGCCTATTCTCTCCATTCCCTTCCCATCTACTCACTCTAGGGTACAGTACCTTATTAATCCACCAGTCAACACACCTTTGAGAGACGAATGGAAACCGGAGTACCTGGGGAAACCTGTGCAGTCATGGGCAGAACATTCAAGCTCCACACAGACAGCACCAGTCAGGATTGAACCCAGAACACAGATCGCTTGAGCTGCGAGACAGCAGCTCTGCCTGCTGAGCCACAATACAATACACTCCTTTCCACATGTATTTACTTTTGTATTTCAATCCATATAATTGAGAACTCTATCACATCATTATTTGCACTAAGGCATCTTTTCATGTACTCAGTTTGCAAGACTATTGATATAAATGAGGCTATATTGAACTCATGTGTGATAATTAAGTGATTTAAGTTTGCTATTTTCTGTAAACTGAAAATCATTATGTTACATTTCTAACGTCATTAACATTTGTTTTAATATTTTTATTCAACAAAACTGAACAAAATCTGATTCTAGCTATTATTCCATGATACAGTAAATCAGAAGGATCCATTTTATCATGAAGTTTTCTGTCTTAAAAAGAACTCTTCAGTACACAGTCAAAAGGAAAAGGTTCCTTTGAAATATTGCCTGGGAGATAGGCAAGCAGACAGCAGTAATAAGAGACGCAAGCTGCAAGACAAGAGAAGCAAAACTAATGGACTCATTGGTATTGTGTCAGAAGAAATTCTTCATCATTTCTGGCTTGAAGCCAACAGATAAATTCAGCAGCAATCAAACCTCCAGTAGTCAAAAGGAGGTAATAGCTGTGGAAGGCAAAGGTAAGATAATATTTCAGGTCTCCAGCTGTTGGACCAGAATTTCTTGCTCTACACTATCTAGACTTAGGTGGAATGTCAGTGGAAAGTGAAGTGAAATGGGATGAGATGGCCTGCTACTGATTTCCACCCCAGACAGAAACAGCAGGAATCTTTTTACCCCATCAACCCAAAAAAGAAGTTGTTTTATTGTTGTCTCTTGAATTGAGAAACCTTGATAGTCTCCTACCTGAAAGGCTAGTCATCATTTGGATTACGAGGAAAGGGGTAGTATCAATGGAAAACATTGCTTAAGGGAAAGTGGGTACCAATAACAACATTTTAAAATTATTTCATATATTTGAATTAGTTATCTAATCTACTGCCTCCTTAATGTTGGTGTTCCTCGTCTGAATGTCCCATGGAGTAGTGGCTGAATTTCTCCCATTGGTTATTTGATCTTACTTTCTGATCGCTAGTACATCAGGAACGCTCTGTGATGCAGGGCTATGGATTAGATTAAGGCAGATGTCAGAATGGCAGAGAAAGTTCCAACACTGAATCTCTACCATGGCATGAACAACTCTTCATTGTTTTAACAAAATAACCTTAACAGTAAGATTCTGGCATAGGCATAACATTGAGTTAAAGATACTTGATAACCCAACCAACTGAAGAAAGCCAGTGAAGGTTTGCAATAATGGGAAAATATACTATCATTCATTTTCACAACCTTCAAAGTACACACAATTAAATCTAATGAAGCAATAACCCATTAGTGGACAGATCTCAGCCTCTAATGTGACCTTGAAGATTGAAGATTGAAGTCATGTTTGCACCTGCAGTGCTGTGTGAGAATCTCTTTGGGTGAACTTTGATGATTTGAAGCTACATTGAGCAGCTTATTTTGTTTCTAAACTTTTAAATTTTAATTCTGATTTTTCATTTTCCATACTTCATGGCGACCCACAACCATATTTTAAACCCAAGTTGATGCCATGGCTTGGTTCCTGCGATATGAATCTGAATGCCTGTCATTGCACTTTGACTCATTACTAGGGCCTAACAAGACTTTCCTGACAAGATTAGCTTGCTTGATCTGTGCATCTTTTATTGGAACTTGAAACTGGTATGAAACTTAAAGAAAATCATGCAATTAAATGCAAATGCTGGTACAAGGAAGACTTTCTTCATGGAGTCAATCAATGGACTATTTGTTTATAAAAAATTAAAGAAACAAATTAAGCTTGTGTTTAAAATGTGCTATTTGTCTATATTAATGTCTCCATTTTTGAAAATAAAGCTATTGTAGCGGTTGCTACCGCGGAATAAAACAAGACTCTACTCGGAGGATTGCCAAACAGAACTGGTTTATTTTCCCGCCTTGTGCGGGCCCTTTAAGGGAGAAAAACTCCCGCCCAAAAAACCGGCAATGACGTAAGTCCTACGTCATCAGGACTTTCCCGCGCGCGGGTTCTCCCCGTCGCTCGGAAAGACGAGGCCCGCCGCCATCTTGGGCCTCGTCGCTCCGACACAGCGCGACCCGACTGCCGAGCCGGTTCGCCCGACTAGACGGTGAGTCGCCACACTATGAAGAATGCATACAGGTAATAATTCTGCTTTGTTTTTAATTCCTGTACCCTCTATCTCTCCCATTTCCCATATGAAATAGCAGTTACCTGAATCAATCCAAATGATTTCAGTGGAACATGCCCAAAGAATCTCCTAATGTCCTAATGTAGATTTTATTAATGTTTTTCATAGAATATTATTCGTTGCTGATTTATCATCTCAATATAATTGTCAGCTCCATGGTAATTCACACTGCTACTTTAAGCGATAAAACATGTCTAATTAGGTGTGAGAATATGTTTGTTATATCAGGCTGCGACTAGAACTTCTGACCAGACCCAGATCCTCCAAACAGTAGTTACATTTCATTCCCAGAAGTGGGGATTCTGGAGACTGTTAAAAGACAGAAATTTTAGAGAGATGAAAAATTGAATGTATCAAGTTAAAGTATTTTGGATGAAGGTGTTTATTGGGTAGCGGCATGATGTCTGAAAGCTTCGCTACTGTTGCTTGTACAAAGGAGGAAGAATATGCAAGTGGAGAATTTGAAAATTTGATACAGAGATCTGAATACAGAAATGAAGGAAGTTTCTCCTTAATAAGGAAATCTCACCAAAAATCAACTAAATGTCAGTTGAGGTTAACTGTTGTGGTAGCTATTTGTGAGATCATTGATGGAAATTGTTTGGAAGAATTATTGAGCCAAAAAGGGTAATAATTTTCTCCACACCCTTCTCTGGAGCACTTGCTTTATATTAATGTTCTTGAGGTAGGGGCCAGATTCACGAGTCCACATTTATTACCCATCTGAAAGAGACCAATGAACCAGTTCACTGTTTCAGAGCCACTGAGCAGACAACCTTGTTTTGCTTAATTTCCCACTTGTTGTGATGGGATGACACCAACTGGCTTCTAGTTCAACCGCACAACCACTATACCTTGGTAATTCCTATGAAAGCTGAGGTGCAGAAGACAATCAGTACAAGCAGTTGATTTATATTGGATCACTAAAGGATTTCAAGGTATTGGTGATGATGTGATTGTGGAAGTATCTTGTTCTGGAATCAAGAAGTTATTCTTTGTATGTAAGGCTGCACTGTGAGTGTCTTTAGATGATTTCAATGTGAAGAACATCCAGCCAATCCTGGTCTCACCTTGTGTAGATCTAACAAAATTTGTTGTCAATCTGCCCTAAGAAGATGGCCGTATGTTCCTATCTTTTTAAAGTCTCCTGCTTAAGATCACTATGCTCTTTTCTGTCAGCACCCTTCTTCAAACAAAGTTGCTGCACCTGGCTTTGATCCATACTATCAAATGTCTGTGCAAACATTTGATCAAAGTATATGAATTTTAATTCTCTGGAGACTTAAACTCAACCAGCAACAGAACAAGTAAGGTCTGAAATGGAGAAATTTAGGCAAATGATCACAGAAGTTCAGAAATGTTTAGTGGAAATAAAAAGAAATCAGATGACTATTTTGCAATCTGTTTTTGGATGAAGTAATGCTAATTCCAGCTTGGCAGGACCTAAAGGGAAACCATATCAAAAGCCTTATCTTTGAAAAGAGAAAAAAAACATCATTACTCATTTTGTGTCAAAAGAAAGTGAGTTGTTTGTTACATTTTTTTTGCAGAAATGCTCTCCTTGATCATGTGGCAGCAAAACCATTGCTTAAGTTGTAAGATTACTCACCATATCCACTCAGAGATTCTCTATACCTTGTGGAATGAATGCACTAAGTGCTCCTTATTGGCAAAAGATTGGGAGACAGAATTCCATAGATAACAAAAATGCAAATACCTCAAAGGCTCTCTCTCTTCCACTCAACGAACCACCTATATAAACCTCAATATAATTTTTTTAATACATTAATGCATCTTAAACTATTTAAATACCCAAGAGGAAATTATATGTGCTTACAAAATACTCCAGTTGAATGTATTGAATCTCACAAGGAATGATCGATTTTGATGAAAAACACAATGATGCTGGAGGAACTCAGCAAGCCAGGCATCCTGAAGAAGGGTCCTGACCTGAAACGTTGACTGCCTACTTTTCTCCACAGATGCTGCCTGGCCTGCTGAGTTCCTCCAGCATCATTGTGTTTTTCATCTAGATTCCAGCATCTGCAGTTCTTTCTTTCTTTGTGATTGGTTTTGAAATCGCTAGGTGCAGCTGTGTAAACAGTTTGTATTTTTTGACCAATATGCAAAAGGGAGCTACTTGACACAAGTGGTCTGAAAACTGTTTATGGTATTTATGCATGTAGATATATTTATTTGAAAAATATTGAGATGGGGTCTGGAGCTAACCTTGAGAATAAGGGGAGAGCAAATCGGTGGATAATGAGGACAGAATGCAGTTCACATTGTGCCTTCATGCAAATGGTCACCTCCATCATGTTGATGGCTCAGAAAAGGAATAGAGCACAGGGTCATGCGAGGGCCAAAATAATGATTGTAATTTCCACCCCTCTGTAATTATAACTGTGGCATTCAGTCTTTTGATCTTTAAGTGTGATTAATGGCTCAATCTCTTCCAAGTTATTTCAATTTGCACAAAATGATAAACTTGAGAATAGCATCACCAAATAAAACAGTGTCCCTAAATATGACTTCAGTTTCCCCCCTTTAAATAAACTCCTTGGGGTTGAGCTTCAACCAGCAAAAAAAAAGGCATGAGGACATAAATTTCTTCTGCATTGCATACCAATCGGTGACATCCCTGTCACCTATTGCAACTATAAGTTGAACTTCACTACCTATTTTTTTCCACATTGCCTTGCCTCAATATGACCCAGCTTCTGTCACGTCATTTGTTGAGCAGTCCAGCACAAACTCAGGATAACTTTTCTTCCTGATGTTAATGAGAAAACATCTGGAAATCATGCTAGAGACACGAGACTATTGATGCTGCAATCTGGAGCAAAAAGTAAACTGTGGGGTGGAAAAGAATTGTAGATATTTCGGATCGAGACCCTGTATCAGGACTGAGAATGGAGAGGGCAGATAGCCGACATAAAGAGGAGAGGGAGACGGGTGAACAGGGGCTGGCAGATGACAGGTGGATCGAGGAAGGGTGAAGGATGATGGACAGAAGGAGCCAGTTGAAGGGGGGGGGGATGGATGGAGTTAGGAGACAGAGCCAGGTCGGTGACAAGTGGAAGCAGACAAGGCCAAGGCCTCATGATTTAACTTGTTTTCCAGTTGACTCTGCTTGCTTAGCTTGGAGACTGTTGAAGACAACTCCATTTTAATTGCAGTCATGCTTTTAATCCTTACACTACAACATAGACAGGCTAGGTGAATGAGTGAAGACATGACAAATGGAATATAATGTGGAAAATTGTAAGGTCATCCACTGCAGCAGAAAAAGACAGAAAGGTAGAATATTTCTTCAAGTGGTGAGAATTTGAAAGGTGTTAGTTAGCAGAGGACGACGTCCTTTTACACAAATCATTGAAAACTATCCTGCAGGTACAGCTAACAATTAGGAAGGCAAATGGAAGGGTGGTCGAATTGCTAGAGGGGTTGAGTGCAAGAATAACCATCTCACTACAGTTTCATATGGTCCTGTTGAGTTTGCACCTGGTCTGATCCTCTGACTGACAATAGGGTACACATGTGAAAGAGGCAGTGCAAAGAAGTATCACCAGATTGATCCTGGGAATGGGGTGTTTGTCTTATAATAAAGGCCTAAGTTGGATAAGTCTAGTTTAGAGGAATGAGAAAGGATCTCATTGAAATATGCAAAATTCTTATGGGGCTTCCAAGATAGATGCAGGAATAGTGTCTCCCTTTTTTATTTATTTTTATTTTATTTTATTTACAGCGTGGTAACAGACCCTTCCGGCCCAACGAGCCTGCGCTGCACATTTTTTAAACCCAAATTAACCTACCCGTCAGTCTTTGGAATGTGGGAGGAAACCGGAGCACCCAAAGGAAACCCACGCAGACATGGGAGAACGTACAAACTCCTTACAGACAGCGACGGGAATTGAACCCCAATCGCTGGCGGATTTCCAGAGCCGTGCATCACAGTCTCAAAATAAGGGAGCAGTGTTTCAGGACAGAGATGAGAGGAAATTTTCTTAGCCCAGAGAAATGTTAATCTTTGGAATGCACTACTTGGAAAGCTCAGAATGTTCAATTATTGAATACACTTAAGACAGAGTTTGATTGAATTTTCAATATTGAGAGGATTAAGGACATAAGGGTTAGGAAATAGCACTGGGGTATTAGGTCTGCTAAGATCTCATTGAATGGCGGGACATGCAAGATAGACTAAATGGCCAATATTTTCTTGCAAAGAATGGTTCCATTGATGGTACTTCAGCCACATTCCTATTGAGAGTAGAAAATGGAATTTGCTATGTAGTCCACCAAATAACTAATCAAAATCAATAATTGTACAAGCCTCATAATGTGTCAGCACACTCAGCCAAATGCCAAAACAAAATATGGCCTTTGCTCAAATTTTAAAAAATGAAAATGCTGGAAATACTCAGTAGGTCAGACAGCATCTGTGAGGAGACACAGATTGTTTCAGGTTGAATTCTGATGATAGTTCTTCATCCATAGAACCATAGAACCATAGAACAATACAGCACAATACAGGCCCTTTGGCTCACCATGTTGTGCCGAACTTTAAACCACACCTAAGACTATCTAACCCCTTCCTCCCACATATCCCCCTATTTTAAATTCCTCCATATGCTTATCTAACAATCCCTTGAACTTGACCAAGGTATCAGCCTCCACCACCACCCCAGGCAGCGCATTCCATGCACCAACCACGCTCTGGGTGAAAATCTTCCCTCTGATATCTCCCTTGAACTTCCCACCCATTACCTTAAAGCCATGCCCTCTTGTATTGGTGCCCTGGGAAAGAGGCGCTGGCTATCCACTCTATTTATTCCTCTTAATATTTTGTATACCTCTATCATGTCTCCCCTCATCCTCCTTCTCTCCAAAGAGTAAAGCCCTAGCTCCCTTAGTCTCTCCTCATAATCTATACTCTCCAATCCAGGCAGCATCCTGGTAAATCTCCTCTGCACCCTTTCTAATGCTTCCACATCCTTCCTATAATGAGGCGACCAGAACTGGACACAGTACTTCGTGTGGTCTAACCAGAGTTTTGTAGAGCTGCATCATTACCTCGTGGTTCTTAAACTCGATCCCACGACTTATGAAAGCAAACATCCCATAAGCTTTCTTAACTATCCTATCCACCTGTGTGGCAACTTTCAGGGATCTGTGGATATGAACCCCCAGATCCCTCTGCTCCTCCACACTACTCAGAATCCTCTATTAAACTTGTATTCCGCCTTGGAGTTTGTCCTTCCAAAGTGTACCACCTCACACTTCTCTGGATTCAACTCCATCTGCCTATTCTCAGCCCATCTTTGCATCCTATCAATATCCTTCTGCAAGCTTCGACAGCCCTCCACACTATCCACAACACCACCAATCTTTGTGTCATTTGCAAACTTGCTAACCTACCCTTCTACCCCCTAATCCAAGTCATTAAAAAATATCATGAAAAGTAGAAGTCCCAGAACTGATCCTTGCGGGACATCACTAGTCACAGCCCTCCAATCTGAATGTACTCCCTCCACCACAACCCTCTGCTTTCTATAGGCAAGCCAATTCTGAATCCACACAGCCAAGCCTTCCTGGGTTCCTTCTGAAGAAGCCTACCATGTGGAACCTTGTCAAACACCTTACTAAACTCCATGTAGACCACATCTACTGCACTACCCTCATCCATATTCCTGGTCACCTCCTCAAAGAACCCTGTCAGGCTTGTGAGACATGATCTTCCCTTCACAAAGCCATGCTGGCTGTCCCTAATCAGTCCATGATTCTCTAAATGCTCATAGATTCTATCTCTAAGAATCCTTTCCAACAGCTTGCCCACCACAGACGTAAGGCTCACTGGTCTGTAATTCCCTGGACTATCCCTACAACCTTTTTTGAATAAGGGGACAACATTCGCCACCCTCCAATCCTCCGGTACCATTCCCATGGACAACAAGGTCTCAAAGATCCTACCAATGGTTCAGCAATCTCCTCCCTAGCCTCACGAAGCAGCTTGGGGATTATTCCGTCAGGGCCCAGGGACTTATCTGTCCTGATATCTTCTAACAACTCCAACACATCCTCTTTCTTGATATCAACATGTTCTAGAACATTAACCTTACCAACACCGACCTCAGCGTCATCAAGGCCCCTCTCATTGGTGAATACTGAAGAGAAGTATTCATTGAATGCTTCACCCACCTCCACAGCTTCCAGGCACATCTTCCCACCTTTGTCTCTAATCGGACCTACCTTTACTCTCATCATCCTTCTGCTCTTCATGTATGAGAAAAAAGCCTTGGGATACTCCTTAACCCTACTTCCAAAGCCTTTTTATGTCCCTATCTTGCTCTCCTCAGCCCCTTCTTAGGTTCCTTCCTTGCTACTCTATATTCCTTACGAGCCCTATCTGATCCTTGTCGCTTACACCTTATGTATGCTGCCTTCTTCTTCCTAACTAGTTGTTCCACCTCTCTTGTCACCCATGGTTCCTTCACCCTGCCATTCTTTCTCTGCGGCACCTGCACAAATTTATCCCTAACATCCTGCAAGAGATCCCTGAACATCAACCACATCTCCATAGTACACTTCCCTTCAAAAATGTCATCCCAATTTATACTCTCAAGTTCTAGCCTTATAGCCTCATAATTTGCCCTTCCCCAATTAAATACCTTCCTGTCCTCTTTGCTCCTATCCTTGTCCATGACAATGTTAAAGGTTATGGAGCAGTGGTCACTGTCCCCCAAATGCTCACCCACCGAGAGATCTGTCACCTGACCTGGTTCATTACCTAATACTAGATCTAATATGGTATTCCCTCTGGTCGGCCTGTCAACATACTGTGATCGGAATCCATCCTGGACACACTTAACAAACTCTGCGCCATCTAAACCTTTGGCATTAAACAGGTGCTAATCAATATTTGGGAAGTTGAAGTCTCCCATGATAACAACCCTGTTATTCTTGCACCGTTCCAAAATCTGCCTCCCAATCTGCTCCTCAGTATCCCTGCTGCTACCAGGGGGCCTATAGAATACACCCAGTAGAGTATCTGCTCCTTTCTTGTTCCTAACTTCCACCCATACTGACTCTAGAGAGGATCCTGCTACATTATCTACCCTTTCTGCAGCTGTAATAGTATCCCTGACCAGTATCGCCACCCCTCCTCCTCTTCTCCCACCCCTTCCTATCCCTTTTAAAACTCAGGAAACCAGGAATATTCAATATCCATTCCTGCCCTGGTGACAGCCAAGTCTCTGCAAGAGCCACAATATCATAGTCCCATGTACTTATCCAAGCTCTCAGTTCATCACCCTTATTCCTGATACTTCTTGCATTTAAGTAAATGCACTTTAGCCTATCCACCTTTCTGTTTCAATCTTTTTACTAATTTTCAAATTAGTACAAAATAACATATATATAACATTAGTAATTATACCTATGGTGCAAAGAGATCAGGATAACAATCATAACAGTTAATATATATAATCACAAGGAGCAAAAAAAGTAATCTAGACGTCCCGTTCTCTTATTGTGAACAAATACAAAAGGAAAGATTGAAAAGAAATGAAATTTAATTACATGATTGAAGAACCCCCAAATCAAAAAAAAGATAATAAACCAAAAAAAACAAAAACTTCAAAAAAAAAACTGGACTGATATTTCTTCAATTAAAAAGAAAAAAAAACATTATTATGTTGTCAACTCTGCTCCTCTGAATTCAAGGGTTATTGAAAGGGATCTGAAAAAGGGTCAGCTTATATCAGGTGGAAGTACTGAATAAATGGAATCCAAACTTCCTCAAATTTAAGCGAAGAATCAACAGTACCACTCCTAATTTTTTCTAAGTTTAAACTGTAGCGGTTGCTACCGCGGAATAAAACAAGACTCTACTCGGAGGATTGCCAAACAGAACTGGTTTATTTTCCCGCCTTGTGTGGGCCCTTTAAGGGAGAAAAACTCCCGCCCAAAAAACCGGCAATGACGTAAGTCCTACGTCATCAGGACTTTCCCGCGCGCGGGTTCTCCCCGTCGCTCGGAAAGACGAGGCCCGCCGCCATCTTGGGCCTCGTCGCTCCGACACCGCGCGACCCGACTGCCGAGACGGTTCGCCCGACTAGACGGTGAGTCGCCACAAAACATGCTATAGTTTAAAGAAAACCACTGAAAAGTGATGGGAAGTATTGGATCTTTCCATTTGAACAAAATGGATAGTTTGGCCATTAATGTGACCAATACAACAAGCAGAAGCAGATAAATGGCAAGATTCCATCACTGGTAACCCAAAAATTGCAGTAATAGTATGAGGTTGTAAATCAATGTTCAATACAGATGAAATTATGTTCAAATTGTCTTTCCAATATTTTTCCAAAAGGGGACAGGACCAAAACTTATGTGTTAGGTAAGCCACCTTCAAATTACATCTGTCATATATAGGATTTATATGGTGATAAAAATGGGCTAAATTATCCTTGGAAATATGGGTCCTGTGAACCACCTTAAACTGTATCAAAGAGAGTCTAGCACACATTGAAGATGTATTAACTAATTGAAGAATTTTCTTCCATGTCTCTGTAGGTAAAAGTACCTGGAGTTCCCTTTCCCATTCATTCTTAATTTTATCAAGTTCCTCTGAACGTATTTTCATAATCCGATCATAAATTATTGCTATCAGGCCCTTCTGATAAGGATTAAAACCTAAAATTTTTTCCGTAATTTCAGTTTTATATGGTGTCGGAAAAGAAGGTAAAGTAACTTTTAAAAAATTTCTAATCTGTAAATATCGAAAAAAATGTGATCTAGGCAGATTGTATTTGTTAGACAACTGTTCAAAAGATAAAAAAGCATTTATCAATGAATAAATCTCGAAAACATGTTATTCCCTTCATTCTCCATAAAGAAAAAGCTGAGTCAATTCTAGATGGTTGAAAGAAAAAATTAGATTGAATAGGACTTGATAAATTAAATTTATTCCATCCAAAGAATTTACAAAAGTGAAACCATATCCGTATTGAATGTTTAACTATTGGATTAGTCATTTGTTTACTCAATTTAGTAAGTGCAAAAGGGAATGAAGCTCCTAAAGTAGAATCTAAAGAAAATCCTTGCACTGATTCACACTCAAGATGCACCCAACAGGGACAATGAATTGCATCTAAATCTTGTGCCCAGAAAATTAAGTATCTAATATTAATTGTCTAATAGTAAAATCTAAAATTAGGTAAAGCCATACCACCATCCTTTTTTAATCTTTGTAAATATTTCTTACTTTACCTTGGGTTTGTATTCTGCCATATATATGAAAGAACTTTGGAAACAATAGTGTCGAAAAAGGATTTTGAAATAAAAGTTGGAATCTCCTGAAATAGATACAAAAATTTTGGTAAAATATTCATCTTAACTGCATTAATTCGGCCAATCAATGATAAAGAGAATGGGGACCATTTAGTAAATAATTGTTTAACGTAATTAATTAAAGGTAAAAAGTTCACTTTAAATAATTCCTTGTGTTTCTTGGTAATTTTAACACCCAGGTACGAAAAGTAATCAGTCACTAATCTAAATGGTAATTGCCTATAAATTAGGACTTGCATGTTTAATGGGAAAAGTTCACTCTTATTAAGATTTAATTTATAACCAGAGAAAACACTAAACTGAGCAAGTAGTGATAATACTGCAGGAATAAATTTCTTTGGGTTAGAGATATAAAGTAACAGGCCATCTGCGTAAGGAGATATCTTATGAGTCTCCTTTCCACAAGTAATACCAAATATGTTAGAAGAATCCCAAATGGCAATTGCCAAAGGTTCCAAAGCAATATTAAATAATAAAGGACTCAAAGGGCAACCTTGTCTTGTGCCTCGAAAAAACCTGAACAAGGGGGATCTCTGATTATTAGTAAGTATTGAAGCCATAGGTGTGTGGTAAGTCAATTTGATCGTGGATATGAAATTTGAACTAAAATTAAATTTCTCAAGCCTGTTAAATAAATATTCCCATTCGACTCTATCAAACGCCTTCTCTGCATCTGACAAAATAACACATTCTGGAATTACAGATGAAGGGGTACATATAATATTCATTAACCTCCTAATATTAAAATGCAAATAATGATTCTTAATGAATCCTGTCTGGTCATCAGAAATAATTTGTGGAAGTACCTTTTCCAGTCTAGAAGCCAATATTTTGGAAAAAATTTTGGAATTCACATTCAATAAAGAAATAGGTCTATAAGATGCACATTCAGTGGGATCTTTATCTTCTTTAAGAATAAAAGAAATAGTTGCTTCATAAAAGGATTGTGGTAATTTACCCACTGATCGGGCGTCTTTAAAAATTTTACCTAACCAAGGAGAGGGAAGGTCAGAAAAGGATATAAAAAAATCAACTGTGTACCCATCAGGACCAAGTGTTTTACCCGAATTCATTGAAGAAATTACTTTCTTTGTTTCTTCCTCCGAAATCGGTGCATCTAATATTAAACGTTAATTAAGTGATGATTTCAGAGTCTTCAAATTCCTTAAAAATTCATGCATTGATGTAGAATCATCAGGAGATTCTGATTGATATAAAGAAGTATAAAATTCTTGAAAAGATTTGTTAATTTGATCATGGTCTACCGAGTAGTTACCATCTTGTTTACGAACTTTAATAATCTGATGTTTAGTTGAAACAGCTTTTAGTTGGTTAGCCAACAATTTACCAGATTTATCACCATGTATATTAAACTGACTTTTGGTTTTGAGTAATTGATTTTCAATTGGAGATGTTAGTAATAAACTGTGTTGTAATTGAAGTTCTGTTCTCATTTTATAGAACTCCAAACTGGGAACATCAGTGTATTTTTTATCAATTTCTTTAATCTTATCAGCCAATATACGTAATTCATTATTAGTTTGTTTTTTCAGTCCAGCAGAGTATGAAATAATTTGACTGCGGATATAAGCTTTAAAAGTATCCCATAATATCCCACTGGAAATTTCTTCAGTAAAATTAGTTGAGAAGAAAAAGGAAATCTGTTCTTTAATAAAATGGACAAAGCCTAAATCTTGCAATAAAGAAGGATTGAGTCACCATTGTCTAACACCAGAGGGTATGTCCACTAATTTAATTGATAGTTTCAATGGTGCATGATCAGAAATGGCAAATGCATCGTACTTACAGTCAGTAACAAGAGGAACTAATTGTGCATCAAGAAAAAAGTAATCAATCCTAGAGTACTTATGATAGACATAAGAAAAGAATGAGAACTCTTTATCACATGGGTGTAGAAATCTCCAAACTTCTAAATTCTGGAATCAATTAAGGAGTTGATAAAAACAGCAGATTTGTTAGGAAGTGCAAGATTCAACACAGATCTATCCATCGAAGGGTTCAGACAACAATTAAAATCTCCACCCATAATCAACGAATATTCGTTTAAATTAGGAAAAGATGCAAATAAACCATAGAACCATAGAGCACAAAACAGGCCCTTCGGCCCACCATGTTGTGCCGTCCATCAAACCACCCTCACACTATCTAAACCTTTCCTCCCACATATCCCTCTATCGCACATTCCTCCATATGCCTATCCAACAAACTCTTGAACCTGTCCAATGTATCTGCCTCCATCACCACCCCAGGTAGTGCATTCCATGCACCAACCACTCTCTGGGTGAAAAACCTCCCCCTGACATCTCCCCTGAACCTCCCACCCATAACCTTAAAGCCATGCCCTCTCATCTTGAGCATTGGTTCCCTGGGAAGGAGGCGCTGGCTGTCTACTCTATCTATTCCTCTCCATATTTTATATACCTCTATCATGTCTCCTCTCATCCTCCTCCTTTCCAGTGAATAAAGCCCTAGCACCTTAAGCCTTTCCTCATATTCCATACGCTCTAATCCAGGCAGCATCCTGGTAAATCTCCTCTGCACCCTCTCCAACGCCTCCACATCCTTCCTATAATGCGGCGACCAAAACTGAACACAGTACTCTAAGTGTGGTCTAACTAGAGTTTTGTAAAGCTGCATCATCACTTCACGGCTCTTAAACTCAATCCCACGATTTATGAAAGCTAACATCCCATAGGCCTTCTTAACTGCTCTATCCACCTGTGAGGCAACTTTCAGTGAACTGTTTTAAAAACTCAGGATGATCCACATTAGGTGCATAAACATTAACCATAACAACTTTTTTGTTATGAAGTAAGCCAGTAATTAATAAAAATCTACCATTTGGGTCTGAAATTGTCTCATGATGAACAAATGATATTGAGAAGTCCAGAAAAATAGAGACTCCTTTCACCTTTGCTTGTGAGTTAGAATGAAACTGTTGACCCCTCCAAAATCTAAAAAAGCACTGATTACCCTCTTTCCTAATACGAGTCTCCTGCGCAAAAATAATCTGAGCATTCAGTCTATGAAAAACTTTAAAGATCTTCTTACGCTTAATTGGATTATTCAAGCCGTTTGTATTCCATGTAACAAAATTAATCATCTTATCCATTTTAATAGACTAAAAAAAAGATGATATATAAAGGGTTAACGTTGCTAAGGAGATTCGTTAACAGGAAGAGGAAAAAAATTTCAAAGAGGAGCCGGATATGACGACAGTTCAGACATATTTGTAGTTTATCAGTCCAGAAGAAAAAAACAACTAACCTAAAAACAGCCCAACCCCCCACCCAACATAGCCCGAAAACTGGCCAATAAGCAGCCAGAATGCTACCCACTATTGTTTTACCCCGACCTTTTGGTGGCAGGTCTCCAAGTTGAAAAGAATGCAAGACACTATCGACAATCTAAGCAAAAATAAAATTAGCCAAAACAATTTTTCAAATTGTAAACAGACTTGCAAAAAATACAGTCTTATTTTAATTCCAAAGAGAAAAAGGTAATCAGTCACTCAGTTAAATTCTTAATTATTACCCAAACAGAACATTAAAAATGTTAAAGTAAAATAATAAAGAGAAAAAAAAATTAAATTAAAACATTGTAAGTATCCATGTTCCAGAACCAAACACGAAAAAATTAACAAAGGGCAGGAAAATATCTCCAGGCATAAAAAGCACTTAAACCTATAAGTTAATCATTGCTTAGTAGACCAATTAACTATAAAGTCAAAGAAAAGCACATTTCTTGACCATCTGGAGACAAAAAGTTAACCTTGGAGGAAATCTTCGGCTTCTTTAATGGAATTAAACCACCGGCGTGATTTGTCAGGAAGTGACATTCTCAGGCGGACTGGGAACAATAATGCAGGTTGGTAATTCTTTTGATAAAGCCGCGACATAATCAGTTTGTAAAGCAGTCTCTCGTTCATAACTTCTGGGGTGTAATCTTCAACCAGACGAAACTTCCATTCTTTGTATTGAATCATTCCTCGATGACGAGCAATTCGAATCAAATACTCTTTGATATTGACATAATGAAATCTCAATATTACTGGTCATGGTTTTTGCTCTGCCGGAGGTTTTGGTCTTAACGCTCGGTGGGCATGATCAGGTATAGGACTTGTAGAAAAAACTTCAGGGTCAAACACATCCTTCAGAAGTTTAGGAAATAATTCAATGGGATTACCAGATTCAGCGTTCTCGGAGAGGCCGATACTCCTCACATTATTTCTCCGACTGCGGCTTTCTAAATCAATAATCCTCTGTCTTTGCTGTTCCAGTCTTTGTTTGGTCAACATTAAATCTTTTTCCAGTAAATCCAGCCTGCGATCTCTCTCTTTGCCAGCTTGATCCAGTTCAGCAATTGCTGTTGTGTTGCACTCTCCTGTATGAGTGTGGTCTGTCTGTCTTCCATATCTTGTGGCAAATCTCTGGTCAAGCTTTTTATCCAGTTTAGAGATAGCTTCCAAAGTGAGTTAAGGGTTTCCATTACCCTTACTATCAGCTCCAGCCTCAGCTCTGGTATTCATTCCGACACTTAGAAGTCAAAATCAATCTTGTAAAAATATTATAAAAGTCTTAGTAAAGGGTGGTGCATAAGGAGTTAAAAGGTAAGTGGAGCAAAGCCAAGATATGACCTACTCCATGTAGCACCACCAAAAGGCTCCGCTCCATCCACCTTTCTACTTTTATACCCTGTACTCTGCTTCTCCTTTCTCAAAGCCTCTCTACATGTTAGATCTGACTTTTCCCCATCCACTTCTTCCTCTGACCTACCTCTCTGGTTCCCATCCCCCTCGCAATCTAGTTTAAGCCCTCCCGAACCACCCTAGCAAACCTGCCTGCAAGGATATTGGCCCCCCCTAGGGTTCAGGTATAACGCGTCCTCTCTGTACAGGTCCCACCTTCCCCAGAAGAGATCCTAATGATCCAAAATTCTAAAACCTTCCCTCCTGCACCAACTCCTCAGCCACACATTCAGCTGCCATCTCCTCCTATTCCTTCCTTCACTATCACATGGAACTGGCAGCAATCCAGAGATTGCAACCCTTGAGGTCCTGTTCTTCAGCCTTCTGCTTAGCTCCCTAAACTCACTTTTCAGGACCTCATCTCTCTTCCTACCTATGTCATTGGTACCAACATGTACCATAACTTCTGGCTGTTCTCCCTCCCGCTCAAGAATACTGTGGACCCGATCAGAGACACCCTGGACCCTGGCACCTAGGAGGCAACATACCATCCGGGATTCATGCTCACTGCCACAGAACCTCCTATCTGTTTCTCTGACTATCGAGTTCCTATCACTACTGCCTTCCTCTTCTCCTCCGTTCCCTTCTGAGCAGCAGGAATGGTCCCAGTGCCAGAGACCTGGCTGCTGCTGCTTGAGCCCTGCAGGTCATCCCCCTCAACAGCTTCCAAAGCAGAAAACCTGTTACTGAGGGGAACAGCCTCCGGGGTCCTCTGCACTGTCTGCCTGTTCCCTTTCTTTTTCTTTTTCTCACCCCTGACAGTCACCCTTCTGTCTACTTCCTGGTCCCCAGAAGTACCTGCTGTAAGGGGGGAGTGACTGTCTCCCGATGTACAGTATATACAAACTCTCTCCCTCCCTGATGCTCCGCAATGTTTGAAGCTGCGACTCCAGCTCATCAATTCTGAGCCGAAGTTCCTCCAGCCTCAAGCACTTACTACAGATGAGGTCACCATGCACCACAGCAGGGTCCACGAGCTCCCACATCAAACAGCTGCAGCACATCACCATGTCCTCCATCTGAACTAATTCTTTCCCTACCTAGTTTTATCCTACTTAAAACTTTATAACAGTAACAGGTAACAGATAAACCTTACCTTTACTTACCAGCTACTCACCCGCCTCGCCCCTTTACGCCAAAGCCCGTTGAACCAAAGCCCAAACACTCTGCTCCCCCTCACTCCTGAAGTTAACTCTGTTTCTCTCTCCACTGATGCCACCTGCCATGTCTACCCACATTTTCAGTCTTTATCCCTGCACATAATTATAGCTTAATTAGAAAAAATAGACATTTCCTGATGACCGGCTGCCAGCAGACACTCTTTCACTTTAAATTTAACTTTTGCTATCTATGTGGATTTCTCATTCATTTCCCAAATCAAAAAATTAAGTTGTAACCGTCATTATAAGGAAATCTGATCTTATGGCTTACTACTTCTCTTCAACTCTCAGCAATCAATTTTAATCAGCTCAGACTTGCTGGAAGCACTCTCAGCTCTGAATCAAGATAATTGTGGGTTTAATTCTGAGAACTTCGACATCCCAGTGCACCACACAGCAGGGAATGAGACCTTAAACCATGGTTATGGTTCAACCTCCCAAATCTACCATTCACCTAACCACAGTTAGCTTACTTCCAGTGTCAACTGTTGTGAACAAATTATGGATGTATATGACTCAACAGTTCAATGTTCAATATTACCTTCGCTTCTTTGCTTGGATTGAAAGTGTAAAGCTCATCCTTTGGTTATCGATGACTCAAAACTGAACCCATAAAAGATTAATGCCAAAAAATTGCAGTGCACCCAAAGGATATGCTAGGTGGGCACTAAAACTGACTCACTCGTGTCCCCAGTACAAATTTCACGGGTGCCCCAGGACATCTTGATATTGTATTTTCCACAATGTATAATGGGTGATTGGACCGAGGCCAGGTCAGGGATTTAGTGAGACCAGAGACCTGAGGACGGAGGCTGTGAGGGATAAATAGCCACTGGGGGTGGGCTAAGTATGCTCAGGTCCACATGAGGATCTTGTAATTACTGAGACCAGCAATCAAATACAGGCCCAAGTGGAGATTGAGGCCTTCATCAGACTACTGGGAGTTGGGTGTTAGGAATGGAATCTACCTTAATGATGTCCTAGTCCAGTGCTGTAGTATTGAAATATGATTCTCTGGGAGTCAATAATGGCTGGTCCTGTCACACCTCAGTGTCATTTCTTTGAAAAAATAAATCATGCTAGTTACACAAAGGCAGAAGTATCCTGTAGAATTGACCCAGAACTCCAGCTAAAGTCATTTCTAATCAAACAATGCTGAATGAAACACAGTTAAACTTTTAGGTTTTAGACATTGCTCAATCTTGTTTTTCAGTTGTGACTTACATCAGTTTTCATTTTAAATAGGGATCTGTCAAATCCACTATGGGTATTTCAGTAAAACTCTGGTCAGTAAAATGAGAGAACTATTCAAGTTTATGTCATATATCCTTTCAGGCAGTGCTGTCTTACAACTGATCAATTCTAAATAATTCCATAGCTCCAAACTTTTCACAACTTAGCAGTTTTGTCTGCTCCTATTTAGCTATTTTTCCCCTCATGAATACTTTAAGGAAAATATCAACCTTGAAAGGCTTTGAACCCTCTGTTCATCCAGGGTTTCATTGATTATACACTTCCAATTTTAATATATTAAGCCACATTTCTCTTCATTAAATTACTCTTGAAGTTATTTTCATCATGAAGTCTGTCTTTGCACGGACTCCTGTTCCATGTTGTCTCTTCAATCTTCACAGTTCATCTTTCTCTCCTCTTGAACATTTTAACATGGTCAATATTCTGTAAGGAAGCAATCCCTTCTAATTAGTGATGTATGTAGGTGTATTGATAGCTTAGCTAATAAATGCAGCATGAATTTGCAAGGTCTGCTATGCCTTCATTTGTATTGGTAAGTTAGCAGAAAAAAGTACTGCAGCAATGCCAGAAAAGCAGGATCCAATTTGTTCTCAGCAAGCTTTCATAAACAATATGATAATGATAAAGTGATCTGTTTTAGAGATGCTGGTTGAGGGAGAGAGATTACAAAATATCGTATTTACTGCACTTGACAGTTGACATAGTTTGATTCAAATATAATTCAGTGTTGGAGAATTGTTTTCATGGTCAGAGAAACATCATACTCAAGTATTTTTCATGAGCTATTTGGACAAGTTATTTTGTCCCTAAACCTGAACTTTTAAAAAGAAGCAGCACAAATGGTTTGAAAATACTTCTGGACAGATTCAAATGTCAACAGTACAATATTTGTCTTAATCATGATGTTAGGACAAGATCATCAATTTTCTCGATTTCATAGGGACATACAGCAGAGAAACAGGCCCTTCAGCCCACCCTGTCCATGCTAACCATCAAGTACCATCTGTACTAATCCCAATTACCAGCACTCTGTCTGTAGCTTTCTATGCCTTAGCAATTCAAGGATTTAAATGTTGGGAGAGTCTCTGCCTCTACGACCATTCCAAACTCCAACCACTCTCTGGGTGAAAAAAAAACTTCCTTATATCCCCTCTAAACCTCTTATTCTTACCTTAAACTTATGTCTTCTGCTGTGGGGAAAAGTTTATTACTGTTTACTCTATTCATCTCCATCAGGTGTCCTCTCTGCCTTCTTCACTCCATGGAAAACAAATTTAGCCTCTCCTTATAATTGAGACATTCCATCCCAGGCAACATCCTGATGAATCTCCTTCGCACCCTCTCCAGAGCAATCACATCCTTTCTATACTGTGGCAACTAAAACAGCCCACAAATTCCATATGTGAATTCACCAATGTTTCATTAGGCTGTACCATAACTTCCCTGTCTTAGATATTATGCCCTGTATGCCTTCTTTATCATCCTATTCACCTGTGCTACTACATTCAGGGATCTTTAGACTTGTACACCAGGGTCCATCTGTTTTTCAATATTCCCTAAGGCCCGAACATTCATTCTGAATGTCTTAACCTTATCTAGCCTCCTAAAACACATCACTTCACACTTATCTGGATTAAATTCCATCTGTCATTGCTCTGCCGATTTACCAACTGATCAGTATTTTATCGATGACAAGAGACTATCCTTCTCTCTCTCCACAACCCCACCAACTTTAGTCCATTTGGACTGTGTCTTCTGGTTTGAAGTAACTGTTGATACCAACCAAGATAATACTGTTGGGTAAAGGTTAAAGTTTTATGTGAGGTAACTTATATTCAACTAAAAAGTTATTTTTTTGTAACCTCAAGCTACTATGTCATAATGATTGCATTTTTTATTATTAATAATAATTTTTTTAAAAAATTAAATACTTTTAGTTTCACTGTATCTCAGGGACCAGGACTTCATCCGTCATTTAAGTCACTTCCAGTCTTCTACTCAAATGAGTTCAATAATTCCAGATCAAGCTCAATAATTTCAAATCATCACACTGTGATCATATACAACTGTTGGTGATGATTCAGCTATCCAGTTTTTTTTACCTCATCTAGATTCACCTTTTGTTTCTTTACTTATGCCAAGACTCATCTTTGCTTTATTTTTTTAATGTATTCCTGTTTTTCAGTTCAATCTGATTGAAAATGACTGAATTTGCGTTCAGTGCAACACTGTTATCCTTTTCTCTGAGGAGTGAATTAATAAAGTCAAGTTTGAAATGAATAGCCTTTCTAGCAGTTAAAGATTTTTTATTAACCAAATGGCTCTTGCCTTATTAAATCCTGAGAAGCACAGTGCTTTCTTGTGTTCCATATCAGATCACTTTCAACCAGGCTTTGCAAAGCAGCATCTGCACACTGGAGCAAGCCTGACAAAGTATTCGGTTGCCAGAGCAGCACATCATTATCACAGCAGGAAGTCACTCCAACTGAGGGGTCATTCAGCGACTGCCTCATGGGTGGTGAATCACAGATCTTTCAATAATGCAGAAGAGACTTCTGAGAGATATATCTCTCTCAATCTGGCCTATCACACAACATAATAATAGAACAGACAAACAATAAGTTTAATCCATACATACAGTAGTTATCTTACCATATACAGATTATTCAAAAAAATTGCTTTAACCAGAGCACAAATTTAAACTTAAACTGTACTCTGTAGCCTGTAAAGACAGCTTTAGTCACAGTCAAATTTATTTATTTTTCTCTTATTTTGAAAGGAGGCTTTTTTGTAAGTCTATGTACTTTGATCTTATTGGGAAGGTTGTCAATGGTTAAATGTAGAAGGTGAGACGATCTTAAGTTTGTAGAAGTACATTAGTTTGTTAACATTATTAGCACAGCTTTGATAATATTATTGCTGTTATCTGTGATGTCAGAGAAATGCTCCAGTCTTCATGATATTTATGCCTTTGGAGTTAAACGTGCAAACTTGTAAAATATCAAACCAATATAACAGCACTCGGAAAACACTGCAGAAACATTGATATTGCAATAGTGGTGATGGATTTAAAGTTACACTCTGTGGCCTTTGATGGAGAAGTGCAATGAATTATTCACTAATTAAAAGCTTCAGTTTGACATCCAACAATAAACACACCCCATTGATCTGTCTGGGCTGTTCACAGGCTCAGGCTGCTCTCCCATATTCAGTTGAACAGCCTTCCAGCTACTCGCTGATTTTCGTTGTCAGATCTCCACAAGAGTGCAGTAAAACAACTGAAATGAAGATCCCTCTTGCTAACTAGAAAGGTATTGGGGGAAATGAACCCTACCTGTAGAATGTATGTATTTTCCACTGAAAATTTTCCTTATGCTCCAATGATCTGATATTTTTTTTTCTGTATTTCGATCACTTTTATATTGCTCATGGTTTATAGAGTTATACAGCACAGAAATGGGATCAACGGCCCACGCTGACCTTTTTGTCCACCTGCACTAAAAACAGCTGTAAAAATAATCAGTAAGACTTGACACAAATATGGATAATCAATGTAAGTATGACATACTTCAACAGTTTATAGGTCAATACAAAGAGGTATATGATTCTGTAATTTGATCACTTATAAGTGGCAATTTGTAATTCTAAAGCTGGCATCTCTTCTGAACTGAAATGTTGAGGCAATGCCAGTACAAATTAAAGCATGTAGTTTAAAAAAACTTAATCCTGTCAATTCCCTTAAATTACAAATTCACGCACTATTGACAATTGCTCATACTGCATCAACCTCATTCTGCATTCACTCAGGAACAGAACAATTAAAAATAATTGGTGATTTCTTTGAAGCAGATTCTTCAATACAGAAAAGTGAATCCCCAGCACTAAAGGCCTTGGTAGAGGAATGAAGGGATCTAATTTAATTCTTCTGTGAGGGAAAGATTAATTATTTTTATTGCTCTTACAGCAACAGCAAGGCTTAAAAAACATTCTTGTTTACATGGACACAACGGATTTGACTCAAGGACAATTTGGTTGCAAGGGTTTTCAACCATTCTATGCTTAAAGTGCATAGACAGCCATATTGTAGGGTCACAACCAAATGAACAGGAGGAAGGGCTTAGTCCCGTACAAAGTTGTTTGTGCAATCCACACATTAAACTTTCACTGCAAATGCACTGTGAAAACATTGTCCAGGATCACATGGTGAATGACAATCTATCTGAGGGACCACAGTTTTGAGCCAAAGCAAAGCGAGCACTTCAATTATTTTATCATCAACATTAATGAAGACATAATTCAGGAAATATGATTTATGATCACATATCCTTTGCGTTGTTAAGGAGTGGAGGATAACTAACAAATGCAAGTGCAAAAAGGTCTGAGGTTTGGTTTACAATGACAGTCAAGGCTGGTTAATTCATTGTCCTTTTACGCTGGGTTTGCCTTTGAAGTGCTTAAAGTATGGCAGGTGTGCTCAGTCCTGTGCGTTGTACAGTTTGCAGCACGTGGGAATTCTGAGGCATTCCTTGTTATCTGGATGACTATCTGCGGGCACTGCCTCCAGCTTGATCACCTTGTGCACTGGGTTACGGAACTTGAGCGGTGACTGAAGGTACTGAGTCGATGAGGATGAAACTTGCATGCTTTCCGACGTGGTCAGCCCGCAGCTTAAGGAAAGGCAGTCAGAAAAGGAATGGATGACCACCAGGCAGAAGAAGGAGGGCAGGCAGGTCATGAGGAAAACCTCAGAGTGCATCTTATTTCAAAACCATTTCTCTGTGTTGGAAAATGGGGGTGGTGAGTGCATCTCTGAGAAGTCCAGCCAGAACCAGGGTCACAGCACACTGGGTGGCTAAGCTGTGGTAGGGGGGAGGAGCATGAGTGCAAAGGCCAGAGTTGTAGGAGACTTGATGTTGAGGGAAACGGATAAGTGCTCGGCGGCCACAGGTGTGAATCCAGGATGGTGCGTTGCCAGGGTCAAGGATGTCAGAGAATGATTGCAGGCCATTCTAAAGGCATTCTAAAGCCAAAGGTCATAATCCACCTTGGTACTAACAAAATAGGTAAAAAGAAGGATGAGGACCAATGAGCTAAGTCTCAAACTAAAGAGCAATACCTCTAAGGTTGTAATCTCCAGATTACTTCCAGTGCCACGTGTTGACGAGTATAGGAATAGAAAGGTAACAACAGAATACAGTACAGCACAGGAACAGGCCCTTTGGCCCACCATGTCTGTGCTGACAGTGATGTCGATCTAAATTAATCTCATCTGCCTGCACATGGTCCGTATTCCTCTTATTCCCTGATTGTTCATGTGTTTGTCTAAATGCCACTTGAACATTGCTGCCATATCTGCTTTTACCACCTCTGGGAACCTACCAGTCTCTGTGTAAAAAATCTCCTTTAAACTTTCCCCTTTTCACCTTAAATCTATGCCCTCCAGTATTTGACGTTTTCACCCTGGGAAAAAGACTCTATCTGCTTTATCTATGCCTATTATAATTTTATATACTTCTGTCAGGTCACCCCTCAGCCTCCGACACTCCAGAGAACAACCCACATTTGTCCAATCTCTCCTTGTAGATAATATACTTCAATCAAGGCAAAATTCTGGTAAACCTCTTCTGCACCCTCTCCAAAGCCTCCTCATCCTTCCTATAGTGTGGCTTCAGGGCAAATTGGAAAATTAGATCCAAATTTGGATTGGTAACAGGAGTCAGAAGGTGATGGTGGAAGAAGGCTGTGACCAATTGTGTACCCCAGGGATTGGTGCCAGGATTCTTGCTGTTTGTTGCATTGTTGCATCAGTTACTAGTGGTGTTCCGCAGGGGTCGGTGTTGGGACAGCTCCTTTTTACCTTGTACATTAACGATTTGGATGATGGAGTAAATGGTTTTGTGGCTAAGTTTGCGGATGACACCAAGATAGGGGGAGGAGTAGGGAGTATTGAGGAGACAGGAAGTTTGCAGAGAGACCTAGATAGTTTAGGAGAATGGGCAAAGAAATGGCAGATGAGATTCAATGTTGAGAAATGTGCAGTTGTACACTTTGGAAACAGAAATAAATGGGCAGATTATTATCTAGAAAGAGAGAAAATTCAAAGTACAGAAGTACAAAGGGACTTGGGGGTACTTGTGCAGGATACCTTAAAGGTTAACCACCAGGTCGGATCGGTGGTAAAGAAAGCAAATGCTATGTTGACATTCATTTCGAGAGGTATAGTGTATAAAAGTAAGGAATTGTTGATGAGGCTCTACAGGGCACTAGTGAGACCTCATTTGGAATACTGTATGCAGTTTTGGGCCCCATATCTTAGGAAGGATGTGCTGATGTTGGAGAGGGTTCAGAGGAGATTTACGAGGATGATTCCAGGAATGAAAGGGCTTACGTATGATGAGCGTTTGTCGGCTCTTGGACTGTACTCACTGGAGTACAGAAGAATGAGAGGGGACCTCATAGCAACATTTAAAATGTTGAAAGGAATGGACAGAGTAGATGTGGCTAGGCTGTTTTCCTTGGTGGGTGAGTCCAGGACCAGAGGGCACAATCTTAGAGGGTACAGTTTCAAAACAGAGATGAGGAGAAATTTCTTTAGCCAGAGGGTGGTTAAATTGTGGAATTCCTTGCCAGGTACAGCAGTGGAGGCCAGATCATTGGGGGTGTTCAAGGAAGAGATAGATAGATATGTAAATAGTTGGGGTATCAAGGGATATGGGGATAAGGCCTGAAACTGGGATTAGAATAGTTTTTTTCCCTTCTTCCTCCCCCCACTATTTCTCATTTCTCATTTTTTCCCTTTCCCTTGGAGAAGACTCGATGGGCTAAATGGCCTGCTTCTGCTCCCTTGTCTTGTGATCTTGTGATCTTGCATGCATTAATGACTTTTATGTGAATGGAGGAGCTATTATTGTTAATTTTGCAGATGACATCAAAAAATTGGTTGTGTTGCTGATAGTGAGGAGCATATTTGTAAGTTACAGAATGACATTGATCAGTTGGTAAAATGGCCAGATGAAATTTTATCATGATAAGTGTGAGGTCCACTTTGGAAGGATTAATAAGGGTAGGACATGCACAATGAATGGTAGGGTCTTAAGGAGTATTAAGGAACAGAGGAACCTCACTGTACGCATCCAAGGATCCCTGAAGATGGCAGCAAAGGTAGGTTAGGTGGTGAAGAAGCATACGGGTTGTTAGGGATTGTTAGACATGGGACATCTTTCAGGAGTTACAGGATTACGCTAACAATCAGTTAATACAAACGAGAACCAATCTTTGAAAAAACTTGCTAGCAATGTCACATTTGTCGATACTTTAAGGGCATTGATGTGTGGGACATTCTGATTCTGCACAACTGTAACTACGCAGGGGAAGACAAATGAACGTTTATGTTAATCAGCTCTCAGTGAAACTCCCAGGATGATATCAGGGAAGGTAGTAAGTGCCATTTACTGCATTAAGACATAGTTAAAGACATATTTGTTTTGTCAATTAACATTCTGGCTGTTTATATATCCAGGAAGCTTCCCTCAACATGTAATGAAAGGACTATATTTTGGGTGTCTGGTGTTTTGTGCTCAGAATTCTTTGGACCAACCATTGGTATTTGATCAATCATTGATCAATATATTAATTTGATATATCAAGGTTGGCCTGTCAGTTGAGATCTATTCCCATTTCGACAACATTACCTGTCTACACCCAAATTGTTGAACTTCAGTAATTTTAACCATTGAAACTGCATTTAATCACTTACTATCTTCGTGTTTAAAAAGTATAAAACCACACTGTACTGCAGAATTTCTTCAGAGTGTCTCCAAGGGAGAGAGTTTCTCCAGAATGCCTGCTAGTTGTGCTGAATAAAGACTTTTACATCAAGAGCTCCAGTCTCCTTGTGGTTCATTCACTGTCCCAATAAAGGATACTTGTCTTCATTAGCCAGGGCATAGAATATAAGAACAGGGAGGTTATAGTCCAACTTTATAAAACATTGGTCTGGCCATAGGCAGAATATTGTGTACAGTTCTGGTCACCTCACTAGAAGGAAGTACATGATCTCACTGGAGAATGTGCAGAGGAGGTTCACCAGGAAGTTATCTGGTTTGAAGCAGTTCACTTATAAGGAGAGACTGCAAAGGTATGTTTGTTTTGCTTGGAGTGGAGGAGGCTGAGGGGGACTTGATAGAGATATATAAAATTACTTGAAGCATACAGGATAGATAGTGAGAAACATTTGCCCCTGGCAGAGGGCATATGTTTAAGGTGAGGAGTAATAGGTTTAGAGGGAATCTGAGAAAGAACCATTTCATCCAGACTGTGGTTGGAATCAGGAGCGCACGGTCTGAGTGAGTGGTGGAGGCTGGTACTCTCACAATATTTAAGTAGTATCTAGATGAATATTTGAATTTCCAAAGCATAGATGGATAGGGACAAATTGCAGGTAAGTGGGTTAGTGTAGATAGATAATTGATGTTGATATGTACATGCTGGGCTGAAGGGCTTGTTTCTGTGCTCCATGACTTGATCACTCCAAGGCTGATATTCACTTTCACTGATGAAAATGAACTGGAATACCGGCAAAAGTGCTTGCAGATCTTTTCACCATGTCTATGCCTCTGTCTCAGATGGACTTACTGCTGACACTCAATGTCCTTGTTTCACTTTAATGTGGAAAACCAGATGACTGAGCAGGAGGGCTGGAGCATCAGGTAAACAGGACATGATTGCCAGATGCCAAGGAAATAGCTGGAGTCTGTGCCTGCTTCTGCAGTCACCACTAGTGCTGCAGGTAATGGAGGGAGGCACAAGAAAGTTAAGTTTAAAATTATATTTGCATATCCCAGAAGGGGAAGACCCCATAACAGCAACCAGGGACTGACCTGTATATCCCCCCTGTCTCACTGCTAGTGATACCTCAACATTATCTTGAATTCGTTGATTTATATCTGGGTCTGAATGAGTCCAAGGTCAGAAAATAACAACTGCCATCATTGCTTGGCAGCTACTCTTCCAGTTAGATGTGATGTTCATGTCCAACCTCTCCTAATACAATCCAATCCAGGCAACATCCTGGTGAACATCTTCTGCAATCTCTCCAAAACCTCCACATCTTTCTTATAGTGTGGCAACCAGAACTGCATACAACACTTCAAATGTGGTCTAACCACAGTTTTATACAGTTACAACATGACTTCCCAATTTTTGTATTCAATACCCTGACCAATGAAGGCAAGCATGCCGTACACCTTCTTTCTCACCCTATTCACTTGCGTTGCCACTTTCAGGGAGCTATGGACTTGCACCCCAATTTCCCTCTGTAAATTAATGCTCTTCAGTGTCCTGCCATTTAGTGTATACTTTCCTTTTGCAGTTGACTTCTCAAAATTCTTTGCAGTTCGGAGCCAAGATTGTCCCAGGCTTAGTCATTGAGAAGTAATGCACAGCATATGAGAGTGTTTGGAGGCTGACCTTTGAGTCATTATCAACACATTTACAGAAACGTGTGAGAGAAGGACTTAAGATACAAAGGTCCTACAGCAACTTGTCAAGCTGTACAATACCACTCTCAATTATGGTCCACAACAGGATTATGGAAAAGATTGTGGAAGCTGCCTCTTAATACGGAAATTTATCATTGCCTTTAGTGCACCAGCATAGCCTTTGGACAAATGACGAAATGAGAATTTGGAGGTCAAGGTCCATACACAACACATGACCTCTGCCCTTCTATACACTTCTGGGATAGGGACTATCTCCAGCAGGTATCTCAAGATACTGAAGATATGCCACCAATGCTGTCTCCATAAAATCCTCCAAATTAACTGGCTGAATAAGGAAGTCAACATCAGTGTAATTTGAGACTCAGTCCTCAGCATTGCGTCCCTAATTACACTCAGTCCACTCTGATGGCAGGCCACATCAGATTCCCAAAACCCACACGTGATTCCACTACAGCAAGGGACAAGCAGGTGGACAGAAGAAACGACTGAAAGGTGTTCTCAAGGCTTCTTTGAAAACATCCCCACCAACTTGTGGGAATCCCTGACCCATGACAACTCAAAGTAGTAAAAGAACATTTGGAATGGCATTAAAGGAGTTTGAGTCCATGCATCAGTAGCACACAGAAAGACTGCACCACATTCCAAAATACCTATCATCTGCCCTGTAAAGTAAATCCTTCTCCACCAGTGCAGAATCTGCAGGCCCCACATTGACCTCAGAACTGGAGTGGAAGCAAGTTATCCTTGATCCTGAGAGGCTATCTAAGAAGAAAATAATTCATAAATCCAGAAAGCTTAGATGTAGGTTGGAAGAGCCTTGATTTGGGAACCCCCTTCCAATTCAGGGTCAAGTGATAGGGGACAGATAAATGAACTATGGAGGGACACTTTTGAAGCTGGGCTGATGGTTGACAAATGGCATTTAATTTGGCAGGAATGAGACCAACTAGTTGAAATTCAACAGTGATTGGGCAAACACCCAATGAAGAGACAAGACAGCCCCATTTTAAGCTTCAATTACATTTTCTATCACAGAATCATGGAATGATTACAGCACACTAGGTTGCTTGGCTCATTGTGTCTGTGCCAGCGCTCTACCAGAGCAACTCTCAAGTTCCACCCTTAGCTCTTCCCTTTTTACCTTGCAAATATTTCTGCATCATATATTTATCCACATCCCTCTTGAGAGCCACAGTCGAGCTTGACTCCACACATCTACAGGCAGTGCATTCCAGATTCTAAGCACACGTTGATTTCATTCTCTTCCCCTTTATTTTATACCTGTGGTCTATTTTCCTTAATCTTTCTTGCTCTGATGTACATATAAAATCTTGGGATTCTCCCTAATTTTACTTGCCCTGATTTGTCCTCCTGATTCCTTTCTTAAGCTTTCTCCCCCACCCTCTATATTCCTCAAGAGATTCACTCAATTCCAGTTACCAATGCCTGTCATATGTTTCCTTTTATTTTTCTTGATCAAACTTCCAATATCCTTTGTTATCAAAGGTTCCCCAACCATACCATCCTTTCCTTTCATTCTCACTGGAACATGCTGGCTCTGAGCTCTTACTGATTCGCCAGTATTGAAATCATTCTTCCCTCAATTCAGGACCAATCTTATCCCTATCCATAACTACCTTCAAACTTTCAGAATTATGGTCACTGCTTCCAAATTATTCTCCCTTTGACACTGCCACCATCAGTCCAGTATCAATCCCTAAGATAAGTTTGAGAACTGTCACATCTCTGGTAGGACAACTTATATATTGTCTCAAAAAAAACACTCTTTGTCTAAATGAATCTGTTCGAGGTATCTGAGACATAACATTCACTGACACGCACAATGGACATAATGCGTGATCCGATTCGAGATGAGACATCTTGCAGAAGTTAAGTTTAACTCTTGATCTTCACCCCAAATAGAGTTTCCATTCTGCACCACTCCCTCATACGCTGAGTTAAAATCAGGGCTAATGTATTTACATCATGGGGAGAGACTCTAGAACCTTCTATTGTTTACCTCAGAAAAGAGAATGTTTAAAGGAGTAATTATTCAAGTATTTAAATTTGCTTTTAACAAATGTTATTATGTAAGCAAAATAGGGATATTTTATTAGTCATGCATGACAAGTACATTGAAAATGTTCCATTATGTAAAAGTAAAAATAAGTCTACTAGGCCAATGTGTCAAACTATTGATAAAATTGCTTTGTTACTGATGCTGTTTTCATACTGTGAGTGATTTAAAAATATTTAAAAATTCAGTCGCATTTAATTTTGTAAATGCATTATTAAATCTTGTCATTGAATTATATCACTAATGTGACACATTATTATATTTATACATCTCTATAATGGAAGTTTTATAATGTAGCAGACACATATAATTTGCATCAAATATTTAATAAAATGCAGGCATTATTGCTCTGCATTAAATTTGACTAAACTACCTCTAAATTGCTGTTTGCTTTGTAAGCTCATTATTAAAAAGTTCTAGGGTTTTTCATCGGAGATAATTATATACTGTTTTACTTCTATCTGCAATATTGAAGTTATCTTTCTGTTTTAGTCTCCCATAATGAGCAAGGCCCTGTCCAGCTTTGGCCTTTAATTTCCATGCACAAATTTAGGGATAGGAGCAAGATGATGCCTATATAACCAAAGAATGGTCAACAGGGTTGCCAGGAATAATGATTATATTGAAGCAGCAGTTAGATAGTTAGGTTGGTATTCCAGAATGAAGAGGTCAAATGGATGAATTATCTTTTTTTTAATCTGAATTTTGTATACAATCATACAAACATGTGGAATATTGAAAACAAACTTGCCAATGCAATCTTTCTCACCTGACCACTTATCTGATTTTTATCAAACTACGCAATGGCCCAATGGTCCAACTTCATCCAATGTGTTACCTTTCAGTTCAGGTGGACTGATTTTATTTGAAAGCTTCATGTTAACTACCTTTTCCTCCACTTGTTTTTCTTTGTAGGAATTTGAAGGATTTTCCCAACCTGTCCCCCCTCTCCAATTAGAAACTCTAATTATTCCCACTAAGCTTCAAATGATGAGAAACTCTTTAATTCAGAAGAAGCTGCTTGGAGAGCTCCTGTGTTTTTTGATATGAGGGAACTGAAGTTTCTGGCTGATGCATACAGTGTGGGAGTCATTAGTGAATGAGTGCCCTGCCTGGTCCATCCCACCCTATCCACAAACTAACTTGCTGTCATCTCTGTACGCAATATCCTGCAGATGCCAATTCTCTCTAATTGGTTAATTTAGTTACTGTCAATGTTGTCGGTGCCAGAGAAGTTGAAGTTCCTCTTTTAATGAAAGACAAGGGAATGCTTGTATCTTTTTATCTGCAATTAATAATCCTTCAACAAAATTGTACTTTCAGTAATTGGGATTTTGTATAGCTCTTCATTCCTGCAATTTCATTAGCAGGTTAATTATGAACAGTCTTCCAGTGTTCATTAAAAACTGAGATTTAATTTCCCTAGAAATTAGCATATGACACACAAAGGAAACAGAAAGCTGATGAAGGAACCATGGGTGAAAAAGATGGAACCATTAGATTGCAAATCTTCACTCCGGATACAGAGTTCTTCACGAGAGCAAGACCTTGGAGATCAGACTGCAGGTCAACATACCCATTCACCATGTCTGCTAATTTTCAACTGTCAAATCAATAACTGGAATATTGGGAATTCCATACTCTGTTTTTATGATGCGTTTGCTTCTCCCATTGAACAAGAATCTGTAGTAAGAGTGTAGTGCAGTAACTTTTTGACTCTGGGGTCATAACGTTTGAAGATTTCTCTGCTAACTTTGTCAACATTGTTTCCACTTAACCTTTGTTAGAAGAGGACAATGGTATTTAAAATAGGCTTTCATGTCTCAGAGTTTACAAGCTAAAAGCTTATCACATTCATCTGAAATCCCTTTTCTTACTACTTTAATCTATGCTGAGAAAGTAAAGAAATTTAGAATGACAGGTTCAGTATTTATTGACTAGTGTCACACAACTTGATTTCAGAGGGCAGAGGTCTGAAAATACATTGTATGTCATAACACAGTATTCATTTAAAATTCTAACACTATCATAATAAACCTGGTAACTAGATGGATATTCTGGTGCAGGGGTTCCATTACTAAACTAGTAATCCAGTGGTCCCATCTAACATTTCAGAAAATGTGGATTAATTTGTTACCATGTCAATTAGAGAATCAGAACCTAGTTTTAAAAACATGGCAATTAAAAAGCTGGTATCAGTCCAAATGAATGTAAATTGTGTTATTACAAAATATCTGACTGGTTCATTGAAATCCTTCTTAAAAATAAATCTGCTGCCCTTACACCACTCAATCCAGATATGGTTGATTCCTCATATCTCTCTGAAGTGACCTCTCAAGTAACTTGACCCAAGCATCACCTAATCAGGACAATTAGTGAAGACTTTGCCAACTTAATTAGCAATAGACAGATATTGAGCATGAATTTAAATGTTTTGATCTTGTGAAACTGTCAAACCCAGAACTGAATACATATGCTTCAACCAATGCAGGAAAAATACTGTGCAGGAGTTCAGTTCCTTAAAATCTTTTCCCCACACACCCCCATTGCTTTCTGAAAGCCTGTCAGAATGTAAAGATTTTCAGATATACACAAGTCCAATAGATACAGCTCAAAGGCTTTTAAGCAAATGTTGAGAGCTAACCTTTATAAAAGTTTGCCAGAGCAGATCACTTGATGTGCAATTGTCATTTGACTCTTTCTCACAATCAGATTACTTTTCAGAAAGGTCTTTAGAAAAATAAAAAGTGGAAAATTCTAAAACCGGACATCTGTATTGCCTGGAGACTTCTCACATAAACAATGTCAAATAGGCAGAGTTCAGTAGAAGCATAAATAAAGTGTTCTTCTGAAATATAAAAGCTTAAAATAAATAATGGGGACCTTCTGTCTGATCTTTCCATGATGGATGGAAGAATGTACTTCACCTTTTATTCCTCACCCTCAAACCTGCAAGTTTTGTTTTAAATAGGAGACCTCTGCATCTCAAAATTATTGTTCTGAGCTTCAGAAGAGAATATATGATTCAAGGTTGTTTAACAGATAGATTAGATTGTCACAAATGCTAACTAAAATAAACTGACATTAGCACTGATGTTCTTAAACAAATGTAAACATCGGAGACCACCATAAACGTATTTTTTGCAACAAACTGACATAATTCAAAATGTCAGTATGTTGCCCCAGGCTGGTGATTTATCAGTGATATTAATTACTAAAGAGGCATGTCGTTGGTATTGAAAGAAAACACATGCAAGCCAACATTCCCATACACTAAATATGTATGCACTGCACTGTTATTGAGAAAGAAATATTGACCTAATAAAATGGCCAGTTCAAGTGGTTTATATTGAAATTGAAATAATAATAGAAATGCAGAACAAATCAAAAGTGAGATGCCTGGATTTCAACTGCATAACACCTTTTTTTCAGTGAAGCATAACAATAATAACTATTAAACCATTTTGCATCACTCGAAATATGTGACTGGCTATTTCTCATTGTAAGTCACCCTCACAACTCTGACCGTGCACATGATGATCTAATTCCTCATCCAACATGCCTTTTGGAGCATTGTAGACATAACATGGTCAGCGCCGCACTGGAACATCCACTGGTGAATTAAACATTTGGTCACCTACATTAAATTTGCTTCTCCCCATCTGATCTCCTGGCCTCCATCTCTTCACCCTGTTCCCTTCTCAATATAGTGAGCTGGTGGAACCCACTCCGCGGCACATTGACTTTGCAAGGCCGGATGAAGAGAGCTACTTTACATAATGGCTGTGATACGGCGGGTGGGACTTGCTCACAATGTCAGTACAGGTAGCATTCAGCGACAGCATCAGCCACCCAGACATGATTGTGAATGTCCATGGGAACATCACGTGGAAAGGTGATGTCTGGGACCCAGCCCTCTACCATAAAGATAATGGATGGCCAAGACATAACCCCAAACCAGCCTGAACTTTAAAACCACTGAAGGGGGCTTTTAAACCTCCAAATAATATCTTTAAATACTTTCAAGAGTTTTTGAAAAAAATTAATATAATTTTGCAATGAAAAGTTAGTGCAAAGTTGTCAGTACATGGGTGAAACAGTGCTGGAGTTAATTTTGGTTCCAACTGAAATACTTTATTGCGTAATTTTTTGAATCAAATTCATTTAATTTCCTCTTTGAACCCTGCTGTTGTGAGTTTTGGGTCTTGTTAACATGCTTGGCGATGCTGTCCTGTTCGGCACAATCGACATATAGCATTGAGATCAGTGGGCTCACCCATCCTGCACTTAGTCTGAGCTAATCCTGCACTCAGGAACAGCGAGGAGATTTATGAAGTTAACTGATGTGGAATTTCAACAAGTCCACTGGATTCCTGGCCCTATGAATGTCCCACCCATCTATTAGTGATACCATGTAGCCCAGCCCACTTTAGAAGTCCTACCTACTTAACATGCTGTTGGCTAATTTCCTGATCTAAAGAGCCTGGAAGTTGTCAGGAAATGATGGAAATTCAGTTCCTGTGGTTGGTTTGTGAAGACAGCTGGGACTTTGGCCCTGATTTTCCATGCAGGATTCAAGGAAAAGAGTGTTCTGGTTCCTTTGGAACCATAAGAAACAATTTTAAACTTACCTTAAATGCCCTCTTTTTTCTTGTGGTCACCATAAACTTAGGTTTGGAACCATACTGATGTAATCAGACTCATTTGCAAAAATATATGGGACTCCAGATCAATTAGTTGGCTTCCCATAGATCTGAAAAATCAGGTGTTTTAAGTTACAGTGGATCAGAACAGAATATGTAAATCACAAATCCCATTATCACCCACTCCCATCCATTTTCCCTTGAGAAGCAAATGTTGGCTGATATTTCTTTAAAAGTTCATTACTTATTGAATGTTTTTAAATTTAGTCAAAATGCAGAAGTTTCTTCTTTAATAGCGATTGTAATATATTCAATGCTGTTTAAAAAATTGAGTTGATGCAAAATATAAATTTCTGCTGATTACTTCAACACTTGTAGTACTGGCAAGCTTTGTGCATTAATAATTAGAATGAGAAATGACATTATACTAGTAACAGGGACAATTGATAGTGAAGTCAAAACATAGAAGTCCCAAGAGGAAATCTTTGTGGATTGATGACACCTCGACCATTGATTCTGTTGCATTCATGAACCCAGGTTAATCTCGCAAGACTAACTTTAGATGAGAAGTTAAACTGAGTTCCTCTCAAGGACACACCTGCATGATATTTATTTCGATGTACATACTAGTTCTCCCATTGTTCAGGTGAATATTTATCCCTGTTCTATCTCCTAAAGAAAGCTATCTGGTGATTTATTTCATTGATTTTTGTGGGAGCTGCCATATTGGCTGACTGTTTTCTACATTAGCTCTGTGCCTACATGTCAATTGTTTCAAAAACTCTGACAAGCTCCTTGGGACCTGATGGGTCATCTAAAGAGTTATATAAATGTCATAATTTCTTTTCTGTCTTTCAAGTTTATTTGGCATTTAAATGTACACATGCAAGTATAAGAATACATCATGTTTAAATTCTTATTCTTTAGTGCCCTGTCATTTCTTCTGCCTTTTTGTAATTTATATGAGCAGATTGATTACATAATAAAGATAGCTGAATATGTGAGAAAAGTCAGCTCCAGCTACTGTTTTACTTTTGCCTTCTTTTCCCCATGGCACTTTTCCCCAATCTGTCCAAACATCCCTGTATTCAAATAATCTTACCTCAACATCTGTGTATGATAACCTTGGGCATTATGGGTCATTGGATTAAGGTAATAGAAATGGCAAAGTAGAGGAGAAGGAGCATTTTACTCCACTGTCTTTAAAATGAAGCATGATGAAAGCATCATGGTTTCCAGTCTAGGGAATCTTGACCAAATGTTTCATATCACTAATCAGGAACCAATGCTACTAAATTAGATCGCTGAGTAATGATTCTTTTGTAATACGCATGCTGATTTTCCTCCAAATTTTACTATGAATTTACACCATTAAGATGACTCATACTGTTCACTACATTAGGTAGAATGGTGCCATCTGTATTGTGCAGTGAGCTGAGAACAGTCCTCACATAATGCTGGGTTTATATCAGCCCTGCCAAAATAGACAGTAAGCATCTTGTTAAGTGGGAAATGTGCATTTTGGAGCAGAATAAGCTATTTACCCAATCTTTGACAAATCCCCTCCCTCCTCCCACAATCTAAAGAGGCTCTTAATGACCTGCAGGTTTAGTGGTAATTAAGTAGGTATTCAGGACATTTGACAGAACCTCAATGAGCCACCTTCCTGGGCACTCACTGGGGATGGAGATGTTCAGCTTCCAGTCCAGTTCTTTAGATTCTTTGGTGGATTATATGGGACCCACGGAGCCTATCATAGGTGGAGCAGGTGTTTGAAGGGATAACGTGGGTAGGTGGATAGAATGGGAGGTGGTGCATTGCCTCTGCCATTGTTTGCTAGTTCTGTGCACTCTTGAAAAGGGACGCAAGATTCTCAATGCCTGCATGGATTCTCCTCCATTCTCAAGTATCAGTGAAGATGCTAAATTTCTTTCAAAAGGCTTTGTGAATGTGTCTCCTTTGCCTACATAATAAATTCTTGCCTTGATGTAGCTCGGAGAAGAGTGACTATTTCAGGAATCTGGTGTCAGGCATGTGAACATTCTAGTTCACTTGTTAGAGGTGGCTGACTGTAATTTGAGCCTGGTTACTGGGGAGATTCACCTGGGACAGAACACTGACATTAGTTTGCTTATCTTGCCAGAGGTTTTGGAGGATTTTGCAAAGAATGAGTTGATGGTATCTCTCAAGTCTCTTGAGATGCTTGCTAATGGCATTCCATATATCTGAAGTGACAAAAATTTTCCATCCTTCTCCAGCCACAGAAGAGGTAGCAGGTGATGGGAGGACAACAGATGTTGTAACTTTATTCAAGAAGGGCCAGGTAATTACAGGCTAGAGAGTCCAATGTCAGTGGTGGGGAAATTATTGGAAAAATAATTCTTAGGGATTGGATTAATCTTTACTTGGGGAGGCAGGGATTAATCAAAAATAGTCAACATGAGGGGAGGTCTTGGCTGACTAATTTGATTAAATTTTTGAAAAGTTAATTTAGTAGATAAGGGTTGTGCAGTTGGCACAGACTGCAGTTGGACAATTCTCCCATGTAAGATGTTGCATGACCTTTTAGGATTGGTCATCTTTGTCCAGCAGTGCACTTTGGAATACATATAAATACCCGTACATCTTTGGAATGTGGGAGAAAGCTGGAGCACCCAGAAGAAACCCATGCAGACATGGGGAGAACATACAAACTCCTTACGGACAGCATCCTGAATTGAACCCGGGTCACAGGTGCTGTAATTATTCACCACTGGTACCATTATACCACTTTTGGTAGTGTCTACAGGAGGTGCTACCTCAAAAAGGCAACATCTATCATCAAAGATCCCCACCATCCAGACCATGCTATCTTTTCGCAGCTACCATCGGGCAAGAGGTACAGAAACCTGAAGTCCCACACCACTAAGTTCAAGAACAGCTACTTCCCTTCAACCATTCAGTTCTTGAACCAACTGGCAAACCCTAATCACTATAGTTTAGCAACACTATGACCACTTTGATCACTTTGCACTAAAATGGACTTTCTTTGTCTAATTGTGTTCTTTCTTGTTAAAATTGCGTATAATTTATGTTTAATTTATGTTTTTCATGTGTATGTTGCTTATATGGTGCTACGTGCCTGTGATGCTGCTATAATAAGCTTTTCATTGCACTAGTGCATACATGTACTTGTGCATATGACAATAAACTCGACTTTGACTTCTCAAACCACCCTGTTCAACCCTAGTCCTACCTCAGCAATAGACCACCTCTTGTACGACCATGGACTTGTGTTTCTTTTTGCACTAATGTCTTGTTTTGTCATCTTTTTTCTTCGCTGCCTTGTATAACTGATGTATTATTTATGTACTATGTGCCTGTGATGCTGCTGCAAGCAAGTTTTTCATTGTACCTGTACTTCACTGCAGTTGTGCACATGACAATAAACTTGCCTTGTCCATCAGGGACTATGAATTCATCAGGCATATTCTTGAAGGCATGGATAAGGAGAAAAGAGGAAGCCGGTAGACCAAACATTGTCAGTAAAAGAGGAAGAGGAGGAAAGAAAGAGCCACATGGAGGGGTAAGGCTCTGACCAGGAGAATCTGTCCTCCAAGAATATTTAGAGAACAGATGACAGAAGAAATGTTTGGTGGAAGTTCAGGTACCTATTGAGTTGGTAGTGAGGATTTGCCACATGCTGACAGGAGAGCTGCAGCTATTGAGCTATATCTGCAACACTGCTGTGGCATTGAAAGACACATTTGATATACGTAAATGCTTTTGTCTCAAGTTTCTTCTACTTTGGAGGCCAAAGTTGTATCTCTTAAGGTTATGGAGCCTTTCTGCTCAAGGTGAGGTGAATGCACCTTTGTCCTCTTGCATAAAGAGCAGCTGGTGAGTGGATATAGGTTTTGTTGACATTGATAATCTCTCTATGGTGCAGAGGTTGATAATTTTCACTCACTTTCCTTCAAAGATTTTGGTAGATAGCACAAAAAATTTACCAGAATCCAAATAGTTTTATTCTTGGAATAACTATATTTTGTTGTTTGAACTGCTGTGGGAAGTGGGATCTTGGCTATCGGATTTTATATGACAGTTGGGTGTTCATGTATTGAATTGAGCTGACCACTATACCCTTTGTGGAAACAATAGGATCCAGGCCTGCGCAAAACCTAGTGTTATGTACCAGCAACAATAGAAACACAACGAGCCATGTACAAGTGTTAGAAACTGTTTTATTAATGACTACTTGTAATAATCAGAAAAGTAAAGATGTTAGATATTAAACAGTAACCCCAAAACTAAACTTGGTGTGTGTGTCGCAAATTCCCAGACCCCAAGTCTAGGAATAGTTCTCGAAGTTCAGTTCAGCAAGCCATAAGGTGAAACGTGAGCAAAGGCTCTCTCTCTCTCTCTCCCTCTCCCTTCCTCTCTCTCTCTCCCTTTCTCTCTCTCCCTTTCTCTCTCTCCCTCTCTCTCTCCCTCTCTCTCTCTCTCTCCCTCTCTCTCTCTCTCTCCCTCTCTCTCTCCCTCTCTGTCTCTCTCTCTCCCCCCCCCCCCCCCCCCCCAACAGCCAGTCCAGCTCCAATTATAGTCTTGCCGTCTAGTAGCTTGTAGATAGCACACACACACACCCACCCACCACTACTCTACTGTCCAGGTGCCTTAAAGGGACATTCACCAAGTAGCAACCTGGCTCGTAACACTAGGATAAGGTTGGAACTGGACTCCCTTGTGCTCCTTCATATTTCACATAGGCTTTCAACCAGACCTGTAATAAATCAAGTATTTCATTATGCATTTCATCAGCTTTGGTCTGCAGACTGCTCCATTAAATTTCTTACCAGAGTCCTCTGGATCAGAATTCTTGTTTCACCTCTCCCTTTGGGGAGCTGACACCTTGGCAACCACTTGCCCAGGTACCCTGTGATTCATCATATCCACTCATATCCAAACTATCCTCTTTGGTATGTGAAACGCCAGTAAGTGCCCTGGGGACTGCAAATGTCAGACTTTGCTTTCATGTAGCTCAAGAGACAGGACCTGACCAGACAGGTTCTTAGCCATCTGAAAAATAAAGATATGAGGAAGAGGTCATCGGAAAAGGAAAGGTCAGGAAGTAGCAGGTACATTATCATCTGCAGAATGTAAATCAGAGGAAGTTGTGAGATGATGTAGTAGAAAGACTCAATTGGATAAAGGAATTTAAAAGCTTATATTTTTGAATTTAAAAAATGTAACCAACTAAAACATGAAAATACTTCAGAATTTTAAAGAAAATACAAATAATTAAAATAAATGGAACATAACATCTTACCTTTCTTCACCACAGCCCTACAGTCTTCATTACAGCCCTACAGTCAGTGGGCTCCCAAATCCTCAACTTGATCTAACCTGACACAGGATTTGAGAGGTGGGAGTCCCCACACGATGCAGCTACACCACTAGACTTGACAGGGACTTCAGCAATGGAACATATTGGATGATATGGCTGAAGCAATTAAGGAGTAAGTTCAGGGCTCCTGCCTTTGACTACACCTGCACACGTGCCCTGCACGTGCAGGGTTTCATTTATCAGCAAGGTCAGAGCCATTTTGTTGATTTGATATTAGTGAGTGGTTGACCAGGGCATTTCAGAGGGGCCAACTACAAAATCGTGTGTCCAGAGTCACATTTGCTAACAAGGAAAGTATGACAGATTTCTTTCCTTAGAGAACATGCAAGTGCAACAATAGATAGGTCTGTTTCCATTTTAAGGCAAATTATTTGAAAAGTCAAAGGAATTGATCAATGAAAATAACCCTTCTGTGAGTATCTCTGTGACACTTTTTTTTAATGAGTTCATGCTGGAGAATGACTAATTCAATGAGAAAAAATAAAACAAGGGCAAATAAATGTGGAGGGAATCTCATCATTTCAAGAACATCTCTCTGTGATTTGCTCTCCAATGTTTGATGTAAATTGATTCAGATCATTTATTTTGCCTTTAATATGCCTGATAAATAATGAAATATAAGGTGTCCATCTATAGTTTGGTGGGGGTGGAGTGGCTGCAGTGTTGGGGGAGATGAAATAACTGATCTTACTATTAATGTTGTCTAATCACCATTTACCATTGAGCTACTTAATTGTGTAAAGTTGATGACTTAGCATGCACTTTTGAAAATCAGAAAATTAGCTTGGAAGTAATCACATCTCGTTTTAAAAGCTCTTCTATCTGTTGAAGAGCATCTGAATCCCATATCTGTATGTTTATTTTTCCCAAATTTGTTCTTGTGACAAACAGGATCACTGTCTAGTAGTGCACAGTTGGAAGTGAGGAGCACCCAAGTCTGAGATATGTGTTCACAGTATATTCCTCACACCTCAACAGCCTGATTGGGATTGTCAAATGCATACCTACCTCTTTTAATTGGGTCTTTATTGTTAGATTTAGGGGGAGAAAAACCAAATTAACAGATGCTTCAAATTAAGCATCATTGAATTAAGAGAAGACTAATGCCAAGTCTGAGGATTACTGTTCGTTGGCAACTGAAATGAAATGTGAGAACCTTCATTGCATGGAACACACTTTGACATCTGAGAAAAGGAAAATCTTTTTCATGTGAAATGCTGTTAATTGAACTTAGTTACATTTCAAGCAGTTTTAGAACAGATGACTGTTCAGCATTGGAAAGACCACTTTGATACCTCTAGCCACCTTCAGAATTCAAAGGTGAAATATACAGTTCATAGAACCAAAGAAAATAGAACAGCTCAGCACAATACAGGCCCTTCAGCCCACAATGTTGTGCCGACCTTTAAACCTCGCTTAAGACTATCTAACCCCCTCCTCCCATATATCTCCCTATTTTAAATTCCTCCATATGTTTATCTAGCAAGCTCTTGAATTTGACCAATGTACCTGCCTCCACCACTGCCCCAGGCAGCACATTCCATGCCCCAACCACTCTCTGGGTAAAAAACCTTTCTCTGATATCTCCCTTGAACTTTACACTCATTACTTTAAAGCCATGCCCTCTTGTATTGAGCATTAGTGCCCTGGGAAAGAGGCACTGGCTGTCTACTCTATTCCTCCTAATATTTTGTACACCTCTGTCATGTCTCCTCTCATCCTCCTTCTCTCCAAAGAGTAAAGCCCTAACTCCTTTAGTCTCTCCTCATAATGCATACTCTCTAGAACAAGCAGCATCCTGGTAAGTCTCCTCTGCACCCTTTCCAATACTTCCACATCCTTCCTATAATGTGACCAGAACTGGACACTGTATTCTAAGTGTGGTCCAACCAGAGTTTTGTGGAGCTGCATCATTACCTCGTGGCTCTTAAACTCGATCCCATGACTTATGAAAGCTAACATCCCATAAGCTTTCTTAACTACCCTATCGACCCGTGAGGCAACTTTCAGTGATCTGTGGGTATGAACCCCAGATCCCTCTGCTCCTCCACACTGCCCAGAATCCTGCCATTTAATTTGTACTCCATCTTGGAGTTTGTCCTTCCAAAGTGTACCACCTCACACTTCTCCAGATTGAACTCCATCTGCCACTTCTCAGCTTAGCTCTGCATCTGATCAATGTCCCTCTTCAACCTTCAACAATCCTCCACACTATCCACAACACCACCAATCTTTGTGTCATCTGCAAACTTGCCAACCCACCCTTCTAACCCCTCATCCAAGTCATTAATAAAAATCGCAAAAAGCAGAGGACCAAGAACAACCCTTGTGGGACACCGCTAGTCACAGCCCTCCAATCTGAATGCACTCCCTCCACCACAACCCCCTGTTTTCCACAGGCAAGCCAATTCTGAATCCACACGGCCAAGCTTTCCTGGATCCCAAGCCCTCTGACATTCTGAAGAAGCTTACCATGTGGAACCTTGTCAAATGCCTTACTAAAATCCACGTAGACCACATCTACTGCACTACCCTCATCAATCTTCCTGGTCACCTCCTCAAAGAACACTATCAGGCTTGTGAGACATGATCTGCCATTCACACAGACATGCTGGCTGTCCCTGATCAGACCATGATTCTCTAAATGCCCATAGATCCTATCTCTAAGAATCCTTTCCAACAGCTTGCCCACCACAGACATAAGACTCACTGGTCTATAATTCCCTGGACTATCCCTACTACCTTTTTTGAATAAGGGGACAACATTTGCCACTTTCCAATCCTCTGGTACCATTCTCGTAGACAACGAGGACCAAAAGATCCTAACCAACAGCTCAGCAATCTCCTCCCTAGCCTCACGAAGCAGCCTAGGGAATATTCCGTCAGGTCCCAGGGACTTATCTGTCCTAGTATTTTCTAACAGCTCCAACACATCCTGTCTCTTGATATCTACATGCTCTAAAACATGACCCTTACCAACACTGTCCTCAGCATCATCAAGGACCCTCTCCTTGGTGAATACTGAAGAGAAGTATTCATTGAGAGCTTCACCCACTTCCGCAGTTTCCAGGCACATCTTCCCACCTTTGTCTCTAATTGGTCCTACCTTTACTCTCATCATCCTTCTGCTCTTCACGTACATGAGAAAAGCCTTGGGATTCTCCTTAACCCTACTCACCAAGGCCTTCTCATGTTCCTTTCTTGCTCTCCTCAGCCCCTTTTTAAGTTCCTTCCTTGCTACCCTATATTCCTCATGAGCCCTATCTGATCCTTGCTGCCGACATCTAATATATGCTGCCTTCTTCCTCCTAACTAGATGTTCCACCTCTCTTGTCACCCATGGTTCCTTCACCCTGCCATTCCTTCTCTGCCTCACCAGCACAAATTTATCCCTAACTCCTGCAAGAGATCCATGAACAATGACGACATCTCCATAGTACATTTCCCTTCAAAAATGTCATCCCAATTTACACTCACAAGTTCTAGCCTTCTCACCTCAGAACTTGCCCTTCCCCAATTAAATATCTTCCTGCCCTCTTTGCTCCTGTCCTTGTCCATGACAATGCTAAAGGTTAGGGAGCAGTGGTCACTGTCCTGCAAATGCTCACTCATTGAGAGATCTGTCACCTGACCCGGTTCATTACCTAATACTAGATCTAATATGCATTCCCTCTAGTCGGTCCATCAACATACTGTGACAGGAATCCATCCTGGACACACTTAACAAACTCTGCCCCATCTAAACCTTTGGTACTAAGGAGGTGCCAATCAATATTTGGGAAGTTGAAGTCTCCCATGATAACAACCCTGTTATTTTTGCACCTTTCCAAAATCTGCCTCCCAATCTGCTCCTCAGTATCCTTGCTGCTACCAGGGGGCCTATAGAATACTCCCAGTTGAGTAACTGCTCCTTTCTTGTTCCTATACTGACTCTAGAGAGGATCCTGCTACATTATCCACCCTTTCTGCAGCTGTAATAGTATCCCTGACCAGTATCGCCACCCCTCCTCCTCTTCTCCCCGCCTCCCTATCCCTTTTAAAACACTGAAATCTGGGAATATTCAGTATCCATTCCTGCCCTTGTGACAGCCAAGTCTCTGCAAGAGCCACAATATCATAGTTGCATGTATTTATCCAAGCTCTCAGTTCATCACCCTTATTCCTGATACTTCTTACATTTAAGTAAATGCACTTTAGCCCATCCACCTTACTACTTTTATACCCTATACTCTGCTTCTCCTTCCTCAAAGCCTCTCCATATGTTAGATCTGACTTCAGTCCATGCACTTCTTCCACAGACCTATCCCTCCGTTTCCCATCCCCCTTGCAAACTAGTTTAAACCCTCCTGATCCACACTAGCAAACCTGCCTGCAAGGATGTTGGTCCCCCTCAAGTTCGGGTGTAACTCATCCAATCTGTACAGGTCCCACCTTCCCCAGAAGAGATCCCAATGATCCAAAAATCTAAAACCTTGCCCTGTGCACCAACTCCTCAGCCACGCATTCATCTTCCATCTCCTCCTATTCTTACCTTCACTATCACGTGGCACTGGCAGCAATTCCGAGATTGCTACCATTGAGGTCCTGTTCTTCAGCCTTCTGCCTAGCTCCCGAAACTCAATTTTCAGGACCTCATCCCCCTTCCTACCTATGTTGTTGGTACCAACATGTCCCACAACTTCTGGTTGCTTTCCCTCCTGCTCAGGAATGTTGTGGAGATATCCTGGACCCTGGCACCTGGGAGGCAACATACCATCCAGGATTCTCGCTCATGCCCACAGAACTTCCTGTCTGTTCCCCTGACTATCGAGTCCCCTATCACTATTGCCCTCCTCTTCTCCTCCCTTCCCTTCTGAGCAGCAGGACCAGTCCCATTGCCAGAGACCTGCCTACTGCCGTTTGATCCCTGTAGGTCATCCCCCTCAACAGCATCCAAAGCAGAATGCCTGTTATTGAGGGGAACAGCCTCCAGGGTCCTCTGCACTGTCTGCCTGTTCCCTTTCTCTTTCTCTCCCCTGACAGTCACCCACCTATCTGCCTCCTGGACCCTAGAAGTACCTGCTCTAAGGGGGGGTGACTGCCTCCCGATGCACAGCATCTACATAACTCTCTCCCTCCCTGATGCTTCGTAGTGTTTGAAGCTGCGACTCCAGCTCATCAACTCTGAGCTGAACTTCCTCCAGCCTCAAGCACTGACTGCAGATGTGGTCACCGTGCACCCCAGCAGGTTCCACTAGCTCCCACATCATGCATCTGCAGTACATCACCTTGCCCTCCATCTGAACTATATTTCTTCTTACCTAGCTGTAGTCTGCTTAAAAGTTATAACAATAACAGTAAACCTTACCTTTACTTACCAGCTACTCACCAGTATTTTTGCAGATGGCCTCCGCCTCTTGATGCTGAAGTCTGTTGTGCCAAAGCCACTCACTCTGACACAGTCCACTGCAACAATGGGCGCTCCAAAATGGCCGCTCCGCTTGGCACGACCTTCTTTTTATTGGCCCTTCTTAATTAGCCTGTACCTGTGAGGCCCCACTGCTTCAACGTCTCCCGGGCCGATTCTGTAAAGGAAAAGCCTGTGAAACACAAGCTTTTTAAATACTCTCAACATACCTGTGATGGACCCGTTGCTCCATTGTCTCCCGGGCCACCTCTGTTCATTTATTGTTGATCATTCTAAACTGACTGCAAGAAATTTCAGATGGTTGTGGACACTGCCCAGTCTTTTACATAAAACACCCTCTCTTCTATTGACTGTCTACTTCCTACTGCCTCAGGAAAGCAGCCAACATAATCAAAGACCCCTCCCACCCTGACCATCCTCTATTCTCCCCGCTTTCAACAGGCAGAAGATACAAAAGCTTGAAAACACGCACCACCAGGCTCAAGGGCAGCTTCTATCCCACTGTTATAAGACTCTTGAATGAACCCCTTGATTGATAAAGATAAACTCATAATCTGTCAATCTGCATCATTGTGGTCCTTGCACTTTATTTGTCTACGGTACTGCACTTTATCTGTAACTGTAACACTATATTCTGCATTCTGTTATTGTTTTTCCTCTTGTATAACCTCAGTGTTTTTATATTTGGAATGATTTGTCTGGATGGCATGCAAGACAAAGTTTTTCACTGTACCTCAGTACATGTGACAATAATAAACTAATTAACAATTAATAAATTGATTGTTTGGCCAAGTCCATCTTAAAATTACTTAATCACCTTTCTGGACTGAGCATTCCCCAACTCTGTGTGGAACATTCACATTCCCTCTGAATTTCTTGATCTTGGAAAACAAATCTTCATGAACTGAACACTTGCTGATTTTGATAGGAAGGTTCCCAGGAACCCAAAAGGTTTTCTGCATTTTATAGAGTGTACTTAACATTGCTAAAACTTCCATGATGCTTGGCTAACCTGGTGTTACAAGGCCATAGGCTCAAGTCTAGCTCAAGTAGCAACCTGAAGGAGTCAGAGGGGCCATGTTTTCTATGAGATGTTAAATCAAACCCCAGTCCGCTCTCGAGAATTAACTTAAAAGATGTTTGGCAGTTTGCAGCAGAGCAGGGCAGTGTTGTTCAGGCCAACTTCAATCATAAGACTTCTGCAAAATAAAATTCCTCAGTACAAACCAAGAGACCCTTTCCATAATGCATTCCTTAACACCAATGTGATGTACTGATAATCAACCAGAAAATGTCACATGATACATAAAATTCCCTTGCGACCTGCTGTGCGGAATCACCTGTATTGAATATTACCTTTTAATGCATGATTCCCTGACCTTCACAGTGCATACACCTTGTTCCTTATTTCTTGACAAATGGTACCATGCTGAAACAACGTGATGTCTGTATAAAATACTTCCCTTGGATCATTTCCACTCTGTAGGTCTGAACATGGGTCAAGGTCTTAGATTGCTTGGATGGCTACTCAGTGTTGATAGTCACTTGTCAGTGCTGTAACTGCAGCAGCTGCAATTAATGCATATATCAACATATTGATCGCATTGACATTCAATAATTTGGAAGGCATATAGAGGGGATAACAACTATCTAGAAATGAGAAATCCCCCATGAGACTCCAACTGATATTGTTATTCAGCTATTGCTACTACTTGACCGTTTCAAGGTTCTTGATGGGGTAAAACTGCTGAAGCATCAGCAATAGAAACAATAGCATTTTATTCCACTCATAACTGACTCTGATCAATGTCATGTCATGCTTTTCTGCACATGCCATCAATTATGGAAAGTTGTACTTTGACAAATCTTTTAGAGTTATTTGAAGGAGTAACCAAAAGGGTAGCTGAGGGTAGGGCAGTGGATATTGTCTGTTTGGACCTTAACAAGGCCTTCAACAAGGTCCCACATGGTAAGCTGGTCTGGAAGGTTAGGTCCCATGGAATCCAGGGAGAGCTAGTTAGGCGGATTCAACATTGGCTCAGACGTAGGAAGCAGAGGGCGGTGGTTGAAGGTTGTTTCTCAGAGTGAAGGCTGGTGACTGCTGCAGGGGTCAGTGTTGAGACCCTTTTTATTCCTTATTTATCTAAGTGATTTGGATGCAAATGCACAAGGCTTGATCAGTAAGTTTGCGGATAACACAAAATTAGGAAGTGTTGTTGATAGTGAAGAAGGTTATCGTTGATTACAGGGGGATCTTGATCAGTTAGGGAAGTGGGCCAAGGAGTGGCAAATGGATTTCATTACAGATCAGTGTGAGGTGATGCAATTTGGAAAGTCAGACCAGCGTAGGACTTATACTATGAATGGTAGGGCAAGAGGGAGTGTAATGGAACAGAAGCACCTAGGAGTACAAGTGCACAATTCGTTGGAAGTGGTGTCACAAGCAGACAGGGTAGTAAAAAAGGCATTTAGCATGCTGGCCTTCATTAGTCAGGGCACTGAGTAAGGGAGCCTTATCCCAGAAGACCAAGTGAAAGAGCAGAAGAAGCAAAGGACAAGAATCAAGAGAAAGAAAATCATCCTCAAACTGGAGCTCATCTCCAGTCATTGCCAAAGTAACACAGCAGCTATGGCACCAGTCAAATTGTTTCACAATCATATCATCTACCATAGTGAAGCTATCACTGTTAAGAGGAAAGCATCACTGAATGAGCAGCATAAGCTTGAGCTCATGCCATGTCGGACATCAGGAACCTATCAAGGTGAGGCATGGCAGAGTGTGCAGCAAATTCAGCAGCAGCCATACTGATGTGACTTATTTCTGCATAATTAAATTTGTCTTAAATGAAAATGCATTTGCACAGTGCTAGTGAGTTGAGAATATTTTATAATACAGCTGTATTAAAAAAAACATTATTGGAAAATCATAGCATATTTCTGTGAAGTTATGCATTTTGCCCATTTCACTAAGTGGGTTTCAGTGTTGTAGAGATATATTTTATTGCCTCCATTAGGCTTCAGTCAAGCTGCTCAAAGAATGCTCCTGTCCCCTTTGATCTTTGATGACCCACCAGAAACTACAGTGCAGGATGGATCTGAATGTTGTCCATGGCCAACTGAAGGAAACATCTGTGAAGGCTGGCTGGCTGTGGGACATGAGTGGGCATGCTGGCTGAGAGTCAGAGTGGGATGGGAATTGATGCCTTCATGAGAGGGCCATTAGTGTCCTGAATCTGCACTCACACTACATTACTATTGCTTCAACCATCAGATCCAAAGCTGACACATTCGGTGCATCCTGAACTACAGGTACGTGGTCCCTGTTATCTTCACTCTTCTCCGTGGATTCAGTTCTCCATGCAGTCAGAGCAGAACTCTGTTCACAATGAAAAGCAGTATACATTGGGAGAGGGGTGATGGAATATATCTGCTCCTGTGGTAGAGAAAGATGTTTCCACTTGTTGCATTATGGCAACCAATTCATAAGTGGTATCACTGCTCATGCAGGAGACCCAATCAAGATGAGCAGGATAACCAGCTGTTCACATCACCATCTTTTTGCTCCCAGAGGACAGAAATCTGCTGTTATGTTGCATTTGTGTCCAATAGACTATATGCCACTGCTCAATAAGGGCATTAATCCACAGATGAATTGTATCTCACTGTTCAGTCATCAAGCTGCTGCTGAGCCATTGTTCCACTCAAGCTTCAAACTGCTATCATGTGCCAGAGATCAGACCTCTAACTGCATAGGGTCTTTGAGCAACAGAGTCATACAACAGAGAAACAGGGCCTTCGGCCCACGATGTCTGTTCAGACCATCAGGTGCCGACCTATACTAATCTCATTTTTTAGCATCCAACACTTGGCTTTCTGTGCAATCATGTTCAGGTGCTCATCTAAATGCTTCCTAAATATTCTGAGAGCCCCTGCCTCTACCATCCATTCCAGGTAGCGACCACCCCTAGGTGAAAAAAATCATCCTCGCAACTCTTTAACTCTCCTACCATTAATTTTAAATCAATGCCCATTGCTTATAAACATCTTTGCTAAGGGGGAATATTGCTTACAATCTACCCTTTCAGTGCCCCTCAATTTTCTGCTCCTTTCATAGTTTTCTATGCTTTAGTCAGGACCCCACTTAGCCTCCTGCCCTGCAAGGTAAATGAAATCAGCCTATCCAGTCTCTCCTCGTAACTAAAGCACTCCACCTCGGCAACATCCTGGTGAATCTCCTCTGCATCCTCCTCATTGCAGTCACACCCTCCTATTGCATGGCAACTAGAACTGCATACAATACTTCAGCTGTGGGCTAATTAATGTTTTATATAGTTATTGCATAACCTCTCTGCCCTCACGTTCTATGTTCTGGCTAATGAAAGCAAATATTCCATATACCTTTTAAATCACTTTACCTTACTTATGCTGCTTCTTCAGGGATCCTTGCTTTTGATCCTTGGTACTTCCTGAGGCTCTATCATTCACTCTGTATTTTTTCAGGATTAACTTCCATTCGTCATTTCTTTCCCCATCTTGCCAAGTGATCAATATTATTCTGTAACCACAGAATACCCTCCTCACTGTCAATGACGCCAAGAAAGACTTTGTGGGGCTTCTGTCTCTATCTCCATAGTAGGTGCTTTTGTGCCTTTGAATGAGTCATTAAAGACAAGCTACACAAGTTGAAGTTGACTCCCTGGATACACAAATATCTCAATTATTGAAAAACAGAGCAAATATGCCCATGTTCATGTTTGATGTGCTGAGTGACAAAGTATGTCTGGTCTGGAACCTTCCTTGATCTCAGTCACAATGATGCAAAATAACAGATGAAGGTGTCTGATGTCTGGTTTGATGTAGGCCTATTAACATACCTTCAGTGCCTCATGTTTGACTGATGCCTATGAAAACATCTCATGGTCATGTCAGTTTACAAGCTATATCTCTTGAGAAGCGTCTCGATGTGGACCAGTAGCCTGTGGTCTCTGGACAGCGCTGTTTGTTTACAAAGCTGTCCTTTTAATTTCAAAACTCTTCACTGCTTGCAGTTTGCACTCTTAACAGTTTTTCTTAAAAGACTTGTTCTTGTTTGCATTAAAACTTGCCATCCCCATAATTCCTGAAGGATGTCCCATGTCTAACAATCCCTAATAGCGCTATGTGGTGAGATTGACACTGAGGTCTTGCAAAAAAAAACTGTATGGCCTGTAGGGTGAAGGACATGGTCTCCTGGCGCTGCACAACTTCCTGTGAAAGCATGGACGTAGAATAACCCATGCTTCTTTTTTCCCCTGCACTCAGTCAGACAGACTGGAAAATTCTCCACTCATCTCATTGCCCATCTACATCAACCACTGGGGAGTATTCCCTTGAGGGCTGATGCCTTCTGTGTTTGCTATATGGCTACTTTCAACTGAGCTTGTCCAATAGGGAAGAATGCAAGCCCCATTTTTAAAATTTTATTCTGTGTGTAAACCATCTGAACACCATTAAACATCTTCCTGATCACTTTTGTGATTTGTTTTTATTTGTTGGGGACACAATTGCATCGAATGCAATGGTGTTTTCCAGCACAAAAAAACAGATAAAATCCAAGAACCCATTTCAGTGTTTATATATATATTTTTTTAATTTATCTCAGCATTCATTTGCAAAACTTAAGAAAATAAATAGCTCTGTACATAGAAAATTGGAAAGTCGACCTCATTTGTCATGCTATTGCACAATTAGATGTGCAGTTCCCGCCTCACTTAAGCTTGTGGCATTAATTTTTTACTTATAATGACGCTTGCTTTAGTCCTGATTACAGCACCTGTTTGGGTATTTCAAGGCTTTGCTCAGTTTACATGTTTAATTTGACAAGTCTGAAATGTTAATACTTTTAAATACACCTTTGTCAATATTTTATTGTAATTATTATTGTATTATTATTTCAAGTTTATTGTCATAGGCAGGACTTCCCCTGTAACACTATATTCTGCATTCTCTTATTGCTTTTCCCTTGTACTTCCTTAATGCACTGTTGTAATGAAATGATCTGTACGATGGCATGCAAAACCAAGTTTTTCACCATACCTCAGTACATGTGCCAATAATAAACCAATTTACCAATTTTAATTTAAGTTACCAAAACATACACAGGGTATAACTGCCATGAAAATTATCTTTTTGTAGCAACAGCACAGTACATTACAAACATGAAAAACATAAATTAACATAAACTCAAATTAAAATAGATTATACATACACAACAAAATAAACTTAACAACAGGAGTGCAAGTTGACAGAGAGATAAATAAATATAGTCCAATTTCAGTTCTGTTCAAGAACCCAAATGGCAGTGGGGTAGAAGCTGTTGTTGAACATTGAGGTATGTGCCTTCAGGCTCCTGTACCTTCTGCTTGATGACAGCATTGAGAAGAGGGAATGGCCCGGATGACGGAGATTTTTGATGATAGATGTTGTCTTCTTGAGACATTGCCTCTTGTAGATGTCCTCAATGGTGGAGATAGCTGTACCTGTGATGGAAACGTCTGAGTCCAGCATTCTCTGTACCCTTTTTGTTTTACTGCTGTTTAGAAATCCTGAAAACTCAACATAAAGTTACACAGCTGTGTTCAACTTAGTAGGCTGTTTTAATTATGTCTGGGATCCATATATGTGAGATAACCCAAATTTGCATAAGTTAATGAGGCATCTCTCTCATGTAGGTATGGAATGATAGGAAAGGAACAGGAATAAAAGGGAATGTCCACGACTGCAATCGACTTTGGCTCCTGCCCCTAAGATGTCCTGCATCTGAGAAAGTTTTCTTTTGCATATGTTTCAATCTATCTCATTAAACATTTCATTAATTTGTGATCCACCAAAATGAGCTCGTCCTTGGCTTACCCATCTTTAGATGATATTTCTTCAACCATCTGAGTTCAAACTGACCTGACCCCCTAAAAGAGATATTCAATAACCCCCTGTTGTGAGCCAAGTTCGAGGACTCGAAAGTGAAGGACTCTGAACACAGTCTGGCAAGGAAGGATTTTATTTACAAAGAAAAACTTAGGGAAAAGGTAATGGGGGCAACACACACATACACACATACACATACACACACACACACACACACACACACACACACACACACACGCACTGGTGATAGCGAGAATGGGCAAATTGCAACAAGGGTAAGATACACACACACACACACACATCGAACTGGATACAAACAATCAAGGAAAAACAATACACTACCCGCCACCCCTTGACTCAGTGCAGGCATGGCTCTATGCTACCAAGGATATTAACTAATTTCTCCAGTGCTGTTATGGTTCCTCGGCCTGGAGTGAAGCAGACGCTCTTAACTCTACCAAAGAGTGCACAGCTTACCAACAAGGCATCCCTCGGAGACAAAAGAGAGTGAACCAAGCACATGTGGCACTCTTTATAGTGCTGGAGGGCTGGGGGGTCCAGCCCAGGCAGTTCAAACAGGCCAATGGCCCGATACCAAGTACAAAGGTGCATAAAAGGACCAATGATCAGGTGTGCACTGATGGGTGGGGGTGGAGCCAAACCTTGACTGACAGTGATGTGTCTTCCGACCAGGTAGGGGCAGTACTGTCATCCGACCAGGTAGGGGCAGTGTTGTTACGTGAGAGTCACGACCCTCCACAATACATCACCCCTCCCTTGTCTTTTCCTAATACAATTCAAAAAATTCCCAATTTAACTATAGATATTTATACTTTTCCCCTTCCAAAGTTATAGTGAATCTCTTTCCACTACCTTTTCAGGTTTACACATTCCAAATATTCTGCTTATTCGTTTCTTGTTTCTAATTTTTTTGCCAACATGGTCCACAAGCTAAAGTCTTAAAATGGGGCAAAGCTAATTTTCATCAGAATGGAACTTCCAAAGGTTGATTGAGAGAAGGTAAAGGCATGTCTAGCAATTAGTATGCTTTTAAACATTTTTAAACATGAGAAAGGTTGCTGTTAGAGTGAAGGGAGGGCTGGCAGTATTAGGGAACCCTGGATGATGAGGGACATTGAAGACCTGGTCAGGAAAAAAAAGGAGGAATATGTCAGGTATAGGCAGCTGGGATAAAGTGAGTCCCTTGAGGAGTACAAGGAATGTAGAGGTTGTACACTTAAGAAGGAAATCAGGAGGACATAAACTGGACATGAGATATCCCTGGCAGATAAGGTAAAGGAGAATCTGAAGAGATCTTATAAGTATATTAAGAACAAACAGATAACTAGCGAGAGAATTGGTCCCACAAAGGTTCAGCATCGTTGTCTATTGTGGAGCCACAGGAGATGGACGGGTTCTTAACTGAATATTTCTCATCTGTATCTACCATGGAGAAGGACATGGAAGTTCATGAGTTCAGAGGAGAAAACAGTGATGTCTTGAAACATATCCACATTACAAAAACAGAGGTACTGGCCATCATAAATTGCTTAAAGGTGTATAAATCCCCAGGGCCTGACCAAGTATATCTGAGGATGTTGTGAGAAGCAAGAGAAGAAATTGCTTAGGCCGTGGCAGGGATCTCTGTATCTTCATTAACCATGGGTGACATACTAGAAGATTGGACGGTGGCTAATGTACCTTTATTTAAGAAGCATTGCAAGGACATACCTAGGAAACTACAGACCGGTGAGCCTTACACCAGTGATGGGAAAGTTACTGTAGGAGATTCTGAGATTTGGAAAGGCAAGGGCTGGTTAGGCATAGTCAGCCTGGCTTTGTGCATGGGAAATTGTGCCTCACAAATTTGATTGAGTTTTTTGAAGAGGTGACTGAGAGGATCAATGAGATGGATGTTGTCAACATGGATTTTAGCAAGGTCTTTGATAAGGTCCTGCATGGTGGAGTGGTCCAGAAGGTTAGATCATGTGGGATCCAAGGTGAGTTAGCCAAGTGGATACAAAATTGGCTTGGTGAAAAATCAAAGGATGGGAGTAGAGGATTGTTTTACAGATTGGAGATCAGAGGTGTTCTGCAAGGATTGTTGTTGGGTCCCCAGTTGTTTGTCATATATATTAATGATTTGGATGAAAATATAGGTGATTTGTAAGTTTGCAAATGACACCAAACTTGGTGGTACAGTGGACGGTGAAGAAGGTTGTCCAATCTTACAAATGGATCTAGATCAACTGAGCAAGTGGGAAAAGGAATGGTAGATGGAATTTAACTCAGACAAGGGTGAAGTGATACATTTTGGGAAATTAAACTAGGGCAGGACATACACAGTGAACGATAGGGCCCTGAGGAGTGTTGTTGAACAGAAAGATCTAGGTACAAGGATGTAGCTCCCTGAAAATGACCAGACAGGTAGACCGAGTGGTAAGGAGGGAAAAGGGCATGGTTGCATTCATTGGTCGGGACATTGACTATAAGAGTTGGGACGTCATGTTACAGCTGTACAAGGCGTTGGTGATTTCACACTTGGAGTTCTGTGTGCAGTTCTGGTCACAACACTATAGGAAGGATGTAATTAAGCTGAAGAGAGTGCAGAAAAGATTCACAGGGATGTAGCCAGGACTGAAGGACTTGAGTTACAAGGAGATACTGAAGGGCTTGATTTATAAGGAGAGATTAGATATGCTGGGACTGTTTTCCCTGGAGTGAAGGAGGCTGAAGGGTGATCTTATAGAGGTTGATAAAATTATGAAGAGCATAGATAGAGCAGATTGTCACTGTTTTTTTTACACGGTAAGGGAGTCAAAAACTAAAGGGCATAAGTTTAAGCTGAGAGGGGAAAGATTTAAAGGGGATCTGAGGGGCATGTTTTTCACACAGAAGATGGTGGTTATATTGAACGAGTTGCCAGAGGAAGTGATAGAGACAGATACAATTACAATGTTTAAAAGACATTTAGACAGGTACATGTATCAGAAATGTTTAGAGGGACATAGACTAAACAAAGGCAAATAAGACTAGCTTTATTAGGTACTTTGGTTGGCATGGATGAGTTGGGCCTAAGGGCCTCTTTCCATTATTACTCGATGACTCCACAGTTCTTTACACATCATCTGAAAATTAAAGGGTGAATCCCAAAAACATGGATCATGAAGTAGTCAAAAATGAATCTACTAAAATATACCACATATATATTGAAAATGATCTGTCAATTTCATGGCTATTCAGCAAGTTTATTATTATCACCCTAGTATTTTGCTGGACTTTCCCTTTCATGTTCGCCACAGCTGACAATTCCTTGCTGCCCAGTGTTGAAATTATTCTTCCCATTTCCAAGGCAAAATCATTAATATAAATTATTAATGGCATTTTCAGCAACGGTCCCTGTTGTGAAATATTTCCCACATTAGTTAACCTTAATCCTCACTATCCAGTTCCTGCTTTGTATCCTGCTTTATATCCAGTTTTGTATCCATTCTGCTTGAAGTCTGCCATCTTTACAAGTTCTGACACTGCAATGCATCCCTGTTATACCTTAACAAAGGCCTTCATGAAGGCAAATATACATGTGGAAAGAGATGGTGCCTGGCCTGCTGAGTGTTTCTAGCATTTCTGTTTATATTTCAGATTTCCTGAATTTGCTGTTTTTTTATTTCTTTCAATTACTTTGTTACTTCCTTGAATAATTTGATAAGGTTGGTGAAGAAACTCTTCCCCTCTTGAAGTTTATGTTTATTCAAAACACTCCTTTTGAAGTGTTATATTTCTGGTTCCTGGATGTTTTACTTTCTAAGCTTTGGGAAAAATTCCACTATTTTTTCAGCCTCTGATATCAATTCAACTGTTGCCAAATTGCCCCATGGACTGGACTATTGCTTTCATAAGACAGGAATAACAATAGCCATCTGCTGGTCATCTGGCATTATTCACTTTTTAACAAATTATTATTTTAATAGTGTTTTTGCGATCTTTTCCCTAATATTTTAAAATATGTAGATCAGGTCATTTGCTTCTGTAAGTTGATTAGTTTATTAATTATCTCTTCCCTTTTTATTTTTAATTCCCTGTAAATTCATTTTCAGTTGGGAACTCTGAATGTATTATGTTGAAAAGGAAATGCCCTTATTCTACCTATTATATGTTTTATTTAAGTAATATATGCATTCAAATGCTATCTAAACAATGAAAAAGATTGGTTCATTCAGATCTTGGAGCCAAATTTCATATATCACATGCCTTAGAAATATTGGATTCCAAGATAACATTCTATGAATTATGATACTTATCTTCTGCAAGTGTTATAAGGTTTGATTATTCTATATTCAGGCATGTTCAAATCAAACAAACTCTATTGAGCCAGTGAGATATTAATTGAAGATGTCAGCTTTGGCTCAGTGGGAGCATGTTCACCTATGAGGGAGTTCACCCACTCCAGACAGATTTCGCTCATCATTGAGGCAGGCACTTTAGACTAGTTCTGAGAAAATAGAAATGTGTTATTGTCGCTGTCAAAGTGACATGATTGAAAGAAGGGCTGACCCGGAAACTCAGCATTCCAGGGTATAGAATCTTCAGGTGTGTCTGATGGGGATGAAATAGAGGAGATGGCATTACAATATTGATGAAGGAATCCGTAACTGCAGTTATGAGGGAGGTTATCTTCAAAGGCATTTTGAATGAGATCATATGGATAAATCTTAAGAACAAAAATGGGGGGGTGGGTGCAGTCTGTTTGCTAAGGCTTCTTAACAGTCAGCAGGAGATAGAGGTGCAGATATGTAGACAAATCACTGAAAAATATAAGCATAATAGGGTTATAGTAGTAGAAGATTTCAACTTCCCTAATACTAACTGGGATTGCTTTATAGTGTAAAAGGCTTAAGGAGGCAGGGTGGGGGAGCGGTGGTGGGTGGGAGGAACGTGTGTGGCGGGGGAATTCTTACAATACATCAAGGAGAGCGTTTTGAGCCAGTATGTAGATAGTCCTGGTAAATAGGGGCAGTACAGGATCCACTCTAAGGGAATGGAATGTAGCTGGGCAAGTGACTGGAGTGCCACCGGGAGAACATTTTGGTATTGGTATTGCTTTTGGTTTATTATTGTCACTTATACCGAAGTACAGTGAAAAACTTGTCTTGCATACCGTTCATACAGATGAATTCATTACATAGTGCATTGAGGTAGTAGAGGGTAAAAACAATAACTAAATATAGAGTAAAGAGTCACATTTTGGAGATAACGGCCATTCAAGGTAGTTATGGAAAAGGATAAGGATGGCTGGAAATTAAGGTTCTGAATTGGAAGAAGTCCATTTTCAATATCATAATTTAAGACGTGACAAAAGTAGACTGGGAGTAACTGTTTGCAGGTAGGTCTACACTGGACAAATGGGAGTCATTCAAAAATGAAATAATGAGATTTTAGGGACATTATGTTCATGTAAGGGTGAAAGGTAAAGGCAGCAAGTCCAAGGAACCCTGGATGTCAAGGGATAAAGAAGGCGAGATAAAGGAAAAGAAAGGAGGTATACAGTAGGTATGAAAACAGAGGAGGTCCTTCAGAGGTACAGAAAGCATAAGGGGTTCCTAAAAAAAAGAAATCAGGAGAACAAAGGGAGACTAAGAAATACCACAAGGAGACAAGATTAAGGGATGTCCCAAAGCATTTCAAAAATATTTTTAGAGCAAGAAGGTAACCAGGGAAAGAGTAGGCCATTAGGGATAAAAGGTACAATCTATGCATGGAGGATATGTGTGAAGACTTGTATCTACTGGAGAAGGGCATTTTACTGGAGCATTCAGGGAGGCAGAAGATAAAATTCTAGAATGTATTATCATGAAAGAGAAGAAGCTGTTAGTTGCCTTAGTGGGCTTAAAGATGGATAAGTCCCCAGGACCTGATAAAGCTTGTCAAGTGGACGATGTGTCAGTGGGGGAGTACTTTGGGACCAGTGACTATAATTCTATAAGTTTTAACATAGTTATGGTAAAAGAAAGTATGAGTCCACAAATTAATGTCCTAAATTGTGGCAAGGCTAATTTTGTTGGCATTAGACAGAAACTTGCAAAGGTTCATTTGGAGAGGCTGTTTGCAAGTAAATGGACCTCTGGCAGGTGGGAGGCATTTAAAGTGAGATAGGGAGAGTTTAAGGCCAACGTGTTCCTGTTAGTGAAGGGCAAGGCTGGCAGGATAAGGGAACCCTGGTTAACGAGGGATATTGAGGCTCTGGTCAGGAAAAAGAAGGAGGCATATGTCAGGTATAAATGGCAGTGATCAAGCAAGCCTCTTATGGAGTATAAATATTGCATATCTCTTGGCCCCTTTTAGCCCTCCTTATTAAGAAAGAAATCAGGAGAGCTAAAAAGGGACATGAGATATCCCTGGCAGACAAAGTAAAGTAGAATCCTAAATAATTCCGTAAGTATATTAAGAGCAAAAGTGTAACTGGGGAGGGAATAGGGCCATCTTGGATCAGTGTATTCTTAAATGAATACTCCTCTGTATTTACCATGGAGAAGGACATGGAAGATCATTAGTTCAGGGAAGAGAACAGTGATGTCCTGAAACATATCAACATTACAAAAGGGAGGTTTTGGCAGTCTGGAGGCACATAAGAGTGGATAAATTCCCAGGGCCTGACATTGTATGAAGCAGGGAAAGAAGTTTCTGGGAACCTGGCAGAGATTTTTGTATCTTTGTTAGCCATGAGTGAGGTACCAGAAGACTGGAGGTTTTTAATGTTGTACCTTTATTTAAGAAGTACTGCAAGGACAAACCAGGGTCACTGAACCTAACATCAGTGGTGGGAAAGTTATTGGAGGGGATTCTGAGAGGCAGGATCTATCTACATTTCAGCATCACTTTGTGCATGAGATTCCTGTCTCACGAATTTGACGAGTTTTTTTGAAGAGGTGACAAAGAGGATTAATGAGGCCGGGGCAATAAATGTTGTCTATGTGGACTTTAGTGAGGCTTGAGACAAATTTCTACATGGTAGCCTGGTCCAGAAGATTCAATTGAGACACAAGAGACGGCAGATGCTGAAATCTGGAGCAACGTACAAAGCACTGGAGGAACTTAGTGGGTCAGGCAGCATCTATGGAGAGAAATGGACAGTTGATATTTCAGGTTGAGACCCTTCATCTGGACTGTCCGATAGAGGGGAGATAGCCAGTATAAAAAGGTGGAGGGAAGGGCTGGAGCAAGAGCTACCAGGTGATAGGTGGATTCAGGTGAGAAGGGGGTGATAGACATGCGGAAGAGGTGTGCAGGGATGGCATCCATGACGTCCTCCTTTTTCAGAAAATGGGGCTACCTGCTGCACTGTTATTAATGGAGCTCTCACCCATATTTCCTACATTTCCTGCATCTCTGCTCACCCCATACACACACTCCCTCTCCCAGGTGAAACAGGGAAAGAGATCCCCTGGTCCTCACCTACCACCCCAACAGCCTACCCATTCAACATCCACCATCTACAACAAGATCCCACCACCAGCCACATCTTCCCCTCCCCTCTCCACTTTCCACAGTGATCACTCACTCCATGACTACCTGGTCCGCTCATCCCTCCCCATCCATCAGCGTCCCTCTCCAGGCACTCTCCCCTGTAACCGCAGAAGGTGTAACACCTGTCCCTACACCTACTCCCTCACCACTATCCTGGGCCTTAAACAGCCCTTCCAGGTGAGGCAGTCTTTCACATGCAAATCCCTCGGCATCATTTATTGCATCCTGTGCTTCAGTTATGGTCTCCTCAACACTGGTGAGACCCAGCGCAGACTGGCTGACCACTTCGCCGAGCATCTTACTTCTGCCTGCTGCAGCCACCTGGATCTCCCGGCGGCCAGGCACTTTATTTCTCCTTCCCATTCGCACACTGACATGTCTGTTCTTGGCCTCCTCTACTGACATGTTGGGGCTAAATGCAAATTGGAGGAACAGCACCTCATATTCTGCCTGGGCAGTCTCCAACCTGACGCATGAACGTTGAATTCTCAAAGTTCCGGTAACTTCTCCCCTTCTGTCCCTTCTCCCTTTTCTCTTTTCTCTCTCCTCCTGATCCACCTGACTCCCTTCACCTTTTGTCTTTCCCCTCCCCCACTCTCTCCATCTACCCATCACCCACTCACTTCCTTCATCGGTTTCCCTCCCTTTAATCCATGCTCCACCTTTCTCTCCTGTCAGATTCCATAATTCCGACCATTCCTGGTGTATGTCCTACCCTTATTAGACCTCCCAAAATGGATCACCTCACACTTATCAGAATTACATCTCATCTGTCATTTCCCTACCCAATTTACTGCCTGATTGTTTTACAGTCTAAAACTATTCTCTTCACTATCAACAACATTAATGATTTTTGTGCTATCTACAAACTTACTAATCATACCTCCTACATTTATGTCCAAGTCATTGATGAATCTGAAAAACAGCAAGGGTCCCAGTACTGATCCCTGTGGTAAACGAATGGTCATAGCCTTCCAATCACAAAAGCAGCTTTCCAATCACAAAAGCAGCCCTCCCACATCAGGTCTTCCACTGTTCCTCTTCCCACAGATGCTGCCTGACCTGCTGAGTTTATCCAGCATTTCCTGGCTTTATTTCAAATTCTGCAATTTTGTTTCAAATTTTCTTCCACAATCACCCTCCATCTCTTATTACAAAGCTAACTTTGGATCCAATCTGCCAGCTTGTCTGGAGTCTTTTGGAATATCCTGAGTCATGAAAGGTGTCATTTCTACCAAAGGAATTAAGAATGGAATTTGCACTTGCAAAGTACATTTGTAAATTATGATGCAGAACAGTGGTGCTTCAAGTAGTGCAGTTGCCACACAGTTCTAGCAACTCGGATTCAATCCTGGCACTTTTCCATCCAGTTTGCACCAATTCCCTGTAACTGCAAAAGTTTCTTCGAGGTATTCCAGTTTCCTCCCATAGTTCAAAGATGTGATAGTTGCTAGGTTAATTGACTACAATAAACTTTCCCAAGTGTAGGTCAGTGGATATTAATTGACATGTGTGAGACAGTAGGTTATAGGAAAATACATTGGGGAGTCAGGTTGATAGGATTATTCTGAGACCCAATATAAACTCTATGGGCTGAATGGCCTCCTATATTGTACAGAAATATGTCATACAGCATGAGAAATTGGGCCGGGTAAAGTGCATATCAGAACAAAAGTCGGGGTAGACTTTGTATTGGCCTGAACATCAATTGGATAGAAACAAGGGGTACAATTGTCTTTGGATTTGGACATTACATTCCTAAACCAGACCTTTCAATGAATTAGCAAGATCTGGCAGTGCATATTGTGGTGGATTATTGTAAAACATACATTTTCTTGTGGAATTTTGTAATACTGAATTGTTGGTTTAATCTCATGTGCAACTGATATATTGCAAAGAACAAAAAAAAAGATAATTATAACAATAAGAGGCTGCTGAATAGAATATCACAGAAACTGGTCCAGTATTTTGCATTTATGCTATAGCCTAATATTTACAGTATGCGGTTACATCTTATTATATTCTCATTGTGATTTATTCAGTCTAGTGAGAAGGAATCATTTTTATCCAGCCTGTTATGTAAAAGTGGTATTTACAATGAATTGGCTTAAATTGTCAGAACTGAAGCCTTTACTAATGTATCCATTTGAATGTTACTCAAATTCCAGCAAATTAATTAATAGATTACAGTTCAGTGTTGCATCAAAGGAGCAACATCAAGCCTTTGGTACCTGCCTTGCTATTTTACTGCATTTGCTGCCATAAAGTTAATGCTTGCTCTTAACATTAATCATTTCCAAGGATTTTGCAACTTTTCCTTTCTTTGAATATCTCGTAACAAGCAGCAGCTCTAAGAAACAATCATACATTCAAGGGTAATTACATGACAGGATTCAAAGCAGACATTGTGAGTTAAAAGGATTGAAATTCCATTTAGTAGCAAGCATTTAACCACATTACCATTTTATTATATGCAAGATTAAAGATTCTCTGATTGAAACCCCTCACTCTGAATCTGTAGATGCTTTAAATTCAACAGCTTTGATTTCTCCTGCTTTTGTCCTTCAAAAATAATTATTCCACTATTTCTAAATTCAAGAAACGCTGGAGTATTCTAAATAGGATTGGCTCCACTCACTGCACCATCTTTCCTTTTGTTGTCATACTTTATTCTCTCTTTTAGGATTTAAAATGGAACAGTACAAAAGGAAGCATATCTGAGAGTTTTTTGAAATAACACAACATTAAGTCAAACATTAAGGGCATGTCCTCACATTGAATCATTGCCCAGATGATAGATAGTGACAAGACTCCATTGGACCCAGGCACTTTCATTCTTCCAACAAGGTGAAGCTTCTCTTTATTGTTTTGCCCAACAAAACCGGTCTTTTTCTATAATGCAGTTTGACTTAATTTGAAGTGCTATAATTTTTGTTGTTTTGTGAGTTTTTTTTAAACAATGCCCTTATTGTACATAACAGGGAAATTAATAAATGCAACATCATCTGCAAATGTAATGGTACGATCACAGAAGACCATTGTCAGTTTGTTGAAATGTCCCAGCGACTGATTTTCATGTTTGTATTTAGCACTAAAAGTCAACTACATAAAACATGCAATTCATGATCTTTTGCTTGTTTCAACACATTAATTATGCATAATTTCAAAAGTCATTTTTAATTATATATTAACCTATGGCTTGTACTGTATGGCTGGAACCTTTAGAGTGCAGGTTCTTAACTGGGATTGCTTTTGGAATGTGTAGGAGTTTGATTTCCACTATGATCAGGAACCATAGGAATAGGCTATTTTAGATTTAGTAGTGTGCGGTAAGAAAGGGTTTATAAATAACCTGGTAGTTAAGGGAAGAGTGATCATAATATGATCACATTTTATAAAAAAGCCTAAATCAATTTGAAACTTGTGTCTAAATCTAAACAAAGCAAACTACAAATGTATAGGTAAACATTGGGAAGGGTAGACTGAGAAAAAAAATTAAAAACTATGGCAGTAAATATGGTTAATATTTAAATAATTACTACATAGTTTGCAGCAAATATTTACACATTTAAGGCACAGAAACCCAACATGAAAATTGTTCCAGCCATAGCTAACAAGTGAATTTAAAGATAGTATCAGATCAAAGAAAAACATTTATAATGTTGACAAAAGAGACCGTAGACAGATGCTGGAATTTGGAACATAAAAACTACCGCTGGAGAAACTCAGCGGGTCAGGCATCATCTGTGGAGGCAAAGGGTAAGTCAACATTTCAGGTCAAGACCCTGCATCGGGACTGAGAATGTAAAGGGGAGATAGCCATTATAAAAGGTGAGAGAAAGGGTGAGCCAGGAGCTAGCGATAGGTGGATCCAGGTGAGAAGCGGTTGATGGGCAGATGGAGCCAGGTGGCGGATCAGAGGGATTGGAGTGTCCTTGTGTATGGATCATGTTAACATGAAGATCTAGCAAGCAATTAGGAAGGCAAACTAAATTTGGCCTTTATTGCAAGAAGATTTGAGTACAAGACTAAAGACATGTTACTGTTACTATAAAGGGCCTCAATGAGACTGCACCTAGAATATTGTGTAAAGGTCTGGTCTCCCTTTCTAAGGATATACTTGTAATAAAGAAAGTGCCACAAATGTTCACCATATTGATTCCTGGGATGGGAGATTTGTTCTATAAAGTGAGATTAAGCAAATTCCCTTCAGTTTAGAAGAATTGATCTCATTGAAGGCAAATTATTCAGGGTTTGATAGGGTAGATGTCAGGATGATGTTGTCCACATGGATTTTAGTATGTTGTCTACATGGACTTTAGTAAGGCCTTTGACAAGGTCCCACATGGGAGATTAGTTCAGAAGGTTCAGACACTAGGTATCCATCGAAAGGTCGTAAACTGGATTTGAAATTGGCTGTGTGGGAGAAGACAGAGAGTGGTTGTGGATGATTGTTTCTCAGACTGGAGGCCTGTGACTAGTGGTGTGCCTCAGGGATCTGTGCTGGGGCCATTGTTGTTTGTTGTCTATATCAATGATCTAGATGATAATGTGGTAAATTGGATCGGCAAGTTTGCTGATAATACTAAGATTGGAGGTGTTGTGGACAGCAACGAAGGTTTTCAAAGCTTGCAGAGGGATCTGGACCACCTGGAAAAATGGGCCAGAAAATGGCAGATGGAATTTAATGCAGACAAGTGCGAGATGTTGCATTTTGGAAGGACAAATCAAGGTAGGACACACACAGTAAATGATAGGGCACTGAGGAGTGCGGAGGAACAAAGGGATCTGGGAGTTCAGATACATAATTCCCTGAAAGTGGCATCACAGGTAGACAGGGTTGTAAAGAAGGCCTTTGGCATCCTGGCATTCATAAATCAAAGTACTGAGTATAGGAGTTGGGATGTTATGGTGAGGTTGTATAAGACAGTGGTGAGGCCAAATTTAGAGTATCGTGTGCAGTTCGGGTCACCTAACTATAGGAAGGATATCAGTAAGATTGAAAGAGTGCAGAGAAGATTTACCAGAATGTTGCCAGGTCTTCAGGAGTTGAATTACAGGGAAAGATTGAACAGGTTAGGACTTTATTCCTTGGAGCGTAGAAGAATGAGGGGAGATTTAATAGAGGTTTACAAAATTATGAGGGGTATAGACAGAATAAATGTGAGTAGGCTCTTTCCACCTAGATTAGGAGAGATAAGTACGAGAGGACATGGCTTTAGGGTGAAGAGGGAAAGGTTTAGGAGAAACATTAGGGGGAACTTCTTCACTCAGAGAGTGGTAAGAGTGTGGAATGGGCTGCCATCTGATGTGAAGGCTCACTTAAATTTTAAGAATAAATTGGATAGATACATGGATGGGAGAAGTCTAGAGGGTTATGGACTGGGTGCAGGTAAATGGAACTACTGGAATAAAGTTTCAGCACAGACTGGAAAGGCTGAATGGTCTGTTTCCTGTGCTGTAGTGTTCTATGGTTCAATGGTTTCCCTTAGCTAGGCTGTCTAGATCCAGGACCCACAGACTCAAGATGAGAGGTTTCTCAATCAGGAGAGATAAGGAGGAATTTTCTTCATTCAGAGGATGGTGAATCTTTGAAATCCACTGCCCAAGGGAGAGATGGATACTCAGACACTCAGTTAATTCAAAACAGAGATAAATGGATTTATGAATATTAACGAAATCAAGGGGTTTGTGCTTTATGCAGGAAAGTGGCCCTGAGGTAAAAGATCAGATATGATCCTAATAGCAGAATAGGTACAAAGAATGTACACTTGCCTGTTTCTGTTTTTATGTCGTTCTGTTGAGATAGACAAGGGATGTGCATGGTGGCAGTGGTAGAAACAGGTGCTCAGAGAGAGAATTAGAGTGCTCCAGGCCCAATCCATCTAACAAACAGAAAGTCTACACTGAATAATGAACATAAACCTGGTCCATTGTTGCATGTGAGCTGACCATGTCCTGCAATGACTCCCAAACTTAGCTGCAGGTAAGCCTTATTCCTTGAAGTATTACCCCCCATCCCCACAATATGTCAACTTCACTTTCTTGGCACCTGCTTTTGCTGTTCATGGTCCACATTTTTCCTTCATAGTGTATTTGTCATTTGATGTGGTTTCAGCACTGTCAAACCTATGTTGCATGCAGATTGGTGTTGCTATTGCATGCTCTATATGCTTTACGTATAGATGCATAAAATGATAGTAATCCAAAATTTGATTTCCTGTATGTGCTATATTATATCAATCATGTTCAATTCAGTCCTGCAGTAAGTATAAAAAGATGTGCTATGTATCTGAATTTTTGAGCAAGATCCTCTCAATGAAAATGCAGCATTTGGAGCACTTTACTGCGCTGTACTTCATTTCACTCACAGCTACAATCCATTCAAAGTCGGTAATCTTATTACTATTTAAATGTTAGGGATGGTACATTTGCAGAAATATTATTTGATGAATCAGGGCCATTAATCTTTTATTGACTAATTAATCTGCCCTCACAGTTTCTTGACTAGAACTAAAGCTTCAAGTGCTGCTACACTTCATTTACTACTGGAGTGAAAGTGTCATTAACAAGAAGAAAAGAAGATTATGAATCAATCAATCCTTTTTAGCTGATGTGGAAAATGAATTCTGGATGACTTGCAGGGAAGAATTGCTTTATATTATTAGAAGGTTTATTAAGCAGCAAATGTTTAAGGTTGTTAGCTTTAAACTAAAGTATGTATGCATTCATTCATTTTCCAATTTGAAATATCAGTCACTCGCGTCCGCAAACCCAAAAATTAAGCCATTCCAAACAATAATTAAAATATTGACTGCCAACCAGATCATGAGTCTGACTCGTACAGTACTTGGATTTGGCTGCCTCAGTTGATGAAACTCAATAAGCTCACAGATCAGGAACGAGAAGCAGAAAACAGCATGTGCCAAAGTGGTGAATATGTTTTGGTGAATTGGTAACCTTTTTTACACCTCTCTTGATTTTTGATTCTATACGATTTTAACGTGGACTGCTGAGTTGGTGGAAATTTTGTTTGGAGAAGTTAATTGCAGTCTGGAAAGTGGAGGATATTATCATGTTGATAGGATGCAGTTATGTCCACGGAGAAAAATATATATCTTATAGCTGAAAATACGTAAACCATCATAACATGTTTAAAGTGCAACAGTTATGGAGCTACTGTTTCCATTGCTATATTCAATAGCTATTTTTAAAAAATGCATTACCATTTTCAAAATGTCAAATGTTGCATGATATTGCAAATAACAGAATGAAATAGAGCTACCATTCTAAAGTAAAGAGCTGCCCGCTGTTTGTCCAGTAGCCAGACAATATGGGTTACAGCCTTTTAAGAGACTGCTGTGTATGTACCCATCCTTATTGATGTACAAAGCCAACAATAAATGCATAATAACACTAAGATGCAGGTGCAGACCCATGCACTCATGTAACTTGCTATAAGAATAAACATCACATAGACACTCTTCTATATGTCGGCTGAAATTATTGGGAATTGCAGACTGTCCCATCAGACTGTTGGGGACAAAGACTGCCTGCCTCGGCGGAGCTGATTCTGATTCTTGTGTGTTCCCACACTGGGTGTGGTGCACGGCAGCCACAACCTATCAGAGTCCCCATAAAGGGTCAGATGTATTTGTGTTTGATGTTCAGTCACCCCTTGTTCACATTCATGGACTTTCCTTCGCTGACTGCACATATGCTCCTAGTTTTTATGTAACAATTGTCACATACCATGTTAATTCTCTGCTGCTGCCACATTGGGAGAAACAGAGGATGGATGCAGCACGTCCACAGGAGAAAGAAGAGGAGGAGAAGAAAAAGTCAGAGAAGCATCTGTTTGAGGGGTCAGACAATGAAAACTGTGGAACAATGCAATCTTGATTCTGCAGCAGCCACAAGCACAGTATCATTGTGTTTGGCTCCACACAGTACCTGCGGAGATACCAGCACTGTGAGGGATGAACAGCCAGATCCTAGAGACATGCCTGGCAATTCCAGGGACTAATGGGCTACAGTCAGGCCAGACAGGAAGGGGCGAAGATTCTCTGATGTCTAGCCAGAAGGTACAGCAACATAACATTTTGGCTGAGAGGGCATAGATGATCTCAGTACAAGGGAATTTGGTATAGTTTTCCCTGAACTTTCCTTGTTTTTTAATACAAAAATCACAACTGTGAGAATTACAATCTCCATTCTATTTGCAAGCTTCAAGACCATGAACTGTTCAATATAGAAATAATTGACCCTTGGCTATTAGCAAAACAAAAATGCTCTGTCTCATCATTCTGAAAAGTTGGTGAGTGTGTTTTACTGTAATGGCAGTTCTGATGCTTATAAGTTTCAAAGGCAGTTGGGGACGGTACCTTGTGGAGTTGTGGACCTTTCTTGACTTCCACTCCACATGAGTTCAGAAAAGTTTGTGTGTATTTATGTAAAAAGCTTCCTCAAAATTTCCTGTCATCTCAGAGCATTTTGGAAAAGTTAATTGAAGAGTCCTTGGTTGATCATGGCATACTAGGATAGAAATTGTGGCCAATTGGATTGTTGGCTTGGACAGCCTCACTGCTTGTTGACTGATATCTGGAAACTGAGCTCCAAATCAGTCAATATTCTCAATTGGATAATGTCCTTTGTTTCCTCATTACTCATCCCTTTATTGGAGCTGAATCAGACTGTAGATATAGTGGCTGATCTTTGAATCATGGGCGGGTCAAAAAAGTATTTTAGCACCAAGAAAACTGAACCAACAACATCCTCCTTGGCTCTTGTTAATCCCTATTGGTCTCTGGCTTGTATCTACTAACCTCTGTAACCAGTCACTCAGATCAAATTCTGGGATGAACATGAAAAGCAAAATATTGCAGATGCTGGAAATCTTAAATAAACCAGGACTGTTGGGAATACTCAGTAGATTAGACAGCATCTGTGGAGAAGGAAACCGAGTTAACGTTTTAGGCTGATAATCTTTCATCAGAACTAGGTAAAAATTAGAAAACAAGCAGGAAAAGAAAGGAAGCATATGTCAAATATGCAGCTGGAATCAAATGAGTCCCTTGAGGAGTATAAGGATTGCAGGACTACACTTAAGAAGGAAATTAGCAGGGCAAAAGGGGACTTGGAATATCCATGGTGGATAAGGTAAAGCAGAAGCTTAAATGATTCTGTATGTTAAGAGCAAAAGGGTAACCAGGAAGAGGGCAGGTTCACTTAAGTATCAGTGTGATACTTTACGTGTGGAGCCACGGAAGATGGGCAAGGCCTTAAATGAATTCTTCTCATGTGTATTTACTGTGGAGAAGGACATAGAAACTAGTGAATTCAGGGAAGAGAATGGTGATATCCTTAAACATATTGAAGGAGGAGGTGTTGGCCCTCTTGAAGTGCATAAAGATAAGTAAATCCCCAGGTGTATCCTAGGATACTTCCTTAGAGTGAAGGAGGCTGAGGAGTGACTTTATAGAGGTTTATAAAATTATGAGACGGTAGATGGTCACAGTCTTTTTCCCAAGGTAGGGGAGTCTAAAACCAGAGGGCATAGGTTTAAGGTGAGAGGGGAATGATTTAAAGGGGATCTGAGGGGCAAGTTTTTCACACAGAGAGTGATGGGTATATGGAACAAGCTACCAGAGGAAATGGTAGAGGCTGGTACAATTACAACATCAAGTGACATTCGAGGAGGGAAAAAAACAAGATGTCTTAAGTATAGAGTCTTCCTCAAAATTTTTACATCTTACTGCTAAACAGTATTCAAGAATGAGCTTGTCTGGTTTATCTCTGAATGATAAATAACCTGCTGGATCTTGGCAATATTCTTTTTGCATTTGTTCCCTTTGTTAGTGAATACCATATTTTGCCCATGGCTTAGAAAAGTGCCTTCAGAATCCTTGTTCTTGCAGATTCCTTGAATGCCTTCCTAATGCTCCTGATCCTGGTGACCAACTATCCAGCCAGAAGTCCTTGTCCACATCCTATGCTCCTTTGATTCTGGATTGATGATGGTGTTTATTCTCCGCGTTCCTTCGTGGCAGCTTGATATTTAAGCCTGACCCTCTGCAGTTCTCTCAATAAACTGCTTTGACTTGTATCCCACTGTCCCACTGTGGTAAGATGAAACACGATTAATGATTTCCCTGTTGCAACAGCTAAGCAATAGCTGGGCATAATTAAAGAATCAAAAGAAACATATTTCTTTGTTAGGAATATTTGTTTTTCCCAGGAATTACCTGAGCGATGTGAAACAGCAGACCTTAATGTGGAATGCAGCTTCCAAGCGTTAATCGGGAACAGTTAAATGGGCGGCTTTGCAAAACAATCATGGTGTACTTCAGCTAGGCAAGACAATAAGGAGGGTTAATTTGCCCCATTAGACAAGGTCTCGGGGCCTTGTTTGAGTTGTTACAAAACCATCTCGGTTGTACATCCACTGAGCCATTCGCTCTCTAGAAGATTGGAATTTTAATCTGCTTCAGTACGCATTAACAATGGATTTTTCTGCGCCGATGACTGATGAGACTCTTGAAAACAACAGGAAGGTTTAGCAAAAGGTGTGAAATCCTTTGTTATGCCAGGACCAAGCAAAGTGCAAAGCCCTCCTCGACTCTATAGATGCTCCCCACAGAAGAGTCCTTTGGATCTTCTCCACGGGTTGGTTCGTGGCCAATGCCTGGCGACTGTCAAGCCCCTTCACATCTTGCTGAAGTATCCCAGGGCTCCCTTTTGGCGATAGACTGGGTGGCAGAGAACGCAACATTGCTAAGTATTACAATGTATTGTATACAATTTGAGCTGGATTTTACCAGGGAAGTGTTAAGTGAAAGAGTTTGGGTTTTTGGTATTGTTCTTTCAGTTTAGATTAGATTAGATTTGTAGCTGTGTTTTAGATGTCAAATTAGAACTGTAGTTTCCTTTGTTTTTAGTTGTTTTTAGTTGTGTTAAATAAAGTTACTTGAACTTCCTGTGAAATTGCAGTGTCTTACATGACCGACTGAGTTCTGTTTTAATACACCCACATTCAAAGTTTTTCTCAAGATTTTTGTCTCATTGTTCTCCCCCTCTCTCCGTGTTCGTAAGTGACCCACTTTTTGCTCAGTTTCCATCCTCATCTGGGTCCTAGAATTGTTATATTGGGAATATAAAGTAACAAGTTTTCCCAGAGTTTTGGTTAAGGAAGGATATCCTGGCTATAGAGGGCGTGCAGCATAGGTTTATGAGGTTAATTCCGGGGATGTCGGGACTGTCTTATGCTGAGAGGTTGGAGAGACTGGGATTGTACACGCTGGAGTTGAGAAGATTGAGAGGGGATCTGATTGAAACATACAGGATTATTAAGGGATTGGACAAGATAGAGACAGGAAATATGTTCCAGATGTTGGGGAAGTCCAGGACCAGGGGGCATGATTTAAGAATAAGGGCTAGGCCATTTAGGACAGAGGTGAGGAAAAACTTCTTCTCCCAGAGGGTTGTGAATTTGTGGAATACACTGCCTCAGAGGGCAGTGGAGGCCAATTCTCTGGGCACTTTCAAGAAGGAGCTAGATAGGTTTCTTATAGATAGGGGAATCAAGGGATATGGGGACAAGGCAGGAACAGGATATTGATTGTTGAGGATCAGCCATGATCTCAAAATGGCGGTGCAGACTCAAAGGGCCGAATGGTCTACTTCTGCTCCTATTGTCTATTGTCTATTGTCTATTATTAATCACACTTTAAGATACAAATTTGTGGCTTCTATTTTGCATATTTCCATACTGCAGGCCATGTGCTGCTTTCTGCACAGGATATCAGAATCAGAATCAGGTTTATTATCACTGATGTATGTCGTGAAATTTGTTGTTTTGTAGCAGCTCTACAGTGCAAGACATAAAGACATAAAAATTACCATAAGTTACAAAAATAAATAAATAGTGCAGAAGAGGAATGACGAGGTAGCGTTCGTGGGTTCATGGGCCATTCAGAAATCTGATGGCAGAGGGGAAGAAAGCTGTTCCTGAAACATTGAGTGTGGGTGTTCAGGCTCCTTTCCCTCCTCCCCAACATCTGCAGATATTTTCAAGGTCTTTGGTGACATACCAAATCTCCTCAAACTGCTAATGAAGTAGAACCACTGGAGTGCCTTCTTCATGATTGCATCAATGTGTGGGACCCAAGATAGATCCTCTGAGATGTTGTCACCCAGGAACTTGAATATTGTGTACTATTGAGCTATGCACTACAATGTACAAACAGCATAGGTGCACCTCTTACAATATTGATTTCGATTCATTCTTGCAGTTACATTACAGAAATTATTTAGCAACCAGCTAGTTATTTTCAAACTTAACTTTGAATCTGTTTAATATTTGTACTGTCTACATTAATTTTTAATTGATTTTTTGATGTGGGTCAGCATTATGCATGTATTTTCACTGTGCTCAAAGTACAGCATGGACCAACCAGAATAACTCTTACCCATACTCTCTAAGTTGTTGTATATGAGAATCAATATAAAGTAAGGAGATCTGATGACACGTTATCTAATCAGTTTTTGATTTGCAATGTTCCTTTGTTCCTTTGGGTAACATTAATATTTTCAACCTCATATTTCTTACCTAAATTCTTATCCAAAGTGAGAGCTTTTCATAGAGTTCTACAGCACAGTAATGGGTTTTTCAGCCAACCACATCCATGTTGACTTTTTTGCCCATCTACCCTAATCTTATTTGCATTCATTAAGATGGCTTGCCTTTTAAGTGTCTGTCTAGATGCCTTTTAAATGTAAGAATTGTTTCTGACTCCACCACCAACTCTGGTAGCACATTCCAGATATTAACCACTCTGTGTTAAAGGAGTATATTTTCCTCAGTTACTTTTCAACTTCAGTGTATTGCATAACACCAAAGCTACAAAACTGAAGCAGCATTTTCTTTGCCATTAATTTGTTTCCATTTTCATCCATGATTTGCAAATACATATTTTTAGTGCAACCAGTGCTGTTCACTAAATTAGAGAGCACAGTAGCCTCGGCCTTAGAAGTAGACAGTCATGTTATAGGTCCTCAGGTAATGCTGATATGACTTAGTGGTATTGGATTTGGTGAAATAAGCCAGTTAGTGTTATTTGATAATTAGGGTGGGTGGCCTGGATTTATCAACAAGAGGAACTCTTCTCACAATTTCCTCTTCTCACCTTAGACTGGTACTAGTTTTGCAACGCAGATTCAAAGTTGGATCTTTAGGTCGAGAGAGTTGGAATGATAAGACAATCGGACAGTAAAAGTCAGATCCTGCGTTGGAGAGATCAGGTTGTAAGACTGAATACTCCACCCAATCACTTCAGTTTTGCAATGGGTTGAGCTAAAATCTGCTCCAAATACCTTCTCCTGCCTCTGTCCTTTCAAATCAGGTAGGTGTAACAGATCCTGTGTCTCTCTTTGAAAATGAGCAGAGGAGCTCTCCTGCTGTCCTGGTTAATAGGTATCCCTCAACCAACACCAACAAATTATTAAATCATTTATTTTATTGCTATTCTCGTATATTTCCCTGCATGGTAAGAGTGAAATACCTTATTGGCTTTGAAGTGCTGTTGTTCTGAGCTTGTGAAAGATACAATATAAATCCAAATTTTTCTCGTAATAGCACTTGCAATGCACAAAAAAGAAATCTTAAACATGACATGTGATTATTCCTTGTGTTGTGGCCAATATTTATCCAATAATCAACATCAGCAAAAAAATCCTGGATTATCTGATCATTATCACATAACTATTTGTATGATCCTTTGTGTGTAAATTGATTGCTATTTGTTCCAGTTCCTAAACAACCATCACATTCAAAAGTATTGTGTTGGCTGTGAAGCTCCTTGGGATGTTCTGAGTCTGGAAAAGATGACTTCAGGAAGTCCTCTTCTGGAGCAATATTTAAAGGCATTCTCGGTGAATGTTGGTGAATTCTCTAGTTTTGTTGTTAACTGATTGGGAATGCAGCTGACTGGAGAGAAGCAAGGTAAGTGGTTTGAAATAGGTAAATTCTTTATACGTTTCAGTGCTGCGGAAGGGATCAAGGTTCATTTCTTTGGTACCTTTAACCATATCTGTTTGCTGACAGAAATGGGAGCATTGATGATCTTTTTCTGGGAAACCACATGATAGGGGAGAGGAGAAGTGTGCCTCTGCCAGAAGATGAAGAAGTGCTCCCAGTAGAAGGCTTATGTACAACATACTTCCTGGAGCAGCTGCCCCATGTGATCCTGAATGAGGATAAATGTCTGCAGAGATTACGCTTCAATGAGTTGGTGACTGAGGTGTATTACATGTTGAGCAGTTGTGAGTCAGATCTACAGAAACCCTCACTGCAGCTACAAGGCAACACACTCTCCGAGAGAGACTGTCTGAAATGACCTTTTTCCAGCCTTATGACGTCCCAAAGAACTTTCGCAGAATTGGAACCTCAGAAATCACTTTACACACAACAGGTTCCCACAAGCAGCAATATGATGATGACTAGAAAAAACATTATTTTTGGTAATGCTGATTATAGGATAAATTTTGGCCAAGACACTGAGAATAAGTGCAATTGAGAAAAATAAACTTAAAATTATATTTTATCATAGTCTCAGAACATCCCATAATATTTCACAGCCATTAATTTGTTCGCTCATCATTCAGGGAATACCACAGCAGGGTGATAAGAAAAAGAGTTCAATAAGTTGTGATGTTGGTTGAGGGATGACTATTGACCAGGACAATAGGAGAGCTTCTCTGCTCATCTTCAAATAGAGACACAGCATCTGTTACATCTACCTGATTTCATATCAGGTATGCGAAAGGACAGAGGCAGGGAAAAATATTTGGAGCAGATTTTAACTCAATCCTTTGCAAAACTGAAGAGATTGAATGGAATATTTGTATTACAACCTGACCCTCTCCAACCCAAGATCTGACTTTTATTGCCCATTGTAAAGCTAACAGCTGTCTGATCCTATCAGCCTGGTTGGCCTGATAGGATTAGAAATATCTAACGACGCCACCACCCATTTCTATTTAAAGTACCGAGTGTACAGGATTAATCACACCACATTGTTCTCCAAAAGTAGACTACATGATCACCTGTGTCACAAGAAATGATGCAGATGCTGGAATCAGGAGCAATAAACCTGTGCTCCAGCTGTAGCATTTATTTCCCTCTCGCCCAATTCTGCGCCTCAAGTGAAAGCAACCCAAAATTAAACTTAAGCACTTCCAAATATTTCCTGATACAAACTGATCAATGACACCTCTCCAGCCCAAGATACTTTAAATCTGCATTGATGCTTTTAGATTGTTCATTAATATTCCTCCGCGGAATGTGTGGGTTTCATGCAACAAGTGTTGCCTCCACACATTGGAACTTCAAGAATGGGAAGAGAAAATTGAAGAAAACCTTCAAATTGTTGCCATAAAATTTGGTGTCATACATAAACAATAATCACGGGGAGAAAGAACTTAAATACATTGCTAGGTTTTCAGGTATTACAATTAAAGACAAGCCCAAGAGTGTGCTTTCTCTCCTTTTGAAATATGGAATACACTAAAACCATAACGTTTAGACTTTATTTTCAGTTCTTTTGAACAAAGAAGCTTCATGCAGCTTCATTGCTGAAGTATAAGCTTATGTAATATAAGCTTATAACCCTGAATTTCAATCCATCATTTCGAAAGCAATAGCCTTGATGGGTTTACTTTGAAGTATGTGCATTGAAGCGGAAATGTGTATCTATTTGCTTCCTATTTCTGCAGAGAAATTAAAGCTTTCAAAAAGGTTTATACTGTAATGACAAATAATATTTATTCCTGGTTTCTACAGATGTTCTGAAGTCAGATCAAACACCTAACTTTCGAATCTCAGTATACATTTTGCTGCAATTCTGATTTAATCCAAGCTAATTCAAAACCAGTCTGAGGCACAGAGCACTTGGTGTTGTTGATTCCCATTTAGCATGATGGGGATTACAGGAAAAAAATGCTCACCAATTTACCATTCTTTTTTCTAGTTGCTGCATTCTGCTCTTCAAAAAAAATTACCAAAGAATTACTTTCATATATACCCACACGTTTCTGGATTCCTGCACATGACATCCAGCCTCTCATACAGAAAGCAATGTGTGTTTATACTGCAGTCAAGAACTGCCTTGAGAAAGTCCATCTGGAGTGGATCAGCAGGAATGAGTGCGCGTCTGCTCCAATCGCCCATGGTGCTCTTTATTCAGGAACTGAATCCCAAGCTCAAGGTACAACGTAGAATGTACAGCACAGGAACAGGCCCTTTGGCCCACAATGTTTGCGCCAACCATGATGCTATTCTAACTAATCCCAACTGCCTGCACATTGTCTGTATCCCTCCATTCCCTGCCTGTTCATTTATCTCCTAGACACCTCTTAAACATTGCTATCATATCTGCTTCTACACTTACCCTGGCACTGCATTCCAGGCAGCTGCCATTCTCTGTCTTAAAAGACTTGCCTCACAAATCTCCTTTAAACCTTCCCCCTCTTATCTTAAACCTGTGCCCTCTAGTATTTGATATTTCCACCCTGGGATAAAGAATCTAACTATCAACTCTAGTTATGCATATCCCTGTGAAGTATTCAAATGAAATGACATTTTTTGATGCAGTAATCATTTGATTTGAATTAGAAACCATGAATAAGGTCAAAATGCAATTAGAAGGAGAATAATATTGGTCCAGGGACACTGGAGAGAATTCTCCTTGCTTCCTCCAAAGGGCCTGTTCCTGTGCTACATATTCTACATTGTACCTTAAGCTTGGGATTCAGTGTACTGGGATTTTTCACAAGGATGTAATTGTACCGGGAAAGACACAGAGGAGATTCTGCAAGTGTTGCCTTGGATGGAGCATCACAATTATGAGGAGAAACTGGATAGGCTGGGTTTATTTTCCTTGGAGTGAAGGAGGTTGAGGGGGAACTTGATGGAGGTACACAAATACAAAATTAAGAGGGGCATGGAAAGGATAGATAGCAAGGAAACTTTTCCCCACGGCAGAAATGTCTAAAACAAGAGGATTTAGGTTAAGAGACTTAGAGGGGATATGAGGAAGAATTTTTCACCCAGAGGGTGGTTGGAGGCTGTAATGCGCTGCTTGAGTGGGTGATGGAGGCAGACTCCTAGATAGCTAGGTGAACACTGGACTTACAAAGGCATAGAAGGCAGCAGACCAAGTGTGGGTAAATGGGATTAGTTGAGGTGGGTACTTGATAACTAGCATGGACATGCTGGACTGATGGGCCTTTTTCTGTGCTGTGTGACTCTATGACTTCTGAACGCGAGAGGTGCTGTCACTACCTATTTTCTTTAAATGCCAATGTCATAGAATCTTACATCCAGAGCAATTCAAAGCAATTTACTTAATCCCACTCTCCTACTCTCTTCCCCAAAGCCTTAAGTGGTTCTCTGGCACAGGAAAACCATCACCAAGGTCCTCCTCAACAACCTTATCCTGGTTGCCAAAGGGCTGCTTCCCAATCACAGTGTGGATTCTATCAATTCCTATTTAAAAATTACTGTGAATCTGCTCCATCTGCAGTTCTTGGCAATGGATTCCAGATTATTCCCATAGTTGCATCAAATATCTTGCCTTGATTCCCATCAGCAATTTTGCCAATTATCTTAAAGGTGTGTTCTCTGCTTATTCATCCTCCTGTTACTGAAAACATTTTTTCCACAACAATTCCCCAAAATTTTAAAGACTTTCATTACATTCACCTTAAGATCACTGTACTAAAGAGTACAATGTCCAAGTTTACTGACCTCGACGTTACTGAGGTTATAATTCCTGTTATATTAATGCATTTCATGTGCATAATGTCTCCAGAATCTGTTAATTTACCATCTTGTCCATAGTGCAAATGTTACAGTGAAGAGTAGAAGGGGATTTGAAACAAAAATCATTGTTGCTAAGATTTTATGGTTCTTCCTTCCTGAACTATGACTAATGACAAATCTGTGCTTTGAGGTTTCTGTATATAACTTAATGCAGACTTTTTCTATAAATTTTATATCCAAGAATGGTTTGGTTCTGAGACAGCTGACCAACAATCTCATCCCCCGATCCAACAGAATGTTAAACTGAGGGCCAACTGCCCTTTCAAGCAGATATTTAAAAAAAGCAATGGCACTACTTTAAAAAGAGCAAAGAGCTCTCCTAGTACTCTGATTAAAAACAATCTCTAATCAACAGCACTAAAATAAAATTAACTGGTCATTTAGGTGAACACAGATCTTTTCTTTGCACAGATCAGAAAATTCTTCATGATGAATGTGACCACAATTCAGAAGTTCTTAATTTAAGTGTTATGGGAGATCCTAAGATCATAAAATGCAGTAAGTTCTTGATTTCTTATTTTCACTCATACTTAAAATCAAATTTACAGTGACCAATAAAGAAAACAATATTACATATAATGCCCTTCCCTGATTGGCCCTTTTTGAACTGCTGTCATCCTCAGAGTGAAGATACAGTGACAATGCTGTTTTGTTGAGAATGATAATTGCAGAATCAGAATCTGATCCTAATTCTGAAATTATCACTCTCAACAAAACGACATTGTAGCTGTATCTTCAGAATCAGATTTATTATCACTGTCTTATATGACATGAAATTTGTCATTTTGCAGCAGCAGTACACTGCAAAGACGTCAAATTACTATAAATTACAAAATAAATAGTGCAAAAAAAGAAATAATGAGGTAGTGTTTGTGAGTTCATGGACCGTTCAGAAATCTGATGGTGGAGGGGAAGAAGCTGTTCCTGAATTATTAAGTTTGGGTCTTCAGGCTCCTGTATCTCCTCCCTGATGGTAGTAACAAGAAGAGAGCATGTCCTGGATGGTGAGGGTCCTTAATGATTGATGCTGCCTTCTTGAGGCACTGCCTCTTGAAGATGTCCTGGATGGTGGGGAGGGTTGTGACCTTGATGGAGCTGGCTGAGTCTACAACCCTCTGCATCCTCCTGCAATCCTGTGCATTGGAACCTCCATACCAGGCTGTGATGCAACCAGTCAGAATGTTCTCCACCATACATCTGTAGACATTTACAAGAGTCTTTGGTGACATACCAAATCTCCTCAAGCTCCTAGTGAAGTAGAACCTTCTTTGTTATTGGAACAATGTGTTGGACCAGTGATGGTGAAAGACCAATCAGAATAGTGCGCAACTCAAAGGAGAACCTACACATGAAAATATCACCAAGCCATTGCTGCCTCTGTCTTTGGAGGTATGAATGGATGAGGATTTGGGAGGTCAAAGAAACTTTTGTGGGTTGTTGTAAAGCCTCTTGTAGATGAAATACACAGTAACCACATTGTGCTCATCAAACTAATGGATAGGGCAAAGGGTAGAGACAAACAAGTGGCCACTTTGGACTCAATGGTGTTCAGCTTCTTGAGTATTGCAATTATCTGGGTATTCGTTCACACTCCTGAGTCGTACCTCCTAAGAAATGGAATGGGGAAGTTACAAGCTGTGAGATACCTACTTTCTGATCTACTGTACTACATGACTAAGCTAGTTAGGTTTGTGGTCAAGGATGACCACAGTTGGTTGCTGGGAACTTGGCTTTGTGTTAAACCCATTGAATATCAACAATTCGGTTGTTAGATGTTATCTGTCACTCCCCACCCTCTCTGCAACTTAAAACTAAATTGCTTTTTCTTTCCTATTCTGACAGGGGGTATTTGGCTTGAAGTATCACCTTTGTTCATCTTTCCTTAATACTGTCTAATTTGCTAAGTGTTTTTATTTCAGATTTCTAGTATCTGTGTTTTTTTTAAATTTTCATTTGTTATCTTGATTGGCTTGATCATTTCTTGGTCTGTATTACTTGCTATAAGGGCATGCAGGTGTTGTAGTATGTAACCCAGGACTTCATTGAAGAGCAGAAGACTGCATATGCTGGAAATCTGAAAGGGTTTGAAATATTCAGTAAGCCTGGCAGCATTTGCAGAGATAGAAACAGGATTCTAATGAAAAGTAATTGACTTGAAGCATTAACACTTTTTTCTCCACTTCCTGAGTTGCTGAGTGTTTCCAGAATTGTCTGTTTTTGTAATGGATTGTTTCATTACTTGAGAAATAGTGAATAGAACCTAAGATTGCGCAACCATCAGTAAATATCAGCAAACATCCTTGCTGCTCAACTTATAAGTTATATTCATAAAGCAACAAATTATGTTTGGGCCTTGAATACGGACCTGGGGGACTCATTAAAGACATTCACCAAATGTGGACAAAGTATTCACATGTCAGGAGGCTTCGGATCTCCCTCATGTCACAAAAATGGTGCAATTCTATTAATTGTCAATCATACCACTGAGAACTGGCTCAGAGATTCTGGCCTCAAACAAATTCTGATTATCCAACTAGAAATGATAACAACCTACTTCTATGTAGCTTATTACATAGTTATGTAGCTGTTAGCGCAATGCTATTACAGCATCAGTGACCGGGGTTCAATTCCGATCACTGTCTGTAAGGAGTTTGTACATTCTCCCTGTGACTGCATGGGTTTCCTCTGGGTGCTCCGGTTTCCTCGCACATTCCAAAGATGTATGGGTTAGGAAGTTGTGGGCATGCTATGTTGGCACCGAAAGCGTGGCGACACTTGTGGGCTGCCCCCAGAACACTACACAAAAGAAGCATTTCACTGTGTGTTTTGATGTACATGTGACTAATAAAGATATCTTATCTTCTCTTATCTTACCCTTGAGAAGGTGGTGAACCACCTTCTGGAACTGCTGCAGGCCTTCTAATGAAGGTACCTTGGGGTACCATTGGGCAGGAAGTTCGAGCATGGTGAAAAGCCAGTGACCTTTCCAATTCAGGATGATGTGTCACTTTGACGGGAATCTTCAGGTGGTGGTGTTCCCATGCACCGGTTGCCCTTGTCCTCCTTGGTGGGAGAGATTGTGGGTTTGTGAGATGCTATTGCAGTGGCTTGGATGAGTTACTACGGTGCATATTTTGTCACCACGCACCTATTGTGGAAATGAATGTTTAGGGTGGTGGATGGGAGTCAAGCAAGCAGGCTGCTTGGTCCTGGATGGTGCACAGCTTCCTGAGAGTTGTTAGAACGTCCCAGAAATTCAAACAGTTATACACAATGTATGGATACAGAGATTGCTTATTGCATTTTTGTTGTAAGATGGCTGGACAATAGAAAAATCAGGTAGTTACTAATACTGGGTGAAGTTGATGGATGCAGTGGAGGGACTTGCTAAGGAAGAGAATATTATGGGATGAAGTCTTTCTCCAGATCTCAGCGCAAAACTGACGGAGTTCTGTGGTGTCAGAGGTTCAAGGGAACATCAAACCCAATCTGTGAATGCCCTTTTGAGTAGACATATGCATGTAATGTGCATCATTTATCTCTGGATCAACAATCACATGAGCTTCTGACTCAGGTTGATCCTGTCATAGAATCATAGAGAATCATAGAACAGTACAGCACAAAACAGGTCCTTCGGCCCACAATTATGTGCCAACCTTTAAACCTCACCTAAGTATCTAACCCCTTCCTCCCACATATCCCTCTATTTAAATTCCTCCATATGCTTATCTAGCAATCTCTTGAATTTGACCAATGTACTTGCCACCACCACCACCCCAGGCAGCGCATTCTATGCCCCAACCACTCTCTTGGTAAAAAACCTCCCACTGATATCTCCCTTGAACTTCACACCCATTACTTTAAAGCCATGTCTTCTTGTATTGAGCACTGGTGCCCTGGGAAAGAGGCGCTGGCCTTCTACTCTATCAATTCCTCTTAATATTTTGTACACCTCTATCATGTCTCCCCTCATCCTCCTTCTTTCCAAAGACTAAAGCCCTAGCTCCCTTAGTCTCTCCTCATAATCCATACTCTCTAAACCAGGCAGCATCCTGGTAAATTTCCTCTGCACCCTTTTCAATACTTCCACATCCTTCCTAAAATGAGGTGACCAGAACTGGACAAAGTACTCTAAGTGTGGCCTAACCAGAGTATTGTAGAGCTGCATCATTACCTTGTGGCTCTTAAACTCGATCCCACGACTTATGAGTGCCAACATCCCATAAGCTTTCTTAACTACCCTGTCCACCTGTGAGGCAACTTCCAGTGATCTATGGATATGAACCCCCAGATACCTCTGCTCCTCTACACTACCCAGAATACTGCCATTAACTTTGTACTCCGCCTTGGAGTTTGTCCTTCCAAAGTGTACCACCTCACACTTCTCCGGATTGAACTCCATCTGCCACTTCTCAGCCCAGCTCTGCATCCTATCAATATCCCTCTACAATCTTCGACAATCCTCTACACTATCCACAACACCACCAACCTTTGTGTCATCTACAAACTTGTCAACCCACTCTCCTACCCCCTCATCCAAGTCATTAATAAAAATCACAAAAAGTGGAGGTCCCAGAACAGATCCTTGTGGGACACCACTAGTCACAGCCCTCCAATCTGAATGCACTCCCTCCACCACAACCACCTGCTTTCCACAGGCAAGCCAATTCTGAATCCACACAGCCAAGCTTTCCTGGATCCCATGACCTCTGACCTTCTGAAGAAGCCTACCATGTGGAACCTTGTCAAATGCCTTACTAAAATCCATGTAGACCACATCTACTACACTTTCCTCATCAATCTGCCTGGTCACCTCCTCTAAGAACCCTATCAGGCTTGTGAGACATGTTCTGCCCTTCACAAAGCCAAGCTGGCTGTCCCTAATCAGACCATGATTTTCTAAATGCCCAAAAATCATATCTCTAAGAATCCTTTCCAACAGCTTGCCCACCACAGACATAAGGCTCACTGGTCTATAATTCCCTGGACTATCCCTACTACCTTTTTTGAATAAGGGGACAACATTTGTCACCCTCCAATCATCCGGTACCATTCCCGTGGACAACGAGGACTCAAAGGTCCTAGCCAACGGTTCAGCAATCTCCTCCCTCACCTCGCAAAGCAGCCTGTGGAATATTCCTTCACTTATTCCTGGGGGCTTATCTGCCCTAATATTTTCTAACAGCTCCAACACAGCCTCCCTCTTAATATCTACATGCTCCAGAACATTAACCTTACCAACACCGTCCTCAGCATCATCGAGGCCCCTCTCCTTGGTGAATATTGAAGAAAAGTATTCATTGAGGACCACACCCACTTCCACAGCTTCCAGGCACATCTTCCCACCTTTGACTCTAATTGGTCTCGTCATCCTTCTGCTCTTCACATTAGTGAAAAAAGCCTTGGGATTTTCCTTAACCCTACTCACCAAAGACTTTTCATGTCCCCTTCTTGCTCTCCTCAACCCCTTCTTAAGTTCCTTCCTTGCCACCCTATATTCCTCATGAGACCTATTTGATCCTTGCTTCCTAAACCTTATGTATTCTGCCTTCTTCCTCCTAACTAGTTGTTCCACCTCTCTTGTCACCCATGGTTCCTTCACTCTGCCATTCCTTCTCTGCCTCACCGGCACAAATTTATCCCCAACATCCTGCAAGAGATCCATGAACAATTACCACATCTCCATAGTACATTTCCCTTCAAAAGTGTCATTCCAATTTACACTCACAAGTTCTAGCCCTATAGCCTCAGAACTTGCCCTTCCCCAATTAAATATCTTCCTGTCCTCTTTGCTCCTATCCTTGTCCATGACAATGCTAAAGGTTAGGGAGCAGTGGTCACTGTCCCCAAAATGCTCACCCACTGAGAGATCTGTACCTGACCTGGTTCATTACCTAATATTAGATCTAATATGGCATTGTCTCTAGTCGGCCTGTCAACATACTGTGACAAGAATCCATCCTGGACACACTTAACAAACTCTGCCCCTTCTAAACCTTTGGTACTAAACAGGTGCCAATCAATATTTGGGAAGTCGAAGTCTCCCATGATAACAACCCTGTTATTCTTGCACTTTTCCAAAATCTGCCTCCCAATCTGCTCCTTAGTATCCTTGCTGCTACCGAAGGGCCTATAGAATACTCCCAGTAGAGTAACTGCTCCTTTCTTGTTCCTAACTTCCACCCATACTGACTCTAGAGAGGATCCTTCCATTTGGTTTATTCAAATACGAGATGGTTTGAAGAATACTTAGGAACAGAAGCTAATTCAACTCTCTCTTTGTTTGGGAACCTTAAATGCATCAGGTTGTTTAGCTCCTGTAGTAAGAAAAACAAAGAGAAAAGTACTGCAAATAATGCAGCCATACATAAACAGTTTAGCATATACATTGAATCTATTATGTTCATTTCCAGTGCTGTAATATAATTAACAGTATGTGCATTATTATATTGGCCATTATATTGTGCATTGATACTTCAGCTGGTGAGTGTAAGGATTTTATTGTAAGTTAGTATTGGAGGTGGGAGTGAGGTGTTAAGCATCTTCTCCATTTTAACAGCCAATGGGAGTGTTACATGTTCTTAACTGTATCTAGCAAATCTGAATGAGAAGTATCAATATGGCAATTAAGAACATTGAATATTGATGGTTAAATCTGACCAAAGATTGTGACAACAGGAAACGAGGCTTAAAGAAATGAAGTTCAAAAAAGCACACTCAACAGATATTTTTATTAATTTACTGATTATATTATTTTAATATAATTGTTTGCTCATACTTTGCTCAATGAATCTTCTTAGTCAAAGTCTGAAGTAAGGCATATTGAGGCTGTGTGACAATTAAATTACTTGTGGAGTATGAGATAGATAACAGAAAATGCTGGAAATACATAGGCCAGGCACCAGCTATAGAGAGAGAAAAACAGAATTCATATAATTTCTGTTAAACAATTTCACTTATAATATTCTGAATCAGGTCAGTGTTAAAGAACTTCTGGAATGGAATTTCACCTAAAAGAGGTGAAGAACAAAGAATAATCACAGAAGTTCCCAACATTAAGGTATTAAGCTCATGACTCACTAACCTCAATCTCATGCTGCGATCTGGATGTCAGACTGGTTCTACCATTCAGAATTCTCCTCAGTCCTTAAACAACACAGACAATTGCATTCTGTTGCACTTCCACTGGCTGTGAAAATGAAGACAGAAGTTAAATACAGCAATAATATAAACCGCAACCATTGTCTCTTGTTGTCCACTGTAATATTTAAAAACATTTCAATGAGGTGATAAGATTGCAAACTGTTAAGGTGTATTGGGATAATTTTTTGCCATCTTCTACCAAACCAATTGTGCTCACCACATGAACTGAACTTTTTCATTGAGAGGCTGCCACAGAATCAATGCTCAGGTTAGTGATAGACACAGATATAAAGAACTGAGGATATGAGATTCCTGTAGCAGGCTGTAGAAGTAAAAGGCACATCCATTTCAGTCTGTTGTCTACTCAGTTTATTAGGGTTCTGCTCTGTTCACTCACTTAAATTTCACTTCTTTTAAGCATATACCACTCACTGTGTTAAACTCCAGCCTGAACAGGGAATCAAATCTGGTGACACTGTTATTGTCTTGTAAACTGACCATAACATTGATATCATGTCAGTCAGGTCGATGACCAATTGTCTATCACATCCACCTCATTGTCATACTTTCTTACCACGGAGAAGGAGGCCATTTTCATTGAGTCTAGCCAACTCACAGAACATTCTCATCAATCCAATTCCCCTATAAACTATTCTCTGTTCTTCTGCCACCCACCAACGCGAGGGCTAGTTTACTGTTCCAATAACCAGCACATCTTTGAAATGTGGAAGGAACCCACAGCACCTGGAGAAGACCCATGTGGTCACAGGAGAACATGAAAACTCCACACAGACAAGACCAGAGGTTAAAATTAAGCCTTGGTCACTGGAGCTGTGAGACAGCAGCTGTACCATCGGTGTTGGGTGGGGGGCAGGAAAAGAGGGAACACAAAGAAACGTCTGTGATGTGGTAGCAATCAAGCTAGATTAATTGACTAATGGGATGAGAGACTAGATCATGATGAAAGAGGTGGTAAAGGCATCAGTGAATAGCGGACGATAGATCTGGAGGAGGTGTGAATAATTATCTGAAGTTGCCAGCAGCGAGAAAAACTATTGTGAATGCTGGAGTACAAAGGTTGGAATTGCTGATTGTCTGAATTGTTGAATTCATTGTTGAGTTCAGAAGACTTAATGGGCCTGGTCAGAAAATAACGTGCCGTTCCTTGAACTTACATTGAGTTTTGTCTGAAGAGGGTAGGAGGAAAAGGACAGAGAGGAGATAGCGGGAGTGGCATGGAGAATTGAAGAGAGAGGCAACTGGAAGCTCATGGTCATCTTGTGGACTGAATGGAAGAGTTCTTCAAAATAGAAAATCAATCTATATTTCTTGCCCCAGTGTAGAGGAGATCACAATGTGCAAAATAAATGTTCTATACTAAATTGGAAGACATACCAGAAAATCACTATTTTACTTGTTTGGAGGCCTGGATAGCAGGGATAGCAGAGGTGAAGTGGTGGATGTGGCTTCTTCTGTGTTTTCATGGGAAGGTACAGCAGGGAGTGAAACAGCCATTTTCCATAGATACCTTGGCTGCACTTCATCATACCCATTCTGCAAGTTTCTTTGTCTCCATTGCATCGCTTCTAATGGTGGCACCCTCCACAACAGTACAGTCAATTTGTATTTTTCCTCAAATGAGGATTCCCCTTCCCTTGATGCTGCTTGACCTTGGTTCCTTCAGTAGTTTGTGTTATTTTTGCTCCTAATTCCACCATCTGTGGTCTCTTGTGTCTCCATTGTGTTCCCTTTCACTGCAGTTGACTGGTCCTCTCAAGTTCAATTTCTTAGCCCTCTGTCCTCAACCCTTCACTTCCATCCTAGCACTTACAGCATGATGCCACAATAAAAACACATCACCAGGCAGGGTGATTCTTATCTTTTTTTACCCCATCACTTGTAACGTGGAAATATATTGAAGGATGTTTAAATGAAAACACAACTATTTCTAAATTCTATGAACTATTCAATTCCTGTAGTTCTCTGCACTCTTCAGTTACACCAATGTACTTGGTCATTACTTAATTAATTAAGAGCTTTATTTAGCCAGCTAACTGTGTGTTATTAGGGCCAACTTTTTGGTTCTAAAATAATAGGATTATCTTGTACCAAGGGACCTCACTAATCAGTGAATAACAATGGTGTTTCAAGTCATTGCTATCAATGCTAATAAGGTTTAAAAATTGGAAGAGTAACAACTTATTTTAAGAAAGCAAATCCTATCTCTTGTAGAGGGTGCTGTAGAACAAATATGCCATCTTCGAAAGTAAACCTAATTGCTCAAGCTTCATGTGACAGCTCACATGTTCTGTGGGAGATTCAAGTTAGTGACTGCAGCTGTGTGCTTGCTTCAGTTTGTGTGTGGTCCAGTTCCCCAAATTTTCAGACCTGGTAATTTCAGACAATGGTACGGAAATAAAGTTGATGCCAAAAGTCAGGTTTCAAGGCAGAAAATTGTGACAACCACACCCAGAATTAGACGTGGAAAATTGACTGATATTACAGCAATATTTGTATATTGTCTCACTGCTGCTTCGACCACCACAAACAATAACATATTAGCTGCTGCTTGGACTGCTTCTTTTCTGTCACAAATGCAGGTATCTGATGGACTACTGAGAGGAAATTGCTACAAGCAACAGTGAAACCATCAGTGTAGTTTGTTGCCATCAATAGCCACCCACCTTGACCACAGATATGGAGGAAAAGAGATAGAATGACCCTTGGTGGGCACTGTGAAGCCACATCTACTTCTCATCAGCAACCTAGATTGTAATGCAAAACCAGAAATTCAAATCCCATCATATCAGTGAAAGATTTCAAATTCAAATAATTAAATAACCTAGAATGTGAAAAATATGTAATTAATTGTGACCTTGAAACTAAATTGTTGCAAAAGCCCACTTGTTTTCTTCATGTCCTTCAGGAAAAGGGGCTTTCTCTCCTTTCTCAAGTGTGCATTGTAGAACTCCCGATCTGCTGAACTGTGGTTTACTCTGAAGTACCTTCAGAAGTGGCTCAGTAAGCTGTTCAGTTTAAGGGAAATTCAGACTAGCAACAAATGCCAACAATACCCATAACCTGTGAATGGATAAAAGATAGTCAGGAAGTGAGCACATGTGAGAGATTATAAAACTGATGCAAACTGAAAGCCTCAATGTATTTGTTACTTCGTACTTAGGTAGAAGTAATAGCTAAGATTTTGCTTAACATAATGAAACACACAAATTTATTCTCTTTGGTTTGATTTAAAATTTATATACAACTTATATACAACTTAATTATTAACTAATTATTTATATAATTATTTAATAACAACTTAACTAATTATTTATATACAACTTAATTCAATATGTACAATTTTTGTAACACATCTGTGTTACTCATTGCTCTTCCTCGTGATTGTGTGTTAACCTCCTGCTAAAACTTTCACAGAAAACAAAATGTTCAGAAGATGTGTAATAACTATATTATTGTTTTTGGCATCTACAACTTGATACCTTTCCCAACTGAATAAGCTGTTTTTTTAAATACTGCATTATACTGAGTCAAATTGCCTGGAGGGTTACTCTGATGCAGCCACTTAAGATTGTACAATGAGAAGATTTTTGGAATGATTTTGTAAGTGTTCAATAAAATGATTTTAGGAAGGATAAATGTCAAAAATATGTTTGACAACTAAATATGGTGATATCCATGCCACTATATCATCATAACCAACAGAAATGCTCAAAATTTAAACTGATCCCCTATCACATAAAAGAAGATGTAGGTTTCACAATTTAAAAGCAATTTTAAAAAGAACTAGAGACAGGGCCATGATCTGAAAGTAAATAAGCCCTATCTTGCATTCTGAACTAGCTGAATCTGAATTACTTTGTATAATTTTGAAATTCAATCCTATTAGCAGTACTAAACTTAACAATAATGCTGTGTGCAGTCTTATTTGATTCAGTGTGTGTAAGCATAAATTAATTATACAGAAAAACTCCGATAATCCACCATCTGACTATTTGGAAATCTTGAGGATTTGGTTTCTGGCTCACTAACTGCTGACTTCCACATTCCTTCAACTCAGCGTGGCCCGAGTTCCATGCTCCCTTCATTCACAGGACCCTGGCTCAACTCACTGCATTCCCAGTTCCTGTTCTCCCTTCCGCTCATTGTAGGTCGATTTCCTGTGCTTCATTTCACTCACCACAGCCAGGTTCCCACGCTCCCTCCCATATACCCGGGTCCCAGTTTCCACTTTCCCTCCCCATCACGTTCCCCTGTACCCTGGTTCCTGCATTCTGTTTATACTCACCTGGTTCGATGCACCATCCTCCCTTGAAACTTACCACTTTTACTTCCCACATTCATTTTAAACTTATCAAGGGCTTGTTTCCCGAGCTCCCTAGAAATTTATCCGGTTTACTGGAAAACATATTATTCTGCTGTGTAACATCTTTAAAATAGGGAATTAAAAGTGCTTTTGTAGTATTAATGAAATAGTATCCGAGAGTCCAGAAAATCTATTCATTAGGCACCACCTAAATCGTGCATGTGATTTACTGTGCTATGAATTTTATTCTGATCGGTGATACTGAAGTCTATAAAGAGGATATCTATTACCTCATAGATGATGAGATAGAGTCTTAAAAGATCTTGCCATCTGGAAAGGCAAGTTCAGTGAGCTGTGTGCAGTGGGACAAATGTCCTTTTGAGGAACCACCACTGTAAAATGTTATTGTGCAGGAAATGCAAGGCATTGTCCTCTGCATGCTCTGCTATTGTGGAGCAAGTGGGGGAAAATACAGGTCCTTCCCAGCTTACGAACACTCAATTTATGTTCAGTCAGTGCACGTGAGCAAGCTTTTGGAAGACGGGTGGTATGGATTTGCTGGCTGCTGTGGGACATCTGGCATCTTCTGTGTTACCAATAGTTCACAGGAACAGAATCCTACTGTAACCAGGGGAGGGCCTGAATATAAGTCCTATGCCAAAGTTGGATGCTGAGGTGTGGAATGCATGGGGAGTGGAAACCTGGGGTTGGAGGAGTGTTGGGTGTCAGTCATGTCTTGGTGGTGAGTACTGGGGCCTCATGGATCAGGAGAATGGTGATAGACTTCTGGGGGAAGTTTAACGTTTTAAGGTTTGATGTGTTGGGAGGGATGCACCATAGAAAGCATCATATCTGGATGCATCATGACTTGGTACAGCAACTGCTCTGCCCAGGACTGCAAGAAACTGCAGAGAGTTGTGGACACAGTCCAGTATGTCACGGAAACCAGTCTCCCCTCCTTGGACTCTGTCTTTACCTCTTGCTGCCTTGGCGAAGCAGCCAGCATAATCAAAGACCCCACACACCCAGGTCATTCTCTCTTCTCTCCTCTTCTATCAGGTAGAAGATACAGGAGCCTGAGGGCACATACCACCAGGCCTAAGGATAGCTTCTACCCCACTGTGATAAGACTACTGAACATTTCTCTTATACAATGAGATGAACTATGACCTCATGATCTACCCTGTTGTGATCTTGCACCTTATTGCACTGCACTTTCTCTTGTAGCTGCAACATTTTACTCTGTACTGTTATTGTTTTTACCTGTACTACCGCAATACACTCTGTACTAACTCAATGTAACTGCACTGTGTAATGAATTGACCTGTACAATCAGTATGCAAGACAAGTTTTTCACTGTACCTCGGTACAAGTGACAATAATAAACCAATACCAATTTTTGGGGGCTGGAATGGATGTGGGGGTTGTTCCAAAGGTGACCATGAGGTGGAATTGGGAGTCCAAGAAAGAGATGACTTTAGAGATGTCTTCGACACCTACCTGAGTGGATGTAAAGTGGACCTACCTAAAACCTGTTCCTAATAGTCCAGGGAATATTACCTGGTCAGGCAGGCCTTCATGGGTCTGCTTTTGCCATTTGCAGGCCACACATGCACCAATGAAATCATGCAAACATTGTCCAGATGTGTTTTATGCATTGAACACCACTGAGCACATCTGGGTGTCTCCATGGGTATGTGTATTAAACACACAAAAGCCCTGAGGGAAAATCCCAGATGTACTCTGCAATAGCAGCAATCCTAGGGCTCCCACAATGTGAGGAATGTGGGAAATTCCAGCATTTTGACCCAGTAACAATGTTCAAGTTAGGATGGGGAAATTTGAAATGATAATGTTTCCATGCTTCTTCAGCCCTTGTCCTGCTAACTGATCACTGATTTGGGAAGCATTAGTGAAGATGCCTTAAGAAGCTAGAGTCTGAAGCATGTAGGTAGTACGCACTGCCGTCACAGTGTGCTGGACACTGTGAATACTGAATGCCGATCACAGACAGGTTTTGGAGTAAAAGATAAACTGCTGGAGGAAATCAATGAATTTAACAGCATCTGTAGATGCAAAATGATGGTTGACATTTTGGGTGAAGACTGTATCAGGACTGTGAGTGTAGAGGGAAGATGGCCAGTATATAGAAGTTAGAAGGACTGGTGAGACAGAGAAGCTCTTTGCATCATCAAATAATAAAGGTTTGAGGAGGAAGCAAACTGGGAAAGATGTCCCGCTGTAATTGGATTTATTTTCCAGTTTGTCTTCTCCTCAAGTCTTTATCATTTGATGCGAAGCCTCTACTTTGAAATGTTCAAAAACAAGGATGTTCACCAGGGCAGGGATAGTCAGTGATTGAGGTATTAATTTATTGGAGCAATAACTGTTTTCAAACCAAAGAATTTGTTGGATTGTTTTCAGTAAAAATTAATGCAGAGTCTGCATTGACTTTGATTTCATCTATTGATGTCCATACAATGATTGTTTTCCACTGACATTAAATTAATTCCTTGAGAATAGATCAGGCCCAGCGTGAAGAATATTACCATGTAATTCCACTGAGTGGGATGAAGCAGTATTCTGAATATTATGAAGGACAATTGTTGACACTGGATCCTCTGGATGCATTTGCCATGGGATTACAAAAACAACAACAAATGTGCAACTCACTGGAGAAGAATGACAGATGCCTTGGCGACAGGCACTCAATGATTTTACAGGGTCATCCATATCTTTCAGGATCATAAACAACAAAGGAACATTGAAAACTTCACTGACAGAGAATATTTCATGATACATCTATTATGAGGCTACATAATCATTTAATATGCACCTACCAATTGATGCAAAAATGATTGAAAGTTATTAATTAATTTTATTAACTAACAATGTAAAAGTGAAACTTATAGCATTGGCATGAATAATAACTAAACACCCTTATTGAACACCTCCCAGTTTAGCTTACTTACTACAAAGTTGTGTTAATTCCATGGCTTCTGCCAGGCTGCAAAGGCTTGAGGTTCAGTAGGTTTACATGATGAATGATCATTATAAATGTTTCCCCTCGAATGCAAAGTCTCCCCATGAGAGTATGCAATGTTGGTTAGTTGGCCATAAAAGTCACCATTTTGCAAAAATGTTATGGAGGTACTGGAGTACTGCAAAGAAGATTACAAGAATTATACCAGAAATGTAAGGATATTCATAGTAGGAAAGGATGAACAGATTGGTCTCACTTTCCTTTTGAATAATGGCTGAAAGTTTTGACAGAGTGGATTCAGAGTGAATGTTTCCAGTTCTCAGGAAGAGCTTACTAGAGTCAATCGTTACGGGATAGTCACCAAGAAATCCCTCAGCGAATTCAGAGGAAACATGTTTACCCAAAGAATGGTGAGATTGTGGAACTTAGCATCACAGTGAGTTGTTCAAGTCAATAGTATAGTTGCATTTAAGAGAAAGCTGGACGTGCATATAAGGGAGAAGAGAATACAGAGCTATGCTGATAGATTTAGCTGGGAAAATATAGAGAAATGCTTAAGTAGAGCATAAGTGCCAGCATGGACTGCTTGGGCCGAATGGCCTGTTTCTTTGGTGCAAAACCCATTGATGAAGTGGATCAAGTGGATTACTTTGTCTTTGCAACTGCAGGATGAGTTCTAATTAAACAATGTTTAAAGAACAAATCCTCTAATTCATTGTATATTTTACACTACTTTCTATGTATGGCATATAATCAATCTGGCAAGAGTTCTGAAAACAGTAAATAACTTTTGCCACAACTTATTTATTATTATATACAAATCCTTCTCTGCATGTTTCAGCTGAAAGTCAGGGTTGAATTGCAGCAAAACTGTGTAAAGTCCTTTCATTTTAAGTATTTTAATTCATTTTAAGGAGAAACTAATGTACAGATTTTACAAGAATTTGATTTGATGGAATTGAGCTTCATTCGTGGTAACTTGTGCTTAATAGAAACTACAGTCGCAGCTGCATTTTGCACTCAGCTTCTGAAATTCAATTGCTTTGAAGTGCATAGAGCAGAGTTTCCTGTGGAGTACAAGAGACAAGCATTACCATATTCCATATTTAGCACAAATGACCAAGGGCACTTCTATTACATATTCTTAAAAACCTTTAAAGTTTTCAGTTGCAAATATACTCTTTATTCAGATCTCTTTCTCCTTTTTTCGTATGGCTGACTGGGATGAAGGTTATACATCCAGTTGCGGGTTATTTAACAAGTCTCATGCTCTTAAAAGAGAAGGGTTCTCTTCTTTCCCTTCTTTCTGTCTTCTTTCTTAATGAGGTGACCAAGCAGGAACTACAGACTCTCCCAGAGGTGGGAGAATGGGAACATGATGGGGAACTTGGCTAGAACATAAGATTAAAGATAAAAAGCATTTGCAATATTGAGCAGACCCAACAGCAACAGAAACAGTTATCTTTTTAGGCCAATGACAATTCATTAGAACTGGCTCAGTTCCCTCAGGCAGTTGCTGAATATCAGTCCAGCTAATTGTTTTAACGTTATTGACAATGAGTCTTAGAATGTGTATTAGAATGACTTGAATAAAGACAAAATGCCCGAGAACAACATTAACCATTAATGATCTATGAGAAAATTACAGCATAAATCAGGTTATTCATGAAGTAAGGTGAGAACTTCTTCAGAACTGTGTGACTCTGGGAAACAGAGCTAGTTATGTGTACTCTCCCATTAGGATAATTTCTTAGGATTAATTGCCTTGACAGGCCTTTCACATTAGTTCAGCAATTTGCTTCCTATTGTTTGAAAAGGACTTGCTCAGATACATTTGGAAATATACACTTATGCTGAGAGGAGTCCAGATTTAGGGGAGGATTGAAATGAAATAATTCACATAGACTTACCCTCCCCTTTTAGCAAAGCCACCACACTTCAGTGGGTAAAGTAAATCTATTCCAAATAGTTGTGAAGTTATGCTACATTTGACGCATTGAATTCCATGTACACACTACTGGCCACTTCTGTCCATCTTCTGTTGCAAGCATATGTGAACACAATCAGGTAGGGCAGAGGAAGAAATGTTGAACGAAAATATCATGGTTTTTGCTGAATTACTTCTGATTGTTCAGAGAGCATTTCAGAAGTACAGGCATCTTCTCTGAAGATTTAGCAATTACCAATTGTGCTGTATGCAACTGTGTGAAATATATATGTGATCATGGACAAAGTGGAAACAGTGGAATAAGATGCATTAGCTTGGAACAAAATGCATTCATTTCAACATTTCTCTATGTCTCTCAGAGATTCACTATATTCTTGTTACTGCATGCAGTTGGTATAAGAACACACCCATGCATTGCAAATTACCGAAGAGAATGCAGAGAATCGACCTCACGTAACGAAGAAAGCAGAAAAGACCTCACAGAAGATAAATAGGACCTTGAGTCCAGCAAGAAGACATACCATCAGCTGTGACTGTTGCAACCACTGTGACGGTTTGGCAGCTTTGTGGAATGTAAGATCAGCTAATCCTGAGTGAGTACTGCCAGATGTGGGCATAGGAGAGAGAATACTGGATGCAACTCAATGGAAAGGGACTCTGTCTTTTGAGAGGCTACTTTAGGACTAGCACAATTAATGCAGGGAAGAGCAAGGCTGCACAGGATAAGATAAGATATCTTTATTAGTCACATGTACATCGAAATGAACAGTGAAATGCATCTTTTTGTGTAGAGTGCTCTGGGGGCAGCCCACAAGTGTCACCATGCTTCCAATGCCAACATAGCATGCCCACAACTTCCTAACCCATACGTCTTTGGAATGTAGGAGGAAACTGGAGCAACTGGTGGAAACCCATGCAGACACAGGGAGAACATACAAACTCCTTACAGACAGCTGCCGGAATTGAACCTTGATCTCTGGCGCTGTAATAGCATAACGCTAACCACTACACTACCATGCCTGCCCAAATCTTAAACATCTTCAGGCGTGTGTGTGTGTGTCTGTGTGTGTTTGTCTGTGCATATGTGTCTGTGTGTGCATGTGCTCACACACACACGTTGGATAAAAGGGCCACAGAGCATCCAACAGAATGGAATCATAAGAGAAGGACAGTATCAGAAAGAGATAACCGAACATCTATGACTGATGCAACATGATCAACATTGTCTGTTTTATGGAAGCTTGTTATATAGGATCCAATGCATGACATTTTGGGCTCATACACAAATATATCAAAATGTCTTTCAGAACTATAACTGTGGTAATTGATGGTGATGATGAGAATGCTTCTACTCAAGATGATGATGTCCAGGACTGTTAAACTATTCTGTTAATTGAAATAGATTCAGAAACATCCAACAGATTAGCAAATTTTGTAATGACACAGACACAAGATGCTTTTTTTGTGTGTGAAGTAGCACAGAAGTTGTGCAACACTTTAACCAGAAATTGTTGAGAGCTACAAACTTGGAACTAAGAATCAGAGGTCAGGTAAAATTTGTCAGTGAGTCCATTATCTTGTTGAAAGATTCATCTTGACAATGCAACTTTAGCATTTTCTTAGATTTTATGCTTTCTGATGAGATGGATTATGGTTCAATCAGTGGGAACGTTTATTTGAAGTTATTAAATACATGTTTGATCTTACATGCTAAATTAAACATCTACCAAAAAAGGCATTGAGGAATACTTAAGAATTGCATCCACTGCAAACTACAAATATGACAGCAATTTATAATCATAAAGCAATAGCAAAGAGGGAGGTTCAAAGTAGAATCCAATGTACGTTGGAGAGATGATCATAAATTCCTGTTACAAATGTAACAAAGCCACCCACTGTATGCGTATCAACTCAGAAAGGAAAATGTTTTACCTGCCAGGAGAAATGGTACATGTTTACACAGTAAACAAGCCATAGAGAACAAGGCCACATTGGTATTGGAGCCAACATCATCAATGGATAATCAGACCACTGGTGACAATGCTGGAAAGCAAAAATCTCAAAAGAGAAGTATTTTTAAGTGATCCGTGCATTGCCATGAGCATTTACATGGCAGCAGATTGTGCAGTCATGGAATTTTCAAGTAGTTTCAGCCAAGTATCACAAGTGAAGTATGCAGAGATCTTGAAAGCATATTCAGGTGAAAAAAAATGAAGATGAAATGTAAAATATATCACAACAGTCAGCAAATAGAACTTAAAATGGTTGTAATTGAATACACTAATCATCTAATATTATTGGGCATAGATTGGCTTCGAATATTAAAATTGGAAAGAAATGTCCAGAATGGATGCTTAGGTATACAATTGGGAAAGTATGCAAAGTATACAGGTACACAAAGCTACTAAACTAATATCTGTATCAAATCAGACAGAAAACTAATTAATGTAAGGCTCAACCTGTTCAAATGTGTTGAAAAACCAGGTGAAGGAAGACAGAGGCAAATTAAAATGAGATGAAGTCCTAGTGGAGAAAGGCCAGAGTGCCTGAGCAACATCAAATGCAGTGCATAAATCTGGCAAAGATTGTTGACTGTGTGGTGATTACAAGGTGGCGTTGAATCTGCAGTTGATGGTGAACAGTATCTGTTACCTGACTCACAGAATGTACACGCAGAGTCGGCATAAACAAATGCACAGCTGACTATGGATAAGGAGAGACAGATTTTTTTAACTTAATGTATATAAGGTACTGTATTGGTGCATTTTATGCTGTGATATCCTCACCAAAGATCTTTCAAGCAACTATGGACAGGATACCACAAGGTATAGATCACTACCTATGCAATCTAGATATCCCCTAGCAGCCACAAGTCCTAGAGTACTAATCCTAGCCTATGATCAGTAGGTGCTCATACATATACAGAATGTAAAGGTCAAAGGAAGCAAGTGTGCATTTGTACAGAAAGAAATAGTTCATCATGGGCACAACATTAATATAATGGATTGCAACAAGAGAAGATAAGAGAAGCAGGAGGACACCTTTTAACACTTCTCATTCTAGCAGCCTTTTTCTTGTTAGAAGAGTCCTGTAGCATTGATTCATTAGTCTCTGAACTGGACTGCTCTTCATCCCTGAAGTTAGAGTATTGCAGAAAGTTAGGATGCTAAATAAGAGCTCAATTGTAATGACTTATTCTTCTTCAGCAGTTGTTTAGCCATCTTCACAAATGGAAAGGGCTCCCCCTTTCCATTTCTCTATAGAAGTGGAGATGATCATGTCCAGTGATCAAACTGCCAATTCTTTGAGAACCTTATGAAGTTGTCTGCTGTGAACTGTGCTCATTGTCCATGGTCAGTATGTCACAATATCTCCAAAATTGTCCTTTGGATTTGTGAACAAATGAGTGTTTTTTAAGAAATTCATCTCCCAAAAACGTAAAGAATCAACTGTCACCATTTCCCATCCAGGTGAACAGATCTAACCTGGCTGTGGCCCAGGGTCTGTCTGGGGCTTGCTGACTGTAAAGTGCTTCCTTTAGTTGTTTTCTTTCTACAGATATGTAGGTATCACATTTCAATGATTCCTGATCTCACCATTCATGAAAGTGCACATGCTGGAAATTTGAAATAAAAGCAGAAAATCTCAGGAACACCTAGCAGGTCAGGCAGCACTTGTGGAAAGTAAAATAGAGTTAAAGTTTCAGGTCAGAAACCCTTTGTCAGAATTGGGAAAGAGAGAATGCTTTTAAGTTGTAGAGAAGCTGATCTAATGAGTGTTCCTTCCACATAATTGATATTTTGACACCAGATACGTTGTATTCAAATGGTAATCTGAAAGAGGTACTGTCTCTGTCCCAGTATTGCTCATTTAGTCTACCCTATTGACTTTCATTGCCCAGTTCATTTTCTGCTGTTTGTAGAAACAACTTTGTGATCTATATCATGCCACTTCTTCCCATATGCAAGCACTTCTTTATCCATAGTTCATGTTGCTGCTAACAATAGTTGGAACATCTAAACAATCTTGGCAGCAACTTTCCTATTCTACATTTTTTTCCCCATGCTTCTCTATATGTACTTTTGGTTGGCATGGATACGGTGAGCCAAAGGGCCTGTCTTCATGCTGTTTGACTCAATGGCTCTGTGATTCTACTTATTGCTGTTGACCATCCAACGTTGCTTTTGGCTAGTTCTATAGCTTTGCTTGTCTGAATGCACTTTTCTAGATTTAACTTCAGCTCACGTAGTAGCTGATGCCTCAGGCCGGATTCCTGGATTCCAAAATAATCCCATCCCTGATGAGCAAATCTGTCGAATTTGCAAAATTGCAATTAACAGCTCACAAACCTTAGCTCCATAAAGAAAATAATAAAGGATCCTGACTTCTTGTAAAGAATTGCTGAGGGTTGATTGTTTCAATTTAATGCAGGTCACAATGTGCTTCTAAGGACTTCACAATGGTACGACTCTCTCTTAGTGACTATAAGATACAGTAATATTTCTGTCAGCTCTGGTTTAGCTTGCATAGCCAGCTCAATAGTGTGAACTCTTCCTTCCACTCTCTCCATTTTTCACAGTAACTTGTCTGGAAATCTGTTTCATCATGTTTTGTTTCATCATGTACTGTCTTAATTCAGTTACAGAACTCGCTGCCTTTTGATGCACATCTATATGTTATCTCAATTGGGAAGAATCATGCCTGATGTTTGGTGCTGAGTGTCAGGTATGGCATCTACATTTAATTATTTGATCAATCAGTATTCCCATATCTCAGTATCTCACTCATCCACTCTCTAAGATATTAGAATATAGTCAATAATTCAAATTATCAACAATTGTACATTCTTAAAGTGTCATCATCATTCTTTCTGTGGTTTTCTTCCAATAGAGACTGCTTCTAGAATTTTCTACCTCACTGTTGCAGCCCAGAGAGCAGTTAGTCACATCACACAATCCATCATATAATGACAGCATTAAAGCAACAGTTATTGCCCACAAACTGATATTACATATGACACTTATGTTACAGTAAGTATTTTGTGCAATGCGGAAAGCTATAGGGATCAAAGTCCTACCATATGATCTTAATGAGTGGCAGGGTTTAATGAAAATCTTCTGCTTAACATTATAATGAACAGGTGAGCCTGTTTAAAATAGTTCAAGGAAATAGCATTTTCACTATCGTTGTAGAGGTTGTGGGGAAAGGCTAAAATGTGACTCATCAAAGAGTCATACATCACAGAAATAAGCTCATAGGCTCATCAAATCCATTCTGATTAGTAAGTTTCCATCCCATTTTATGCTCCCCAGCTTCCCATCAACTCTCTCAGATTCTACCTCACCTATACACCAGGGGCAATTAACCTACCAACTCACACAGCTTTGGAAAAAAACACTGCAGATGCTGGAAATATGAAGCAGAAACAGAAAATGCTGGAAATACTCAGCAGGTTAGACAACATCAATGGGAAGAGAAACAGAGCTAATGTCTTCGACCTGAAACATTAGCTCCATTTCTTTACCCATAGATGTGGCTTGGGTATTTCCAGCATTTTCTGTTGTTATTGTACATCTTTGGAATGTGGGAGGAAACCAGAGCACCCAGGGGAAACCCATGTGGTCACAAGGTGGACATACAAACTCCATACAAACAACTTCAGAGGTCAGAATTGACCCAGATCACTGGATCCGTGGGGGAACACTCTACTAGGTGCACCATTGTATTGCCAATGTGTTCACTGTTTCAAGGCTATCAGTTTGAGAACTAGGTTACGTGTGCTGTATTAGCTCCCACAGCTACTTGAACTGAGTACTATGGAGTTCAAGAGTTAGTGAGTCAGTGAGATGAGATTACCGACAGTGACAGTACTTTAAAAGGCTGAACCATGCATTTTAAGAGTTTATACACTCATTAAACATTTACAAAAGGCACCAGAATTAATTTTAGCATAAATCTGTCATGGGACTTCATTTCAGCAAAACTCAAAATATTGTAGGTTCTGAACTGTAGCTGCTATAATATACAATACCTGATAAAATAATAAAATAGATTTCCTTAAGAAAAGGTGATGACCATTATAACTGCACTATGTTGATTACATACAGGCATATACAGTATGCAAAAGGCATGAAGGTAGCAAGAAGTTCTGCAAGGTTAAGACCCTTCCCCATAACAATTAGCTAGGTAAATTATGTATAATGCAAAGCATTACCTTTCAACCTGTTCCACATTGTCTCAGTTGCATACAAAGCCCACAACTCTTCTTCTGCTCAGCGTTCGGGCCCATAGCACAGCAGGGCACACTAATTACTACTAAAAACTGTGTTTCATTGACATTAGGAAGACGTGCTCAGAATAAGTTCTGCCAACAACACTAAGTTGCATGACAACTGTTCAATTATTGCTCAAGTGAGGGATGCAGCAGTACCATTTAGATGTCACTGCATCTGCTTTTCAATGTTGTTCCTCTTCATCCAGAACAAGCTACCAGTTCACAGAGAGGACACAAGGAGACAGGAAGAAGGCCCAGAGTTTTAGTCCTGAAATGCCTTTGACGAGACAACTGTGGAAATCACTTGTGGCATTTTGACACTGGAGGCTTGGTGAAGACAATAGCCTTCAGCAAATCTTTATCAGCAGTACATGGATTGATCCCATTCCAGAGAGCTGACTGCATAGTCCAGGCTATGGTGCAATGAAGTGCTGCTCTGCCAGAAAGGACACAATTTAGATGTGATGTTTACCAAAGGTCACCCTTCAACAGCAAACACACAGTAATATTGGGTTCCATATACAGTCCTTCTTAAATGTTCATTTGGGAACTGGGAATCAACAGGAAGGTCAGCATTTGTGGCTGTACCTTTTTGAACCATGTACTGAAGGTTTTTCACAACATTGATGGATTGGAGGTTCCAGATTTTTTTGACGTAGGAACAATCATACAACAATAACAAAGCTGTGATGAATTATGACTTTGAAGTTCTATTTGGAAGTAATGCAACATGAAAGCAATATATTTTGGTTTTGGTGTCCCAGATTCTGGTGAAGATTGTCAGTAAACAGCACAAATCGATCATACTCTAGATATGCTAAACATGGTGCTCCAGGATTGTAGACATGGCTGCCTTTGACGTAAATATGCTTCATCTCATCTTATCCTCTCTCAAGAAATTGAATTTGCCAGTGCAATGTCCTTGAGGCACTTATTAGCTTTCTATCACTTCTATAGAATGCTCTTGAACCTTCTTATCCTGATTCATGCACCAGATATAAAACAGCAAAACATATGTCAGACTGCTGTTTATCGATTACAGCTTGACGTTCAACACCATCGTCCCCTCAGTACTAATCAACAAGCTTCAAAACCTGGGCCCTTTGCAACTACATCCTTGACTTCCTTATCAGGAGACTAGTCAGTGCAGATTGGTAATAGCATCTCCTCCTCGCTGTCAATCAACACAGCACACCTCAAGGATGTGTGCTTAGCCCACTGCTCTACCTTCTGTACACTCATGACTGTGTGGGTAGGCACAGCTCAAACAGCATTCATACATTTGCCGATAACACCACTGTTGTTGGTAGAATCTCAGATGGTGATGAGAAGCGTACAGGAGTGAGGTAGATCAGCTGGTTGGTGGTGTCACAACAACAACCTCACACTCACTGTCAGCAAGACCAAGGAATTGACTGTGGACTTTAGGAAGGGGAAGTCGGGAGGACACACACCAGTCCTTATTGAAGGGTCAGTGATGGAAAGGGTGAGCAGCTTCAAATTCCTGGGCGTCAACGTCACAGAGGATATATCCTGGGCCCAACACATTGATGCAATTACGAAGAAGATACACCAGTGGCTCTACTTCATTAGGAGTTTGAGGAGATTTGGTATGTCACCACAAATACTCTTGCAGATTTCAACAGATGTATAGTGGAGAGCATTCTGACTGGTTGCATCACTGCCTGGTATGGAGTGTCCAATGAGCCTGATCAAAAGAGGCTGAAGAGGGTTGTAGATTCAGTCAGCTCCATCATGGACACAACCCTCCCTGCCACTGAGGACACCTTCAAGAGGCGGTGCCTCAAGAAGGCAGCATCCAACATTAAGGACCCTCACCATCCAGGACCTGCTTTCTTCTCATTACTACCATTGGAGAGGAGGTGCAGGAGCCTGAAAGCCCACATTCAGCATTTCAGGAACAGCTTCCTCCCCTCCGCCATCAGATTTCTGAAGGGTCCATGAACCCATGAATACTACCTCGTTATTCCTCTTTTGCACTATTTATTTTTTTTGGTAACTTATAGTAATTTTTGTGTCTTGCACTGTACTACTGCCACAAAACAACAAATTCCATGATATGTCAGTGATAATAAACCCGATCCTGATAGATTGAGCAAATTTCAAATTGTTTGCTTTTAGTGGAACCTATCTGCTTATTTGATTGTTCATTTGCCCAAGTGATCACATTTTGGAAGCTGTTCATTGGAGACTTCAAAAATTCCTTGTGTACGAAAGATAAATATAAATGAACATTATTTACTTCCTAGAGCTATAATGTAGTTTTAGGATTTAGAGTTAAGATATTTATATTAATTAGGCAACTGAGCCTATTAAAGTAGCAGAGAAAGAAACTTCAGTTTCGTTCATTAAAAATGAGTACATTGGTATTCCACGTCATAACTTCTGGCCCTAACTTCCTAAATAGTCAGTAGATCAACATTTCGGGAAATTGGTTCCTTTCTAAACAACAGTTACAAGTTACATTGAGGTCAGATTGCTCCATAATCCAGATATTTTAGTTAATATATCATAGCTAATATCCTATCTTCATTAGTGAATCATCGCTTCTTGTCTGAGAATAGGAACCAGACTTAATTATAAGATGTTGTGATTCTCTATATGGTCACACCATCATGAACACGATCTCATTATTCGTCTTCTGCACCATTTATTTATTTATGGTTACGTAGTGATTTTTTATGTCTTGCACTGTACTGCTGCCACAAGACAACAAATTTCATGACATATGTCAGTGATAATAAACCTGATTCTGACTCTGATGAGTCAAAGCTTTAAAAGAATCAGATTTTCAAAATCATTTTAAAACCAGAAGGATTCATATGTGCAGGCCATCCTCGGGTTAAGAACACGTGACCAATGGACAGCACCTACATATGAACGAGCTCCCATAATATTATTAAATTCAGATGATAAATTAAATGAAGTCCGATGCACATACATACATTCATTCCTACAAGCTCTGGAACTAGTTTCCTCTCTCTCTCCACATTTAGTAATCATTCTTACTTATCAGTCTTATGTGCTTTTGATGCTATTCAGTATAATACTGTGGAGGTGTGGTAACTATATGGAGTGATTTTGTACATTTTCCCACTTATGGACAAAATCGACTTATGGAAGGCTGTAAAAAAGGAACCCATTCATTCCTCGGGGATGGCCTGCACTGACAATGATTAGAACTAATTTGGAAATATCCCCCAATTAAGTTGAAGTGTTGCCTTCTTGCAAATTCATGTAGTTGGTATAGTGGATTATTCCAGAAGAGATCCCTGCAGCATTTGCAATGGTCATTCGAATTTAAATTCAATAAGTATTGAATATTTTTTCAATGAACCTGTACAAATTCTGAAGAAAAAGTATTTGTTGGAAACTAAAATTAAAGGAAGTTAAATAAATTATCAAAAATCAAAGATACAGCGATAAACATTTAACTCTTAATTAATGTCATGCTCCTTGTGAGATCTTACTGTGGGTATCATATTTGAACTTCAAATATAGCTGATGAAGAACTTTGGTCTATTATGAGGATGTGAAAGTTACTACAGTAAATTCTTGTTTATCCAGTATTTATGTATGCAGAATTCTCATGCAACCAGCAAAACCTATTAAGAATATTAAACACTTTCATAGTTTGTTTTTTCAAAAACATAAACTTTTGGTGTGCTGGGTTCCAATGTAATTTAGTTCATTCGTTGTCTCCCATCAGCCTACAGCACAGCACCTCACCTCACACTCAAACATGTGTGTCACCTGTAAAAATTAAACTTTTTTATTTATTGATTAGTGCATATGTAATCTTAATTTCTTTCATATCATCTGCTTGCAAAACTCTTAGTCCTCACTTTTCCTTTGTAGATTTAGTGTTGAAAGGGATATTTACCACTTAAGGCAGTACATTTATATTACACATGCAGTATATAAAATTATCTTTTTCTTTCCTTAAAAGATTAAATGCTGAGGAAAGTATTCTTTGTTGTTCTTAGTTTAGTTAAATAGCACAAATATAGATTCTTGCATCCTAACACTGACTGCAGATGTTTATAATGGAATTCCTTGCATTGATTTAGTGGTTATGTAATTACAAAAGGAAACTTGGGTAGGGAAATGGAAGAAGGGAAATCACCATTACAAATCTAACTTGTGAGAAATCATAGGAATACTTTGAAATTAAACTGCAGGAGTAGATCACTAGATCAGGGGTGAAATTCTAATCACTCTCACCTTGCTGTGCTTTCACATTATCATTTTCCTTCATCTAATTTTCTATTTATCAAAAGATTGAATTCTAACAAAGTTTTTACCACAACCTTTAATCCTTGAAGTGAACTACAGGGTTTAACAAGAAATTTCTCTTGCTTTCTATTCTAAATGTCCTTCTTTTAATCTCACACCTTGACCCGACAAATACTGCAAGCAGATTGCTGCCATCCACTGACTGCCAACCTTTCAAGTTAGTAATGTTGAACACAGAGCTTTTAGATTGATTTCCTGAAACTGTCAGGCCAGGTTTTGTTTAAAACACTGAGGCATCTGAACACCACATACCATTTTTAATCTGCAAATTGATCAGGAACATACAGCATGGAAAAGATACATTGTGAATTTCCATGAAGTTGCTGACTAGATTACACTTTCTATTTTAGGCTTTATGGGAATTGCATTTCACACTTAACCTTCCTGCAATTTACATTGTTGCTAACGTTACAGATTAATAGCATATTAAGCTCCCCCATAATGGTCTTCTTATCAACATTGTATGTTTTTTTAAAGAAACCTTTAATAACTGCTGATCAATCTCTCTCAGAAGGTGAACAATTACACATGGAGAAGAAAGCAACTCCTTAAGCTGTTGAATTTTTCAAAAAGATGTAAAAGATACAAGTTTTAATTTTTGTTTACCTGTTCCAATTTTTGCAATCACTCTGATGGGGTTTAAACTATTGGCCTTCCAATAGCCAGCGGGAGATGGAGGAACAGGTATGTAGACAGATTATGGAAAGAAGTAAAAGAAACATGATTGTCGTAAAGGGTGACTTCAAATTCCCCCAAATTGACTGTGATTTCCTTAGTGCAAGAGGTTTAAATGGGGCAGAATTTCTTCAGTGCCTTCAAGAGGGTTTCTGGAAACAGTAGTCAAACTAGAGGAGGGACCAGACTAGACCTAGTTTTGGGAAATGAGTCTGGCCAGGTGACTGACCTTTCAGTGGGAGACCATTTTGGGAATAGTAATCACAACTCCTTAAGTTTTGAGACAGCTATGAATAAGGATAAGTCTAGACCTTGCAGCAAAGTACTGAATTGGGGGAGGGCAAATTATGACTTTATTAGACAGGAGCTAGGCGAAATTAATTGGGAGCAACTGTTATCAGGCAAGTCCATCTCTGATATGTGAGAGTAGTTTAAAGACAAGCTGATCAGAGCTAAGGACTGGCATGTTGCTTGGGCAAGGATGGCAAGGTAACAGAACCTTGAAGGATGAGAGAGGTCGTGAATTTAGTCAAAAAGTAAAAGGAAGCATATGTAAGGTTTAGGAAGCAAAAATCAGAGGAATATAAAGATAGTAAGAAGGAGCTTAACCAGGGGATTAGGAAGACCAAAAGGGGCCATGAAATGTTCTTGATTCAGAGAATTAAATAGAATCCTAAGGCATTTTATACTTATATTGAAAATAAGAGGATAACTAGGGACAAGGTAGGACCACTCAAGGATAAAGAAGGGAATTTATGCTTGGAGTCAGAGCATGTGGGTGAGGTATTAAATGAGTACTTTACTGGTATTTGCTAAAGCGAAGGACATGGAGAATAGTGAGAGCAGTGTGGAGCGTGCTCATGTGCACGGACATTTTGAGATCAGAAAGGAGGTGGTGCTGGGTCTCTTGAAGAGCATCAAGGTGGATAAATCCCCAGATCCTGATGGGAAATATCCCATGTTACTGAGAGAGGCAAGAAAGGAAATTGCTGAGGCCTTGACAAGGAACTTTGTATCCTCACTAGCAACAGGTGAGGTCCTGGAGGACTGGAGAGTAGCCAATGTTGTTCCTTTATTCAAGAAGGGAAATAGGGATAATCCAGGAAATTATAGGACAGTGAGCCAGTGGTAGGGAAGCTATTGGAGAGGATTCTTAGGGATAGGATTTACATGCATTTAGGAAAACATGGCCTGATTAGGGGCAGCCAGCATGGCTTTGTGCAGGGCAGGTCATGTCTGATGAACTTTTTTAGAAGGTGATGAGGGTGATTGATGAGGGCAGGGCAGGGCAGTGGAAGTTTTCTACATGGATTTCAGTGAAGTGCTTGACAGGGTGTCTCATGGTAGGCTCATCCAGAAGATTAAGATGCATGGGATCCACTGTGATTTGATAGTTTGGATTCAGAATTGGCTTGCCCATATGGTGTTCTATGGTGTTCTATGGTGTTCCACAGTGACCAGTGGTGATGCCTCTGTCGTTTGTTTAATATAGATCAGTTGCAGATATAGGTGGAGAAATGGCAGATGGAGGTTATTCCAAGCAAGTGTGGGGTGTTGCTCTTTGGGAGGGCAAATGTACAGGGAAAGTATACAGCTAATGGCAGGACCCTGAAAAGAATTGATATACAGAAGGATCTTGGCCAAATATATAGCTCCCAGAAAGTGGTTACACAAGTAGATCAACTGATAGAAAAGGTGTATAGCATGCTTGCCTTCATTGGTCAGGACACTGAGTATAAAAGATATGTTGCAGCTGTATAAAGCTTTGGTTAGACTGCACATGGAGCGTTCTGTGCGGCCCGGATAAGAGGGTATGAGCTATAAGCAGAGGTTGGACAAACTTGGGTTGTTTTCTCTGGAGCATCAAAGGCTGAGGGGAGACTTGATAGAAGTTTATAAAATTTGGCAGATGGAATACAGCGAAGGGAAGTGTATGGTCATGCACTTTGGCAGACGGAATAAAGGCGTAAACTATTTTCTAAATGGGGAGTGAATTCAGAAATTGGAGGTGCAGAGGGACTTGGGAATCCTAGTGCAGGATTCCCTAAAGATTAACTTGCAGGTTGAGTCAGTAGTAAGAAAGGCAAATGCAATGTTAGCATTCATTTTGAAAGGACTAGGATATAAAAGCAAGGATGTAATGCTGAAGCTTTATAAGGCATTGGTCAGACCACATTTGGAGTATTGTGAGCAGTTTTTGGCCCCATATCTAAGGAAGGATGTGCTGGCATTGCAGAGGGTAGAGGGTCCAGAGGTGGTTTACGAGAATGATCCCGGGGGTAAAAGGGTTAATGTATGAGGAGTGTGTGATGGCACTGGGCCTGTACTCGCTGGAGCTTAGAAGAATTGGGGGGGGGGGGGGGGGGTTCTTATTGAAATCTACCAAATATTGAAAGGCCTGGATAGAGTGGATATGGAGAGGATGTTTCCAGTAGTGGGAAAATCAAGGACCAGAGGGCACAGCCTCAGAATAGAAGGATGTCCCTTTAGAACAAAGATGAGGAGGAATTTCTTTTGCCAGAGGGTGGTGAATCTGTTGTATTCATTGTCATAGACGACTGTGGAGGCCAAGTCGCTGGGTATATTTAAAGTGGAGGTTGATAGTTTCTTGATTAGCAAGGACATCAAAGTTTACGGGGAGAAGGCAGGAGAATGGAGTTGACAGGGAAAAATAAATCAGCCATGATCGAATGGTGGAGCAGTCTCGATGGGCTGACTGGCCTAATTCTGCTCTGATGTCTTCTGGTCTTATTGTCTTTAAAATTACAAGAGGCATAAATAGGGTAGGCAGTCAGAACCTTTTTCCCAGGATAGAAATTTCAAGGACTAGGGGACATGCATTTAAAATGAGAGGAGGAAAGTTTAAAGGAGACGTGTGGGGTAAGTTTTTTACACAGAGAGCGGTAGGTGCCCAGAAAGAGCCGCCAGGAGTGGTGGTGGAGGCAGATATGATAGAGGCATTTAAGAGGCTGTTAGATGGATACATAAATATGCAGAGAATGGAGGGATATGGATCATGTTCAGGCAGAAGAAATTTAGTTTAATTCAGCATAGTTTTTGGCGCAGACATCATGAGCTGGAGGGTCTGTTCCTGTGTTGTATTGTTCTATGTTCTATGTTTTCTTTTCTCCATTTTTGGATAGTTTTATCAAATTACCCACCCTGATGAGGATTTTCTGGCTGTTATAGAAAGTGCATCATATTTAATTGCCTTAGTTTCAGTTTAGGTGCCCATCTTGCAATGTCAGCTTTACAGCAGGATGGAGGTAGAAAATAGACCTGTAGGTGTGATCTATCTCTCTGCAAGTGCTTGTTAATGGGTTTCTTCTGGAGCACTAACCATGCATCCATTATCTATATATGAAGCTCAACAGTGCACATGAATAGATCATTCATCCAAAGGAGCATCTGAGTTTAAGCCAATTACTCCTCACTGATGCCAGTTTGTAGAATAAGTCACCAGATAGTGATGAGGAGAGGTGATCCAGGCTGATCCCTTCCCTATTAAAGGATGCTGAGACCAACTAAGGTGTCCTTCATCCAGTTCCAATCTGCAGCTTTCCTCCTTTGCTTGAGTTATCAATTCAGCTTGAACAATTCATTGAATTTACATTGGTAAGACTTGACAATTTCACAGAAATATTGAATTTGATTCTGTGATTAAACCACACTAGGTGCAATGTTCCCAGTCTTGGTTACTTTGTTACATTAAGGACATAGACACATGACATGACAGGCAACAATAAAAAATGATAGTAGAACTCTAAGGTTGTATTCATTTGAAAGAGCAAAGACTGAGAAGCTACCTAATGCACCATTTTTTAAACTTTTATAAGATAGAGACAGAGAAAGTATTTCCATTTGTGGGGAAGACAGAAAAGTTGAGGACATCAACATGTTCCAATAGTTTCTGGAGTTAGACGAAGAAGGATAGAGGAGATTTGTATGGAGCATTAATGCCAGTTTGGCCTGATTGTAATAAATAATGTTTCTTTCCAGTTCAATACCAATGAAACAATCTCTTGTAAAAATTGGATTATTAATCAGGCTGGAAATTGTACTATTGTTGATTATTATTCTATAAAAGAATGTAAGAATATAAAAAGGTGTAGGCTATTGAGCATTCCATGAGACCATGGCTGAACTGTGATATCACTCTATATCATCAGCTTTACCTCATATTCCTTGATATCATTAGCTGGCAGAAATTTTTCAATTTCACATTTCAAACTAATAATTAACCCAAATCAATTATTGCTTGTGGAAAAGAATTCCAAACCTACTAGTGTTTGCGTACAGAATTGTCTTCTGATTTCATTCTTGAAATGTTCAGTTATGGTCACCCACACAGTGGAATTTGTTTCTCTCTACCCTGTAAGCTTCTCATTAATTTCTTGAAACCTTACAATGTATCAGTTCATAAATTTGTTGATTCCAGAAAATTATACCCAAATGAGTGTAGATTCTAATTGTAATTTAACCCTTGGAATCCAGGTATCATTCCAATAAATCTGTGCTGCAATGCTTCCAAGGCCAATATAATCTTAAGCTTTGGTTCCCACGATCAAATGCAATGTTTTACTAGGGTTTTGTACAACTGTACCATGACTTTCAAACCCATCTATTTTAACTGCCTGTTTGGAGAGGAGAGAATTCCATTGGCCCTTGCATCTATTTATGAAATGTTAATAATATATACATGAACCCTTTTAAGCTTCCTGGAGGTCAGATCTTCTCCATAGAAACCATAGAAAAACTACAGCACAGAAAACAGGCCATTTGGCCCTTCTAGTCTGTGCCAAAACATTATTCAGCTAGTCCCATTTACCTACCCTCAGCCCATACCCTTTTTTTTTAGGCCAAAAATCGATGACCTTGGACTGGTCAATATTAACAAAAATTTCACAATGTGATACTTCCATCTACATTTTTACAATAACTTCCACTATCCCTGGCAGTTTAGCCAACTAATGCTCTTTCATGACACAAGTCATTAATAAACATAAAATTAAAATTCAATAAACAAATGGAAAATACACTATAATAAACAAAGAAGGGAACTTCGGACATCCTGAGGTAGTGCAAGGTGTTTCTTACACTTTCTTTCAATATACTAAACCACTTTAACTGCATTAGTAATTTAATTTGTTCACAGCCGTGGAAAAGTTAAATAAGAGTAAAAGTTCTAAATTGGGGAAGTGATTTCAACAGGCTAAGAAATAATTTAACAAAAGTAAACCAAAAGTGAGGCATTCAGGGATAAGATAAGATTTTTTTATTAGTCACACATTGAAATGGGTCTTTGCGTAGAGCGTTCTGGGGGCAGCCCGCAAGTGTCGCCACGCTTGCAGCACCAACATAACATACCCACAACTTCCTAACCTGTACGTCTTTGGAATGTGGGAGGGAACAAGAGCACCCAGAGGAAACCCACGCAGACATGGGGAGAACGTACAAACTCCTTACAGACAGTGGCCGGATTTGAACCCAGGTCACTGGCGCTGTGGAGCATTACGCTAACCGCTACACTACCGTGAGTCAAGGGGTTCACGATAAGCATGTTACTACAAAGACAAAGGGTTGGACTGTTATGTCTAGACTTCCCTGGATGACAAGGTATGATGAGGCAAAAAGGGAATGATTATGTTGGACACTGAGAGCTTAATACTGCAGAAACCTGAGGAGAGTATAAAAAAGTGCAGAAGAGAAATTGAAACAGAAATTAGGAAAACAAAGAGACAGATCAAGAAAACATTGCTAAATAAGTGGACATCTGTCACATCTGAGTAGCTTGACTGAATTTTTTTGACAAAATAACAAGGTGGCCTGATAAAGACAGTGTACTTCATTACTTTGTGTATCTTACACGCACATGAGCATGTGAGAAGGTGGGAGTGCACAGCTATATGTGAGTATTAATACCCATGCATCAAAGCCTAGTCTCCAGTTGTCTGGATCAAGACTTTATTCTGTGAGCCTGTATGACAGTTGGTGTTCAATGGCTACCCCACAATAGAGGCAACTTCCACTCCACAATATGAGGCTCAGGACCTGCATGTCAGAACCCTCATGGAAAATTCCAACAGTGACAGACATAAATGCTGCTCTCTTTTCATTGCTCGGAAACTCATACACATTGACATTGGCATCACCACACTAAGTGTGACACAATAGGCATTTTAAAGATCAAGGTGGTGGGAACACCTTCTGGAGGGGCAAACTGGAAGAGGAGCACTGTCTTCATGAAGTGAGCTTCACCATCCAGAACTAGCTAGTCTAGCATTTCAACAATTCCTTCTTCAGAATTAATTTTTACCTTATGACCCTGTAGATCATTTTTAACTGAATCAACAGGCTGCAGTCATTAGTGCATAAGACCAACCCTGGAGACTTCTGATAAAGCCAAAGAGAACTTTTATTTTGAATTTGAAAATGTCTTGGTCAATTGCTTGGGAAACTTCGATGCCAGGGTGGGAACCCTCTCACAAGATGTAATTAGTAAGGAAGGAGAAGGGAAAGGTTACTCCATTGGTGTCCTTATCTTGGAAAAATATTGGAACTCAGATTTGTCATAACTGTTTCATCAGAGAGACAAGCACAAGTCATCTTTGTAATACCCCTGGTCCAAACAGTGGCATGTGTTAGATTATATCCTCGTCTGAGCATGGGCCCACAAAGATGTTGACACACTAGCTCCATGACTGGCACCGATAAATGACTTTAACTTGATCAATTAGGAGGGACTGTGAAACACTCTCCTCAAATTTGTTCTCTCTCCTACATTTGCTCCTGACATCATGCAAGCCGTGATACTAACCGACAGGTCTACAACAGAGCCAATCTCGGTGAAGACCAGTGTCAAACAAGATGGTATCATTGCCCAGTGGTTTTCTAGATCTTTCTTGCCACAGTGTAGCAACAGTTATCCAATGAACTTTCTGCAGGAGTGGAGCTAATCTTCAGAACTAAATGGAAACAATGACTACACTCCAGAGCCAAGGTCACCCAAACCTCAATAGCTGAGCTGCTCTATGTAGAAAATGCTTGTGTTTGTCTATACGCAGAAGCTGAGCTCCATGCCATTGTTGACTCATTCACCAAAACAGGATGGGCCTTTCACTCAACACCTATAAGACAAAGGACTTCTACCAACCTCCCTCTGACAATAAAGTTTAAAGGCAACATCTTGGAAATGCGAACCTCTTCTGATTTCTTGGGAGCAGACCGATTATGAAACTCACGATCAGCTTCAATGCATGAGCACAGTTTTTGGTTGATTGAGTAACTGAGTATTTGAAGACAAAGAGTTCAGTCCCAGCACAAAAATTCATAGTCTACTGAAGAGCAGTGGTCTCTGCCCTCCTATATCCTCCTCAGGTCTGGACTACCTACCTCAATTCTCAAAAGATATCACAAACACTGTCTCTGCAAAACCTTCCAAATTCACTGGAAGGATAAAGAAACCAACCTAGGCATCCTTTCCTTGGCCAACATCCCCTCCATTAAAATAAAGACAGAAAATGTTAGAAAGAGCAGGTCAGCCAAAATCTGTGGAAACAGAAATAAATTGTCAGGTCAGAATCCCTTTGTCAAAGCCAGCATTGAGGGTCTCTTGTTACAATCAGCTGATGAAGTCAGACAGGCAAAATCATTTACATGCCTGACAACAGAGTCCTGAAATAGACAGTCTATTCCAATCTCTTTCATGAAGGTATTACCAGGCAGACAGATAAAAAGATTTTAGAGTGTACTATAATCCTCCTTGAAGAAATGCAACATTTCCAATATTTCCTATGAATCCCTGGTCAGTGACTGTTTGATGTGGTGAAGGAGCATTTGGGATGGTTTTGATAATCTGAAGCCCATGCATCGGATGCACATGGAAGTCCTGTGTTAAGAGGTAGAAGGAGTACATCACCTCACAAATGATCTATCCTCCCACCATATCAGGCACCTCCTGTCCATCAGTCAGTGAGTCTGCAGTTCTCCCATTGACCTCATCAGTTACCTCAGAACCCATAGAATCTGACTGGAAGCAAGTCATCCACAGTCCTGAAAAACTGCCTCAGAAAAAGGCAGGCTGGTCAATTTGTAAAGCCCAGAGGATCCAAGGGAGAGGGGCAGATTGGATCCAAAACTGGCTCAACAGCCAAAAGCAAAATTGATGTGTGCTTTTGAGACTAGAAAGCTGTTAACAGTGGGATTCTAAGGGTATCACTGCGCAGTCCCTTGCTTTTTGTGAATTACATTAATCATTTAGACTTAAATGTGAGAAGCATGATAAAGGACTTTACAGATGATATAAAAATTGACTGTGCAGTGGACAGTGAGGTGGAAGCTCTCTCCTGCAGGAGGATATAGATGATCTAGAGAGTCGGACAGAAAAATGGCAAATGAAATTTAATCCCAGGAAGTATGAGATAATGCATTAAGGGAGGTGTAAGGCTTATGCAATAAACTGGAGCATATTGAGAACTGTGAAAATAAAAAGAGCTCTGGAGTGCATGAGCACACGTCCTCAGAGACAGCAGAATATGTAATAATGTGCTTATAAAGGGACATGGAATGCTTTCTTTATTAGCCAAAGTGTTGAATATAAAAACAGGAAGATTATGCTGGAACAACACTAGTTATGTTATAGTTTGAGTACTGTGCATAGTTTTGATCACCAGTCACCAGATCAGAGAAAGATATGATTGAACTGGAGAAAAGATTTAAAATATGTTGCCAGCAAAGGAAAGATTCAGAGGTTTTCTTTGGAACAGTGGAACTTGAGGGGAGACTTAATTATGGTGTATAAAATTACAAGTGGCTATAGATAGATTAAATTGGTGGGACCTACTTCTCTTAGCAGAGGTGTCAAAAACCAAGGGTTACAGAGATAAAATAATTGGTAGATGGATTAGAAGTGAGATGAGAAAAAAATGTTTTCAGAGGGTCTGGAACTCAGGGTCTAGAAGGGTTTTCGAGGCAGAGCCCGTCATCACATTTGGAGAAGTACTTGGATGTGAACATAAAGAGATGTGATTGCAGAGATGTGAATCTAGTGCTGGAACCTGCAACTTGGTTAGGTTACCCTTTTTAAACTGGTACAGACACAATGGGCTGAGTGTTCTCCTGTTTATACACTTTCTCTGATTCCATTTGGAGCCTTTACTTTTGAAGTATGGTTACTGTGATTTTAATAGACACAGCAACTTGTTTATCTTAAAAAGAGATCATCAGTTAACATGTCAGGTAAAGAAAGCTGATAAAAATATATGAAATTTATCCTCTTCATTTTCCAGCACTATCACTATCAACTTCAATGACACAGTTTTGTGGCACTCGATCTTTTGGGGGAGTATTTATTCAAAGACTGCCCTTGAAAATTGCATTATGCCAAAAGGTTGTTCTGTATGATTGTTGTCCAGTATGTGAGTGACTTCCACAAAACAGTCAGAGGGCGCAGCCATACAGCACAATACAGTAGAATATATAGGATTCAGTGAAGATTCACTTGAGCACTGGTTAATGAAATCCCAAACATGCCCAGTGACAGCCATTCACATGAAAGCATGGTTTAATTATTCCTGCAGTGTTCCAACAAGAATGAGGCATGGAGAATGACATCACTCAATGTGAATCTTACACTGAACTCATGTCAGGCATATGGTATGAATCACGTTGGGAAGTCCTGATCTAACTTTTGGAGTGACCCAAAACAACTTGGAAATCATTTCCATGTTTCACTCCATCCCAAACTACCTTTTCAATCATGCAGCATTGAATATTTGGACCTCCTTTTTTAAACAATATTTATTATCTGTACTTTATCATACCTAATGCATGGAGCGAAAAAGGCAAAACAAAAAATTGGTATCCAAACAGACTTGTTTTTTTTCCAGTTTTCGATGTAATTGATGTGTTACTACACCTGGGCTCTTCATCCATGCCAGTGATAGATTACCCCATACTGAAAATATTTAATATTGATATTGCCCTTAAGCCTAAAAATCATCGCAACTAGTATAGAGTATGCTAATAGTGGCATATCCCATTGTATCATGATTGTTAGCTGAACATCTTGCTTTCATATATGAGCTTTTAGTTTGTGGAAGTGATATCATTTTGTAACATAAACTGTGTTCATCTTTATAATGCAATTTTCTATTTACTTCTGCAGTTTCAAAGGATGGCTTTTTACTTGATGCCATTCTGAAAGGATACTACTGAACACTAGCTGGCCTACTAATCAACATGTTGAATACTGTGAAACAGTGATTTGGCTCATGTGACTCCAATTATTCTAGTGCTCCCACAGACATCCACATTAGTACTGCAATTTAAGGCCTTACATGCTTCCTGTCTGAAAAGAATCATTGCCCTTATTCTTCCTATTACTCTAACTAGAGAGTCAAATCAAGACCAGATTTAGGTGGATAAACGCTTTCTCCATACAATATAGATAGTTTCTTTAACAATGATGTTTAAAAGAAAATCTTTGCAATTCATACATGGCACAATAATTGTCTGTCATCACCGAAATAATACCCTGTAGCTTTTAACAGTAGTCAGCTTGTTCATTGCACAGGCATGGTACGGAAGTATAGTTGTTGTAATGACAGGAATTGCAAGTACTGTGTTATTATTCTATTTTAAATTTCCCAGCACCATGACCCAAAGGTGCTAAAAGCATCTAATTTTCAGTCATGTGGTGAAGGGATTAAACTGCCAAACTTTATAATGTATAGGAACACAACAGGAGAGTCAAAGAAAGGTCCCTATTTAAAACAGGACTCTGGCTAGACTGAAAGGCTTCGGACATCATTGTATGCTACGCATCTCAGTAGACTACCTCAGTGTGCATGTTGTGCAGAACGAGACAACATGCAGGATTAAATTTATCACAATTTTGCATGAAAGTGCTAAATTACTATTAGTTATTGACATTCTGATTCTGGGTCTCCCCCTTATAAAAAGTAACAGGCTTTGAATGATCTGCTAGACTGATAGGTTGAAGGTGGTAAACATCAAACTGTTGGCTGTTCCTTTTAAATTGAATTTAAGAACTTTTTCTTTCAAAATAACATACAATTTTGGCTGTCACACATTTGGCAATGCCAACTGTGACTAAGTTAATATGAATACTGCTTCTGACTTAGGTGGTAAAGGGCTCAAGTCCCACTTTTAAAACAAAAGTCTTGGCTAACAGTGCAATTCTGAGGCAGCGTTCTGCTGTTGGAGGAACTGTCATTTAGGGGACATGTTAAACTCCTCTGTTTTTAAAGGATTCCATGGCAATAGAGAGAAGAGAGTTTGAGAGTCATCTTGTTGTCCCATTTGACACTTATGTCTCACTTAACACTAATAAAAACAGATTATCTGGTCATTTAAAAATTTTTGTTTATAGAAACTTGCTGTGTGCAATTTAGTTACTGTGTTTTCTTACATTGCAACAGTGAATAAACTTCAAAATAGCTTAACTGGAGTATACATTGGGAAGACATGAGAGGTATTATATAAATGTGAGTTTTTTTCTCTTCAGTGACTGGGGTAATGTTTGATTTTGTGCTTTTGTGTAAAATAATTGTTTTAAGTATCTCCTGTTGATTAATTCTGTTGAAGGGATCACAGATGTTACGTTATTGCAAAAATGTCAAAATTACCCCCGGAGTCTTTAAAATATCAAAGCATGTTAAGATTTCATCAAATAGTAAGTGCCAAATAAAGCATTTGCTTCTCCGAGCTTCAGTTCACAGTGATAAAACCTTCTGGAATTCTGCAAAATTTTAAGTCCTCACCAATGACAGGCTACATTAAGAAGACATTTGGTGAACTTGTTTATGTAAGAAAATTAGATTTTCAGTTAACATATCTCTTCCCTTTAAGAGAAAATATGTCAAATTATATTTAATAAAATTGAAGAAAATCTTATTTGAGCACAGAATATGCATTGAGTACATAGCTTAGTTTAACATTGAGTTGTTAGAGGTGGCATCTTATAGATGAGATGACATTATTTGAAGGATAACAAGGTGATTTCCCAATCTTGCTCTTACTTTCAACATCATCTATCTTTTTTACTTCCCTTCCTTTTCTTGACTTCTCCATCTCCATTACAGGATCAATATCCAGTGCAAGCCCACATATTTCTCCACCTATCTTCACCACACCTTCTCCCACCAGCTTCCTGTGAGGATTCTAGTCCATTCTCCGCGTTTCTTCGGTGCCATGATACCTATTCTGATCATGACACCTTCCACACCAGTACTTCTGAGATGTCTTTATTTTTCATCAGCTGTGGTTTCTCCTTACCACAGTTGACAAAGCTCTCACTGCATCTGCTTCATTTCCTGCACTTTTGTTCTCATCCCTTCCCTTGCCACCCAGAGCAATGATAGGGCTCCACTAGCCTCCAGATTCAATAGATTGTCCTCTCTGATCTTCAGCACCTTCAACATTATGCCACTGATGCAACTGCCTGGCACATCTTCCCTTCTACTCACCTTTTTACATTTCTTAGGAACCAACCTGCTCTGAGGAGGCCAGACAGCATCGGTGGAGAAAAGCAGGTGGTCAACATTTCAAGTCAGGTTTGGTCCTGACCCAAAACGTTGACCACCAGTCCTGAAGAAAGATCCTGACCTGAAACGTTGACCGCCAGTCCTGAAGAAGGGTCCTGACCTGAAGCCTGCTTTTCTCCACAGATGCTGCTTGGTCTGCTGAGTTCCTCCAGCATCATTGTGTTTTTCATATAGATTCCAACATCTGCAGTCCTTTGTTTCTCCAACCTGCTCTGATTCACTCTTCCATCTCCACAAACATTCACATCCTTTTTCATATCATCTTTCCATGCCACCTATTAACTCCAAGGATCCAAATACTCCTTCCAAATGAAGTAGTTCAATTGCAGCTTTTTCTATTTACACCACTGCATTCAGAGATTTGACTGTGGTCTCTTCTGCACTCGTGAAACCAAATACAGGTTGGATGATCACTTTGCTGAACAGCCTAGTTCAGTCTGCAGAACTGACTCCAGACTTCCACTTTGATCTTGCTGTCCTTAAGCCTCTTACACTGTTCCAGTGAAACATAAAAAAGAACAGAGCAGCATCTTTGACAGGGCACATTCCAAGGGAGGTAATTAAAGTGGCTAACATCCGGGAGCTCCACCTACAGCTCCCAAGTTTTACCCATGAAACTCTTGCCTGTCCCTCAAACAGTGGGATTTAATATTCTCGCACCCCTACCTCCCACACTGTTACGAGTGGTGATGCACCCAGCACAAGACTGGAATTTTGAACACTAAGCAGGACAATATATTGAAAGAGTTAGAATATTTGTTTTCTCTTCAGTAGTTGGTTACTGAAAGCTTATTTCTCTTGAAGGAACATTGCAGTTAAAAGCTACAAACACGAAATACTGGAGGAACTCAGCATGCCAGGCAGCATCTATGGAGGGAAGTAAGCAATTGATGTTGCAGGCTGAGACCCTTCTTTAGGACTGGAAAGGAAGAGGGCAGAAGCCAGGGTGGGGGGAGGGGAGAAGCACGAGCTGGCGGGTGATAGATGAGGCCAGGTGAGGGGAGAAGGTAGGTAGGTGGGGGAAGGGGGGTGAATTCTCAAAGGAATAATTTGAGAAGCTGGGAGGTGATAGGTGGAAGAGGCAAAGGGCTGAAGAATATCATAGTAGAGGGCAGTAGGCCACGGAATAAAGGAAAGGAATCGGGCAGGTCGTGAGGGCGGGGGAGGGGAAAGAGAAGGGGTGAAGGGGCTACAGGAATGAGGGAAATCAGGTGGGGGGAAGGAGTGGTTACCAGAAGTTAGAGAAATTGATGTTGATGCTGTCAGGTTGGAGATTACGAAAACAGAATATGAGGTATTGCTCCTCTAACCTGCATCTGGCTTCAATGTGGCAGCAGAGGAGGCCATGGACCGACATGTCAGTGTAGGAATGAGAAGTGGAATTAGCTTGGCTGGTCACTGGGAGATCCTGGCTGTTGTGGCGGATAGAGCGAAGATGCTCGACGAAGTGGTCCTCCAATCTGTGTTCGTTCTCACTGATGTAGAGGCGGCCACACAAGGAGCACCAGATGCAATAAATGACCCCGATGGATTCACAAGTGAAGTGCTGCCTCATCTGGAAGGACTGTTTAGTGCCCTGAATGGTGGTGAGGGAGGAGGCGTAGGGGCAGGTGTGACACTTAGCACAGTTGCAGGGATAAGTGCCCGGAGGGGGATCAGTGGGGAGGGACGAGTGGACAAGGGAGTCGCAGAGAGAGCGATACCTGCAGAAAGCTGAGATGGGAGGGGAGGGGAAGATGTGTCTGGAGGTGGGATCTCGTTGGAGGTGGAGGAAGTTGCAGAGAATGATGTGTTGGATGTGGGTGGTAGGTGATGACAGAGGTGTAGCCATGGGCACTTGCATGGGCCCCAGCTATGCCTGCCTTTTCATCAGTTACACGGAACAGTCCATGTTCCAAGCCTACACCAGTAACGCCCCCCCAAACTCTTTCACCACTACAGTGATGACTGCATTGGAGCTGCTTCCTGAACCCATGCTGAGCTCATCAATTTCATCAACTTTGCCTCCAACTTCCACCCTGCCCTCATATTCACTTGGTCCATCTCCGACACCTCTCTCCCCTTTCTGGATCTCTCTGTCTCCATCTTCAGAGACAGATTATCTAAGACATCTTTTACAAACCTACCGACTCCCACAGTTACTTTGACCTCACCTCTTCCCAACCTGTCACTACAAGGATGCTATTCCCTTCTCTCAGTTCCTGTGCCTCCACCACATCTGTTCCCATGATTAAGCTTTCCATTCCAGGACAGATGTCCTCTTTTTTCAGTAAACGGGGTTTCCCCTCCACTGTTATCATTGCAGCCCTCACCAGCATCTCCTCCATTTCCCACACGTCTGCCCTCACCTCATTCCTCCCCCCCCGACATAACAGGGACAGGGTTCCCTTTGTCCTCACCTACAATCCTACAAACCTCTGCATCCTACATGTTCTCCACAACTCCACAACTTCCGCCATCTCCAACGGGATCCCACCACCAGACACATCTTCCCCTCGTCTCCATTCTTCACTTTCCACAAGGATCCCTCTCTCCGCGCCTCCCTTGTTTGCTCATCCCTCCCCACTGATCGCCCTCCAGGAACTTATCCCTGCAACCATGCAAAGTGTCACACCTGCCCCTACACCTCCTCCGTCACCACCATTCAGGGCCCTGGACAGGCCTTTCAGGTGAGATAGTGCTTCAACTGTGAATCCACTGGGGTCATTTATTGCATCCGATGTTCCTGATGTGGCCTCCTCTACAACGGTGAGACCCGATGCAGATTTGGGGACCAATTTGTCGAGCACCTTCGCTCTGTCCACTGCAACAGCCAGGATCTCCCGGTGGTCAGCCATTTTAATTCCACGACCCATTCCCACACTGACATGTCTGTCCACAGCCTCCTCTACTGCCATGTTGAAGCCAGACACAGATTGGAGGAACAACACCTCATATTCCATCTTGGTAGTCTCTAACCTGATGGCATTAACATTGATTTCTCTAACTTCAGGTAAACTCTCCCCTGTTTTCTTTCCCCCCACCTGTGTTTTCCCTAATTCCTGTGGCCCCTTTACCCCTTCTCTTTCCCCTCCCCATCCTCACGACCTACACACATCCTTCCTTTTATTCCATGGCCTATTGTCCTCTCCTATCAGATTCCTTCTTCTTCAGCCCCTTGCTCTTCCAACTGTCACCTCTGAACTTCTCACATCATTCCCTTTACACACTCTCCCCCACCTACCTACCTTCCCCCTCTCACCTGGATTCAACTATCACCTGCCAGCTTGCGCTCTCCCCCTCCCCTTTTATTCTGTCTTCTGCCATCTTCCTTTCCAGTCCTGATGAAGGATCTCGGCCCAAAACCTCTGCTGTTCATTTCCCTCCATAGATGCTGCCTGACCTGCTGAGTTGCTCCAGCATTTTGTGTTCATTGCTCTAGATTTCCAGCATCTGCAGTCTCTCTTGTGTCTGCAGTTTAAAAGCTTCCATGAATCACTTAGCAATGCTCAGTTAGTTGCTCTCAGTGTTTTCTACATTTATGGTAGCAATGTTAGCAGTGGGAAATGAAATGTTTTGCTGTAATTGGAGCCTTCATTTGGTTGAGACATTAAAGTAATGTCTCATTAGCTGTGTGAAAGATCCTATTTGATCTGTCATGAATTTCTTACGGTACCCTGGTCAGCATTTATTCTTCAAACAATATGACTAAACAAATTATTTGCTTGATTATATCATTGTTTATTGAAACATTTTTTAAAATAAAAAGAATGAAGTTATCTCAAGAGAATGAGGGAATCAAAGAATGGCTACAGAATGGAAAGTGAACATTCATTCTTCAAGTTTGTATTGGCTCTGCATACAAGTAATCTAGCGAGTCACAGGCGTTATTATAATTTATGCATAATTTATATTCTGTGTGTTGTCTGTACCTATGTGCCTCTGATACAACTGCTGCAACCAAGTTTTTCATTGTACCTGTACCTCACCGTACTTGTGCACATGACAATAAAACTCAACTTGACTTGATTCCCCACCTCTTCCCCATTGTTTACTTGCATTCACATTTCCAACTCCCTTTGGAATGCTACAGTTGAATCTGCCTCCACTACCAATCCTGGTAGTGCTTTCTCGACTATTCAAGATTCTAGAGTAATACAGCATGGAAACAGGTCCTTCGGCCCAACTTGTCCATGCCATCCATGATGCCCATCTAATCTGGTTCCATTTACCTGCCTTTCACTGCAGATATTCACTGCTTTCAAAAAAACACTTCTCTCATTGAGAAACATTTCTGATTTTTTTTTTTGCCCCCTTCATTCTTTGCTCTCTCCACCAATGGAAGCAGTTTCTCCCTTTCCCACTTCATGATTTTAAATATCTCTCTCAGAACTCCTCGCAACTGCCCAATTCCAACGAGAGTAACTGCAGTGTCTCCAGTCTACTAGTAAACTAAATTCCTATATCTCTGGGATCATTTCCATAAATCTCTTTTGCAACTTCTCGAAAACTGTCAAGTTGCTCCCAAAGCAGGGTATCCAGAATTGAACTAAATATGCCAGAAGTTGTCAAATTCGTATTTAATCAAGGTTCATCATAACTTCCTTATTCTTGTACTCTGTGTCTCCATTTATAAAGCCTAGCATCCTGCTTACTTTAACATTATCTCAATCTGCCCTCCCATTTCAATAAGCACTGCATATATACTGTAACAGGTGAATCTGTTCCTTTATCTCTTTTAGAATTGTCGCTCTAGTTTATGTTGCTCTTACGTTACCCTTTGAAGTCAAACTATCCTCTTATAGTTACTGGATTTACTCCTAAGTCCCTTTTTTATAGAAGGGTTCAACAACTGTAAGTTTTCAGTGTTCAGAGACAATCCCTGAATCTACAGATGTTTGAACAAGTCTGCAATTTCCTCTGCTATTTCCTGCAGGATGCATCCCATCTGGACCAGTTGATTTATCCATTTTAATTCCAGTTGGTCTTTCTGGTACTTCCTTTGAATTATTTATTTCAGTTTTTAATTAATCAAGAATCTCAACCATATTTGCTTTTGCTGAGACTCTGGCAACATCATTTTTCTTCATAAAGAATGATGTAAAGTGCTCATTTGGTACCTCTGTCTCCATGAGACAGTTTTTTTCTTCTCTGATCAACCCCACTCATATCCTTACATCATTCCTGTTCATATGCCTGTACAGTATTTTTGGAGTCCCTTTTATATTTGCCACTTGTCTTTTGTCATACTTTCTCTTTATCTTTTGAATTTACTGTAATCAGCCTGGTTTTCACTTGTTAACAATCTGGCATCTGACATACGCTCTTTCTCCCTTCTCTGTGTTTCTCTCTCTTCTTGATCAACCAAGGAATTCTGGCTTTAATTTTCCTAACTTTCTCCCTCATGGAAATATATCTAGACTATAACTGAAATATGTCAACCTTAGAAGCCTTACAGTGTTGCCTTGCAAGCTTTGCTTCCAACTGACTATTTTTTTTACGTGGCATGGCTGATATCCTTTTCCATAGTTATTCTAAACCCAATGTTCTTCTCATCAGAGGGTATTGACCAGAAGCATAAAGTCTATTTCTCACTCTGTTGATGCTGTCTGACCTGTGAATATTTCCAACATTTTCTGTTTTTACTCATTTTACTGATCACTCTTTCTGAGATTTTCTCCCACCGACAGTCTCCCCACTTGTCTTTCCTATTTCCCGAGACCAAGTCGGAAACAGACTGATCAAAAAATTTATCAGAAAACACTTCAGAAACTCTTCCCCATGTTATACATTATATAATTTCAATCCCAGGCTATATTATGACTCCAAGACTTCTGCGTCTCTCTCACTTAGCATAACACTATTAGAGCGCAAGCAACCTGGTTCAATTCCAGCCACTGTCTGTAAGGAGTTTGTATGTTCTCCCCGTGTCTGCATGGGTTTCCTCCTACATTCCAAAAGACGTATGGGTTAGGAAGCCTTGGGCACGCTATGTTGGCGCCGGAAGTGTGGCAACATTTGCAGTTTGCCCCCAGAACATTCTGCGCAAAAGATGCATTTCACTGTGTGTTTTGATGTAAATGTGACTAATAAAGATATCTTATCTTATCTTGCTTACTTATCATTTTCCTGAATATTAGATCTTCAATATCCTTCCCACTAGCTGATAACATAGAGAATAGGCCTGACAATGTAATTATGCTTCTATTGTTTCTTTCTCTCTGAACAGATAAATTCTGTCTTTGATCTTTTACAATATTCTTTCCTTACAGAAGTGCAGTATTCTTATTAATTAAAACCATCATTCCCTCTGTTCTTCCCTTTCTTAAAGACACCTAAAAACACAAAAAAAATCAAAACCATAAGAAACACAAGAGACTGCAGATGCTGGAATCTGGAGCAGCAAACAATCAAGTGGAAGAACTTAATCGTCGAGCAGCATCAGTGGGAGGAAAGGAACTGTCGACATTTCAGGTTGAAATCCTGCATCAGAACCAATAAATCAAAACGATAAATTGAACCAAAACAATTTTTTTTTTAAAAAAACCTTATGTTTCTTAAAATCATAATACTGCAGCTGATGTAAATCTGAAATAAAAACAGTAACTGCGAAAACCCTCCACAGATCAGGCAACATTGGTGGAAAGAGAAACAGACCTTAATGTTTCAGGTTAAAGATTGTCATTGTCAGAACTGGGAAAGAGAGAAAAACAAGTTAGTTTTAAGTTGCAGAGAGGATAAGAGAGAGTTGGATAGCACTGGAGATCAAGATGCTTGGGGCAGCAATATAAGCCCACCACAGAGATACCACATAAGTATAGACATAGGGAGACCACAGATGGCCAGCAGCCTCAGGCCAGCAAGATTTGGTTCATTATTTTCTGTAACAAATGCCGATGTGGTCACACAGCTATTATCTTCACTTCTTCTGTAGATAGTTTACTTCATTGTACTTGTGATAAAATTTCCCCTTTATGACACCGATTTTCAGCCGGTGCAAACAGACGTGGTTTCTATTTAATGTCATTGGTTTTTACTCAAGCATTCAGATTGGGAATCTATGCTGATAAAAGCTGCCTTTGACATTTTCCCTGTCATTAGTTTTAATTAGAGATACAGGTTTAATTTGATATGGAACTTAACATTATTAAAAGAAATTATAATAAATAATCAACAAGATGTTTTCATAACCATCTATTAAATATCTATCAACTCCATAAACTTGGATTGAAGGCTAACTTAATTAAGATTATATTTAAGTATAAAATTGGAGCATCAACATTTTTAATCACATACACACATAAATCTTTTAAAACGTTAATCCAATTTCAAGGTCTAGGTTTAAATTAAATCTTGATGAATGTTCTTTAAAGGAGTAGTGCCTTGGAGAGGTGTTTGACTAGCTCCCGTTTATTTTGCAGAATGAGATAGCACCATAAAGGTACCGCCTTGATTGTTAAGGTAGGCTGGAGGACAACTTGAGTCGATCCTGCACGTCTGGTGGCAGATGCTTCACGGGGTCTGTAATGTTGCGGCAGATTTATTGTTTTTCTATTGCTCAAGCCAACCACAAAAGAGTCCAACACCCTGCTGCCTGATTCCAGGTACTCAGTTTGTGATGTTATAATTTTACTTTCCAAGTTACTGAACATGGTTATATCCCAACTAAACTACATATGCCTTCTTATGATTTAAACTTTCACTTTATGCATAAACAAAACAATAATAAATTGTTGACTCCTGTTAAATTGTTAAATCCTGTTCCAAGATTGTGTAGTTTTTTGGGTATGGTCAATGCAATAAGAACATAAGAAATGTACATAAGAAATAGCATGGACTGACGGACCTGTCTTTTGACTTTAAATAGGGAGAGGAGGCCATTTGATCCCTCAGGCTTGTTCCACCATTGAAAATGTATTCCGACTTTCATTAACCAAATCTGAACCCACACCAATCTGTTACCCCCAGTACCATGCATTACCTGTAAACTATGTGTCGATGCTTTAAATATTGGCTATTACTCATTTGCTGTCAATTTTAATGTGGATGCCCACTGGTTCCCTGAAGGTCCCTTAACTACCAGACCATCAATTAACCTATTTTATTCACACAACACTACATTTAAAATAGCTTATCTCTTTGTTCAGAATATTCATCTAGAAAACCATCTGCTACACAGTCTATAATTTCATCCACCAGACTATTAATGCTTATTTGGTTTGCCCTGTTCAAATACAGATTGCTTTTCCCATTGATTATTATATTACCCTTATAACATGCATGTGTAATTTCCTGATTTGAACAATTCCCAACATTACCATTACTATTTGAATACATATGTACATCTCCCACAAATGCTTTCTACCTCTTGTGAAGCTAAGATCCTTACCTAAGCTAGGATCATTCCTCTCTACTGCCTTTATCCCATTCGTTAAAATCATTCCACACCATCTCCTTTTCATTTTTCTTATCTCTTCTGAAAATTAAGTATCTTGGAATATTTGGTTCCCTCTTTGGTCACTTTGCAACCACGTCTCAATCAAAGTCAAAGTCGAGTTTATTGTCGTAGGTACAAGTACCTGTATGCACAGGTGCAATGTAAAACTTACTTGCAGCAACAACACAGGCACATAGCATCACAAGCAAGACATAAATTAAACATAAATTATACACAATTTTTACAAGAAAGAACACAATTAGAACAAAAAAACAAAGTTCATTTCAGTACAAAGTGATCAAAGTGGTCATAGGGTTGCTAAACTGTAATGGTGATTAGGGTTTTGCTGGTTGATTCAAGAACTAAATGGTTGAAGGGAAGAAATGGTTCTTGAACCTGGTGGTGTGGGACTTCTGTACCTCCTGCCTGAAGGTAGCAGCAAAAAGATGGCATGGCCCGAATGCTGGGGATCTTTGATGATGGATGTTGCCTTCCTGAGGCAGTGCCTCCTGTATATACTACAGATGGTGAGGAGGGATGTGCTCGTGATGTATTGGGCAGATCCACTACTCCCTGCAGCTTCTTACGTTCCTGACTATTCGAATTGCTGTACCAGACTATGGTGCAACCAGTCAGGATACTTTCAACAGTACATCTGCAGAAGTTTGTTCATGTATTCAGTGATAGCTGAACCTCCTTAATCTCCTAAGAGAGTAAAGAAGCTGGCACGGTTTCCTTGTGATTGCTTCTATGTGCTGGGTCCAGGACAAGTCATCCGATATGTTAATGCCCAGGAATTTAAAGCTGCTGACTCTCTCCACCGCTGATCCCCCAATGTAGACTAGCACATGTTTGCCCTCCTTCTCCTTCCTGAAGTCAACAATCAGCTCTTTAGTTTTGCTAAAGTTGAGCAAGAGGTTGTTATTGCAGCACCACTCACCAGGTGTCCTTTCTCCGTCTGGTAAGCTGACTCATCGCTGAATGTGATTCGTCCAACAACAGTAGTGTTGTTGGTGAATTTGAAGATGGCATTGGAGCTGTGCTTAGCTCACAGTCGTGTGTGTACAGAGGGTAGAGCAGGGGACTAAGCACGCAGCCTTAAGGTGCACCTGTGTGATCAGCAAGGAGGAGATTTTGTATCAACCCTCACTGATTGAGATCTGCCAATGAGGAAGTCGAGTATCCAGTTGCAGAGGGAGGTACAGAGGCCCAGATCTTGAAGCTTGATTATGAGCTTGGATGGGATAATTGTGTTGAACGCCGAGCTGTAGTCGATGAACAGCAGCCTGACATACGAGTTCCTGTTGTCCAGATGGTTCAGAGCAGAGTGAAGAGCCAGGGAAATCGCATCTGTTGTTGACCTCTTGTAGCAGTAGGTAAATTGGAGTGGATCCAGGTAATCTCTGAAGCTGGAGTTGATTTGCACCATAACCAACCTCTTGAAGCATTTCATTACAGTTGATGTCAGTGCTACTGGAGTCATTGAGGCAGGTAAACATGCTCTTCTTGGGCACCAGTACAATAGATGTCTTTTTGAAGCAGGTGGGAACCTCAGACTGCAGAATTGAGAGATTACATTGTAATTTAATGGAACAAAGTCAACTGTTGTTTTCCAGTGTCTGAGACTATAATGGTTCATTAAGTGGCAACTCACTTGAAGATAGGTGACTGGAGCAATAAGCCAAAAGTACAAAATATATTCTGGTTCATGACAAGTGAAAGCTTCCCAGTGATCTGAGGCAAAGAAGCTGCAAAACATATCGGGGGTATTTTTGCCACCAGCTGGACAAGATTTTCCTTGGAGGGGATCATCAACTCATTGTAAAATCCCATGAATCTTATAAAACTCAATGGATAAATGATGAAGGGATTTCCTCTAAGAACAAAATAAACAAATCTTTCTTCTTAAACAATGAAGGAGTAGCACTGATACTGGCAGTGAAAGAACCCAAACTGCAGGAGAGCAAAAAGAAAACACACAGTCATAGTGGGTGAATGATAATGAATATTGCAGAGTGACCATGCAAAGCTCCAGTGTTGCATGTGACAAAAGCAGGTCATGTGGATTCAGTGGTGTTATTCCAATCACTCCCTGACACTGCCCTTTGATCTATCCCGGACTTTGTTTAAAGTCTCATACTGCCTGGAGGCAAAGAAGGTTCCTGGAATTTGCAAGATCAGTTTGAGGGAGGTTTTATTTGCTCCAGACTAAATCTGATTAGTTTTATTGCTTTACAATGATTCTTCCTCATTACTTGTCAAAGGAGTTTATTAATGAATGGTTTTGATGCATGATTGTTACGCAATTTTAAACTAGAAACAGTGAACCTTAACTGGGTGATTACACATGCACCACACATTTTAGTTTAGGTTTTCTTACATTTCATTAACAAATTGATGCAACACATCATTAGTTTCAGAGACTCCTTTATACCTAAAACCTTAAATCAAAACAGAAAATGCTAGAAGTGCTCAATGGGTCACGTAACATCTTGGGAGAATGAAGCAGTGTTAATATTTCAGGTCAACTACCTTTCATCAGAATTCACAGGTCTTAGTTTTTTGGAATAATGTGTTCTTTCGTGGAGAAGCATTTTATGCTGAACTCATCTTCAATGCCTGTATAACAAGTCCCTTCGTCATTACTTCAGTGACAAGTCTCCGTGGGCCTTTTTTATCAAACTTCAGCAAAGTTCAGTGAAAAGCTTGGAAGATCCATGAACAAAACCTTAAAGGGAGAAAAATAAAAGCAGAAGAGGATGAGTTCTTAAAATATATCCTGGGCAAGGTAGTCACTGTATGGACTGAGCCAAGAAGATCTTCATTTTTCTTCTGGTGCATCTATAGTGAATTCATTATTTGATGATTGTTATTGTGAGGTGGAGGGATGGGGAAGAAGCAATATTATGATGCTTGATGTAACTGACCTAAAATTTAATGCAGACATTATATTTGTACATACTGTTTTTATTTCTAAAATAAAAAATCAATAGAGCTCATTAAAAACTAATGGTGATTACCCAGACAAGTGACTGAAGGGAAATTTGTGGCTGTTGAGCTTTCTCCCAGGTGAAAAAACCCTTTGGGTAAAAGGGGATTGGAGGACAAAAGGAGGTGAACAAGGGGAGATGTAAAGGGAATATTCAGGAGCATGGGCAGGTGGAAATAAAGAGATTTGACAAGGGTTGAGAGGTAGGAATGAGGAGAGGAGGGACAGATTAGGAAGAAAGGAGATCAGTTAAGGGTGAAAGGATGAAATGTGATGCAAAGGAGCGAGAAGAGTTAGTACAGTGAGAGATTGAACATGAGACAACTCCCATCGCTTTGCTCAGAACAGTTTAGGTGACAGAGTTTAATAAAACCTAAAGTGGAAGTGATGTGGCAAGTATGTGACATGGGCAAGTCATTTCATATTCAAGATCTGAAAACATTGCAGACTGTTGTTACATTATTTATCAACTACAAGTTTATAGTGGTCATAGATCAGGGGGAGATACAGGCCCTTCAAACAACCGAGTCCATGCTGCACATCAACCATTCACTCACACTAATCCTACATTACTCCCCATTTTTTTACTCTTCCACATTCTCATAAACTCCTCCCAGATGCTATCACTCACCTACACACTAGGAGTAATGAATAGTGACCAATCAACCTGCACACCTTTGGGATGTGGGAAGAGACCAGAGCACCCAGAGGATATCCATGTGGTCACATGGAGAACATGCAGTGAAGTGGTGTAGTGAAGTGCATTTTAATAATTACATTATCGTATATTCTGTTAAAATGTGTTGCACAGTTAAGTTCCACACTAACAAAATGATGAATGTTGGCAGAACAATATGAATAACGATATCATTAACTATCAACTTATTGAAATTGATCTGGAAGTAGTAATTATTCTCTAAACTAATGTAGTGTTAATAATTTTTGTTGAGTACAATGATAATATCTGCAAAGTGCAACATTATTAATAATTGTGTCAGGAAATCGCATAATTCTAATTACGTAACTACTATTTTACATCTTGGACTGCATTTACACCATAATCCTCGTAACATTAGATCTGCAATTATAGTGTAAACAGAATCTGGAGTAGGAATATGAGCTGATACCAGAATGAAGAAGAGTGAGCTTTCTTGAAGCATTTCAATCAGTGAGAGGTTTCGTACATATGGTTTGCATTGCATGAGGTTGAGTATAATGTACATCCTACAGGTATTGCATTGAGTTGTCATGCTGTCTCCTCTGGCAGCAAAGAGAGGCCTGAGCCTTTTTATTTAAAATTTTTTTTTTAAATTTTATTTACAGCGTGGTAACAGGCCCTTCCGGCCCAATGAGTCCGCGCTGTCCATTTTAAACCCAAATTAACCAACCCATATGTCTTTGGAATGTGGGAGGAAGGAAACCGGAGCACCTGGAGGAAACCCAGGCAGACACGGGAGAACGTACAAACTCCTTACAAACAGCGATGGGAATTGAACCCCCATCGCTGGCGCTGTAGTAGCGTCGTGCTAACCGCTACACTACCACGCCATACTTGTGTTGTGTTTGTGCTTTACTTTTAAGTGAACCTGGTCTTAGTCTGGACTCTTAACTCTGCCCACAGATGCTGATAAATTATTCCATATCTTTTCTATTTTATTTCAGATTTCCAATATCCCAGTATTTTGTTTCTGCCTCCCTTCAGTTTGCTGAGGTAGTTACTCAGGAGCTCCGAAGACTGCTGGTTAAACTATGCTATCTTCCCTACCAGCTGGAGTACTCTGACTTCAATGGTTGAGTAAGGTTCCTGCTCTTTCGGGAGTGATTATGAGCCCATTGTTTTGAGACTTTCTTGAAAATTAGAGTGGGTGGGCCTCAAGCAGCTAAGGAGTTGGGTGGTAAGATTACTTTGTAAATCATCTATATGTTATTGTACTATTTGCCTACCAGACTACTTTTCAGAACAAGCGCAGTGTTGTGCCGATTTAAACCTGTCCCAGTTACTTAGCATTGGTGCAAAGCTTCACAACTGTTGCAGAAATATAGACAGGTTACTGAGGACACCATTCTGTTTGGTACAAACCCTCACAGGTAAAGTCAATCTGTGCTTCAGTGATTTTCAGCATTGAGTTTACTCACCTGAGAGTTGCATTGGTGACACTCCAGCTGGTTTTGGGTTTCCAGATCAAGAGGTGGCAGAATCAGCTGGATCCCTGCTTCTGCGAAGTGTAGATGTTGAATATGGAGAAGACTGGATTTAAAATGGAGAATTCAAAGCCAGACCACAGCACAGACACATGCATATCTGCTCCATTAATTAAAGAGTGCTCAGTGAAGTATTCTTCAACAACAACAATTCGCTTCTGGAGAAAAGAGGGAAAAAGAGGAGAAATCTGTGAAGAAACATACATTATTGCCATTTGTTGCATTTTGCAGCAAGAATGTATTCATTACCACAATTTTAAAATTATAATAATTGTGTATAAAGCATGTTTATTAATAATACAAATTAATAATGAAATACCATAGGAGTAATAATAATACAACATATTCTGGAGTGGATTCTGCATTTGACATGATATTGGAGCTCCTGTCTCAGAGCCTTAGCATAGGCACAGTACTACCTGCATTCCATTCATAGGGGCATCGAGTCATACAGCACAGGAACAGGCCCTTCAGCCCATTGTGTCCATGCAGACCATCAAGAACCCATTTATACTTGGTCTGTAGCCTCCTATGCCTTGGAGGTACAAGTGCTCATCCAGATACTTCTTAAGTGTTGTGAGAGTCTCTGTCTCTATTATCCTCACAGCTAGTTCATTCCAAACTCCAACCACCCTCAGGGTAAAAAAAAGAATCTTCCTTATATCTTCTCTGAACTTATTGCTCCTTACTTTAAATTGATGTCCTCTGGTTATAGACTTCTCTGCTATGGGGAACAGTTTCCTACCATCTACCCTATCTATGGCCCTCATAACTCTGTACACCCCTAAGAGGTTCCTCCTTACCCTTCTCTGTTCCAAGGTTAAACAAGCCCACTGCATCCATTCTCTTCAGAACTGAGGCACCCTGTCCCAGGCAAAATTCTGGTGAATTTCATCTGCACCCTCTCCAGAGCAATCACATCCTTCCTATAATGGGGCAACCAGAACTGAACACAATATTCCAGATGTGGTCTCACCAATAGTTTTATAAAGCTGTACCATAACTTCCCTGCTATTAGAATTAATGCACCAAATAATGAAGGCTAGCATCCTGTACACCTTCTACACAATCCTATCTCCTGTGCTGTGACCTTCAAGGATCTTTAGACTTGTACACCAATGTCCCTCTGTTCCTCAATATTCCCAAGGGCTCTACCATTTATTGTGCATGTTCTATCCTTACGTGACTTCCCAAAATGCATCACTTATTTGGAAAAATGGGATTTAAATTGTTTACTTTCTATGGGCCACTTTGTTTTCATGCAGTATTTGAGCAAATGGAGCTTATTAATGCATTGGCATCTGTGGCTGAAGATGCAACAAATTTATTAAAGGCCAAACTGACAATAGCATGACATTCACAAACTCCACTAAGTGCAGAGTTTCATGCAGTTTTAGGGAGAGGAGGAGTGTCAGGTGGGCTGGGATTGAAAAATTGGATTGTGAAGATCCACATGCTTGAGCTGCTATATAGCTGGTATTTTGGTGATTTATATTGAAATGCCTGCATGCCAAGAATCAAGTGCAATGAATCCCACATTGATCTCTCTGATTTACCCATTTTTTTTTCAGAATATTAAAGGTTACTCTGGAGGCTAACAAAATCTCAAAGTGATGAAATGTTTCATAGTTCATTTCTTGACTCTCTGAATCACAACCAGTTTTGCATATCCAATACACAACTTTGGAGCTTAGCCTTTTTATGAATTACAGGCACCGACTCAGTTTTATTACTTTGCCGCAGGCAAAATGTAGTACTTAATCTGATGGAGATTAACTGTAATGAAGTTTGGTTTTGGATGTAGCAGAGTGTATTTTGTACCTTGGAAATGATGATCTTTATGACTGCACTTGGATGGAAATTTATTAAAAAGGCAGCTGCAGTGATGAATTAGAACAAAATTGCTATCTAATATTCAAGAAACTATTGAACAAAACACCAGACCACCTGATCAAAATGTGGTTCCAGCATCCAATGCTTCCAGCCAAGAGTGGCTTCTTGGGAAATGTGCCACATCTCATTTTCTATCCATTAAATTTAATGGTCTGGTAATTACAAACTGTGCACCTCTAATTTCCCAACATGGAGCCTATGGTGGGTATGCTTCTGCGCTTTTGGGATCACATCCCTAAATATAGAACAAAATGCCATTTGTCATTGCTTTGCATAGAGAATAGCTTAGGAAACAAAAAAGTGAGTTAAAGGTTGTTGCTGCTTAGTACTTTCACACTGCTGTTGAAGTTTTCACCCTAACATAATAAATGCCCAGTGAGAGTTTGGTAAACATAAATTCTATTTCATATCTCTTTGATAGCAATTAATATCAGCTAGATTAAAATGTTTTCTTTTCATTGCTGATGTTTATTTAATACATTTGATTTCTGCTATCAACTCTACCATCACAAATATATAAATCAAAAATAATGATCTGCTTTAATTTAATTGTTTATTTATTTTTGGTATTTAGTACTTAACCAAGCAAGAATTCATTTAACTACCTGTTATAAACTATTACAATTTTAATAGTCATTTGAAGCTATTGGAATAATTATTGCCATAAATAATTAACAGAATAATCATATGTAATATTTCAGCAAATCCATAAATATCTAATCATAATGAACCAATTAACTTCTTCATACATTTGATAGCATCGTGTTTTATGTACTGTGATAAGTGTAGCTATGAAAAATTAGAAATACCTGAAATTTATATACTCATCCGCCATGTCAAGCATATTTTTTCAGAGAATCATAGAACAGTAAGCACAATACAGGCCCTTCGGCTCACAATGTTGTGCTGATCTTTAAACTTCGCCTAAGACTATCTAATCCCTTCCTTCCACATATCCCTCTATTTTAAATTCCTCCATATGCTTATCTAGCAATCTCTTGAGTTTGACCAATGTACCTGCCTCCACCACTGCTCCAGGCAGCGCATTCCATGCCCCAGGCAGCGCATTCCATGCCCCAAACACACTCTAGGTAAAAAAACCTCCCACTGAACTTCCCACCCACTACTTTAAAGCCATGACCTTTTATATTGAGCATTGGTACCCTGGGAAAGAGGTGCTGGCTGTCTACTCTATCTATTCCACTTAATATTTTGTACATCTCTATCATGTTTCCTCTCATCCTCCTTCTGTCCAAAGAGTAAAGCTTTAGCTCCTTTAGTCTCTCCTCATAATGCATACTCTCTAATCCAGGCAGCATCCTGGTAAATCTCCTCTGCACCCTTTCCAATGCCTCCACATCCCTCCTATAATGAGGTGACCAGAACTGGACACAGTACTCTAAGTGTGGTCTAACCAGAGTTTTATGGAGCTGCATCGTTACCTCATGGCTCTTAAACTCGATCCCATGACTTATGGATGCTCACATCCCATAAACATTCTTAACTATCCTATCCACCTGTGAGGCAACATTCAGGGACCTGTGGATATGGACCCACAGATCCCTCTGCTCCTCTACACTATCCAGAATCCTGCCATTAACTTTGTACTCCGCCTTGGAGTTTGTCCTTCCAAAGCGTACCACCTCACACTTCTCTGGATTGAACTCCATCTGCCACTTCTCAGCCCAGATCTGCATCCTATCAATGTCCCTCTACAATCTTCGACAATCCTGCACATTATCCACAACACCACCAACCTTTGTGTCATCTGCAAACTTGCCAACCCACCCTTCCACTCCCTCATTCAAGTCATTAATAAAACTCACGAAAAGCAGAGTTCCCAAAACCGATCCTTGTGGGACACCGCTATTCACAGCACTCCAATCTGAATGCACTCCCTCCACCACAACCCTCTGTTTTACTCAGACAAGCCAATTTTGAATCCACACGGCCAAGCTTTCCTGGATCCCATGTCCTCTGACCTGAAGAAGCCTACCATGTGGAACTTTGTCAAATGCCTTACTAAAATCCATGTAGACAACATCTACTACACTACCCTCATCAATCTTCCTGGTCACCTCCTCAAAGACCACTATCAGGCTTATAAGACATGATCTGCCCTTCACAAAGCCATGCTGCCTGTCCCTGATCAGTCCATGATTCTCTAAATGCCCGTAGATCCTATCTCTAAGAATCCTTTCCAACAGCTTGCTCACCACAGACATAAGGATCACTGGTCTATAATTCCCTGGATTATCCCTACTACCTTTTTTGAATAAGGGGACAACATTTGTCACCCTCCAATCCTCCAGGCCCATTCCCATAGGCAATGAGGACTCAAAGATCTGAGCCAACAGTTCAGCAATCTCCTCCCTTGCCTCACGGAGCAGCCTGGGGAATATTCTGTCAGGCCCCGGGGATGTATCTGTCCTAATATTTTCTAACAGCTCCAACACATCCTCTCTCTTGATATGAACATGCTCTAGGAGGCCCCGCTCCTTGGTGAATACTGAAGAGAAGTATTTATTGAGGACCTGACACACTTCCACAGCTTCCAGGCACATCTTCCCACCTTTGTCCCTAATCGGTCCTACCTTTACTCCCGTCATCCTTTTGCTTTTATGATAAGTGAAAAATGCCTCGGGGTTTTCCTTAACCCTACTCACCAAGGCCTTTTCATGTCCCCTTCTTGCTCTCCTCAGCCCCTTTTTCCTTCCTTGCTACCCTATATTCCTCATGAACCCTATCTGATCCTTGCTGCCTAAACCTTATGTCTGCTGCCTCCTTCCTCCTAACTAGATGTTCCACCTCTCTTGTCACCCATGGTTCCTTCACACTGCCATTCTTTCTCTGTCTCACTGGGACAAATTTATCCCTAACATCCTGCAAGAGATCCCTGAACAACGACGACATCTCCATAGTACATTTCCCTTCAAAAATGTCATTCCAATTTACACTCGCAAGTTCTAACCTTATAGCCTCATAATTTGCCCTTCCCCAATTAAATATCTTCCTGTCCTCTTTGCTTCTGTCTTTGTCCATGACAATACTTAAGGTTAGGGAATGGTGGTCACTGTCCCCCAAATGTTCACCCACTGATAGGTCTGTCACCTGAGCCGGTTCATTACCTAATACTAGATCTAATATGACATTCCCTCTAGTCGGCCTGTCAACATACTGTGACAGGAATCTGTCCTGGACACACTTAATAAATTCTGCCCCATCTAAACCTTTGGTACTAAGCAGGTGACAATCAATATTTGGGAAGTAGAAGTCTCCCATGTTAACAACCCTGTTATTTTTGCACCTTTCCAAAGTCTGCCTTCCAATCCGCTCCTCAGTATCCCTGCTGCTACCAGGGGGCCTATAGAATACTCCCAGTAGAGTAACTGCTCCTTTCTTGTTCCTAACTTCGACCCAGACTGACCCTAGAGAGGATCCTGCTACCTTATCCACCCTTTCTGCAGCTGTAATAGTATCCCTGACCAGTAACGCCACCCCTCCTTCTTTTCTCCCCACCTCCCTATCCCTTTGAAAACATTGAAATCTGGGAATATTCAATATCCATTCCTGCCCTGGTGACAGCCAAATCTCTGCAAGAGCCACAATATCATAGTTCCATGTATTTATCCAAGCTCTCAGTTTATCACCCTTATTCCTGATACTTCTTGTATTTAAGTAAATGAACTTCAGTCCATCCACCTTACTACTTTTGTACCCTATACTCTGCTTTTCCTTCTTCTCTATATGTTAGATCTGACTTTACTCCATGCACTTCTTCCACTGGCCTATCCCTCTGGTTCCCATCCCCCTTGCAAACTATTTTAAACCCTCCCGAACCACACTAGCAAACCTGCCTGCAAGGATATTGGTTCCCCTTGAGTTAGGGTGTAACCCATCCAATCTGTACAGGTCCCACCTTCCCCACAAGAGATCCCAATGATCCAAAAATCTAAAACCTTTCCCCCCGCACCAACTTCTCAGCCACGCATTCATTTGCCATCTCCTCCTGTTCTTACCTTTGCTATCACGTGGCCCTGGAAGCAATCCTGAGACTGCTACCCTTGAGGTCCTGTTCTCCAGCCTTTTGCCTAGCACCCTAAACTGACTTTTCAGGACTTCATCCCCCTTCCTACCTGTCATTGGTACCAACATGTACCATGACTTCTGCTGCATTCCCTCCCACTCAAGAACGTTGTGGACCTGATCAGAGATATCCTGGACCCTGGCACCTGGGAGGCAACATTGGCATTTTTTGGTTTTGGTTTATTGTTGCCAGGAACTTGAAACTCTCAACCCTCTCGACCTCAGCACCATTGATGTAGACAGGTCTGGGATTCTCACTCATATCCACAGAACCTCCTGTCTGTTCCCCTGACTGTCAAATCCCCTATCACTATTGCCCTCCTCTTCTCCTCCCTTCCTTTCTGAGCAGCAGGACCAGTCCCATTGCCAGAGACCTGGCTACTGCCACTTGATCCCCGTAGGCCATCTCCATCAACAGCATCCAAAGCGGAATACCTGTTTTTGAGGGGAACAGCCTCCAGGGTCCTCTGTACTGTCTGCCTGTTCCCTTTCTCTCTCTCTCCCCTGATTGTCACCCATCTATCTGCCTCCTGGACCCTAGAAGTACCTGCTCTAAGGGGTGGTGGGTGTGGGGGTGTAACTGCCTCCCGATACACAGCATCTACATAACTGTCTCCCTCCCTGATGCTTCTCAGTATTTGAAGCTGCGACTCCAGCTCATCAACTCTGAGCCGAAGTTCCTCCAGCCTCAAGCACTTACTGCAGATGTGGTCACCGTGCACCACAGCAGGGTCCACTAGCTCCCACATTATGCAGCTGCAGCACATCGCCAAGCCTTCCATCTAAACTGTTTTTTCTTACCTAGCTGTAGTTTACTTAAAAGTTTCAACAATAACAGTAAGCCTTACCTTTACTTACCAGTTCCTCACTAGTGTTGTTGCAGATGGCCTCTGCCTCTTGATGCCAAATCCTGTTGTGCCAAAGCTACTCACTCTTACAATGGCCACTCCAAAATGACAGCTCCGCTTGACACGACCTCCTTTTTATTGGCCCTTCTAAATTCTGCAAGAACAAAAAAGCCCGCGAAAACACATGAAACACACGAGCTTTTTAAATACTTTGTCTGTACCTGTGAGGAACCCACAGCTCCGATGTCTCCCGGGCCAATTCTGTAGGAAAAAGCCCACGCAAACACTCAAGTTTTTTAAGTCCTTTGTCCATAGCTGTGAGGGACCCACTGCTCCAATGACTTCTGGCCGATTTTTGGAAGAATTCTTACTGAATTATAAATTCTGTTGAGGTGCAGTGAAAAATAGAGGTTAAAAATAAACTTTAAAAAATTGCACTTGATCTCTCAAATTGGAATATCATATCACCAATGAATAAGCAGTGTCTATGGAGGGAAATGGACAATTGATGTTTTGGGCTGAGACCCTTCATCAGCGCTGAAAAGAAAAAGGGGAGGTAGCCAGTATAAAAAGGTAGGTGGAAAGGGTGGAGCAAGAGGTGGCAGGTGATAGGTGGATCCAGATGATGGGGGTGATAGGCAGATGAGGGATGGAGGAGAGTGGGAATGATGTAAGAAGTTGCGAGGTGATAAGTGGAAGTGACAAAGGCCTGAAGAAGATGAAATCCTCCTTTTTCAGAAAACGGGATTTGCCCAACTGCTATTGATGGAGCTCTCACCTTTTTCCTGTATGTCTGCCCTCACCCCATCTCTCCAGACATAACAAGGTTAGAATACCCCTTGTCCTCACCTACCACCCCATCTGTTGTCACTGTTGAGGACGTAAGATCAATCTTCCGGAGAGTGAACACGAGGAAAGCATCTGGCCCAGATGGTGTCCCTGGTCGTGTGCACAGATCTTGTGCTGATCAACTGGCAGAAGTATTTGCGGACATATTTAACCTCTCTCTGCTTCAATCTCAGGTTCCCACCTGTTTTAAGAAGACCACTCTCATGCCAGTACCAAAGAAAAGCAAGGTAACATGCCTCAATGACTACCGAACGGTGGCTATAACATCCACCATTATGAAGTGCTTTGAGAGGCTGGTCATAGCACGCATCAACTCCAGTCTCCCAGACAATCTTGACCCACTGCAATTCACCTATCGCCCAAACAGGTCTACAGCGGACACCATCTCCCCGGCCCTAAACTCTGCTCTGGAGCATCTGGACAGTAAAGACACCTACATTAGACTACTGTTTATTGACAACAGCTCTGCATTCAGTACAATAATCCCAAGCAAACTTGTCACCAAACTCTGAGACCTTGGACTCAACACCTCCCTCTGTAACTGGATCCTTGACTTTCTAACCAACAGACCGCAATCAGTGAGGATAGGTAGCAATACCTCCGGCACGATTATTCTCAACACTGGCGCCCTACAAGGCTGCGTCCTCAGCCCCCTATTCTACTCCCTATACACTTGTGACTGTGTGGCCAGATTCTGCTCTAACTCCATCTCCAAGTTTGAAGATGATACCACTGTTGTAGGCCGTATCTCAAACAGCGATGCGTTGGAGTACAGGAAGGAGATAGAGAGCTTAGTGATATGGTGTCATGACAACAACCTTCCCTTCAATGTCAACAAAATAAAAGAACTGGTCTATGACTTCAGGAAAAGGGGCAGTGTAGATGCACCTGTCTACGTCAATGGTCCTGAGGTTGAGAAGGTTGAGAGCTTCAAGTTCCTGGGAATGAATATCACCAACAGCCTGTCCTGGTCAAATCATGTAGATGCCATGGCCAAGAAAGTTCACCAGTGCCTCTACTTCCTCAGCAGGCTAAAGAAATCTGGTTTGTCCCCTTTGACTCTCACCAACTTTTATCGATGCACCATAGAGAGCATCCTGTCTGGATGCATCACGGCTTGGTATGACAACTGCTCTTCCCAGGACCGCAAGAAACTGCAGAGTTGTGGACACAGCCTAGCACATCATGGACACCAGCCTCCCCTCCTTGGACTCTGTCTTTACCTCTCGCTGCCTTGGCGAAGCAGCCAGGATAATCAAAGACCCCACCCACCCAGGTCATTCCCTCTTCTCTCCTCTTCTATCAGGTAGAAGATACAGGAGCCTGAGGGCACGTACCACCAGGCTTAAGGACAGCTTCTACCCCACTGTGATAAGACTATTGAACGGTTCCCTTATACAATGAGATGGACTATGACCTCACGATCTACCTTGTTGTGACCGTGCACCTTATTGCACTGCACTTTCTCTGTAGCTGTGACACTGTACTCTGTATTGTTACTGTTTTTACCTGTACTACATCAATGCACTCTGTACTAACCCAATGTAACTGCACTGTGCAATGAATTGACCTGTACGATCAGTATGCAAGACAAATTTTTCACTGTACCTCGGTATAAGTCACAATAATAAACCACAACCAAAACCAGCCTACGCATCCAACACATCATTCTCAGCAACTTCCGCATCTCCAGTGGGATCCCACCACTAGGAACATCTTCCCCTCTCCTCCCCTATTTGCCTTCCACACAGATTGCTCTCTGTGTGACTCCCTTGTCCACTCATCCCTCCCCACTAATCCCCCTCCAGGCACCTATCCCTGCAATCGCGCCATGTGTTACACCTGCCCCAACACCTCCTCCCTCACCACGATTTCAGTGGACAGAAAGTTGTCAAAGTGGTGGAGACCATGTGAGGTGTCATGGATGTTGATGGGAAGGGACTGGACCAGCAGAAAAAGAGTCAAGATACAAGGATATGGATTCGGTAGGACAGGAGCAGGCAGAAACTATGGGCCTACTGGGGCAGTTTGGTTTGTGAATCTTGGGTAGGAGGTAGAAACGGGCAGTGCAGGGTAGGGGAACTATGAGGTTGGAGGCTGTAGAGGGGAGATCTCTGGAGGTGATGAGATTGGTGATGGTGTGGGGGACGGTGGCCCGATAATTCTTAGTGGGGTCCTGGTTCAGTAAGAGGAGGTGTCCAAGAGGTGCCATCTGGCCTCGGCAAGGTAGAAGTCAGTCCGCCAGATTACAACAGCGCCACCCTTGTCTGTGGGTTTGATGGTGAGGTTGAGATTAATGTGGAGAGAATGGAGAGCAGTGCATTCAGAGGGGGCGAGGTTGCAGTAATTGGGGGGAGTAGTGAGGTCGAGAAAGTTAATGTCCCATTGGCAGTTTGAGATGAAAAGATCCAGAGCAGGCAGAAGGCCAGAGGAGGAGGAAGACTTGAGGCAGGAGAAGGTGTCATCAGTGGGGGATGGGGAATCCTTGCTGAAGAAGTAGGCACTGAGCAGAGGTGACAGAAGAAGAGTTTGGTGCATTGGTGAGCGCAGAATTCATTGCGGTGTGGGTGCAGGGGGATGAAGGTAAGACCCCTACTGAGGACACAGCGTTCCACCTCAAAGAGGGAAAGGTTGGAGGGAATGGTGAAGACATTGCAGGTGTTGAAGCTGGGGTCAGTGGAGGGAAGAGGGTTGGAGGGGTCAGGGGAAGTGAGATGGTTAAAAAAAAAGAGGACTGAGGGGAGAACGAAGGGGAGGGGGAGGCATGAAAAACCTGGGGTGCGTGGGGAGTGCAGGTGGAAGAAGTGGAGCAGTAGGACCCAGAAGTGACTTGAGAAGTCTTAGCCTGAAGGTGACCGGGGGCGGAGTGGGATCTGGAGGCAGAATTTTTCCTGATCTCACCTGCCCCCATCACCCTACCTCTTTCCCCTCCCCCACTCTCTCCATCTGCACGTCACCCACACGTTCCTCGCTCTGGTTCCCCTCCTCATCTCCTTCCCTTTATTCCATGGTCTACTGTCCCCTCCTATCAGATTCCATCTTCAGCCCTTTGTCACTTCCATCTATCACCTCCCAACTTCTTAAATCATTCCCACTCTCCACCTCCCACTCCTGCCGACCACCTCCTTCACCTGGATCCACCTATCACCCTCCAGCTCATGCTCCACCCTCCAGCTCATGCTTCACCAACCCCCCCCCCCCCCCAACCATTTGATACTGGCTTTCTCCCTTCTATCTTTCAGTCTAGATGAAGGGTCTCGACCTGAAACATCAACTGTCCGTTTCCCTCCAGGAGTGCTACCTGACCTGCTGAGTTTCTCCAGCTCTTTTGTGTGTTGCTCCTGTTATACATTATTGGTGGGCAGGATTTTATAGATTTGTTCCACTTTCATAAGGTTACCCTTTGGCAAGTTCATATGTAACATTGTTCTGTTCCACTCTTTCAATACTAAAGTGCATTTTAAACAAAATCAATAAGCTATTGCAGTGAAATAACCAACAATTAAACAATGTGGTATCATGATATGATAGAATAAGATCCAATAATAAAAACTTGATAATATTAACCACAAAGAGTTGATTTCCCATAGCACTGCTCCTGAAGGATATGTTGTTTCATTATCAAAGGATCATAATATCATGTTGCACACAGTGTTTTATAAAATAATTACTTTTTCCTAGCACTAATCATTGATTTAAAAAATCATTATTGCTTTACTTGTAATTGGATGAGAAAAGGAGAATATTGTTTAAATAGAGGAAGACTATAGATTGTTGCTCTGCAAAATAACTAAAGCAGAATATGCTGCATATGTTGGTCAGACAGCATCTATGGTGAGAGAAGCAGAGTTGATATTTCATGCCAACAAAACTGGAAAGATTTAGAAATGAGTAATTTTAACCTGAAGGTTACATCAGATTGGGGATGGGGGCAGTTGATGGGACACAGAGAGAACCAAAGGTAAGATCTGTTACAGGGTGAAGACCGTGAGACTATGAGAGAAGTAGAAAGGTATTGCTAAAAGAGGCGGGTGAATGCTGACAAATAACAAAAAATATGTCTGGGGGAGGAGTAAATAGCAGCATGTAAATTAAATCTGAAATACCAGAGGACGAGAAAAATAAATACTGGAAATATGAGATATAAGACTACAATGGATGATTATCTGAAATTGTTGAATTTAATGTTGAGTCCTGAAAGTTGCAATGTGCCATGATGAAACATAAAGTGTTGTTGCTCAACATTGAGTTTCATTGGAATAGTGTAGAATGCCAAAGACAGACATGTCACACTGGGATTGGACATAAAATTAAAGTGAGAGGCAGCCAGACACTCAAGGTCACACTTATAAACAGATTCTAGCTGTAAAATGGAGCTGTTTTATGAAATACAGGAAGTGTGCCAGCTTAACAAGTCATAGACCTGAAATGTTAATTCTGTTTTTCTCCTGCACAGATGCTGACTGACCTGTTAAATATTTCTTGCATATCCTGCTATTATTTCAGATTACTGGTATAGGCAGTATTTTGTTTTTGTGCTATGATATGACCTATAAGTTTTGTAACCAGAAAAAAAATGAAGCTAAGTCCAGAAATAACAACATGTGTCCATTAATCTTAGGAAGCATCTCCACCACTAAAGAACTAAAATGTATTAACAAATTTGAAAAATAATCAAACCAGTGCTAAATCGTTTCAATATTTACAGATTTGAACATATGCTGATTCCAAGATGGAAGATTAAGGTGATGGATTGCTAAATCATTGTGTTCTAGGCTCATTGATTTGAGTCAAATTCTTGTCGTTATTGTGTTTGAAGTTTAATATTACCTTTTGTGTATTTTCCCCAAATCTATGGGTATGGTAATATTAGTAGTTTAATAATTTGGAGGAGAGTGTCTCAAAATGTGCTATGGCTGTTTAAAAACTTAAACAATGCAATCACTGAGGTATGCTCCCCATTACCAGCAACTAAAGATGAAATGACTTCATGTGTGGCAGTGTTAGCTTTCTCAATCCCAGTTGCAAACATCAAGGTGGGAAAGGAAGAAAATTAGTTCAATGTAATATTGATGGAACTTTACAAGTAGAAAATGCTACAGAATGTCTCTCATTCAGTCTCCACCCAATCACAGACATTCCCTTTACTCTCTCCACTCTTCCCCCTCTCTGCCCTCTCTACAAATTAAACCATGTGATTTTTATTTTTTGCTAGTTGCTTCTCATCTGTATTACTGCGGAGAAGAATATGGAAGCTAGTGAGTTCAGGGAAGAGAACAGTGATATCCTGAAGCATATCGGCATTACAATGGAGAAGGTGTTGGCAGTCTTAAAGTGCATAAAGGTAGATAAATCGCTGGGACCTGACTTTGTGGGAAGAAATTGCTGAGGCTCTGGCAGAGAATGTTGTGAGGTGTCGGAAGACTGGAGGATGGTCATATGTTGTGCCTTTATTTAAGAAGGGCTGGAAGGACAAGCCAGGGAACTATAGGCTGGTGAGCATTATATCAGTGGTGGGAAAGTTACTGGAAGGGATTCTGAGGGACAGGATTTATTTGCATTTGGGAAAGCAAGGGCTGATTAGGGGTGATCAACATGGCTTTGTTCGTGGGAAATCAAGTCTCACCAATTTGATTAAGTTTTTTGAGGAGATGATCAAGAGGAGTGACGAGAGCAGGGCTATGGATATTGTCTATATGGGCTTTAGCAAGGCCTTTGACAACTTCTTAATTGGTAGGCTGGTCCAGAAGTTTAGAACACATGGGAGACAGCTAATTCAGTACAAAATTGGCTTGGTGGTAGGAGGCAGAGGTTGGCAGTGGAGGGTTACTTTGCAGGGTGGAGAACTGTAACCTGTGGTGCACTGCAGAGATCAGTGTTGGATCCTTTCTTGTTCATAATATATATTAATCATTTAGAAGAGAATGTAGGTGTCATGATTTGTAAGTTGTAAAATTAGTGGCATGGTGGACAGTGAAAAAGGTTGTCTAACAAACAACAGGAAAGTGGGCAAAGGAATGGCAAATGGAATTTAACTCAGTTAAGTGTGAAGTGATTCATCTTGGGAAGTTAAACCAGGCCAGGATATACACAATGAATGGCAGGGCCCTGGGGAGTGTTGTAGCACATAGAGACCCAGGAGTCCATGTACATAGTTCCCTGAAAGTGATGACACAGAGCAGTGAAGAAGGCATATGCTATGCTTGCTTTCATTGTTTGAGGCAGTAGGTAGAGGAATTGGGATGCCATGTTACAGTCAGACAAATCATTGATCAGGCCGCACTTGGATTATTGTGTGCAGTTCTGGTCGCTGGGCTGTAGGAAAAATGTGAGTAAGCTAGAGAGAGTGCAGAAAATGATAGGAATGTTGTCTGGATGGAGGGCTTGAGTTTTAAGGAGAGATTGGATTGGCTGGGACTGTTTTCCCAGTGAAGGAGGCTGAGGTGATTATAAAATTATGAGGGACAAAGGTAGGGTAGATGGTCACAGTTTTCTTTAACCAGGGTAGGGAAGGCTAAAACTAGAGGGCATAGGTTTAAGGTGAGAGGTAAAATACATAAAGGGATCTCAGAGGCATGATTTCACACAGAGGGTGGTGGGTATATGGAATGAGCTTCCAGAGAAGGTGGTAGAGACAGGTACAATTACAATGTTTAAAAGGTATTTGGACAGGTACTTTGATAGGAAAGGTTTAGACGGATATGGGCCAAACACCGGCAAATGGGATTAACAGAGATAGGCATTTTGGTCAGCATGGATGAGTTGGGTATTGGTATTGGTTTATTATTGTCACTTGTACTGAGGTACAGTGAAAAGCTTGTCTTACAAACCGATCGTACAGGTCAATTCATTACACAGTGCAGTTACACTGAGTTAGTACAGACTGCATTGATGTAGTACAGGTAAAAACAATAACAGTACAGAGTAAAGTGTCACAGCTACAGAGAAAGTGCAGTGCAATAAGGTGCAAGGTCACAACAGGGTGTATAGTGAGGTCATAGTCCATCTGATTGTATAAAGGAACCATTCAATAGTCTTATCACAGTGGGGTAGAAGCTATCCTTAAGTCTGGTGGTACGTGCCCTCAGACTCCTGTATCTCCTACCCAATGGAAGAGGAGAGCAGAGAGAATGTCTAGGTGGAATGGGTGGAATGTCTGTTTCAGTGGTGTGTATTGCTATGAATCTCTGTGAATCTATATGTCATTGACATGAAATGTTAACTCTGTTTCTCCCTTCACAAGTACTGCTTGAACTGTTGAATATTTACTGCAACTTTTATTCCAACTTATCTCTTTTCAAGCTTCATAAGCATGCCATTTGGAATTGTGTCAATGCATAGATATTCTGGCAGAAACTGTTTAAATCTCTTGAGAGCTTAGGTGGATTGTCAATAATATTCTCGAGCTGAAACTATCGAAGGTGCGTATAACAAAAGCTCAGAACACTACTGAGATGTTGGAAAAATAACTAAAGAATCAATAAGAACAAAATGCAAATCACAGCTGTAAAAATGTCACATTTACAAGACAAAATTATAGTTAATAGATGTAAACCAATTCTTAAAAATGTAACAGCTGTTCAATATAGCAAGTCTCCAAAGACATATTTCAGAGAACATTAAAGAACAAAACTCTCAAAATAGCTTCATTATCTCATGATGAAAGGTATACCTTCCAAACATAGTGCAAACAATAAAATGAAAAAAAAAGGCTAGATTATAAATGTTCCAGGACCAGCGTTAAAGTAATTCGATATTGGTATTGGTTTATTATTGTCACTTGAACTGAGGTACAATGAAAAATTTGTCTTGCATACCATTCGTACAGATCAATTCATTTCACAGTGCATTGAGGTAGTACAGGGTAAAAACAATAACAGAATATAGAGTAAAGGGTCATAGCTACAGAGGAAGTGCAGTGCAGTTAGACAATAAGGAGCAAGGTCATAACAAGGTGGATTGTGAGGTCAAGAGTCCATCTCAATGTATAAGGGAACCATTCAATAGTCTTATAACAGTGGGATAGAAGCTGTCCTCGAGCCTGGTGGTATGTGTCCTCAAGATCCTGTATCTTCAGCAGAGAAATGTGTTAATGTACCAGCAGCCAAATTAAGTACTGTGACCCTATAAGGTGGCATACATTTGGTATGCAATTAGTGCTGCCACACAGCTCTGGTGACCTGGGTTCAATCCAGACCTTGGATTCTGTTTATGTGGTGTTTGCACATTCTCCTTGTGACTGCAGGGGTTTCCCTTGGATGCTCTAATTTCCTCCCACAACACAAACACAAGGTGATTGATAGGAGAATTGTGGGAATGTGGGTAGTATGTGAGAAAGAATAGTTTATAGGGAAATAAAGGGGTGGGGGGAATGGGACTGATGGGATTCCTCTGACAGCTAGCATAGACTCAATGGTTTGAATAGTCTTCTATGTCATAAGGAAGTATGAGAAATAATACCTCTCATGCATAGACCAAAGGATGCCATACAGATATTTATAAACATATATATGATAGTATTTATTTATCTCCCTTGTTGAACTTGAAGAACAACTAGTGAATTCAGTTCTTGCATTGTATGAGTCCTTTTGGTGAAGGGATTCTTATAATGTTATTCAATAGCTTTTTTATCACATGAATCTCTTCTTTCATCCTTTGGCCTGTTGATAGGAATATTTGAGATGGAAGAAGAATCTGCAATTTATACTTGAGATTTTGGGTCCCCAATTTATGCAGAATGTTCTGATATATAGATTCTTCTTTCCTACTTAAACACAGAATGGTAACAGCATGGACAAAGGACATTCTGCTTGTTGAGCTCATACTGACAATATTTATATAGAACATAGAACATAGAATATAGAACAGCACCACAAAGGAATAGGCTCTTCAGGCCACAATGTCTGTGCCGACCATGACGCCAATTCAAACAGATCTCATCTGCCTGCACATGGTTTATATCCCTCTATTTCCTGCCTTTCTAAATGCCTCTTAAACATTGTTCTCATATCTGCTTCCACCACCTCCCCTGGCATCACATTATAGGCACCTGTCACTCTCTGTGTAAAAAACTTCCCTCGTAATTCTCCTTTAAACTTTCCCTCTCTGACCTTAAAGGTATGCTCTCTAGTTTTTGACATTTCCACCCTGTAATTGTAGCTGCCTCCACCACTTCCTCTGGCAGCTTGTTCCATATACTCACAGCCCTTTGTGTGAAAAACTTGCCCCTCTGGTCCTTTCTCACCTTAAACCTATGCCCTCCAGTTTTAGACTCCCTGCCCTGGCAAAGAGGCTGTGACCATTCACGTTATCTATGCCCCCTCATGATTTTATAAATCTTCTATCAGGTCACTCCTCAATCTCCTTCGCTCCATAAATATTGAGGAATCACAGGGCTACCCCCTTCCTTCTCCTCTGTGTAGCTATATAAAACTGTGCCACAACTATATTGGGTCTGTCCTTCCAGGGGGTCTCAACATGTCCATGGATCATTATGGAAGAGTCAAGGACATTGAACTAAGATTATAATTGTATGAGTGTGAAAGTGTCAAGTTGCTTCCTGACTAGTCTGCTTAACAGCTCTCCCATTTTAGGCCTACACCACCAGATGTACTTGAGAAGGATCTTGCGGAGACAAGTGGCTTTGGCGTACCTTTGCTGACCTCATTTTATGCCAGGTAAATTGTTTCACAGACAGACTGGCCTGGCAAAGAATAGCAGGTGGTGGATGTGGAAGGCATAATCAACAAGTTTGCAGATGGCATGGATATTAGCAGAGTGGTTGATCGTGTGGAAGGTAGACTTAGGCTTCAGAGAGATATCAATGCGTTAGTGAAATAGGCTGAAAAATGACAAATGAAGTTTAATCCAGACAAATATAACGTTATGCATTTTGGAACAATAATGAGGCTAGGACATACACCATGAATGGTAGTGTCTTAGGGAGTGTTGAGGAACAGAGGGAGTAAAAGTCAACAGATCCTTGAAGGTGGCAACACAAGTAGATAACATGGTTAGGAAGGCATATGGGATACTGGCCTTCATTAGTTGGGGCAGTGAATGCAAGAGCAGGGAGGACATACTCCAACTTTATAAAACCTTGGTCAGACCTCAGCTGGAGTACTGCATGCAGTTCTGGTCACCATGCATTCAAAATGATGTGATAGCACCGGAGAGTGTGCAGAGGTGATTCACCAGGATGTTACCTGGGATGAAGGAGTTTGGTTATAAGGATCATCTGGAGAAGCAAAGGTCTATTCTCCCTGCAGTGGAGGAGATTAAGAGAAGACATGACTGAGGTATATAAAATTATGACGGTTACAGATAAGGTAGACTGAAGGAAACTTTTCTCCCTATCAGAGGTAAATATAAGTCAAAGACACAGATTTAGGATAAGGGGTAAGAGATTTAGGGAGGATCTGAGGGGGACCTTCTTCACCCAAAGAGAGTAAGTACCTGGAATTCACTACCTGAAAGAGTGGTTGAAATTAGGTCATTGACAACATTTAACAAGTGTTTAAATGAGCACTTGGATCGCTTGGGCACAGAAGGCTATGGATAAGTGCTGAGGGATGGGATAAATAACAATGGGTGGCCACTGGTCAACGTGGAGGAGATGGGCCTGATAGCCTGTTTCCATGACTCTATGATGGTGAGTTTACCCTAATGGGCAATAGTAAACCAGATGAAGAATTCTAACAAAGTTCATTGACCTGAAATATTAACTTTGTTTCTCTCTCTCCAGAGATGCTGCCTGACCTGCTGAATATTCATACGATTTTCTCTTTTTATTTCAGTAAACCAGATGGTTTTGCAACAACTCACTGGCTTTAATGTTCCCCATGAGGCCAGTTGTATTTTGGAGCCAAATTTATAGTCTGAGCCTTGATTATTAATAATGAAGGCATAATGAACCCTTTTTAAAATAAATCCATGCTGGGCATCTGTTAAATCCAAAAGCTTTACCATTAGAGGTGTCATACTGATTGGCAGATAATTCCCTGGTACTGTTGCATATCTCAGACGGGCTAAAATATTGCATTTAGATCTTCGGTTCCTTTTTCTCTAACTTCCTCAGTGCTCGAGATTCATGTCATCTGAGCCCAGTTCCTTATCCACTTCAAGATATGCATTCTTTTTCTATTTACACTTCTGTTCGAGTACTCACATTGGAAATCAGACACACAAAACAGAATTTCATTTGGAGGCGGGAGGAGATGATGGGATCCTGCAATTGAAAGCACACTTCCACTGGGAGCAGCAGTGTTTGGTCCTCTGTGAACACCCATGGGAATATTCTGGAATTATTAACATGTATGTTACACTACTAACATGCATTTTGCACCAAGATGGTGTTCTAAGCTCCTTCAGAAGTGCTGAAAGGTTATACAGAAACTCTGTACTCTTCTGATTTCTCCATTCAGCACCTGGAAATAACTGCAACCCAGTACAAAAAGAGGGAATTCACCCCATTGTGCTCATTTTCGATCACACTGTTTGACTTGGCAGTCTGGTTTCTGCTCTCAGATCCTAAACTTCATTTCTTCCAAGGAAACACTGAACCATTTGCCCTGTGGGATTCTGATGATTTCCATTCAGCACTTGATATCACTCATCCGAAAGGCTTTGGATGCTGGGTCAGTGGTAGCTTTCGGGTTTTGGATTGACACTTTTATTTTTGGAAAAGTTATCACACAGGCAAATGGATTTGAGGTGCACATCAGCCATGTAAAATTGAATGTTGGAATGAGCTTGGGGCTGAAGAGGCTTTAAGGCAGACTCTTATTTCAAAATTCTCACTCCCTCTTACGTATTTAGGACATGGATAGCAGTGTGGAGGTACAACAAGTATGTAAGCTTATCCAATCACATGTAAAGATGCTCTTACACACTGTACTACACTTTTCAAAAAAGGAAGGGCAAGAAAATGAGCACAGCTTAAAAGGGGACATCAAGAGAGTTCTATACGAGCCTCACCACCATCAAAGTCCCATCTGTCCACCCCAACTCCCTTATTTGAACATTGAATTCTCCAATTTCATACCTGGAACATCGTCCTGAACACCAACACCATCACCCCCCCAGCCCCCATCACCCTGTTTCTTTCCCCTCCTCTCCCCTCCTCCACCTACTCAATCTGTCCATCACCCACACACTCCTCCCACAGGATCCCCTCCCCTACTGTTCCCATCCGCCCACCCCACCTCCTTTATTTGATTCCATGCTCCACCTTCCCTTCCAATCAGACTCCACCTTCTGCAGCCCTTTGTTCCCTCCACCTATCGCCTTCTAGCCTCTGTTGCTATTTTCATTCCTTTCCCCTCCATCTGCCTATCACCCCCCTCACCTGGATCAGCCTATCACCTGTCAACTCTTGCTCCACCCCTTCCCTCCACCTTTATATACTGGTTATCTCCAGAACGATCCAGAAGAACGATCACAACCCAAAATGTCAACTGTCCATTTCCCTCCATAGATGCTACCTGATCCATTGAGTTCCTCCAGCATCTTTTTTGTTGCTCCAGATTCCAGCATTTGCAGTTTCTTGTGTCACCAATAAAGTTCTATTGAGCACAAGGCCCAGGGCTCTTGTACACAATATACAGGCCTTTCACACTCTTATACATACAAGGGTAATTCCACTGCCATTGCAGATCTGGTGGTGCAGGTAAGCCAGGAACATGACATGGGGTGTGTTGAGGGGATTAGGGAGATACAAGGACTAGCAGGAGCACAGGACAGCCTGGGGAAGGTGAGGGAAGATCAGCTCAGAGTCAGTGGAGGGTGAGCTCATCCAGATAGGAGGGAATTGGGCGCAACTGTGCCATTATTGGTTGAAGAGGCGATCTGAAACAGAGATGAGGAGGTAATCCAGGCTGCTGGTGTGGTATGGGCAGAGGGAAAGAGGCATTCAAGATCTAAGGTGGGGATTAGACAGAGAGGCAAAACAGAGAGCAAGATCAGTGGTGGTTAGAAAGACAAAGAGGTGAGCAAGGTGGAAGGCCAAGTTTGGATAGAGAGGATAAAGACTGGAAATGGGCATAAGACAGAACAACAAGGAGTGTGTAAGGTCAAAGGTGGAGACTGGATCAAGAGGTGAAGAGGGAATCCGATGCCTTGAGGACAACCGCAACAAAGGGATTCAAAGCAGATCGTTGTTGTTGGGTGTGATAGTGGTAGAGGAGCAAGTACTTAGTAGATCACTAAAAACACCCATCTGGAAGATGATGGACATCTTGGATCTCTACACTACCTAAAACTGAAGCAGGCCTCAGCCCTCCAGCTGATGTCCATTTTGGTGTGTGAAGCCTGCAAGATCCACTGGCCTTGTTTACACAGAAGTATTTTGTGTAATTGATATCAAAACATGCATTACCCCCTGTGTGATAGCACAGCACATGACTGACTGCCCCTGTGTATTTGTCTAATAAGTGAGCAACCCAGAACATATCTCCAAAAATGAAGCTCACGACCCGTGTACTAAGTGATGAAGATTTGGATAAAATTTAAGCGTCTAGCGCACAAAATTTGCTTTATACCAGTATGTCTCATAACTGTACAAAAATGTGTCTCCTTGAAGAACAAGGGCTTTGAGTGTTATCACTGCGACCAAAAATTGCCATAGTTTCAACATGGTTATTTTTCTATTGTGGTTTCTATCAATTGCAGCACAAGAATCCTCTCTAATAATGTTGCCATGGAAACTAGTAAACACTAGAGCTTGCTTATTCTGCTTATTGAAAACCTGAGGAGTATATCAATGTCTGTAAAAAGACAGCTAAAAGTGATAATAAAGCAATAATATCTATAAAAAATACAGAGCCAATTGGATTGATGACAATCATCATTAAGTGATTAGCCAACTTGTTCCTACATTCACACTATAGATCATTCTGTTACAAAGGAATGGAACACAAGGCGATAGTTTCGGTACATTAGTGATTGAACTTGTGAGATCTGACATATCAGCAATTATCGGACTGACATTGGAAAGATCAAGTTGTGAACCACAAAAAAGCAAGCTCTTCAGTCAAGGAAGTGACTTATCCACACGTGGTGAACGTTTTAATTGCAATGGTAAAATAGCTTACAAGTCTTTTTGTACTTGCAGAGTAGACAGAGTGGTGGGCGGCCCTTGGCATTTCAAGAACTGCTTATTGTATTGTATATGTTCTCGCTGCAGGTCTTCTTCTGTTCTTTTGAAAACCACATGCATTCACCTCAGAGACAGAAAGGTTCAGGGATTTTATTGAAAGATATATAAATACCTGTCTATTCCATAGAAGTGCTTTTCCTACAGAATATGCTTTGGTTTAGCTTGTTCAAAAGGTCTAGATGATCTGATTGAAATCTTGGAGCCAAATCTTGTTGAAATTGACATGGTTTATATATATATGTACTTACATGCATGCACGCACGCGCGCACACACACACACACACACACACACACACACACACACACACACACGTATATATATATATATATATATATATATGTAAAAAAGATATTTTACCCTTGCAATTAAAACGTTCACCAAGTGTGGATAAATCACTTCCTTGACAGAAGAGCTTGCTTTTTTATATATATAAAAACATGTTAATATATTTTGAAATATATATATTAAAATATATATCTATATTGAAATATATAAGTAGTTGATGCTGAATCCCTTATGCAGTCTTGCAGATTTTTAAAGGACAAACATTACATTCTTCATGATTTATAGGACCTCAAGTGACCAAGAGTTAACAAGGCATGTGAGTATGAGGTGATTTTTCAAGACATATTAATCGACCATTTGAGGATTTTGTAATTTTTTGAACAGCGATAGTGATTCTCTTTGATTTACTGTTGACATCTTATGCACTACTTGAAGTAATTCTTCAAAATATATGATTGTCTTCCACGTCGGGAATTGACGGGAAAATTGGTCATAAAGATTGAATTACTTTTGCTTGTAATTCCATCAACAGGAGTAGCCATTCTCTGTATTTCATGCATTGAGCTGGGATCATTCAAAACAACAATTACATTAAAAAGGTGAAATGTAGGCTTAGGCTTGTATGGATCTTATATATTTTGTGGTCACATTCTAATACCATGATGTATTGAAATGACATTTTTTTAAATTCTAATAATTCTTTAAACAGAAATTATTCAAATTACTCAAATTAATGTCCTGAGATGTACATGAACAACAATTTATTCTTAATATATTATGATTAAAAATTCTAGTAATTATCTATCATAACAGTCATTGCCTCACATTTTAAGTAGAAATTATGAGTCTGTAGAGGCTGCTACCGCGATGTGAAAGCAAGACACTAGTCGATGGGTTGCAGAACAAGAACTGATTTATTTTCCTGCCTTCCGCGGGCCTTTTAAGAGAGACTGTTCCCGCCCACCGAAAACGGAAATGACGTATATGCTACGTCATCAAACTTTTCCCACGCGCGGGTTCTCCCTGTCGCTCGGGGAAGACAAAGGCCCAATGCCATCTTGGGCCTCACCGCTCCGAAGACGCACGACCCAACCACCGAGCTGGTTCACTTGCTCGGACGGTGAGTCGCTACAAGTCTAAGTTTGTTAACATTACCTCATGTGTCATAATGTCTATATACTCCTATGTCACATACGTCACATATGTAATATCGGAAGGTATCAATTTAAGAATTGTATCATGTGACACATTGCTCTCTGTGATTTTGCAACATTTTTTGTGTGTAATTTGCCAGAGAATCTGCCTGTTTCTATGGAAAAAGTGATAGAATACAGTTTGACATTGAAGTTTTTTCTTCATTGTTACTTTAAATTACCGACCATATTTCTAGCATTTTTAAAAGAGGGAGAGAAATGCTGAGATATGGCAATAGAGGGGCGAATTTGGAAATGATGTCTGAATCAGAATACCAAATACTGAATGTGATCCCTCTCAACTGAGATAACTTAAAGTCACAAAGTCACAAAGAGACACAGTACGGAAACAAACTCTTCAGCCCAACAAACTATGCTCACCATCAAGCACCCAGTTTTATACTAATCCTCCCCTAACCCATTTTATTCTCTGCACATTCCCATCATCTCTGCCCACCCCAATGATTTTACCACTCACCAGCCCACGAAGGGCAATTTAGAGAGGCCAATTAACCTGTCAATCCACACATCTTTGGAATATAGGAGGAAACAAGAGCAGCTGGAGGAAACCAATTGGGTCACAGGAGAATGTGCAAACTCCACACATGTGGAAAGAATTTTACCATACCATAATGCCCTCAAATAAGGCCCTGGGGAAAGCATTAAATGCATTACAAGAACATTGTAATCCTCACAGAAATGCAGTAATTGTCTGTTACTATTTATTTATGTGCAATGAGTGGCTGGGAGAATACCTTGATACTTTATAAATGAAGTTAAGACTACTACAGATAATTGTAATTCCATTGATATGAAGAATTGCCTCATCAGAGATTGAATCATTTGTGGAAACCAGCATAGCCTTTATAACTGCAACTATGTGAATCAGAGTTAAGTTTTCAAAAGTGCATATGGGTGTACAAACTACACAGTTATCCAAAGCCAGGCTCAAAATGTTAGATAGCCAAGAGCTGAGAGGCAGAACTGAGAAATTGTGGTCAAGTGAAATGTTGCAAATATTGTGCATGACAATGTAATTGACTGAAGAAGAAATGTCCTACGTCTGAGAAAATAGTGATTTAACTTGAAAAATCATTTTCTACAAACAACGCAAAATGAAGAACTCTATGGAGAGGACAAGATGAGCCATACATACTGTGCAGGTGCCTTAAAGGGACATTCACCAAATAGCAACCTGACTTGTAACAATGCTTAAGAAACATTTAGACAGGTACTTAAACAAGCAAGGCATAGAAGGATGTGGACCTAGTGCAGGCAAATGGGATTGGTGTAGATGGGCAAAAGTTTGACATGGACATGACGGACTGAAGGGCCCATTTCTGTCCTGTACAGCTCTATGATTAGATGACTCTGTAACTCTAAGATTTAAACAGCATTCATGGAGACAGCTGATAATGGCCAGTATGGCTTGGCCTTGAACAATCCATTCCTCAGCTATGAAGACACTGCAGTTGGGAAAGTATGACCTGTTCAGTCAACAGAGGAATTTGGCAGGTTGACTATTAAGACAGGCACAATACTGCAGTTTTTAACACTTGTACATGACTCGGTGTGTTTCTATTGTTGCTGGTACGTAACAAAATTGGGGGCTCGTCCGGGATCGATCCCAAGATTGACAAGAGTGGTCTGAAGTTGAACTCAAGACTGGTACAAGAGGTCTGGGTTTGAACAGATTGGGGCTTATTGGACGGCCTGATAAAAATTCTTTTTGATTGGTTTGTGTATCTGGAAACCAGCAACAATGGATGTTAATACATTTTTGAAAAAGCCAACTTCTGTGGGATTGCAGGGGATGAGGAAGAATGATTTGTTGAACATTGCTACACAGCTAAACCTTGAAACAGTGAAGCTGTCTATGAGAAAGGCTGATATTCAGAAAGAGATAACAGGTAACAGATAACATTATGTGAAGGAGAAGGTGTTTGGGGAGGATGTGTTAAAACAGTTTCCTGGGAATAAACCAGAGATTTCTGATGCTCAGTTGCAGCTAGAACAAATGCAGATGATGGTTGAGGCAGAACAAAGGAAGTTAGAGTTAGAGTTAAATGCCCAGATAGAACTGATGAGGATGGAGTTTGAAGACAAGGAGAGACAGCGGCAACATGAGTTAGCAATGAAACGAAGGAGTTCTGTTAGAGCTAGGACTAAAGAATTAGCCAAGGCTGATAGTCCTGTGCAGCCTGATGTTGTTCCCTGTGACAGCCCTAAACAAGATGCAAGTTATGATGTCTCTTGTAGATCAAAATATTTTTTTAAGATGGAGGTGTTACGAGTCAGATTGCTATTTGGTGAATGTCCCTTTAAGGCACCTGGACAGTAGAGTAGTAGTGTGTGTGTGTGGTGTCATAAGACAGCAAGATAACAACGTGCTGATGGTTTTCCTCAGCGAATTGAAGTGAATTGAAGTGTGTCGAAGGAAGAGAGAGAGAGACAGACTGACTGCTGGTCTCTGTATCGATGGATGAAGAACAATAGCTGTGTCTGTCACTACAATCCATGTATGGATTTTTGGAGCAATCAAGTGGAGTCCACTTTGTCATTAACCTGTATTGGAAAACAGGTATTTATGTGGGCGGCCACGTATCAAATGCTTTTGGAGTGGCAGATACTTCGGAACAAAGCAATAGAGATCATTGGAGATTGAGGTGTCGTATGGGCTCCATCATGGACCATGTGGATTTTGTAATTTCTCTCTACGTTCTTTCTATGTTTTGTCTTCAGTCAATGGTGGTTTTGCAAAAGCCTTTGCTCACGTTTCACCTGATGACTTGCTGAACTGAACTTTGAGAACTATTCCTAGACTTGGGAGTTTGGGAATTTACCACACACACACTTTGAGTTCAGTTTTGGGGATTATGTTTGATATCTAATGTCTTTACTTTTCTTATTATTACAAGTAGTTATTAATAAAATAGTTTTCAACACTTGTACACGACTTGGTGTGTTTCTATTGTTGCTGGTACGTAACAAGCATAGTGACTGTATCTGACTTCACCACCCCCTCTGGCAGTAAGGTTCATGTATTAGCCACTCTCTGTATAAGAACCTTTCCCCACATATCCCCTTTAAAATTCCTTCTTCTCATCTTAAAACTATGTTTATAGACACCTCTGCCATGGGAAACAGTTTATTACTATCTACCCTATCGATGTCTCTGATAATTTTATGTACCTCTATCACTCTTGTCCTCCTTTGGCCCAAAGAAAGTTCAGCCTATCCAATCTATCTCCATAACTAAAGTCTTCCAACTGAGACAACATCCTGGTAAATCTCCTCTGTACTCTCTCCAGTGCAACTGCATCCTTCCTATAGTGTGGAGAGCAGAACTGCACACAATACTCCAAGTGCGGTCCAACACCAATGTTTGGTGCAGTTGCAATATAATGTCTCAACTTCTATACTCTATACCCTGACCTGTGAAGGCAAACATGCCATTTGCATTCTTCACCACCCTATTTACCAATGTTGCCACTTTTAGGAAACAATGACTTGAACCCAGGGTCCCTCTGTTCATCAAAATTCCATAGCGCCCTACCATTTATTGTATATGTTCTATCCTAATCTGACTTCTCAACATGCATCACTATGCACTTCTTGGGTTTAAATTCCATTTTCTAATGCTCTGAACAACTTTCCATCTGATCAATATTATGCCTCTTATAATTTTATCTACCCCTGTCAGTTACCCCTCAGCCTTCTTCGCCACAGGGAAAACAAACCCAGCCGATCCAGTCTCCCCCCCAAGTAAAGTCCTCCAACCCAGGCAACATCTTCATACAATCTTCCTCAACATCACCAACTTTCATCTGCAAAAATCTATGCCTTCTCCTTGGCTATATCCTCCATTGCTTCCATAGCAACCTGGGTTAGATTTCATCTGGCCCTGGAAATTTATCAACCCCTATGTACTCCATGACATCTCCTTCTTCTTAATATTGACCTGCTCCAGATTATCTACATACCCCTTCCCTAATTCACTACCTTCCATAGCCTTGTCCTTGTGGACTTGGGTGTATCGGCCACAACTTCCAGATTTGCAGATGGCACAGAAGTTGAAGGTATTGTGAATTCGAGGAGGATAGTGATAGATATAAAATGTCTAGTTGAATGGGCGGATAGTGGAAGCTGAAATTTGAGGTGTTACATATTGGTAAGAAGAATGAGGAGGAGCAATATAAACTTAAGGGTATAATTCTTAACAAGGTTTACAAATTAACTGTTGGATCCTGTAAGCTTTTCTTGATAACTTTATCAACTGTCCTGCCACTTTCAATGAATAAAGCACATATATACAGATCTCTCTGTGCTTGTAAGACTTAAAACATTAATAGCAAGTATAACTAACCTCTACCAAGTGCTGGTAAATGGGATAAGTGTAGATGGGTAACTTGATAGTCAGCACAAACATTGTGAACTGAAAGTCCTCTTTTTGCGCTGTGTGACTCTGTGACTCTATGACTAGTTCTTTTGACATCACCTGCTTTTAATATTTCCATGCTAGCTTTCTCTTGACCCACAGATTGATAGGATAGAAAGTTAAGAAGAGGACACAAAGAGGTTACAAAGAGATACAAATATGTTGACTGGGCAAAAATCTGGCAAATGGAGTGTAATATGGGAAAATTTGAAACTGTCCAAACAAAATATAAGTATATTATTTAAATGATGAGAGATTGCAGCATTTTGAGATTTGGGTGCCTAAGCGAGTTATTTGCTAGTATGCAGAAACTGCAAATAATTAGGAAAGCTAGCACAATGTTAGCATTTATTTCCAAGGGAACAGAATGCAGAAGTAGGCAGATTATGGTTCAGTTATGATAGGTATTAGTAAGACCACGTCTGGAATAGTATGTACTCTAATGGTTCCTTTGTTAAAAAGAGGATGTTAATACTTTGGAAACATTTCAGAGAATGTTTATTAGATCACTACCTGGAATGAACAGGTTGTCTCCTGAGGAGGATTTGTGACAAGCCAAGCTTGTGAATGCTGGAGTTTGGTACAGTGAGATATGACTTAATTGAAACATATAACAAATCTTGATAGGGTGGATGTGCACAGGATATTTCCCCTTATGGGAGAACTAGAACTAGGGTTACTGCTAAAAAATAAGGGATTTTCCATTTAAGACAGAGGTGAGGTGGTTTGTATCTCTCAACCACAGGATCATGAGTCTTTGGAACTCTGTTTCTCAAATGAATATTTTTAAGGCAAAAGTAGATTGATATGTAATAAGCATGATTCAAGCAAGGAATGATAAGAAAAAGGTTGTCCTTTTTTGAACCAGGTTGTAACTTTCTAATCCCCAGACAGCACCCTGTCCCTACATATTTACAAGGTTATAGTCAAGGCCTCTACAATTCCTCATTTCAACCCCTGGATGCATTCCATCTGGAACAGGTGATTTATGCAATTTATGTGCAGCTACCCCTTCTAAGACCTTCTCTTTGTCAATTAATTAGGCCACCCTAAATCTCAAATGCATATCCCCTTGCTGAGACTCCAGCAGCTTCTTCTTCTTTGGTTAAAGAATTACAGAATTTACACATTTAATGCCTCAGCCATGCCCTCTGCTTATATGAGTAGATTACTGATCTCTAATTTGCCCCAATTCGCATCTACAACTTTTTTCTTGTTCAAGTACCTATTCAGTATCTTTGCATTTTCGAGTTATTTTTGGTGCTAGGCTTTGGTCATGCTCTTTTTTTCCCTCTCTGAATTTTCTGCAACCAGCTTGGCTCTCAATTGTGTTAACAACCTGGCATCTGTCACAAGTTATTTTCTTCTGTTCTGTTTTACTCCATCTTTCTGCTTATCCAGGGAATACTAGCTTTTATTTCCCTCTCCTTGCTGCTCATGAAAATGTACCCACACTGTAGCTGACATATCTCCTCCTTCAAGGCCTGCCATTGTTGATGCCTGCCAACAATATTTGATTCCAGCTAACTTACTGCAGATCTGTTTCTCATCCCATTGAATTGACTATTTTGGTTTTACCTGGAAGTGGTTTTCATCCTTTTCCATAGTTATTCTAAGCCTTATGTTATTACGATCAGTGTGTTTGAGATGTTGTTCCACTGACATTTGCTCGACTTGTCCTGGCTCATTTACCAGAATCAATCGAGATGAGTCACCCTCCCTATTGAGTCAGAAAGTTACTGATCAACAAAGTTCTCCAGACGGCACTTGGGAAACTCCTCTCTCTTTTTCATCCATAATGTAATTTGCTATTCCATTACATCCATATTTGGATAGCTGAGGTCTCTCCAAAATGTTACACCATTGTTTTTTCACATTGTTGTGATTTATCTGTGAGTTATTTCATCAATATCCTTCCCACAGTTCGGCAGCCTGTAGAGTAATCACCACTCATTATTTATCATCATCATAAATCATTCATTGTTTTTTTTAAAGACTTAGCTTCTGTTCTTGATCATTCAAGTACATCCTCTCACTTCAGCTCTGCAATATTCCCCTTCATATATCCCAGGATATTCAGAACCCATTCATACCTTTTATTAGCCAGGCCTCTGTTATTGCTGGCTTGGTGGGTGTGTCATCTGATGAGAAATAAAGCAAACCAGGCCTGTACCCTCTTGAGTTTAGAACTATGAAAGTTAATTGCATTGAAACAAGCAACATTAAGGGGCTATAAAATGTGTTGATATTAAGGGGTGGGCCATTCAGGACAGAAATGAGAAGAAATTTATCACCCATAGAGTAGTGAATCTTTGGATTTCTCTACCCAAGAGGGCTAATCAAGCTGGTGTAGGAAAATGTTTTTGAAGGAAATGATCAACCTGAATATTACTGAATAGGGGAGCGGGTTTAAAGGGCTGAATGGCCTTCTGCTTTCATTTCTGATGTTATGTTCATACTGCTGCGAAATCCTCATCTTTTGTGGTTGATTGCATCATTAGCTCAGCAACCTTGTTTATTTCTTTTCATACATATATTGCACACATTTCTTGCATACATTGTAATCCTTTATTGAACTATCTTTGTCTATTGTTGAAAGAAAAGTTTCTATTTATCTCCCAATCTCTTTTCACCATTTCTCTCATCTTCATGCTACTTTTGTGTCAATCTCTTATACTGATTTCAGGTTCCTTCCCCAGCATTGACAAGATTTCCTATGAGGACATTTGTCCCAAGTCAGTTCAGGTGCAATCCACCTAACTTGTCCACATCTCACCTCCCCCAGGACCAATAACAATGCCCCCAGGATTTACAGCTACGCTCCTCCCTCCTTCACCAGCTTTTCAAGAAAGTTTGCATCTACCCAATTTTAACACACCATTCTGTAAATACCATTGGAAAGAATGTTGTTGGAATCAACATGGAACCAGAGGAATTTCAGACAAAACTCCATGCTGTACTTGAAGGTTGCACTGGAATCATGAGCACAGTAGATGTCTTGTTGGACTTTGGAGAAACAGTTAAAGAGGTAGAGTTGAATCACAGCTGAAAGCTGAGAACTGACAAGTAAATGAAGGGAAAAGCAATTGAAGTTTAATGAACAAAAGATGACTTTCAAAATAGTGGAAGTCTCCTTGAGAAACAAAGGACTGCAGATGCTGGAATCTAGAAGAAAAACACAATGATTCTGGAGGAACTCAGCAGGCCAGGCAGCATCCATGGAGAAAAGCAGGCAGTCAACATTTTGGATCAGGAACCTTATTCAGGACTGAAGATAGGAAAAGGGGAAGCCCAATATATAGGAGGGAAAAGCAGAGATGTGATTGGTGGACAAAAAAGGGGAGGTGGGGTGGAAGTCTCCTTCATGGGTCACTCAATGGTCTGAAGCCAAATCCTACCAAAGTCAAGGCAGGTAAGGAGAGGCTAAGCCCGACAGATGTTGCAGCAGCACAGCACTTACTGGGATTTGTCAACTCCCTGAGCAACTTCTTGTTCTATTCTGAGATGTGTGTATCACCCAAACAGCTGACCAGGAAGGATATAGACACTCACAACCAAGCAGTCAAGTAAATACAGGAGGCAACCACACCAGAGGCTATGTTGTGGTATGTTGATAAGATGGAGCTGACACTTCAGGCATACACTTCAGAAAAGGATTTTGGAGCAATGATCTTGCAGGAGGATAACCGATAACATTCATGAGTGGAGCAATATGTATACATTGTGAAGGAGCTATTTGCTGTGATCGTTGAACTTCTGAAGTTTCACCAATACACATAATATATAACTGTATATGTGCTTACAAGCCACTGGAGACCATTGCTGTTAAATCCCTCTGAAGAGTTCCAAAGAGGCTGTGGAGAATGCTTTGAGGTAAGGATACAAAATAAAGATTCTAAGTTGTCCAGGCAAAAATGCTAAGCTTGAAACAATCAACATGGCAACTTGAACCTCTCAGACATTGATGCAGGAGATTGGGGAGGCTACCAGATAAAATAAAAGGATTCAGCAGGTGAAATGAATGATTGAAGCAGGATGGGAAGAGACACAAGGTGAGATTGTACCTGTTCACAGACCATTTTTTCCATGTGAGAGATGACTTGGGATATGAGATAAATTCATCTTTAGAAGCAGCAAGGTAATTGTTCCAGAGTAATAAAGGCACAACATGAACAAAAACATTTACACATCACATCTGGGAGTGAATCGTTGCCTCTGCAGAGCAAGAGGACTTATTTAATGTCCAGAGATGAATAGGGAGGTTAAGGACAATAAGCAATAGGATCATGGCAGATCGGAACTTTGGCCTCTAGTCCATTACCCCAAGGCTCTGTACTCTCATAGAATGCAAACATCTATCTCAGCCTTGTGTACAATGATTCAGTCTCAAGGGTAGACAGTTTCAAAGATTTGGAACCCTAACTCTTTGAGGGAAGAAGCTCCCCCTCAACTCAGTTGTAAGTGGTTGACATGAGACTATGCCCTTTGATCCCTGATACCCCTCACAAGGCAAATATTTTCAATGCATTGAACCCCCTCAGAAATGTATTTTAATGAGTGTAACTCTCTTTCTCAGACAGTACAGCCCCATTCTGCTCAATCTTTTCACATAAGACAACTCCCTTATCCCAGGAGTCAATGTGGTGAGCCTTTGCTGAACTGCTGCTGTGACAAGCACATCTTTTTGTTAAATTAAGTACCAAAACTGCACGCAGTATTTTTGATGTGATCTCACTGAAGCCCTGCAACAGAACTCTCTTGTGCTCAGTCTGCCTTGCATAAGAGATCAATATCCTATTTCCCTTTTGAATTTCTTGCTGTACTTCTTTGTCAGCAGTTCATTGGGATCATGAATGGCTTCCTTTCACTTTGGTTCTGTCAGTTAAGATAAGATAAGATATCTTTATTAGTCACATGTAGATCGAAACACACAGTGAAATACATCTTTTGTGTAGAGTGTTCTGGGGGCAGGCCGCAAGTGTCGCCACACTTCCAGCGCCAACATAGCATGCCCACAACTTCCTAACCTGTATGTCTTTGGAATGTGGGAGGAAACCCACACAGACATGAGGAGAACGTACAAACCCCTTACAGACAGTGGCCGGAATTGAACCCAGGTTGCTGGCACTGTAATAGCGTTATGCTGACCGTTACACTACCGTGCCTGCAGTTGAGGTGACCAATAAGACAAATGCAAGAACTATAAATTCTTTCACAAATGGGACAGCGGATGCCTGAATAGATGGGTGGATGGTAGTTTGTGAGAGGGTTTCATATGATGTAAATAATATTCTGTTTTCCTATTCTTCCCAACATGGACAACTTGTATTTCCACACATTTAACTGCATCTGGCATTATCTGCCCACTCAATAAAATCTATATCACGTTGTAAATTATTCAAACTAGAAATTCCTCAATAGTATTTGTCTGGTGTTAAAACACCGAATGGCTGGGTCACTATAACACTATTTGTGAAACTCACCTAAAGGTTAAAAAAATTCTATTGCATTATACAGTAGATGATTTTATATCCTAAAATATCTTGTGTTGTTAGCATCTTGGGATATTTTACTCTGTTAAATATATAAGTTTATGTCTGCAAACTCCCTGCCAAACTAACCTAGCAGTTACAATGTAATATAACGGTTATAAATGTTTACAATGGAATACGAATGCGATGAGATGTAAAATAAATTAAGTCCTTTCTTTCAATTAGATATTTTTGAATGATGTACTATGGATTATTACCTTCACATACCAATAACATTCATTTAGCAGTAGTTGTGTTAAACTGTGGAGAGATCTTGCACAGCCACACAGAGTCAAATAAATATGAAAGGGCAATGGTTTCCTGCTGACACATACATCAAAATGCTCCCCTATCTCTATAGTCAATTGAAAAGAGCATTAGAAATCAGTCACTATTTTGCAGTACATTGTCACTCAATAGGAAACTTGTATCCTTGTATCATGTTTGTGCAAACTGGAAAAAGATTGCTGTGACATGAAGGCTGAGGAAGTTAGATTCAAGCTGAAGAAGTAAATGTGGTAAATGCATTTGTCAGGTCTGTTTTTGAGTAAAACTGTGTCCTGGGAACTCTATAGTATAGTGATGTTAATATGCACTCAAATTTGCATAAGAAAGCTTCTGTTAAATCACATTTGCCCTGGGAATGCATGATTTTCTTCTTGCATTCTCCATGCACTTCTGTGCTTTAGCATCTGATGCACTAATGTATAGAGTGCCGGAACATTCTCAATGGTATCTAACAAAGAGAACTCACACCTGGAAGGCTTTCCTCTGATCTTCTTTCATGTACGTTTGGCCCAGTGATGGCCTAGCCAACCTATACAGAATCAGGACTCCATAACACTTCAGATGGCAGCTGTGTCCTAACTAAGATGCCTGCCTGAGGAGGTTGCAGGCCATGGATTTGAACAGTAGGAATTTACTTTGGTTGGCCCTCTTTAAGTTTAAAACCTATCCTTTGTTATGGCTCTCCATTTGCCCTGGTAACATCCAATTTCAGTTCTGACCCCCTTTATTTGTCCCAGGTTTGCATCAACAAGTTTCATCTAGCCCGACCCAACTCTTGCACCTTCATCAGGGAATGACATTGTCACCAACATCCCAACCATGACCCTCATGCATAAAGTTCCAGTCACCCACCTGCAGAGCTTCTCCCCATTCTGACTGTCTCCTCACAGCCTGCAAATTGAACCAGGGCTGCAGAGCTTCTCCCCATTCTGACTGTCTCCTCACAGCCTGCAAATTGAACCAGGACATACCTCTTCGTCTTTGTGTCAAAGCAGAGTACGTGAAGGAAAAGTCTTACTGCACATTAATGGTATATGGCCTATGCTGTAACACACAGTGCCTTTGGCCATAGGCTAGTTACAGAAAGTTTTATCACATTTTTATCTGCTTCACTCCCTACCACACCTCCCACCGCCCCCCTCCCCAACCTAATATTTCTGCATTGCTTTCTGGCATATCCATTGGTGTGGTGCATCAACTCATCGACTAACTGGTAAAGGACAGATGCTCTACAGCCCCAGTTGGGACATTTGACTGCCAATCAACAGCCTTTTCCTCAATATCCAAAATATTCAAAATTTAAACATAAGTGCTCAGGTAGAATTAAAAAAAAACAATATTTTTAAACGATTTTTCTTCTGTTGATCATAACCATACCCTTGGAACTTTAAGATATTCCAGGAAGGTTAACAACAATAGGCTCTGTGTAATCGGAAAATGAACAAATAAAAATTAAGAGTTGTAAAATGAAAATGAGCTCTGATTCAATGGAAGAACAGATTACCAAAACAATGACAATCCAGAGATGTCCTCAGACTAACAAGTACAACAAATTGCATATTAACTAAAAGCTCTCATGTGAAAGTGAATTATTTCACTTTCCTGATAAGTAAGTGACTGAAACCCATAACCTATAGGTGAGAGGGAAACTCTGCTTTGGTATAAAATTACTGTTTGCTCTGTTGTCACTTTTTTTGGGCCAGGGTAAGTTGCTTTCATGAACTCCAGCTTTGACTGATATAGCAATTATTTATTTGACTGACATGCTTAAATGTAAAATGTTGGCATTTGCTGGATGTTGCCCATTAATATCTGAAAGATATCAGTTGTCTAGAAAGGGAAGGTGACAGTTAGATTTCCTGTCACTGGAAGGACTCAAAGCTCTCTGTGAAGGTCAGCTACTCAGTGTGTCTGTGGATGGCTATAAAAGGCATGACTTTGCAAAGCTGGACTCCCCTGAGGCACAACACTAACCCTATTGGGCAATCTCGCTTTTCTCCTCATCCTCCTGTGAGTGTAACATATTCTGCTTTTATAGATTAAAATGCAGAAAATAGACAGATAAATTGTAAATACCATTTTACTAAGCTATAGACCAATACAAAATGCTGAAACTGAGAATGATATGTGCACACTCAGATGTAAATTGATTCTAAAGATATATGGTAATATTTGGCACTTTTTGTATACAATTCTAAGAAAATTCCTTGATTTATTACTTCAAAATATATCATGTCACAACTGCACCACAAAAAACATTTCTGGAAACATGGCAAAGTGCAAATGACCCACCAGTGTCTCAGAAGTTGCAAATCTTTGGTTCAGCTCTGGTGTTATTGCACATCAGTCAAAGTGTTGAAGCACTGTTCAAAGCAGAATATTAATCTCTGAGCTATATACTTCCTGTGGCTGTGAGATTTCAGCTGTCAATAAACAATATCTGGGTTTTTCCAATAATACATACTATATATCTGCTTTTAGAGTTCTTTTGATCAAACTTATCATTTGGAAATGCTTCAAAGTAATATTTTGTTTTGGTCTCTTATATTGACCAGTGGATGTTGGGCAGCTATTTTTACGTACCCCAAAGGGTCCAGCCCAAGGTGGATTGAAGTTGTGTCAACTGGCTTGAAATTATCCAGAATGCTACTTGAAACAGTCATGAGACCTTATTGTTACATCCTGTGACAGACACCCTGAATGCAAATATTAACTATAAATAAATGAAACTTGAGGTGTGCATGTAATTTTATCCTGATTTCTGAAATTTGAGGACCAGGAGCAATTGTAAACAAGGCCCAAGAGCCAAGAATGTTCATCTTGGATCCACTGCATGATCTGCAGTTCATAACCTATCCCTCCATCTCTTGCTTCATTAGAGCCTACCTGCTGCAAGCCCTTGAGATGCCAGCAGATTATTTGCCCTTCCAAAATAGCAAAAACAAGATGCAGTGCATAGACCATTATATGCAGTGATACCTCAGTTCAGTCTCTCTTACACACACACACACACACACACACACACACACGCGCGCGCGTGCGCATTCACACACACACACACGCACACACACACACACCCATACACGCATGCACGCACACACACAATACAAACACACAAGTGCACACATGCGCACATACTTTCCCTCCAGGGAACTGATGTAGTAAGCTGATTTTGCTATACCATCATTTCTGTCCAATCACTGTGGTCGAATGTGTTGTCTCCAAATGAGATCATTGCATCCATCTCAATTATTGAAAAGTGATTTGATCTCAAAACTGCAATTGAAAGAGTGGTTGTTGAAACCATTTCACAGACATTGGTTTGGCTTCCCTATGAATTTAACCGACACCAAGCTATGGAGTATGATATTGACTGAGGTAAAGGCACATTATTTAATAATTATAAGTATTTGTAATGCACTATTAACTCCATTCATGATATAATTGAATGGAAACAAAAATATGAAAACTTGGCATTAGTATGTACCTGCAAAATGCCAAATAAATATACATTTATTTCAAACAAAGAGAAAAATGATACGTTGAAATAGTATAAAATGTTCTCATTTATTGCTTCTTAACATCCACATAAATAAAATCATCTGCTTAAAAAAGGAAATGGGTAACTTCTGATTGCAGAATGTGCACAACCAGAAGTAATCTAATTAGCCCTTGAGAAGCGATGATAAGTTGGTTTGTTGAATTTATTGCATCTAACAAAGAATTGTAAGTGACAAGGATGTGGAGAAAACATTGCATACCAAATTTTATTCCTTCAATGTCGTGATTAAAGGACTAAGATTTATTATACTAAATTTAAAACATATATATCTGGAATTGTTTGTGGAATCTGCCTTAGAATATCCAGGATGTTAGAAAATGTGAAATTAGTGAATAGAAAATAAAAAATGAAAGATTATGAGTCTCATATGATCCATTGAATACATTCTGTTCATTGTGTCAGACATAATGAATGAAATGACACGCGAAGGATGCATTTTTTACAACATGTGTACGCTATAAATTAGTTCATACGGTATGCAAAAGGTTGAAATTAATTTGAGTTGTTAGAGTACAGCAATAAGTTTAAGAGCATGCCATTAAATCTTGATATGGCTAACAGATCACAGTATTAAAACTCCATTCACTATTGGTTTAATTGCACAGAATTTTTTCAATCATTAGCCTGAAAATTTTACAGTGCCAAACTTGTTTTCATATATTAAACAGGCTTCTTTGTTTTCAATGTTCACAATAGGATGGACACAAATGTGATAGGGTGGTATTGCAGCACCCATTGTATTGGCACAGCAAAAAGAAAAGTTGTCTAAGGCTCAATAAAACAGGTGTCAGATCCTTTGGCCATGTAAGTTTAACTGGTTTTGGGAGTCTCATGTGAAAAATTCCATGTCATCTGTCTTGTGCATTAACTTCTATTTTGGCTTCCAAAGGATGGTGGGCCTTTTTCTCTTCTTTGTTTTCTCTTTGACAATTAGAAAGTCATTGCTTCTGATCTTCCCTCTCACTGGATTGTATACATTGCTCGCACTTTAGCTACAACCTCTCTAAGCCTCTCTAAGCCTCTAGACTCTCTAAGTGCAGTCTGGATGCTCTATGTTAAGCTGATGTTAGTAAATCCAGGCCCAGTGCAACCTCACTCACAGGATATTTAGAACTTTAAATTACTCCCACACCTGAAGACAGTCCTCCTTGAATGTGTAAAGCTCAATGTGAGCTTGATTCAGCCCATTTAGCAACAATAGATGTCTGGAAGTTCTCTCTCAAGACTTGTGTTCTCTCATCCACCTTAGCAGCACCATCTGACTTGTTTGAGATGGATTTTCTACAACATGCCAAGCAATGCTTTTCACTTTTCACCTGAATGCTGGATTCTTGTAATGGTATGGTCATCTTCCTTAAATACCATGAACCATCCAAATACATCAAAGGCTCTTCCGAACTGAGGACTACAAATAAATATTGGACAAAATAGGCTTACATTGCCTTCCTAAGACTGAGTGACTTGCATTCTCCTACCTTATAAAAAAATGACAGTGTTCTCTTTCTAATTTTTAACACCTTTATTTACTATTTGATCCAAATCTACCTGATTTGGGGTGTATTAAAATATATGCCATTCTGATCAATTTGGACTTTGATGATGTAGTTTCCACAATTTAGTTTGGTTTCAGTCTTAATACAAATCCAATTTTATGAGGCACAAAACCTTTTATTGACAATTGAAAAATTAAGCTTTTTTCCAGTCCATAAAGATCTTGATGTCACTCAAGGCAAATCATCTCATTCTTTCCTCCTTTACACCTGGCATTTCACAATTGTCAGCTTGGATCAGTAATACTCTCAAACCTGAGCCTGCAGTTTCAAAGCCTCACTGTGGGACTTGAGTACATTATATGGCCTGTCATTTCAGCACAGTACAAGATTAAAAAAAAATCATCTGCTGGCATAATGCTTCCATATTATGGAACACTGTACAGCAGGGACCAATAAAACATGTTCTTTTTTAGTAATGTGCAATAACAGCAGCCCCAAAAGAACATATATAAGAATATAAGAAATAGTAGCCCCTTGAGCCTCTTCTACCATTCAGCACGATCTTCCAGCTCAGAACCATTTCCCCAGCCTACTCCCACATCCCCTGATTCCCCTAATGTCCAGAAATCTATCAATCTGTGTTTTGAATGCAATCAATGACTGAGCCTCGAGGGTACAGAATTCCAGAGGATCACCAACCCCTGAGTGAAAAACCTTCTCCTGATTTAAGTCATAAATGGTCAACCCTTGTGTTGAAACTGTGGCCTCCATGTCTAGACTTCTTAGCAGAGGGAACATCCTCCCCTGTCAAGCATGGAAAAAATGTGTGCACTTCAATAGGGTCACCTCTCATTCTTGAAGACTCCAGCAAACAGAAATGTAGCCTTCTTAATATTGCCTCATATGACTGACCTCCCATCCAGGACTAGTTTGGTCAATCTTTGCTGCACTCCCTTTACAGCACATATATCCTTTCTTAGGCAAGGAGACCAAAATTGTATACAACACTTCACGTCATACCACTGCCCTATGTAATTGTAGGAAGACATCTTTACTATTGTTCTTAAATCCTCTCGCAATAAAGGCCAACAAAAAATTTGACTGCCTAAATGCCTGCACCATCTGCCAGTTAGCCTTCAGTGATTATATACAAGGACATTTGGGTCTCAGTGAATATTAATATCTCCCAATATCTTTTTTTAATCAAGTTGATTTGGATATCCTCATGGTTTTCTACATTGTATTCCATCTGCCACTTTGTTACCTAGGCAATCCACTTGTCTATATCCCCTTGAAGCCTCATTGCATTTTCATCACTACTCACACTTCCACTTAGTTTTGCATCACCAGCAAACCTGAAATAATAGATTTAGTTCCCTCAGCTAAATTGTCAGTATGAATTGTGAACATTTGAAGCCCAAGCATCACTTTCTGTAGTACGCCACTCGTTGTGCCTGCAAACTTGAGAAGGATCCGTTTATTGCTAATCTCTCTTTTCTATCTTTTAACCAACTCTCAAACTAAACTGGTATTGTAGCCTTAATTCCACATACTCTAACCTTGTACACCAATTTCCTGCGCAGGACTTAATTGAAAGTCTTGTGGAATTCCAAATGCACCACATCCACTGGTTCCCCTTCATCTACTCCACCAGATACATAGTCAAAGAGCTCCAATAGATTAGTCAAACATGATTTCCTTTTGTACATCCATGTTGACTTTGTTCAATCATTACTTTCCAATGTCTGACTATTACATTTATTATTACAAAATTTCACCATTTACCGATGGAGACACAAGAGACTGCAGACGCTGGAATCTGCAGCAACAAACAATCTGCTGGAGGAACACAGTGGGTCGAGCAGCATCCGTGGGAGGAAGGAAATTGTCAACATTTTGGGTTGAAACCCTGTGTCAGGACTGAGAGTGGAGAGGTGACATGGCCAATATAAAGAGGAGAAGGGGAGTGGCAAGAAAGGATTCCTGAGGTGATTGGTGGACCGAGGAGGGGTGTAAGATGACAGGCAGGTAGTGCCAGGTAGGTGAGGTGAGTGGGGATGGAGTTGGAAGACTGTGACAGGTGAATGAAAGGTGGAGGCAGAGCGAGAGAGAGGGAGGAAAAAGAAAAAGCAACTGATGGAGCAAGGTGGGGGGATGGGAGTGTGAAGATGGGAGACAACACAAAGCCCCACCAAAGCTGAATTTGGATAAGTAAAGGAAGTTAGAATGGGAACCATTAGAGGAGAAGGGAGAAGTGAGTTGAACCAGTTGGGGGTGGGAGGGTGGGGTGGGGGTGGGAACCTGAGTGTGCAGTGGGTGGATGGAGGCAGGACAGGGAAGGAGACAAAGATGAGTGAAGGCGGGCTGGGGGAGAAGGTGGGAAAGGAGTCAAAAATGGGAAGACCGGAGGATGAGAAGGGGAGGGGGGGTGGGGGTGGAGAAAAAAAAAGCAGGGTTTACCTAAAATTGGAAAATTCAGCATTCATGCCATTGGGTTGTAGACCAACATTTACCAATGTCAGACTAATAGGCCAGCAGTTCCCTGTCTACTCTCTCTCCCTCTCCTTTTTTAAGTAGCAGGGTCACATTTGCTATCCTGCAATCTGCAGGAACTATGCCAGAATCTATAGAATTTGGGAAGATAATTACCATGCATTATCTCCATAACCTCATTTTTCAAAATTACAGGATATGGATCATCAGGTCCATGAGTTTTATCAATTTTCAGGTTCATTAACTTCTCTTATGTTATTTCTTTATTAATACTAGTTTCTTTCATTTCCTCATTTGCACTGGACTCTTGGTCCTCCAGTGCTTCATGAAAGCTTTTTGTGTTTTCTTCCATGAAACCAGACATAAAAAATTTGTTTAATTCTCTATCGTTGCCCAATACCTCATTATAAATTCCCCCTTCTTTTTCACTAAGGGACCCTATTTGCCCTCACTGGGTCTTCCTTTTACATAACTGTAGAAGCAGTTACTCTGTGCTTTTGCTTCTTGCTAGATAATTTTTCCTTTCTTTATTAATTCCTTGGCCAGCTTTAGTTTAATTCTGAAACTCTACCAATCCTCAGGCTTACTACTTTTCCTGGCAAGTTTATAAGCCTTTTCCTTGGATTTAAGATTATTTGACTTTTGCCTTTTTTCCATGGTTGGATTAGTTCTTTAATTTTGCCATTAATCTATGTTTTCACGGGTTATTTTGTATTAACCTGCTCCTCATGCCTTCATGGTTTCCTTTCTTTAGACTGAAAACCCTGGATTCTGACTGCAAGTAACATTTTTTGAACTTATTGTAAAATTTGTCATATCATGGTCACTCTTTCCTAGAGAGCCCTTGACAACAAGATGATTAATTAATTATTTTTCATTGCACAATAGTGGACCTAAACTAGTCTCTTCCCTAATTGGTTTCCCAACATACTGATCCAGAAATCCATTTCATATACGTTTCAGAAATTCATCCTCCATATTGTTAATATCTATTTGATTTGCCCAGTCAATATGTGGATTAAAGTACTTCATGATTACTGTATTACCTCATTACATACACCTCTGTTTTCTTAATTAATGCTGTGCCCTACATTAAAACAAAAATTTGGAGGTCTAGAGACAACTCCAACTAATGTTTCTTGTCCCCTGTTGATTCTTAGCTCTGACAAAAATGGTTCCAATTCTATGCCATTAGAATGACAAATTCTGATTATTCACCTTCTCTTCTCAGGATGTGTTGCAGCCTGCCAATGACATCCTTGGCTCTGACACTAGAGAAGGAAGGTACCATCCTGCAGTCACTTCCATGGCCACATAAGTGCCTGTCTGGCCGTTTTTTTTACTGAATCCCCTATTGGTCTCCCGTTCTTCTTCCTCCACTCCTGGGCAGCTTGTGATATCACAGTTCTAGCTCAGGCTGTTCTTTGCTGAGAAACAATTACCTTACCATGGTCTCAGGTGACTCATTGACAACATGACTGCTCCTCCTAGTCTGCCTGGCAGACACCCATTCTTCCACTGACTGTACATTTAGCTGCAGTGCGGCCACCTCCCTGAATGTGCTCTCCACAAAGTCCGCAGCCTCACAGAGGTGTGATAGGGATTCCCTCTACGGCTCCAGATCTGAAATCTGGTGTTCAACATTGCTACAGCAGGAAACATCTCCTACACATGTAATCGCCTAAGTCACTGGAATTGGTCCACAACTTCACACATGGCACAGGATGTACATTCCACTCAGCTAAGCTACCCTGCCACTCTTCACCTCTACACACCACTTATGTCAGAAAATTGTCACCAATCAGCTGCCTATCTTCCACTGGTAGCATTTTGGATGTGTGGCATTACACTTTGAATCTGACACCAGTTCTGATGATCCCAACCAATCTGCTCGCCACTACGCCGAGCTCATCAACATCCCATCTCTGAGGACAGTGCATCTCAATGTAGCCTGTGTTCAATAAAGTTTGCCTTTCATTATATCTCTATTCCTTTTCTCATTTACTCTACAGTAAGTTTGGCCTATTAACAGAGAATTGCCCAGTGACACATTGGAAGTTGAGTTGAGATTGCTCAAGTTAATTGTATTTGTATAATGGAGGGAGGATAAAGCCTAGCCATAGAAGATAGGGCATAGTGGTGGAGGGGTGTTATTCTGACTGGAGATGTGTGACCAGTACTGTTCCGAAGGGATCAGCACTGGGGTTTTATATTTATATATTTATATAAATGACTTGGATGAAATTTGATGGGCTGATCAGTAAGTTTGTAGATGACACGAAATTTGATGGCATTGTGGATAGTGAGGAAGGTAGTCAAAGGGTCCAGCAGGTTATAGCCCATTTGCAGATGTGGGCAGAGAATAGGCAGATGGAGTTTAATCCAGGTAAGTGTGAGGTATTGCACTATGGGAGATCAAATGTATGGGTAAAGTATACAGTAAATGGCAGAAATCTTAGAAGCATTGATATACCGACAGTTCTTGAGGTTCAAATCCATAGCTCCCTGAAAGTGGCAATACAAATAGACAAGAGTGGTGAAGAAGGCATATGACTTGCTTGCTTTCATTGGCTGGGGCATGGACCATAAGAGTCAGAAAGTCATGTTGCAGCTGAATAAAAATTTTGGTTGGGCCACATTTAGAGTATTATGTGTATTCTGGTTTCCCCATTACAGGAAGGTTGTGGAGGCTTTGGAGAGGGTGCAGAAGAGGTTCACCAGGATGCTGCCTAGATTAGAGAGTATAAGCTATAAGGAGAGGTTGGAGAAACTTGGAATATTTTCTCTGGAATATCAGCGGCTGAGGGGAGACCTGACAGAAGTTTATAAAATTATGAGAGGCATAGATAGTCAGAGTCTTTTTCCCAGGATAGAAATGTCAAATACTAGAGGACATAGGTTTAAGGTGAGAGGGGGACAGTTTAAAGGAGATGTGCAGGACAAGTTTTTCACACTGAGTGTGGTAGGTCCCTGGAACACATTGACAGGGGTGGTGGTGGAGGCAGATACAATGGTGATGTTTAAGAGACATTTAGACAGGCACATGAATATGCAGGGAATGGGGGGAGATAGATCATGTGCAGGCAAAGAGGCTTTGTTTAATTTAGCATATTGGTCAGCACAGATGTTGTGGGCTGAAGGGCCTGTTCCTGTGCTGTAGTGTTCCATGTAATCTGGATAACCTGGTCATCTGCATTCAAATCTGTCAACTGTGCAGAAAGGACCTGATCACATCCATCCATGCCCCACACAAATAAAGTGGGCAGAAAGGTTGCTTATCATTGGATAAAAGATGAAATTGTGGCGACTCACCGTTTAGTCAGGTGAACCAGCTCGGCAGTCGGGTCGCGCGGCGTCGGAGCGACGAGGCCCAAGATGGCGGCGGGCCTCGTCTTTCAGAGCGACGGGGAGAACCCGTGCGCGGGAAAGTCTTGATGACGTAATACTTACATCATTGCCGGTTTCATTGGGCGGGAACAGTCTCCCTTAAAGGGCCCGCGCAAGGCGGGAAAATAAACCAGTTCTTGTTCGGCAATCCTCTGACTAGTGTCTTGTTTTATTCCGCGGTAGCAACCGCTACATTGGTGACCCGATGGTCCAAACGGCTTTTGGACCCGCGCAATGGACGACAGCGCAGCAGCCAACGCAGTGGCCCTCAAGCTGCCCACCTTTTGGACACTTCGGCCCAGCGTCTGGTTTGACCAGGCCAAAGCGCAATTCCACCTTCGGCAGATCACCTCCGACTCCACGAAGTACCACCATGTGGTTAGCTCTCTGGACCAAGAGACAGCTGCTCAGGTTGGAGACTTCATCCAGTCGCCTCCGGAGGAAGATAAGTACCCGGCTTTCAAAGACCTTTTGATTAGGACCTTCGGCCTCTCCCGACGTGAGCGCGCCGCCCGCCTGCTTCATCTGGATGGCCTGGGGGACAGATCCCCATCCGCCCTAATGAATGAGATGCTGGCATTGGCCGAGGAACACAAGCCATGCCTGATGTTCGAACAGGCCTTCCTCGGACAACTCCCTGATGACATCCACTTGTTGTTAGCTGACGCCGACTTCAGCAACCCCCGTGAGGTGGCCGCCCGGGCAGATGTCCTGTGGAGGGCCAAGCGCGAGAGCGGTTCGTCCGTCAGTCAAATCACCAGCCCGCGAGCCCAACGCCCACCTCGCCCGGCCCCAGCAACCGAGCAGCCACACCCCAGGAACGCAGACGACAACACGGGTGACCAGCTGTGCTTCTACGATCAGAGGTGGGGTGCGGAGGCCCGTCGATGCCGCCCACCCTGCAAGTTTCAGGGAAACGCCAGGGCCAGCCGCCACCGACAGAGCCTCCTCTTCGTTCAGGACAAGAAATCTGGACGGCGTTTCCTCGTTGATACTGGAGCGGAGGTCAGTATTTTGCCCCCAACCGGCCGCGACACTCGTGCCAGGCCACCAGGTCCTCTACTCAATGCCGCCAACGGTACAACGATACGGTCTTTCGGCACCCGTACACTTCAATTACAATTTGGTGGCAGCCGTTTTACCTGGACCTTTACCCTTGCCACCGTCGCCCGACCACTCCTAGGAGCCGATTTCCTTCCGGCCCACAACCTGTTAGTTGACCTGCGAAGGAAGCAGTTTGTCCACTCTAGCACTCTCCAGACCTATCCCCTGGGAGAAATCACCCCACAAGCCCCGCGCCTGGACTCCATTTCCCTTTCTGGCGACGATTTCGCCAAGCTCCTAGCCGAATTCCCATCGATTTTGGCACCTTCGTTTACAAATTCTAGGCCCAAACATGGGGTACGACACCACATCATTACTACAGGGCCACCCCTTCATGCCCGAGCACGACGATTACCTCCAGACAAGCTCCGCCTGGCAAAGGAAGAGTTCAGTCACATGGAGGAGCTGGGGATTGTTCGCAGGTCAGACAGCCCCTGGGCCTCCCCCCTGCACATGGTCCCCAAAGCCACCGGAGGGTGTAGGCCCTGCGGCGACTACCGCAGGCTGAATGACGCCACCACCCCGGGCCGCTATCCTATCCCTCACATCCAGGACTTCGCAGCGAACTTACACGGGGCCCGCATCTTTTCCAAAGTGGACCTCGTTAGGGGATACCACCAAATCCCGGTCCATCCAGATGACGTCCCCAAAACTGCGATTATCACCCCATTCGGCCTGTTCGAATTCCTTCGGATGCCAGTTCGGCCTTAAGAACGCCGCACAGACCTTCCAGCGGCTGATGGATGCGGTAGCCGAGACCTAGACTTCGTGTTCATTTACTTAGATGACATACTGATCGCCAGCCGTAACCGCCAGGAACACCTTTCCCACCTCCGCCAGCTGTATTCCCGCCTCCGCGATTTCAGCCTCATGATCAACCCGTCCAAGTGCCAATTCGGACTTGACTCTATCGATTTCCTCGGCCACATAAAATCACCAGCGATGGGGCAACACCTCTACCCGCCCAAGGTGGACGCTATCTGCCATTTTGCCCGCCCTGACACAGTCAAAGGCCTACAGGAATTCCTTGGGATGGTCAACTTTTACCATCGGTTCATCCCTGCAGCAGCCCGTATCATGCTGCTGGCTGGTAAGGGCAAGGACATCATCTGGACTGACGAGGCTGCGGCTGCTTTCGTTAAGGCCAAAGACGCCCTGGCAGACGCCACGATGCTTGTACACCCTAGGACTGACGTCCCGACTGCCCTCACCGTGGACGCGTCCAACACCGCGGTGGGTGGGGTACTGGAACAGCTACACGAAGGCCGCTGGCAACCCTTGGCATTTTTCAGCAAGCACCTTAGACCGCCCGAACTGAAGTACAGCGCTTTTGATCGGGAACTTCTAGCACTGTATCTGGCAGTCCGGCATTTCCGATACTTTCTAGAAGGCAGGCCTTTCACCGCTTTCACCGATCATAAGCCTCTGTCCTTTGCCTTCTCCAAAGTCTCCGATCCTGGTCAGCTCGTCAGCAGAGACATTTATCCTACATTTCCGAATTCACAACTGACATCCAACATGTCTCCGGAAAGGATAATGTCATTGTTGATGCACTTTCCAGACCAACCATCCACAATCTATCCTTGGGTGTCGACTACACGGCCCTAGCTGACGCACAGCAAGCCGACGATGAACTGCCCAGCTACAGAACCGCAGTCTCGGGTCTGCAGCTCCGAGATTTCTTGGTTGGTCCAGGTCAGCGGACCCTACTTTGCGACGTTGCGACTGGTCAGCCCCGCCCTATAGTCCCTGCAGCCTGGTGGAGACGCGTTTTGACTCGGTATATGGGTTGGCGCACGCGTCCATCAGATCTACCGTCCGACTGGTCGCCAGCAAGTTTGTCTGGCATGGCCTGCACAAACAGGTCAGTGAGTGGGCCAGGACTTGTCGGCACTGCCAGACGTCAAAAATCCAGCGACACACCAAGGTCCCACCACAGCAGTTCAAGCCTACCCGTAGGAGGTTCGACCACATACACGTCGACCTCGTGGGCCCTCTGCCGGTTTCAAGAGGAGCCCGGTACCTCCTTACCATCGTGGACCGGTTCACGAGGTGGCCTGAGGCAACCCCCCTGACTGACATCACAACTGATTCCTGCGCCCGGGCGCTGCTCACAACTTGGGTCTCACATTTTGGTGTTCCGGCCCACATCACTTCGACAGAGGCACCCAATTCACTTCCAGTCTCTGGGCTGCATTAGCGAACCTGCTAGGACACAGGCTGCACACCACCACGGCCTACCATCCTCAATCACACGGGTTGGTGGAACGTTTTCACCGCCACCTGAAATCAGCCTTGATGGCCCGCCTGAAGGGTCCTAACTGGGTTGACGAGCTGCCTTGGGTCCTGCTCGGCATACGCACTGCCCCCAAAGAAGACCTCCGCGCTTCGTCAGCTGAGCTTGTGTACGGGGCACCCCTAGTTTGTCCCCGGGGATTTCATTCCTGCCCTTTGGGACCAAGGGGAACAACCCCCAGCAGTCCTGCAAAGACTGCGCGAGAAGCTTGGCAACTTGGCCCCGATTCCCACCTCACGGCACGGTCAAGCCCCATCCTGCCAGCCAAGGAACTACGGGACTGTAAGTTTGTTTTCGTTCGCAGGGGGCACACCTCAGGCGCCATTGCAACGACCATATGAGGAGCCGTTCCAAGTCATACGGAATGAACTGATCCACCTTTATTTGGACATTGGAGGCAGGGAACAGGTTTTCACCGTGGACCGCCTCAAACCGGCCCATTTGGATCTGCAACAACCTGTTGAGGTTGCAACCAGCCCGCGACGCAGAGGCCGGCCCCCTAAGCGGCAGCTGGCACAGCCCACGGACCTTGGGGACTGTATCGCCGGTTCTGGGGGGGCGGGGGGGGTTGTGTGGCGACTCACCGTTTAGTCGGGCGAACTGGCTCGGCAGTCGGGTCGCGCGGCGTCGGAACGACGAGGGCCAAGATGGCGGTGGGCTTCGTCTTTCCGAGTGACGGGGAGATTCCGCGCGCGGGAAAGTCTTGATGATGTAATACTTACATCATTGCCGGTTTCATTGGGCGGGAACAGTCTCCCTTAAAGGGCCCGCGCAAGGTGGGAAAATAAATCAGTTCTTGTTCGGCAATCCTCTGACTAGCGTCTTGTTTTATTCCGCGGTAGCAACCGCTACAAAATGTTAGTTTACAAATGACAGAAAATAACACTTACTTTGCAATCAATTAATTTGCTGGTATGAATTTCATTGGTTGTTCATAACTGCAGTTTGGTGATTGAATAAAATTAATTACATTTTGTGCTGTAAAAGGTAAACTCAAATTTCTATCAGAACTTCCCTGTACTATCTACGAATTAGTAAGCCTGGATTTTTTGTACTTGTGCTGACAATCTTCCAACTCAGATGTGAGGAATTGATCAACTGAGTGTCAATCAACTAACTGACATAAAATTCATTCCTTTGACAGCCCCTCAGGATTGAGGATTATTTGCTCCTGATTTGTAGATTCTGAGGTGACTGATAAGGCCATAATTGGGAATTGCAAACTCTTCCACAGAAAGGGTAGGAGAAACCTGATGGGATGAATGGGTAGATAGCTTGTGAGGCAATGCATTCCTTCTGTGATGTACACAGGGCTTCTCTGTGCTCCTGGTGTGTAGATTCGAAATTGTCTGTACCAGGCCGCATGTTCCTTTGTCACTTCTAAGAGGTTCAGATTAACCAGTGCACAGTATTGTAATTTTATCTCAACTGATGACTGACAAACAAATCAAAATAAAGCAAAATCACAACTTCATTTCCATGAGATAAGATATCTTTATTAGTCACATGTACATTGAAACACACAGTGAAATGCATCTTTTGTGTAGTGTGTTCTGGGGGCAGCCCACACATGTCGTCATGCCCACAACTTCCTAACCCATACCGTCCTTTGGAATGTGGGAGGAAACCGAAACACCCGAAGGAAACACGCAGACATGGGGAGAACGTACAAACTCCTTACAGACAGCGGCCAGAATTGAACCCGGGTCACTGGTGCTGTAATAGCGTTACGCTAACCGCTACACTACTGTGCCTGCCAATAAAGAAGGATCATGTTTCATACTTAAAGTAGAATCTTATCAATCCCAACAAAGGAGAGACAAGTTGTTTTCAATCTTGTTCTGAAAAAATGAGTCTGAAAGATATTTCAATGACTAAGTAGTAGATTCTCCTGTGAGTGCATGCTACCCAGCCAGCCATGCAGGCAGCTAAGTACAGTCACTACCCTGAAGGGAGTCCAGAGGCAACCCTAGCGTGGAGGTAGTATGCAGCAGATGGGACTCTGATGACTGATTTAATTAGAATATTTTAATAGATCCAGAAATGTAGGGGGTGAATTGATGAACAACAAGGCTATTCTGAGGCAGTCAGAAGTCCGTTAAGTGTTACAGGACGCTGGGGACTGCCAGTAATAAAACAAAGGAGAAGACCAAAATGACTTTGAAAACTAAGGGGCATCATTTGGTTATAAGAAGTGTGTTTTGCTTCAAATACCAATGAATAGAAGTACATTTAAACTCTGACTAATTGGATTGCCTTTGACATTGTGCTGAACCTCTTATAGTGCTGACAAAGATGTGCATGATTCTCAGTAAAGTTTATTTTTTTATTTGTTAATTCACAGGATGTGATGCCTCTGGCAATGCTGACATTAATTGTTCAAACCTAATTGCCCCTGAACTCAGGAGACTTTTAAGATCCATCTACATTGGTGGGTCTGGAGTCACATATAAATCAGACAAAGTAACAACAGCAGATTTCCTTCCTTAATGGATATTTGTGAACAAGATGTGTTTTAACAACCAACCAGTAGTTTCACAATCACTATTACTAAGATTAGCTTTTTCACAATTTAGATTTTTTATTACTTAAATTACCCCAGCTGCCACTGTGGGATTTGAAGTAGTGCTTCTGGATCAATTGTCCAGATCTCTGGCTGCTGATCTGGTAACAACTTTACCATTGTACTATTAAACAATTAATAAACAGGTGTAAAGTGATAGAATGGTAGAATTTGCCTGAATGATCCATCACTAATTGGAACAGGATAAATGCAATTAGATGTCACTTGATGGTAATGCATTTGCACATTGTAATACTGTTGCCTAACTTCAATACCTCAATTATGTTTTTTTTTCTTGGCAAATAACTGATTTGCTTCCACATACCTCATTTTTTATTTCTTTAAAAAGTTTTATTTCATTTTGCTACCAATTTAAATTTATTAAGAGGTTATAAGAATCTCCTCTCAATTTTACCCAGAGAACATCGAAACCACAGGGTCTTTGTGTGCAGGTGGAGTTGATATTCTTGCAACAAGAAGTTCATCTTATTAGCAAAATAGGAAGTAGAGGCACAATCAGCGAAACTCTCGTTCCTACTTTTACTCCATCTGTTTACGTCTTTCCTCTGCTAAATGCATTGAATCCCTCCGGGTTTGGTACTCTGTGTGTGACAAAGAGATGCATACAAAGTCAAAAGTGACATTGGCACCAAGTGGACACTGGTATAATCTTCCTGCGTTCATTGATTTAATTTTAAGAGAGTTCCTAAAATAAGGCAAAGGCCATTTAATAATTTAATAGTAAAACAACTCCAGTTTGCATGTTGACAGAATAGTTAAAGCATTAGCACCAACATGCTGAGGATCAGGAATTAATTTTATAACAATCACAACTGATCGCCCTTCCCTACGGTTCCCTTATACGATGAGATGGACTCTTGACCTTACAATCTACCTTGTTATGACCTTGCACCTTATTGTCTGCCTGCAATGCACTTCCCCGTAGCTGTGACACTTTACTGTGTACTGTTATTGTTTTTACCTGTACTATCTCAAGGCACTCTGTACTAACTCAATGTAACTGCACTGTGTAATGAATTGATCTGTAAGGAGGGTATGCAAGACAAGTTTTTTCACTGTACCTCGGTACAAATGACAATAATACAACCAATGCCAATAACAATACCACCTCCTACCACCTAAGGAAGATACGAATGTCTTAATGTGGAAGGTGCAACAGCTGAATGATAAAAGTGCAGTTATTTATAGCACATTGTGGTACTTAAAAAAAAATAAAATCTAACTTTGACCAAATTCATTTTTAATTAAATCTTCTTCAAGCTGTTAAACAGATAAACATGCTGGGGTTTTAATGCTGATAGGATTGAATTCCTTACAGTATTTTGTTTTATGACATCCAGCTTTCAATAAACATATTAGCTTTATTATTTTCAGATTGCTGAGCTTTTGCTAAAGGTGATTGCTTTGACCATTTTAATGTTAGTGTGAAAGCAACCATGTGAACCTAACCAAAATAAACTTTTCATGAAAGTATTTTTTTAAATCTTTCACTTGCTGTGAAGTAAACTGGTATTATAAACAAATAACAAAAGCTTCAGAAATCTCACTTAAATTATTAGCAGCAGTATTTGAAAGCTTTGATAATTTGCATGTATTCTCAAAAGAACCTCTATGGAATGAATGATGGTCAACAACATCTTTCCTTGACCAGAAATGTAACACAGTACTCATCCTGTGATCCAAATACCATTGTATATTATTCTAGTGTAATCTCCTTGTTCTTATATTCTGTGCTTTGTTTAATAAAGGAAAGCATGCCACATGCCTTTTTAACTACCTTGTCTACCTGTTGTACTACCTTTGAGAATCTGTAGTTGTGCACACCAATATTATTCCATTGCTCTGCACTTCTCCATGTCCTCTCATTTATTGTGTATTCCTTTGCCTTCTTATGCCACCCTGTATACATCACTTCACACATTCTCTGAATTAAATTCCATCTGCCGCTTTTCTGCTCAAAAGACCAAACCATTTCCTCCTCAAATTAAACTTTTGTTTAACTTTTGCATCAACTGAAAACATCTTTATCATATTCCCTACATTTAAGTTTGAATCTTTAACATATACAACAAAAGGTAAGTGGCCGAGGACACCACTGGTGACAGTTCTCTTTTCACACAATGCCCATTAATTATTACCCACTGGTTCCTGCGACAGAGCCAGCTTTGGATCCACTCTCCATTGAATCCCTTGCGCCTTTACCTTTTCAACCAGCCTGCCATGTTGGACTTTGTCAAAGGCTTTGTTAAAATTCATTTAGGCCACTTCAAATGCCCGAAAATCTTGTGAGTCAAAAACCAACTAAGTTTATGCAAGAAAACTGCTAGCTTCCAGCAAAGCGATCGCATCAGTCCAATTGTCCTCAGTTATTCGTCTTCAACCCTGGAACTCTCCCTCACATGTCCACCAACTCTCCTTTTATTTTTTTGCCTCTTACCTACACTAAGAGGTAATTTACAGTATCCAGTATGTCTCTGGAGTGTGGGAAGAAATCAGAGCACCCAGCAGAAACCCAGATGGTCAGAAGGATAACGTGCAAACTCCGCACAGACAGCACTTTGCTTGGAACCCAGGTCCCTGGAGCAGCAGCACTACCTGCTGCACCATCATGTCACCCTTAAGTAGTGAAAATGTAGCTTTGACTCTCAGATAGTGCATTGATATCCAATGATGTCTCTGCTGCAGCCTCAAACATTTTAGTTTGTCTGTCCAGAAGTATTATATCACAAATTATTTGCACTGAAGGAGGCAGCTCATGCCTCACAAAAGCTCAGTCACAATGCACAGTAATCAGCCTTCCCCCGATGAATCACACACACACAAATCCCAGTCCTTTCATTACAATTCTGTGATTCTGTGATAATAGTTGTAATTTTGCTGTGGGCAAAGTTCATCACATATTAATGTCTTGCATCTTATTGCTTCATAATTTGATTAAGATTGGTAGGCTCGTGCATCACAAAGGTAGCTCATAGTAACCACCAAACCTGTGATTCCTGAGCCAAAAGATAGCCATTACATTGCATTTTAAATTCCCCAAAATTCAACATCAGAACATAAAATGCTTGTCATCTGGATAATAAGATAACATGGTTTAAAAAGCTAGTTCTATACCACCTTGCATAACTGGAGAATGATTAATGTTTCTTTCATTTGATCTCCAGAAGATGAATATCTGCTATTATGAAATTGCACAAATAAAGTGGCCTAGACTAGTAGCCCTCTGCAAAAATAATTTCATACCACATTGTCAACTGCTTGATCTTCCTTCCACAAGAACAACCACAGTTCTGTCACTGCAGCAGTTCTGCCCCATGGCTCTGGTGTTTTAATTGCTTTTAATTAAAGCCTGGAATGGGATGCAGCTATTAATCAGTGTGTGAAACTGCTCATGGGGAAGATGGAACAAATACATCCATTAGACAGATAGCAATGACATCACTGGTGCCATATTTGCATTGCTGACAAGGGAACTGCTCAAGTGAGGTAATTAGATCACAGTCTTGAGGCCATCTAGGTACTGTAAACCACTGAGACACATTATGAACAAACTTTACAGCTACATAATCAACCCTGCAGTGAAGAAGCCAAGTTTATCCAGCACTGATGGTAGGTGTTGTTTGATCAGCCCCGCAGAGTTGAAGTAGATTTTAACCACCAGAGTTTATGTTACATAACCAACCCTGCAGAGACAATATAAGGACTTAACTAGCAGTGATCATATTATGTAATAAATCTTGCAGTTGTTACAATCAAATTTGACTTTAGCTTAAGTCAGAAAATTTCATAGAGTTATCATGTTGGCAAAACATGGTCAGCAAGGAATTATCTTGCCTTGTTGGAAAACTAACTTCCCAGGATCTTAATCAACGCTTTTCCCTCAACCAGCCATTACTGAAACAAATTAATTGTTCCTGCCTCTCAGGGTCCAGGTACTTCACACTGCAGCAATTAATAACACCTCTCTTTCCTCCTTTCTCTCCTCTTCCATGTCCCCTTTCCTCTTTCTTTACTTTAGCAATTTTACTGGAGTCATGGAACCATATTTTTTGAGGAACTTTTACGACATAAAGCTATTATATGACTAATATTTTGCCATTCTGCTGTATTTGCTCAAAATCATAAAAAATGACAAAGCGAGAATAAAGTCACAGAATGTGACACTCACACTCACACAGTCATGCACAAGGGTACATGCTAAATAAAGTAAGACAGTCAGAATACATCAATGCTGCATTAATATAAAACTCACTATCTGTCATACTGGTTATAACTTTATTCATGATTAGCAAAAAGGTGGTATTTTAGGTTGAGTCACAATGACAAACTGATGTAAATCCAAACACAGCACAGGTGGCAAATGATCAGCTGGTATTTTAAACTGTAATAATTAGCAGGTCCTGTTATCTTTTGAGAAACAAACCCTTAGCATTTATGTTCCAATCAGCTGGAATTTTGAGTGCAAAAGGCTCCAATTTCACCTAATAATGCTGAGGGCAAACCAGGCAGGGGAGGAGTTTAAGATGAGGAAAGGGCTTGCTCCCTGCAACCTTCCCAATGAGCCCAAATATTATGCTGCTGTAGTGAACAGGGAAACCCAGCTGATGGGATCCTCAAAATCTTTCTGCTGGGGCAGGGCCTGATCCGCTATTTCAGCCCCAGGTTTGGCTGGAGGACCAGTGATGGTTTGACTCTCAGTAGCTGGACTGTGGGCTGAATGAGGACCAATACTCAGCGTTAATGCACAAAATTAACATGATCACAAATTTATGTTTTTTTAACACAAACTACATGTTAACCAGGAAACGGGCTTTTTAAAAACTTTTTAAAGAGATTTCACTGCAGCTTTCACAGGCCACTCTGCACCTCCCCAGGCTGTCGGCCTCACACCTCACCCCCAGCTTCCTGGTTGACGGGCTCACACATCCTCTCTTCTCCCACCCCATCCCTACCCTCACTGTCAGACCTGGAGCTCTGCACTCACTCCCTACACCCTCCCTCTGCTTACCCCCCGCATCCTCTCTGCCAGAGGCAGCAGGAGAGGCTGTGATTGAGGGAGCAGGGCAAGGAACAGAGACAGGCAGATGAGGGGAAGGATGAAATGGAGGGAGGGTGGTAAAGCGAACAAGGAATGTGGGGAGGCAGAGAGGAAGGGGACGACAGGGAATTGGTGGAGATAAAGTAAGGGAGGGGAAGCAGGGCAAATTGGGAAAGCACGAGATGATGGGAGGGCAGGGAGGGTAGGAGAGAGAACAGGACAGAAAGAGCAAGATAGGAGAAAAAGACAGAAAGAGAGAAGAGAGAGAGAGAAGGAGAGAGAAAGAGAGGGGGGAGAGAGAGAAGAGAGGGGGAGGCAGGGAACAGAAATAGAGATGGAAGGGAGACCAAGAAACAGTTTGGTGAAGCAGAGAGCAAGGGAAATTGTATCTCCCTCTCTCTCCTATCTCCCACATTCTCTTTCACCTCCCTTGGTATTTCTGTCCAGCTTCCCTCGTCCCTCTTATTTCTACTCCTTTCATCCTATGTTTCATTTTCTTTGTTCCCTCCTCTGTCACTTTTTCCTTACCCTCAGAATCTCTCTAATAAAAACAGAAAAAGCTGGGAATACAAAGGAATTAGACACCATCTGTGGATAGAGATACAGAGTTAATGCTTCAGGTCAATAACTCCTCATCAGAACCAGGAAAAATTAGATATCAGATGACTTAAGTTGCCAAGAAAGGGGAAGGGTGGGAAAAACAAAGGTAATGACTGAAAGGAGATCAAGAGAGACTGAATGACAGAAATAGAGATAGTGGTGAGGGAAAGTGGTGAAGACTGGTTATGTCACTGAACGTTCATATGAGGTGTAACTAGAAGGAAATAGCTGAGAACAGAGAAGAGAAAATAGATCAACGCTGGGACTGTGGAAAGGCACAACACTACAGCTGCTGTAAATCTGAAATAAGAGAAAATGCTAGAATACCCAGCAAGTCAGGTAGCACCTTTGAAGAGTGATAATTGAGTTAATGTTATTGGCTGGTAAGCATTTACAGAACTGGCTTGTTCTGGTACAAATTGGAGATACTTTTCTGAAATTCTTGAAATCATTTTTGAGCCTCAAGGGCTTTTTGTGTCTGGTCAGAAGATGAGATGCTGTTCCTTGTACTTATATTGAACTGCATTGGTACATAGCAAGAGGCCAAAAACTGAGTCAGAGTGTGAGTGGGATAGAGAAATTAAGTAACGGGCAACTGGAAGTTTGAAGTTATCCTCGCATACTGAATGGAAGTGTTTCTACAAAAGCAATCAATCAATCAATCAATCAATCAATCTGTGTTTGGTTTCTCCACTGAAGAGAAAACCATATTTTGGGCACTGTATGTTATACACTAAATTGCCTCATTCCAAAGTCCAGACTTATAAGACTATTAAATAAAAGGAAACTGTTCAACCTCAGGCAGGAACAACCCATAACAAGTTCACCCAAACCTTACTAGTCATGCTGCCTTATACAGGAGCTGCTTGCACTCAGATGCATTTACGTTTACCAGATGGAAATGATCTCTGCCTTCTGATATGCACCTGAGACATGAATTGTCTGCAACAGGCACCTCAAGGCACCCTATGCCACCAGCACAGTTTCTGCAAACTTCTCCACATTCACTGGAAGGATTAGCAAACCAAATCAGATTCCTCTTCCAAGTCAACTTCCCCAGCAATGAGGCCCTTGTTACACTCATTTGATTGCATTAGTCAGGCCATATTGGTTGCAGTCTTGAAGAAGACACAATATTCCAATTTCTGTTATAGGAAGAGGGTAACACACAGGCAGAGGGAGGGATGTTGCACTTGGTGTTGCATCTGATTCATGGAAAGGTGCTGTGAAAAATGGCAGTGTGTGTTGGTAGGGATAGAAGAAGGGACCAAAGAGTCACGGAGAGAATGGTGTCTTTGGAACGCTGAAAGGAGAGGAGAGGGAGCAAGTGTCTGGTAGTGGCATCATATTAAAATATGACAGGGCCTTCACTCTTTTCCAACCCCTGCATCTCATCCTCTCCTTTAAACTCTCACCTTCTTAAATTGGGACCAGACGTGAACCCAACTATGTGCATCCCCTCCCTCGGTACCTTGTTCTTCTTGTAAAGGCTAATCTTTCTCACTGTGTAAGCTTATCAGATATAAGCAATGTGGTAATGGACTGCATGTTTGGTTACCAATGAAGGGATGTAGCAACTCGGGAATTTACAAGAGAGAGAAATGTAAAGTCCTAAATGCTACAGGACAAGAGGAGATCACAGACGCAAGTGCACAGAAAAATTTGAACATGAACATAATTTCAAATTATTGCGTCCAAGTATTTTCCATTGAGCCATTCAAAGTTAAAAGCAAAAATGTTTTCCATTTGGACCATGTGAAATACTTTTAAATGTTTCTGATAATCAGTGATATTTAAAAAGCTGTTCATATAGATTTGAATAATTAAAATAACTATTTAATATACAAAAACTGAAAATATTATGTATTTATAACCAACGTAATTTATTTAAAACTAATTAAAAACAAAAATAAAAAATAAATGCATCCCTTTTCAATCCTGGTCATCAACTCATACAAATGATGGGGTCACACTGCATATGCCAGCTCAGAGCATGTGTGTTCCACCTTGGATTCAGTCATGAGTCCAGCTGTACATGAGCTGATATCTGATCTTCAATTTGTTTTTGAGTGCCATGTTGCAATATCCAAACAGAACCATCAGCCAGAGGTGTGCGATTTGACACACTGTTGTAGAAAGACACTACAAGCCACTCGTTGAGTTCTTACGAAATTATTAACTATCACCAAGCTCTATACAACCTGATTAATTTTTGACCTATGTTTAGTAATGATTAGTGTGAACTTATTGTTATTATAGCTAGCGATTAGAGATGGACTCCAGACTGTTGGTTCTGTTGACATGATCTATTTACGTCTATTTTGATGGGATGGGGGAGGGGCAGGCATTTAAAGTCTGAACATAACCAAATTCTATTCAAGTGAAACTTTCTACATATTTTTCTTGTTCTGAGAATCACTATACCTTAAATAATTTCTGAAGTTTTTGGTGATACAGATATATTTCAAAAATCTTTCCTGTTACATCCTTCCTGAATTAAAGAAAGTTACTTTGGGGAGTCAAGCATTAATATTTTGAATGCCTGAGAGGGTTTTCTTTGGCTACCATTACAATATTTATCTCTGATACCAGCAAAGGATTATATTGTTGCTTTCAGTTTTAGTTTTAAGATAAAATGTAGTGGTGCCGACATGATTATTCACATACTTGGTTCATTACTATAGTTGCACAACCTGCAGTGTTCATTGGAAGGGTACAATTCAAGCGAGTGAGGCTTTGAGGAAACATATTAGCCTGACAGTAAAGGGGAAATAATAAATTGTGTTTTTAGGAGCTACTTTTTCAACAAGTTGCAATTATGGATACATTTTGCAATTTGAAAAGATTGGGGTATTAAATCTTTGGAAAAGTGAAAGAAGTTGTGTTTATGCAGCACAGCTCAAGACTTCAATTAACTAATTATTTTTGAAACGTAGTCATATAATATATGGAAATTTGTTTCAGAAATGCAATATGATAATGAACAAACAATGTGGCAATTGATCTCATTTTTTGGCACCAATCAGCCCCTAAGTATCAGAAATTGCATCTTGAGTTGAGCACACACAATTGAAACAGGAAGTAGATTGGACATAACAAGGCAAGGGGCTTGCACATGCACACATAAATCTCAGCAGCATGCTGGTTGCTCATAATCCTACATCCTGCCTTAATCTCACACAAATGAACTCTGTACAACAACATCGAAAGCAACTTGCACCTAATGATTAGGTTGTTTCTCCACAATCAAAGGGCAGTACTGATCCTACAATCACATTTCACCTTGGGTCTGCACTCCATCCAGTTCTTGATATATGTCTGGGCTCCACTGAACTCTATTTCCACACTCCAAATAATTGGACCTGATAGTGATGGGAAAACAGGGTCAGTCAGACCAGTTGCCAAAAAAATGGTTTTATTTTTGCTGCAATTCATTCTGGCAAGTGAAAGGAGTGGACCCTAGCAGACGATGGCGGTGAAGCTGCTTTGAAAAGTTTTGTACACAAAAAATCTTTGACAGTAAGTCAACAGGCAGTGGTCTGCACAGAATGCCCCTGAGATCCTATTGGAACAGAAGATGGATCTGATTAGATGATTCCCCATATAATCTCATATAATCCTTTAACAGAACTTTCAAACAAGTAGCAAGACCTTGCTTGGATGGTGGCAAAAAAGATCATTCCTCTCAGATTGCTTGTGTACAGCTACTGTCTCCACAGCTACCGTCTCCTTCTCAGTTCTGTCTGGAGGGAAGATGGGGTGACATCTGAAATTTGGGAAATGGAGGAGATGTGGGTCAGGGCTTTATCAACCACAATAGAGGGGAAGACATTTTTCCTGAATAAAGAGGACATTTTTGTTCTCAGAATGAGGTTTTCCATTCCTGGATATCTGAAATCTCTTCCTTTCTCAGGAAACATGGCTTCCTTAGCTTTCCCTTTACCTGATAACCTTCCATTTCCCGCATTACTGCTGTCACCCTGCCTCCCCCTAGACAGAACAGGGTTAGAGTTCCCTTGGTCCTCACCTTTCACCCCACCAGCCTCCGCATCCATCACATCATTCTTTGTTACTTCCACCAGCTGCCAAGTGATCCTACAGCCAGTCACTTCATCCCCTCTCTAACCCTTTCTGCTTTCTGCAGGGGCCACTCTCTCCATGTCTTCCTGGTTCACTCATCCATCCTCACTCTTGCCTCCTCACTGTGGTTTCCCTTGTAACCATAGGAGGTGTAACACCTGTCCCTGCATATCCTCCCTCATCAACATCCAGGGACCTAAACAGCCCTTCCAGGCGTGGCAGAGATTCACGTGCACCTCCTCCAACCTCGTCTATTGCACTGGGCACTCGCGATGTGGCCTCCTCTACATCTGTCCTCAATGGCCATTTTGAACTCACAGTTGCTCCTTTCCCACACTGACCTGTCTGTCTTTGGCCTTCTCCACTGCCAGGCTGAGACCAAGCACAAACAAAATGAACACCAGCTTATGTTCTGCCTCAGTAGTCTACAACCCAAAGGTATGAACATTGAATTTTCCAATTTCAGGTAACCTGCATCCCCTGTGTTCCTTTCTCTCTCCTTCTAATCAGATTTCAATTCCACCCGCCCACCACCTTCTTTCCAATCCCCAGCCCCAGCCCCAGCCCCAGCCCCAGCCCCCCCGTACCATTTTTTCCCTTCCCTTTCCTGGTTCCATCTGCCCATAACCCACACACTTAACCCACTGGGTCCCTTATGCCTTCCCCCATTGGTTCTATCTGCCCATCATCTCTCTCGTATCTGGTTCCACTTATCACCTTCCTTGCTCATCAGATTCCAGGATCTGTAGCTGTTCCTTGTCTCCACTTATCACCTTCCAGCCTCTGTCTCTACTTTCACCCTCCCCTCCCCACATCCCCAACCTGGCTCCATCCATCCATCATCCCCCACCTCACCTAGTTCCACCTATTGTCCACTAGCTCCTGCATCACCCCTTCTCCTCACTTTTTTATGCTGGCTACCTCCCCTCTACAGTCTCAGTCCTGATGCAGGATTTCACCCAAAACATCGACTATTCCTCTGCCAGCATAGGTGCTGCCTTTCCTGTTGAGTTCCTCCAGCAATTTATTTAGTGTTTCAAAATTCCAGCATCTGCAGTCTCTTGTGTCTCTATTCAAGATCATTACCTAAGGCCATGGCTGATAAAGCACTTTTATGTGTTAAGATGTCCAAGGGACTCCAAAGATGGGTATCATGCAAAAATTGACACAAAACCAGTTTAGGAGATAATCAAAAGCTTAATGAAGAAGATAAGTTTTCAAGAATGTCTTGAAGGAAAAAGGAGGTGCTGAGGCAGTTGGGTTCAATCAGGGAATATCAGAATTTAGAGCATTGGCAGCTGAAAGCAAAGTAGCCAATGCTGGAGCATTTATAATATGACATTACCGGGTGGCCAGGATTCAAAGGGTTCAGAGATCCTGGTGGGTTATAGGCCAGAGGGATGAGAAAAACCATGAGGAGGGGGGGTGTTGAAAATAAGAATGAGAATTTTAAAATCAAGACATTGCCAACCAGGATGTCAACGCAGGTCAAAAGCCCATGAGATGAAGGGGACTTGATTCAAGTTGGCTCAGCTTCACTTTCCATCCCATTCCTTGATTCCTTAAGTTTCTAAAAATCAATTCATCTCCGTCACTATAAGAAACCAGCTAGCATTGACACTGCTAAGACTTTTAGAACTTTATATACTTCAACAACATCACCTTTTGATAAGCCTCATTGGACAATGGGCAAAGTCAGTCTCGAGCATCAGTGATTTGAATTAAGAAAACACTTGATCAACAACCTGCCACTTGTTGAGCCTAACATTTGAGATAAGTAAAGATAGAGGCTGGTGACCAATTGTTAAGTATCAATCATGGTATAATGAACATCTCTGATTCCTTCATCCTGCATATGCTGATGTAAGATGATAACAACGACAATTAATGATGCATATTATGATTTGTTTCCCTTGCTCCATTGAAACATTGCTGTTGGCAAAAGATCACTTTTTAATGGAACTTTTTGTGTTTATAATTGAGAGACTGGAAGGACAATGGAGCAAATCAGTTTCAAAGCAAAAAATAATTTCTCCTGATTTTGAGATTATGTCATTTTACCTTAAATATATATTACCATTACTGCTTTTTAATTGAATTACATAGGAGATGTTGGAAAGAAATAAGGTTAACCTCCATATTTTCATTCTGTAAATAATTGGCACCATTTGCAGGAATATTAGGGCTCTTGCCAGGATAATAAACCACTGAGATTCATTTCATTAACAACAATCCACCTACACAATCAAGGAATACTTCTCATTCTCAGAAACTATTGGCTAATGTGGCACAAAGGAAAATATTACACATACACACAAGTGAATTGAATAACCAAGTACCGAACAAAAATGAAGTAGCATGCAAACAAGAGCATTAAAGATGTAAACTACATAGAGGATTTGAAGCAACAAGCAACAGTCGAACAAGAAAGAGGTACAAGAGACTGCAGATGCTGGAATCTGGAGCAACAAACTATCTACTAGAAGAACCTGTGGAAGAATCTGCCAGAAGAATTCCTGCTAGGGGGTTTTGACCTGAAACGTCAACAATTCCTTTCCGCCCTCAGATGCTGCTCAACCCGCTGAGTTCTTCCAGCAGGTTATTTGTAGCTCAACATTAGAACAAGGACCTTTTCAGAAATAATAAGGACCAGAATGAACAAAAATGTGAGGTGGATTTAAATGGCTTAAGTAATGGATATGTAAATTAATGGTACATGGTAAATTGTTATTCATCGTTGGGATGAACCATCTTCTTGAATCGTTCCCTCAGTGTTATTGGGAAGGGAGTTCCAAGATTTAGACCTATTGATAATGAATGAATGGCAATATATTTCCAAATAAGGATAGAGAGAGGCTCGGAGAGGACATTAATAGTGTTGTCACATGCCCGCTGCCTATACTCAATGTGGTGGCAGAGGTTGCGAAAAAAATCATAATGTAACCAAGAAGAATGAACATGATTTTATGAAAAGGAAATCAGATGGGTCAAATGTGTTTAAATTATTTGGGGATGTAGCAAGCAGGGTAGATAAAAGAGAAACCAGAAGGTATTTAAATTTCCAAAAGGAATTTGCTCATGTGCCATATTAAAAAGGTTACAGTGCACAAGGTGAGAGTTCATGACATTGAGGGTAATATGTGAGCATGAATGGATGATTGGCTAACTAACAACAAACAGAGAATAAGGATAAATGGGTCATATTTTGGGCTGTAATGAATAATTAATGAATCAATTGAAGGGTTTGAGTATATTGTAGCCAATTGAGTTAATGATACCAAGATGAGTGAAAAAGCAAATGGTGAAGAAGATGCAACAAATCTACAGTGGATGTAGATAGGTTAAGTGACCAGGTTAAAAAAAAATGGCAGATAGAACATAAACCATAGAACAGTACAGAAGAGGAACAGGCCCTTAGGCCCATAACACCTGCACCAAACACAATGCCATATTAAACTAAATCTCTTCTGCCTGCACATGATCCATATCCCTCCATTCTCTGCATATTCATGTGTCTATATGAAAGCATCTTAAACACCACTATTTTATTTGCTTCCACCACCACCCCGGACAGCCCATTCCAGGCGCTGAACACCCTCTGTGTAAAAAACTTGCCCTGCACATCTTCTTTCAACTTTCTGCCTCTCACCTTAAATGTAGGTCGTCTAGTATTTGACATTTCTACACTGGGTATAAGATTCTGACTGTCTACCCTATCTACGCCTCTCATAATGTTATAAACCTCTGTCAGGTCTCTGCCAGCCTCTGATGCTCCAAAGAAAACAACCCAAGCTTGTCTAATCTCTGCTTATAGTGATGAGTACCTGTATTGCACTGCCAGAGAGCGTGGTAGAAGCAGAGTCACTGGCAACATTTAAGAAGAGCACTTGAATCCCCTAAGCACAGGAAGCTATGGGACAAATGCTGGAAGATGGGATTAATATGGATGGGTGCTCTCTAGCATAGACCTGGTGGGCTGACTGGCCTGTTTCCATGCTATATAACTCTTATGACTAAATTGATGGCTGTGATTTATTGCTTCAAATTTCACAGTTTTAACCTCCACTGTGTCTATGCTTCAATAAAGCAGGGAGGCACCTGGTAAAGATCAGTGATATCCAACACATAAATTTGATTGCCACTTCTTGGAAATTAATTTGCACATTTTGGCCTGTGAAAAATAAGCTCATTAATACAGGAGCAGGACCTCACCACAATCCTGTAGCCTGCTTTGTTAAAAGATAAATCCTGTGGGGTTCAGTGCTTGGAATCATCCTGCCCTGGACACACAACAGAGATACAACTCTCAGCCTAGCTGATTCCTTCCATTCACTGGAAATGGCTGTGGAACATGTTAAATGTGCAGGCTTTTTCTACTGTTCACAATTCCTTGGGTCTCGTGTTCAGTAGAATGTTCCTGCCTTGTATCATATTTAAAGAGTTTTTCCTAGTGTGGTGGAATTTCTGACCTGAGTTTCTTGCTCCCTTTCCTCTCTCCCCTCCTGGCGGTTTGTCCTCTATATTTCTACTAGTCATATTCTATTCCCTGAGTTTCCCATGTAGCTTCATCCACGTTTGAAGGAGGCAAGGGCAAGAGGAATGCAAGAGGAATGCAAGCAGCCAGACCCCTCTCTGTGCAGACTAATTAATCTTTCAGCAGTCCAAGAAAACAAAATCACTGAGAATTCAAGTAACAGCTGGAGGTAATAATCCAGCCAAATATTGCAGGTCCAGCATGATGCCTTTACATTTTGGAAGTTAAGATGCATTCATGTCATTCAATATCAGGTTCTACGTGAGGCCAGCACAGAGTGGCTGATAAATTGGAATTTTTCAAAATGCACTTGGTGGTCCCACATCAAGTTTACACCTCTCCTTCTGTTTCACAATGCTGGAATACAATATCTCACAAAAGCATCCAGCATCAAGATGGTGCACTAACTTACTCCTCCTTAGGCAATCCCTTGGGAGTGAGGATGACTTGCTCACACTCCAGTTTTGTGGGTTCTCAGGTGACTGATGAGACCAATGGGGGAACTGTAGATTCCTGTATAGATGGGGCAGAATGTGCCTGATGTAGTAGGTAGGTATATAAATGTGAGGTGGTATGCTCCTTGTGTCATTAATGCAGGGATCCAGGGAGAGATTGTTTATTGGATATACAGTTAGCTGGATGGTAGGATGCAGAGGGTAAAGGTGGAAGGATGGTTTTTGGACTGTAGGCCCGTGACTAGTGGTGTGCCTCAGGGTCGGTGCTGGGCCCACTGCTATTTGTCATCTACGTATATCAACAATTTGGATGAGAATGTAGAAAGGCATGGTAACTAAATTTGCAAATGATACTAAAATAAGTGATGTCATAGACGGTGAAGATGGTTATCAGAAGGCATTGAGCACATCCTTGAATCTATTTTCTCTGCCTACTTGACAATCTCCTCCTGTTAGAGAACTTGGAATAGAGTCTCAATTTCAGGAATATGGTTTCAGGTATGTGTATAATGTGAGCTGCCCAATGTAACCACTGAGTATAATGAGGGCTTCAGTTCTAGGGACCTTGGCCTTTGAGTGTATACTGAAGTTAGTTCACTTATCCTTCTCCAGAATTTGGTAAATTTTGCAAAGACGACAATGGTGGTATCTTTCCAGTGCCTTGAGTGTTTGCTGTCCATATTGATGGTCTCGGAAGCAATTAGGAGGGCAAAGATCACTGTCATAAGAGTTTTTGATATTCAAATGCTCTTTCCTCCATTGGCCAGACACAGTGCTGGTACATACATGTCTTTACTAAAAGGTGGCTCCTGAGAAATGGGAAATGGTCCAATCTTTCCAGATTCTCGACATTGTTTTATTGTCAAATGGTGGTGTTATACAGTAGGAACAGGTTGGTAGATTTCATTTATCTTGCGGATGTTGAATGTAAGTCCTATCCTCTCATAGGCTTCAATGAACAAATCAATAATGGTTTGGAGCTCAACCTTTATGTGCATGTATATGGTAGCTCAACCACTGAGGTTCAGGTGAGCTTGGTTCTAGACTATAGTTGTCATAGGGTGAACAGTTTACCAATAGTTTTGAATATTAGCTCCACTCCCAGAGACATCTTGTTGGAGGTGAGTTGCAACATTGCAGTGAGAAAGATTTAAAAAGTGTTCGAGCAATGATGAAAAACACTATGATGCTGGAGGAACTCAACAGGTCAGGCAGCATCCATGGAGGAAAGCAGATGGCCAACATTTTGGGTCAGGACCCTTCTTTAGGACTGAAGATAGGAAAAGTGGAAGCCCAATATATAGGTGGGAAAAACAGAGCAGTGATAGGTGGGCAAAAGAGGGGAGAAGGGGAGCAATGATGCAGTGTTATTTGGCATTGGTCTTCACTGAGATTGGCTATCTTGTAGAAGTGTTGTTAAATATCATGACTTGTATACTTCCATGAAGTAAATGTAAAATTTGAGGTTGTTGCACAGTCCCTCCCAAGTGATGGAGCAAAGGTCAAAAATGGTCATATATAGTGGCTGGTGCTGCTCTTGCATTTCTTTTGTAGGGCTCCCAATGAAGATTAAGTCCACTGTGCCTCCAGATGGATGGAATACACACTGCCATTTGGGGAGCAGCACCTTGACCAGTGGGAGGAGGCAATTGAGGAGGAACCTGGCAATGACTCTTCTATGGAGGACAGCAGGGAAAACCCCCTGTTAGTTATCTCCCTTCTTGAAGATGGCAATGATTACAGCAACTCTGAGGTATCTTGATATATCTTCCTCTTTCCACATGTGGACAATGATATTGTGAATTTATGACTGAAGCTTTTCACCACCACAATTTAGAACTTCAGCATGGATGTCATCTGCTTTCAAGGCCTTGTTATGTTTTCATTTGGAATATGACCATTTTGATTTTTTGTCATTCAGGAGTGGCAGTAAGGCTGGATGGAATGAGCTGCTTCAGCATGGAGACAATGGTGCACACATCAAGGACCAAGTTATGATTGAGGAAATCTTTGAAGCAGCTGTTGACTGCCTCTCTTTCCCTGATGAGTTCACCATTGTTCTTGGCTCTCATTGGGTAGGGCCTTGGATGGCCTTGACAGCACTGAAGAACCCACGCATGTCGAAGCTGACAGCAAGTTGATGAACCTCACCATCACCTATTCTTTAGGTCTTGGTTTTATTTGCTGGACCCCTACCTCTAGGTACTTGTAGGGTTGTTTCTTTTCCCTTAAGTAATGGTGAACCTTTCATTCCAGAAGTGCAGTTTATTCACTGCTTGGTCTCATTCTCATTAAAACAATCCTGGTTCTTCTTTCTAGAGAAGCAAAGAGTCTGTTCTCCAGTGCCAATGATGGTGGATGTCAGCACAACTCATCAGCGGTGGATGTTTCACGGTTCCTGTAGGTTCGGAGTCAACAAGTGCCTGTGAGGTGCAATCAAAGAAGAGTGACCTTTGTGGGATCCTTAGGAGGTTCAACAATGAGCAAGTATTACCTGCCAGTAAGTGCTGCATGTGGCTGGCCAATGTTAACAAGATTATGATTGGCTCTTGTGCCTTCTATGGTCAAACAGAAACCAGCTCTTCGTATTTAATCCCTTAAATGAAATGCTACCACTCAAATGTTGTTGAGTCAAGGAAAGTATTGACTCAGCCTTACTTATAATAAAACATCTTCCAACTAAGTGGAGCTAAGCAAAGGCAGTGTCTCTGATTTATACAATGAAGGAGAATGATGTTGTTGATTATTTCAAAGGCTGGATAAAGAAGAATGAGAGAATTAGCACATAAATTACAGGAGATTCAATTTATAAATTTGTTGGGCTGTGTCAGTACCATGGGCAAAAACAGAATCAGTGAGATTCAAATGTAGAATGACAGATAAGTCAATATGAATTTTGGAGATGGAAACTGGACAGGAAAGGAAGGTTTGAGACAGGCAATGATTCGCAAAGATTGCAGGATCAAAGATTTTTTTCAAGAGAGAGGCTATTGAAGAGGCTATTGATTCCAGTTATTAACAATGTCAGAAGAATGCAGATCAAGAGGGGAAGTTGATTTGTATATGATTAAAGTTGTGCTAATGGAAGAGGAGGAGAGCTACAGCAAATTGTCTGGCAGTTCTGTTGAGTGCAAGACAAGCCATCTATTACTGCACTTTTATAAATTGTTTATCATCACTTTCAGAGCAGTTGAGACAATAATACTGAGAGCTGCAATTAGAGAGTGGTAGATGCATCAATACACATCTTGACATTACATTACTTTTAATCTTACTGTGGTCTATTATTCTAAGAGTTGCCTCTTTAAACATGCAAATCTTAATACAGTTTTCTAAACATGCTCACATTTTCCATTGTATTTAAGAAATGCTGTCCACTATTTTAATGCTATATCTTATAGCTTAGAATCTAAGGTTTACTACAAATCCATGGATGTTTCTAAGATTAACTTTACTCATGGTTCACCTGTCTTGTTGCCTTGACATGTTTCATTGAATGAACTGGGAGCAGTAATAAAGATGCAAACTTTGATTGTAATTCTCATTAGTCTATTGATTGGTTTGTTGACCAATGAAATAACAGGATTCCGAGCCACTGCAGATGGATGGAAGAGATACAAGAAACAGTTTCATCTTTCATTACTGTAGTGTATACTTGGCTCTAAATTGGTGACTATGGCTTTAACGCTGTTACTTTATTATGCGTAGTGTCACGTGATCAACTACTCTCAGGATTGTAGTAATTATCTGTCAAGTCTGGAAAGACCCTTGAAGTAACCAGTTGTGTTTTATTGAACATTTGAGTTTGTTCAGTTCCTTAACACAGGGTTATATAAAGAACCTCGACACCGCAATTACAGGAGGATATTAAGCTTGAGCAAAGAGGTGTAAGGAAATAAACCACTATCTTGCAATTCCAGTCAAGTATTCCATCCACTGTTGGGAGGGCTGGATCACAGACAGTAATTTATATTACATTCTAAAGTAGTGTTGCAATGCAAAGCCTCATCATTATGAGAAGTTACTGATGGTATTGGGTCATGCATGACTGAACCATAGACAAAGAATTAAATTCAACTTGATTCTCTAGTCATTGATTTCCAATCAAATAAATGAATCATTACATCTGAATGGCATTGACACCTGATTTCAGAATCTTTGCAGCCTGGAGTCCTACAGTTTTGGGGCCCTTGAGTTACAACTGAGTTCCTTGTGATGCCTGCATGGTATATGGTGTTCAAAATGCACAGACCTTTCCTTTTAAATTTTGTCCAAAAGCAATGCCCCATGAGAAATGCACTAGTTTCAAATCTAAACTTCCAAAATATAGAACCTAATTTCCTTCTTGAGGTCAGAATGAACTGACAGTCTCTGTTGTTCTCTGTTAGTGATACAGTGTTTATGGTACCAGTCTCACAATCTAGAGCAGAAATTAGTCTAAGGACACAGAAATCCTGTTCAGATCCCTCTGTGGGATTCCTTAAAAATGAATTCAGTTAAAAAAAGGTGCCAATGAAAATGATTGAATTGCAATAAAAAACTGTTAGGTACCAAATCAACTAACAAAAGTCTTCCGATCTTCCCATGGTACACACATTGCTGTATCAACAAAGTTGGGTAACATTTCTTATTTTGGTGAATACTTCTTTACCAGAGTTTTATCTTCCCAAGAAAGGCTACTCCAGCAAACCCTTGTCTGAAACTTTAAAAGATATAAATTATTCCATTGGAGGGTTGATCAGATTCACCCCATTCAGAGCATGTAGCCAAAAAGAGCCTGTCAGCATGATCTGTAGCCAGCATTGCCCATTGCTTTACAGCTTTCAAAGTGCCAACAGCTATTCCACTTTTTCTTGGAAAACCTGGAAACCATCAGGGGAAATTTATTCTCATGGTCTTGGAGTCATACAGCACAGAAACAGGTGCTTGGCTCACCAAGTCCATGCCAACTATCAAGTACCCATCTATACTGATCACATTTGCCAGCTTTGGTCCATAGCCCTCAGTACCTTGGTGATTCAAGTGTTCATCCAAAAGTTTCTTAAACATGGTGAGAGGACCTGCCTCCACCACTTTTCAAGGCAGCAAGTTCCAGACTGCAATCATCTCCTGGGTGAAAAAAATTGATTCATTAGAGAGGTGAACATAGATTCATACGTTCTGATGTAAGAACACCCAGAGCTAAGTTAGAGAATAAGACCAAAACAATTACAGTTGGCTGTGGACTGAAACTCTTCAGCACTTATTGCAGATTTACTGTTGCTCTGATCCATAGAAAGATGCTTTTGAATGACATAGAACTAATCTCTTTAAAATTCCATAACAATTGAAGAAGGAAGACCATGCTGATATATACCATTATTTTTTGCAAATTTATGCATGTACAATAAATCAGCCTTCAAAAGGCTGGAGCTTTGTCAAAATGCTCTATTTAAAAAAAATACTGAGGTTCTTTCTTCAGCTTTGGTACAAGATACTCTTGTGACAGTTACAAATGTTGGGTAATTGCCACCACCATGAAATCCATGCAACCACCATGATCAAAATTTAGTAAGCTCTTCCAGCAATTCTTTAGATACTTAACAGGTGAGAAAGCTCCATTAAAGAACAACCTTGCTGCAATCTTCCACTTTCAAACTTCTCTGCTGCATACTACACAACTCTGTCAGCTATAGAATAAAGCCCAGGGCAAGGGCAGAACAGGCTATCGACTTTGATCCTGTGCATAACCTTGTTGAAAGTCTTTTGCAGCATAAGTGAGAATTATACTACAACCTCAAAAATGAAGATCTCCGTGCAAATGCATTGAACTCGTGCATTTGCACAGAGCTGTTGGTGAAGTGGGTGGGTCATTTTGTTGAGTAACATTTCATTTTACTTACATGCATCCCAATATTCTCAACAATGTAGTAACCCACCATGATCTAATGATATATTGTGCAACTGATTCCATACTGTTATCTTTTGGTGATTCCACCACTTAATGAAGGCATCAAGTATTTCAGGGACTGGACTTGTTGAAAAGATATTGTTAAATCCCCACTTTATCACAAACACCACTCCCTTTAACTTTGACACACTCCCAGAGTGGAAGAGGGTTAAACTGCTTAAGTTAAGAGGAGGAGGGATTTCTTGCCTTCCTGGAGAATGTAGATCTTGACTGTGATATGATTGGCTCCTTTGTGAAGTTGCCTAAAGACAGTTTAATGTCCTTGGTAACACAGGGACAGAACCAAACTCAGGGAATAGCTGAAGCAGGAGCTGGCAGCTTGACAGAGTCTAGTTCATGTAAATATGGAATTAGAACAAGAAAATGTAATATTAAAGTAAACCACATAAGATTAATTAAAGTATATTCAAATTAAATATCCTTGGTAGTCTCTTAGGGTGGAGGATCTTGTTCTATTCCAGTTCTGAGCTGGCTGATGATCCCTCTGCAGGATCCATAGATTTTCCACAGATAGTTCTCACTGAGGTGGGTGAATGAATTGCTTTGGAGATTCTGAATTCCTCAAGGTGCTTGGTGTCTTCTCTAATGTTCCTTCTCCATTTTGAGTCTCACAGATCAGAGAATCACATGAGTCAGAGAGAATGTTATATGACAAGTTTTTCACTGTACCTCGGTACAAGTGACAATAATAAACCAATACCAATACCAACACATTTTCTCTGTCCCCCTGGAGATCTCCTGCAGTGAGCAAGGACTGTGTTTCTTCCTGGAGTCCGCTGTTTGACATACAAATGTTATGAATCACCCAATGGAGCTGTTTAAGGTTGAACCTTGATGTTGGGGATGATTGAATGAAGTAAGTGGCCAAAGTTGGTTTGGCTATTCTGCCAAGAGGTTTGGAGGATTTTGCGGACAGGGTCATTGTCATCCTCCAGTGTTTGGAGGTGATGACTGTAGATCTGTTGCTTCCAAAGCATACAGAAGGGCAGGGTTCACTCTTACCCAGTACATGGTGAGTTTGGTGTAAGGTTCAAGCTCTTGGCCTTTGAACCTGATTTCTTCATTGGCTGAAGGCTGTGTTGGCACACTGGAAGAGCTGGTGAATTTCATCATTGATGTTTGGCATTGTTCCCAAGGTATGGAAAGTGATCCACATTTTCCAGAGTCTATTCATGGATTTTATTTGTCAGGAACTGAGTGTTGTGCAATAGGATGAGGTAGGTCAGGAATATATGTCTGTCAAGAACATAAGAGCGTAAGAACTAAGAACCTATCTGCCATTCATCAAATTCACGGCTGATCTTCTCCCTCAATATCATTTTCCAACATTCTCCCCATATCTCCTAATTCTTTTAGCATCCAGAAATCTATCATTAGTTTTTTTGAATGAACTTCTGTAACATCTGGGATAGAGAATTCTATGATTCATGACCTTTATATGAAGATATTTCTCAGTTCTAAATGGTTGATCTCTTATTTTGTCTCTGTGACCCTGCGCTCGAGACTCCTCAGCCAGTGAAATCATCCTCCTTGCATAAGAATTTTGTTAGTTTCAATGATGTCTCCTCTTATTCTTCTAAACTCCAGAGAATACAGGCCAGTCCTAAATGCTTTATGTAAGGCCCATTCACACTGTAAACTTATTATAGGCTCTAGAATTAATATATATTGGATTAATATGAAAATACATTTAAAGGTGGAAAGAGAGAGAAGCGAGAAAGAAAATATTTAATTTTTTTGGCATTTTTCAGGATCTGTACATCACATTTATTGCCCATCCCTAACTACTTTTCAGAAAGTCATAGTGAGTCGCCTCCTTGAACTGTTGCAATTGTTCAGCTGAAGGTATTCTCACACTGTTATTGGGTATGTTGGATATGATCTCAACCCAACAACAATGAAACACTGGTGATATGTTTCCAGGTCAGGATGGTGTGTGATTGAGAGGAGAACCTGCAGGTGGTGGTGTCCCAAGCACCTATCCCACTACCTCTGTCCTTCTTGGTGATGGAAGTCACATGCCTGAAAGGTGCTGTCACAATAGCTTTAGTGAGTAAAGGCAATGCAATTTGAATACAGTATGTGCTGCAGCCACTGTGTGCCAGTCGTGGAGGGATAAAATTTAAGGTGTTTGGCAGGCTGTCATTGACATGGGCCTGCCTTGGGACTGGATGCCATTGTGCTTCATGAGAATTTTTGGAACTGCACCTCATCCAGGCAATGGACAGTGTTTCATCAAACTCCTGACTTATGCCTTGTAGATGGCCAAAAGGCTTTGTTGAGCCAGATGATGAAAAACTCAACACAGGATACCAAGCATCTGATCTGCTCTTGTAGATACTGTATTTATGTAGTTAGTCCAATTGAATGGCTGGTCAATATTGACTCAAAGGATACTGACAGTGTGGGACTCAACCATTGAACATCAAGGATAGATAGTTTGACTCTCCCTAGTCATAGATTGTCATTATCTGGTACATATGAAGGAGAAGTGTTACTTGCCACTCATCAGCCCACATCTGAATGTTGTCTCTGTTTTGCTGAACGCGTATGTGGACTGCTTAATTTGCTGAGGAGTTGAGAATTGAATTGTACATGAGCAATTATCTACAAACATCCCCACTTCTGACCATTTGATGAAAGGAAGGCCATTGATAAAGCACCGTGATTGTTGGACTGGGACACTGCCCTAAGGAACTTCTGCAGTGTTGTCCTCCAGCTGTGATGATTGACCTCCAATCAAGTTCATTGGATGATTCACCTCCAATGGCCACAACTAAGTTCCTTTATGCAAGACGTGACTCCAGCCACTGATATATTTCGCCTGGATGCCCATAGACTTCATTTATTCCAGGACTCCTCAATGCCACAGTCAGCCAAATGTTACTTCAATGTCGAGAATATCAATCTCATCTCACCACTGGAGGGATAAAACTACAGTAAAACTTTGTTAATCCAGCGTGCTAGGGACCTTTGTGGTGGTGGACTGGCAGATTTTTGGGATTATAGGATGTTACACCAATTCATACTACACCATAATTTTAATTCACATTTTTTAGACATTACACAGTAATATAATAATTTTTCTAGTGAACCTGGTGAGTTTAAAGGGAGTGCGAGAACCTGAGCTCCAGTGAGTTTAAAGGGAGCACATGAACTGAGCCCTCCCCCCCCCCCCCAAGTTTTAAGGGAACATGGGAAACTGAACCAGGTGAGTTTCAAGGCAGCATGGGAGCTGAAGATGAAGGGAGGGACCCCAGTGTGTTCAGGGCAGCATGGGAATCTGAACCCCAGTGTGTTGAGAGGAGCACAAAATCCCCGGCCATCCATGTGTTAAAGGGAGTGAGGAAACCCTGAGTCCCAGATATATTGAGGGAAGTGTGGGGACCCTGGGCCCTGGTGTGTGATAGGGTTATAGATTTATACAGAATGGACACATGCCCTTTAGCCCAGCTCGTCCATGCTGACGAAGATGCCTTCCTTGCCTACATTTGGCCCAGATCCCTCTAAACCTGTCTTATCCATGTACCTGTTGAAATATCTTTTAAACATTGTAATTAGACCTGCCTCTACCACTTCCGCTAGCAGCTCATTCCATATACCCACCACCATCTGTGTGAAAAAGTTGCCCCTCAGATCTCCTTTAACTCTCTCACCTTAAATCTGTCCTCTCTAGTTCTAGACTCCTCTGTCCTGGGAAGAAGACTCTCACCATCTATCCTATCTTTTCCCCTCATTATTTTATAAACCTCTGTAAGGTAGCCCCTCAGCCTCCTATGTTGTAATGTGAGAATAAGTCCAAAATCTATTCATTCTCTCCTTATAACTGCAGCTGTCCATTCCAGACAACATCCTGGGGAGTCTCCTCTGCATCCTCTCTATTGTGATCACATCCTTCCTGTAGAGTGGCAACCAGAACTGTACACAATTCTCCAAGTGCAGTCTAACCAATTTTTTGAACAGCAACAATGTGATGTCTCAATTCTTATACTCAGTGCCTTGGCCTATGACTGTAAGCATACCAAATGCCTTCTTCATTATCCATCTGTGTCACCACTTTTAGGGAGCTATGGATTTACACACCTAGGTCCCTCTGTACATTAACCCTCCCAAGGTCCTTAGCTTCTACCAAACAAGGAAAATGCAACACTTACATATTGTATCTAATATGATGACTTAATTGCATAATTTCAGAGAGTGAGTATTCTGCATTTATATACATTTTGATTGAATTGCCTGGGCTCAGAGAAACACCTTGCAGAGAACTTTACACCCTGTTTTCCCATGGTTGATGGTTGGCTTGGACTTGGTGGCCAAAGAACATAGAACCTCGAACAGTACAGCACAGGAACAGGCCCTTAGACCCTAAGACCTTATGGAACTGGAATAGCAGCTGTTAGAAGAGGAAAGAGAACCAGAAGTTGAAACCCCAGGACCTGAAAATAGATTCACTACAATAGGACTGGCAGCAGCTTTGAAGACAGTTAAAGGTGGTTTGGCAATACTGGAAGACCCTGACTTAGCAAGATACACTAAGTCTTGTGGGGGGTGTCAACAAGAGTATTCGATGCTACAAAGAAACTTTAGAAGGGAAAAAAAAACAGTTCAATCTTTGTTTGATATGTCTTTTAAAAAGCTAGAAAGGAAGTCAGAACCAGTCACCTCCACCTCAGCCTCAGCAGCACCTCTGAAACCAGTTGCATCCACTGGAGTACTGTGGAGATATGGATACCAAATCGAGTGAATTTGTGTACATACGGACATATTTTCCAACTAATGGATAAAATAAACTTGTGGATGCTGTACTTTAGTACTGTGTTGAATTTATCCAATGAATACAATCTGAAGTCTGTATTTGATTCCAATTCCATATATTTTGTGACATGTATTTTGTGACGTGAACTATCGAGGAATAACTGTACTCGGAATTAATGAAGTACATATTAGTTTGTTCTTCACTTTGTGGTCAGCAAAATGCCAGAAAGTGTGCAAAATATTAAGGGAGAACACAAACAGGCAGAAAGAAAGTGAAATAACTTATGCAGCTTTGTAAGGAAAATATGATAACAGAAATAAAGAATAATAAAGATGACCTTAATTGATGTGAATCACAATAATTGGAGAAGCAAAGTGATCTGGAGGTGAAAATAGTGGATAGAATCTTAAAAAAAAATCAGGAAGCATTCCATATTTTAAAATGATTTTGGAAACTGTAACATCATTCATTTATTTTAACGTATTTAGTCATAGAGAAAAGCTGAGATGTAGACAGAGTCAAACAACTGACTCAAGTCCTTCAGGCAAATGGGTCTGTGATGACCATCAATCACCTATTTATACCGATCCTATACTAAACCTATTTTATTCTGCCCACACTTTCATCAGTTCCCCTGAGATTTTACACGAGGGACAACTTACAGTGGCCAATTAACCTGTGTGCAGACTCCACACAGACAGCACTGGATGTCAGAACTGAACCCAGGTTGATGGAGCTGTGAGGCAGAGTCTCTATTAGATGGCCCAGTGTGTGCCCATGTGGATATGCAGGATTGAATCCATACTTAATCTTAAAGTTTATAGCACAGATCCAAAGCTGGAAAAATTTATGTGAAAACCAGCTATCACATAAACAGTTACCAAGACTGTATTCCAGCATAATAGTAAAGCCAACTATCTTTATCTTTGAGGTTCAGAGCAATACAGCAGCACAGAGGAACGGACCTTCATTGATATCAAAGTACACTGAATTCATGTACTCACAAGGTCAGCTGTGCATTAACTGGTGTGTTCCTCTGGAGTCCTCTCTCCTGCAGTATCTGGTGAATTTTGTTTGTCATGAGATGGATTGCATTTGATGTCTTGCACTAGAAAGTAGCAAAATACCAATAGTCAGTGTGAAGACGGAGCTGTGGTCAGGCTCATGGTATGGTTGGTGGCCAGAACCAGGCTCTGAAGTGTGAGCTGGGTGAGCAGTTGGAGCCAGGTTTAGGGTTGGCATAAGTTTCAGGAATGTGCTTAGGTTTGCAGCCGGGCTGGGGTCCAGAGTTGGGGCTGGAGATACCGGGGAACAGGTTTGTAGGTAGGTTTGTAGACTTTCAAGCTGAAACTTACAGAGAAGTTTTTATATCCATGGCAGGGCTGACCACCGTATGTCAATGCAGCCTCAGTTTCATTGACAGTGGTGCTGGTAATATCTTTTTTTATGTTATTTAAATGCAGCAAGACCTGGACAATATCCAAGCCTGGGCTGATAGGTGGCAAGTAACATTCACAATACACAAGTGCCAGGCAATGACAATATCCAACAAGAGAAAATCCATCTACCACTCCCTGGCATTCAATGGCATAACCATCATTGAATGCCTCACTAGCAATATTCTGGGGGCTTACCATTGACCAGAAACTGAACTGGAGTAGCCATATACCCAATGTAACTACAGAGGCAGGTCAGAGGCTAGGAATCCTGTGGTGAGTAACTCACCTCCTAATTCCCCAAGGCTGTCATCATATATAAGGCTCAAGTCAGGAGGGAGTTGGAATACTCTCCATTTGCCTGGATGAGTGCAGCTTCAACAATACACAAGAAGCTTGACACCACACAGAACATCCAAAAATGCCAGAGGAACTCAGCAGGTTAGGCAGCATCTATAGAAGGAAATGACCTGCTGAGTTCCTCCAGCACTTTTTGTGTTTTGCTCCAGATTTACTGCATCTGCAGTCTTTCTTGTGTCACCATACAGAACATAGCAGACTAACTGATAGGCACCCCATCTGCAACCAATCACTCACTCCACCACCAATACAAGATGCACTGCAGCAACTCACCTGGATTCCTCAGACAGCACCTTCCAAATCCACAACCTTTACCAGCTGGAAGGACATGGGCAGCAAAAGCATGGGGAACACCAGCACCTGGAAGTTTCCCTCCAAGCCTTTTCCTAACTTGGTAATACACTGCTATTCCTTCACAATCGCTGGGTCAAAATCCTGGAGCTCTCTCCCTTACACCATTGTGGGTATACCACATGTCAAGGATTGCAGCAGTTCAAGAAGGCAGCTCACCACCACCTTCTCAAGGGCAATGAGGAATGGGCAATTAAATGTTGGCTGAGCCTGTGAAACCCACATCCCCTGAATGAATTAAAAATGGATGTTTATATCCTCTTCCTCATGAATAAAGAGGAGTTAGAGTATGTTCTTAAAGGTACTCAGAGCCTGGGAACTAAGTGTAGCATTTGGAAGAAAAACAGATAACACCAAAAGGTCTGTCTGGAGAAACAGAAGGAGAACCAGTGATTCTACTAAAACCCTATTGTTAGAACTTAATCAGCCTGAAATGTTAAAATATATTGGATTTGCAGAGTGCTAAACATACAGAACAGAAACAGGGCCAAAAGCCCATTACATTCGCACTGATCATTAAGGACCCATCTTCACCAACTGACATGTTGACCATTGCATTCTGACATTAGACTCTTCATTGGACCCAACAATGTCATGTGGTTTTGCAGCTATTTTAAGCGACTTATGATAAACAGCCTGTGCAGGCACAAAGATTTTAATAGAAGAGCTTGGGTTTGAAGAATTGGTATTTTTAAATTTTCCCAATGATTGAGTTTATTTTGATACTTCTAATTGTCATAGAGTTGTACAGCATTGAAATAGGCCCTTTGGCTCACTGCATCTATGCCAACCATCGGGTGCGTCTATACTAATCCCACTTGCCTGCATTAATTCTATGTCCCTTTATGCTCTGCTCGTTCAAGTACCTGTTAAGATGCTTCTTGTTTGTAGCTTTTGATTACAGCTAAATTTGTAGCCAATTGTTTGCACCTTGTACATTTTTAAAAAAATGTTTAATGATTTAAAATAGTTTGAATATTTGTTTTTGGAGTTTTAATGCCAGAAAAATTAACTGATTTTAAAGTCTTTGGTAGCCAGCAAAGCAGGAGCTAGATTACCTCTCTGTCAATTTGAGGTCAGTGAGAACTTAACACAGTTTTTTTTATTCTTTTCTTCTTCACAAATCCTAACTGACCTGCTTAATATTTCAAATTCTTTCTGTTCTTATTTTAAATTTTCAACATCCCCAATATTTCTAATAGTTTCTGAAGCACCTGTACTTACTTGTACTGCATTTCCCTTCCAGAAAACTTAAACTTTGCCCAGCCTTCTCCACAGCCTGCACCCTTTTTCCAAATGGTCCTCCTTTCTTCCAGGACTCTCCCTGGCTGGGAGTAAATATTGTGTATCATGAAATGAAATAAATAATCAACAAATACATCAATAAAAATAAGTAAACAGATAGCATTAGGAAATGTTCACTCTTCCCTGAAGCATCTCAAAGCACATTGCCAACTGGCTAAAACTCAATAGAAGGTATAAAGATTGAGGAAGTGAAATCCAATGTGAAGCTGGGGAAAAAGAAAGAATATAAAATCAATAAAAGCAATAGAACAAACAATGAATCTCCGAAGTGCAGAAAACTATTGTAAAAATATGAAGGATTGCGTTTCTGAAGCCACTGAGGGAAAACTTCACGAAAGAGAGATATGAAAAAACATTGATGGGATCAAAAGAAGACAGAGATAACCCATGAAGATGGATAGAACTACTGTAACTAATTAAGAAGTTGCTCAGGGAAAGCTGAAAATAGAATGAAACAGACACTAGTGTAAAAACAGGTGCAAGGAAGGCATCCTAGTCTAAAATAACTCAATAAATAATTTCATTAAATTATAACATGGTACCACCACAAAGGAAAGTTTGCAGTGGAGGACACAGAATTCACTCCAAATATCAGCAAGTTGTTTAAATTGCTGATTTTCTTTAAGGTGAGATGGGGTAGGTTCAGGAGAGATGTGAGGAGTAAGTTTTTTACTCAGAGAGTGGTGGATGCCTGGAATGCGTTGCCTAATAGGGTGGTGGAGGCAAATCCATCGGGGACTTTTAAGAGGGTCTTGGATGGGCACATGAGTGAGAGGAAAATGGAGGGATATGGGAATTCTGTAGATAGGAGGGATTAGCTATGTTGGCACAACATTGTGGGCCAAAGGGCCTGTTCTGTGCTGTACTGTTCTATGTTCTGTGTTCTAAATAAACTAAATTCTGCAATTGTTGCATGAAGTTTTTGAAATAATATTTGCTTCTTCTTTATGCTCTTTTATCTTGGCTGAGTGGCTGTACGCTGATCCCCAAGCATTTCTGACTCCTGTCTGTGGCGGAAAGAAACCATAACAGAAGTTCAGTGGTGGTACCTTCACCTCCCACCATACTCTTACGAGAGCAGTGGCTCAGGTTTTGAGGAATGATGTCAGAGGTCATTGGCCCTCTCCAGTATTTTTCAGGGTATTTTTTCTTGGCCCAGAATTTATTCTGTATTTTAAAAAGCCTGCTAAAATGGCAGTACCCAGAAAATCTTTGCCAGTATCACATGATTCTAATGCTCATGGTGAGTCATATGTCATGAGTGTAAGAATGGTACATCTCTGGCCTTATGTGCTGCTCAACTTTCTTTTGTTACCTCCTGAGTTCACAATTTGTAATACTTCCTCGGGGGTACATATCAGACAAGTGCGCACAGTGGGAACTAAGTTCCAAAAGCTGCTGGAAAACTGAAGTATAAACTAAAAATGTTGGAAATAGTCAGCCGATCAGGCAGTGTCTGTGTGGAGAGAAAAAGAATTAATGATTAGGGCTGATGAGTTTTCCTTAAATTCAATCTGTTCAGACCAGTTTACTCCTTCATCCATAAGTTCTCCTTTCTGAAATGCAAGTTACAAATCATTATTGATAAATATATACATGCAATAGGTAAATCATTACATTTGAAAGATAATTGCTCACAGTTATTATCCAGTATTTTGATAGCAAAATTCCTTCCTGTACAAATTAACCTTAACCATTTTCTGATAGGGTAACTCATCTCTTGAACCAAAGTATTAGACTTCAAGATAGGACTGACTTATTTTGGGCTGAGTCTGAGGAAAAACTACATTAGGAATCTCCATTTTGGGTATATTTATCTGACTGCCTCAGTTCTGAACTTAGATCTTCTCTTTAATCTGTTTCTGGTAAAATATGTAGATTTAACTACTCATATTCTTAATCAGATTATCTGATGTATCAAAATACTCATCCCTAATTTCATTTTACGTGAGCTCATTAAGTAAGATGTGATCAGTATGCAGAAACCTAATCATACCATTGCCAAACATCTTGTCACAGTACGTAAGAGGACCACATGTTTATAAAATTCTTCCAAATAACCAATTTAACCAATTGCAAAGGTTTTTATTCAAACTTTCTTTGTAATTTTAACCTTCTTAGATTAACCATCTCATGATTCTCTTTTCACTTTGTTTCTGGATGCGCCGAATTTGACTTTAGCAGCGAGAACCTGTCCTTTGAGAAACAGCTCGACTGTGAGGTCAGGAGTTGTTTGAAATGATGGCAGAACATTATCCAGTTTGCAGTCTAATGATAGCTGAATTTTCTTTGAATTTGTATCCACTTGTTTCCCAATGTGGGCAGATTTCATAATCTGTACTGTGAATTCAGCTGCTCCATTAGAAGCAGGGTGTTTCAGTGGAGTCCTGGTATGTTTTATAGCATTTCTGATAAATTGCATAAATTCTTCTGAACAAAGACAAGATTCATGCTTTTAACGCAATGTTTTTTGTGGAAACATACACGAGGCAAATAAACTTTGAAAAATCCAATGTTTTGCTTGTGGTTGTTCAACTTGTCAGAAACACTGCTGCCTGTTTTAATGGATGTCAACCGTGATATGTTGCCCTTCTAACATTACAAAATCTATAAGCACACATTGCAATACTGTAGTAACCCATCTCCTTGGTGCAAGGGGACTGACGTGGGTACTTTGCTTAATTTTGGTATGAGGCACTACATCTCTATGACCAAATCTCTCTACTCTTCTTTTATACCCCCATCCAACCCAGGCCACGATGGACAGTTCCATAGCAGACTCTTTGGCAGACACATGCCAAGACATTGATCATTAAGATCCATTAACAACTGAAATCTATACTTCTCAGGAATCTTTATCCTGGTTCCCCACATGGTATGCATCTTTTGCCAACTGACAACTTATTTTTCCTCACAAAATGCGAATAAATGTCTTCATCTGAATCTGACATGTGAGCTGACTGTTGGTAATGTAATCATATGACTTGGCTGAAGCAGGATCTTATTTGGTTGACCTTTCAAATATCACCTGCATTGACAGGCAGATCATCTAAGTATGAGAAGTAAAATAATTCTTCCCCATGTGGAGTAACTTAGACATAATATCAGTATTGCTGTGATCTGCTAATTTTCTGTACTGAATGTCACAGCTTCAAGTAGACAGAATTAATGCCTACCTTTTTATCCATGTTGCAGCTAATGTGGAAACTGATGATTTTGTATTCAGAATCGTCCTCTGGGATAAAGAGCCAGTAATTATCATAATCTTATGATCGTACAGATACTTATGGAACTTTCTAAGTCCAGAATTAAGGGAAAACACCTCTTTTTTGATTTAAGCATTATTCCGCTCCTCTTGCCCAATATATGTCATGTGAGAGATCACTGTTCCAATGCCATATGGAGATGCAGCACATTCTACTTTGATCTCTTTTGACTTATCAAATTGTACAAGCAAAGTACTCTCTACACATTGAGTTTTACGTAACTTGAATGCTTTATTACAATCTTCTGTCCAACTCAATGGAACATTTTCCCTTAATAGCTCATTGAACAGATGAACCAGGTCTGCCAAATTTGGTATGAATTTACCAAAATAATTTACCAACTCTCAACAGGGACTGAGATCTCAGATGTTTTGGGACTGGGTACATTCTTATTGTTTCAACCTTTTCTTTAGAAGGATGTTGTCCAAGACTGCTCTGATTCAAGTATTCTAAAGATTTCTGAAACAAGTCACATCTGTGTGCTTTAACGATTACTTCATGTTTTCTTCAAATTTTGGAATATTTTTCCAGTCTGTTATCATAGGCCTTCCTGTTTTAGGATGAGGATCCTTTGATTACTTCCAAAATTTTGATCATCATGATCTGAAACATTCTTGGTATGGAAGAAGCACCAAATCACAGTCCATAGATCTTAACAAGGGTCTGGTGTACTTTGATATCTAAGAATGGCTTGGGCTCTTCATCTAACTCAAGATAAAGACAGGTGTTAGTCAGATATAATTTTGAAAATATTCAGCTTCCTATCAAGCTTGTGAACAAGTCTTTCACATTTGGTAACATATTTGGCAGATTACATTCAATAACTTGATTAACAGTTACTTCCAAATCACATATACTTTTAAACTACCATCTTATTTTGGTATTACAAGTGTAGGCATAATGTAGTTGGAAACAATATCCTCAGAGTCATCATTTCAGTTGTTCTCTTTTTTTCTTGTAGCATAGGATACTTGGCATAATTTTCAATGAACAAATCTTGGATTTGTCATAACTCTCCAGCTGACTTTAAATTGGCACTCCTGTTTCACTGAAACACATTGGATAACTTTTTACCATGTTGTTGGATGATGTGAATTTAATTTCAACTCAAAATAACTTAATCCAATCTAGCTTCAAAGAACGTAATCAATATCTTCCTACCAAGGCTGGTTTGTCTCCTTTCAATATAATCACTACACTGATGGCAAGTTGACACACTGCTCTTTGTTTGTAACTGGAACAGGCTCCATTCATGGGAATCTTTACTCCTCCATAAATGCACAGCTCTACCCAAGATTTTGTTCAAATAGTGGTGAATTAGTCTGTGATGCCAGAACAAATTTCAGATGAAACTAACTGATGGATTGGTTGAAAGTTAGAAGTCCACTAACAGGAAGCTAATTGAATTTTGGAGTTAATTTGAGAATAGACTGAAGACAAAAATGAAAGAGGTCATAATTCTGCACAAAGTATGTAAGCTAAAGTATGTAAGTATGTAAGGACTCTTGACCTCACAATCTACCTCATTATGACCTTGCACCTTGTTGTCTACCTGCACTGCACTTTCTCTGTAACTGTATTCTGCATTCTGTTATTGTTTCACCTTGTAGTACCTCAATGCACTGTTGTAATGAATTGATCTGTATCCACGTTATGCAAGACAAGTTTTTCACTGTGCCTTGGTACATGTGACAATAATAAACCAATTTACCAATTGAACTCTGAATTATTGTCTGTTTCATGGGCTCCTAGGTATAGGAGGCACATAATATACAGACATTGCAATACTAATTTGTCAGGATGAAATGGAATAGATAAGATTCTCATTAAAACATAAAGCTTGTCTTTTTATTTCAGATTTACAAGTTTCGCTTTTGTGACCCTGTTTTTTGTTTAGTTTGTTTTTGAATATTTAGAGACTCGGGGGACAGCGGGATAATACAGGAAAGTGGTGCCAGGTAAAAGATCAGCCATAATCTTAAAGAATGATGGAGCAGATGCAAGAGGCTAAATGACCCCTAAAAGTGACGTAAGAAGCTAGGATCGTAAATAGCATATTGGCTTTATTATAAGTGGGTGGAGTTTAGAAATAGGGAAGTATTGTTACAATTGTACAGGGTGCTGGTGAGACCTATCACAAGCAGCTAAGGCAGTTAGATCTGTACTCTTTGGAGCTTAGGAAAATGAAGGGTGATCTTGTTGCAACATATAAGATCCTAAGGTGGAATGACAGTGCAGATGCTGAGACATTTCCATTTGTGGGAGAGTCTTGAATGAAGGGACGTAGTTAGGAGATTGGGGGGTGGTCATTTAAAACAATGGTGAATGGGAATTTCTCCTCACAGAGGCTGGTGAATCTCTGGGATTCACTTCCCCAGAGAGTTGTGATGGCTAGATCATCGGAGATATTTAAAGAGAAAAAATAGAATTTTGTAAAATCAGGAAATTGAGGACTATGTGGAGCTAGGGCAGATCAGCCAAGAAGGTCCTGCTCATATTTTCTTGTGTGTTTGTGTTCTTGATACTCCAGCACAGTGCTGAGGAAGTGTTAGGCAATTGGAACTGTCATATTTTGGATCAGTGTTTAACCTGCTACATCTGATAGAAATAATCTCATAAATCCCTATTTGAATTCTCCAGGTGTTCTTGTCAATATTTGTCCTTCCTCCAACACCACCAAAAACTGATTATCTGGTGTTTGTTGTATGGCCCTACATGGAATGTTGCTGTACTTCATGTTTCAAAAGGGAGAGCACCTCAAAAATATATTTATTGGCTAGAAGACATTTTCAAATCTTGTTAACTAAGGATCCTATATAACAGCAATAAAATGTACTTACATTGTGCCTCCAATGTAGGAATACATGCCAAGGTGATTCATGCTTGTATTATCAAATAAAAATCTGACAAGAGTCAAATAGGGATATATTATGCAGACAAGCAAAAGCTTAGTCAAAGACATAGGTATTAAGAGACATATGAAAGGGTGAAAGAGAAATTGAGAGAGGGAAATGTTTATGGTTTAAGCCTTGGCAATTGAAGACACTGCCACCAATGACAGTTACGGTCAGGAATGATCAGGAAGCCACAATCGGAGGAGTGCAAAAATCTTGTAATCTTGAGGGCTGGAGCAGGCTACAGTTATTTGGAGGGGCAAAAGCATGGTGAATTGAAAACGTGGATGAAAATTTTAAAACTGAGGTGTTGTTTAGTTGGGAGTCTCGGTCAGTTACCAAACATAGGGTGATTGGTGATTGAGACTAAATGTAACAACATTTGGATAGCCGTAAGTTATGGATTGCTATAAAAGAGTGGCCAATTTGGACTGGGTCCGAATATAAGTCTGGAGATTAACAAAAAGACTGGGTGAGCAGCATACGAGTTGAAGCAAGGTCAGGTAACAGTGATTTTGTGAATGTAGTTCAAAGCTCAACTTGGGTTCAGGTATGACATCAAAATTATGAACCTCAAAGATTGTTTTTAGTCAGGTAGTTCCATTATCCACAAATTACTTTGAATGCTACAGAAAACTCTGAATGTTGAGATTTTTCTGACAAGGTCTGCATCCTATATAAAACTGATCAAGGATAGCTGCATTGGGTTTCTAGTCCTATGTATTCTTGCGTTTTTTTATGGCACTAAAGTTGTTGATGCAATGAAGTTGACTGCAAACTCTTAGTCTAAATCTAAATCACCAAAGATGCATCAAGAGTTAGCCATTATTTTTTAGGGCACAGGCCTACAAAGGGGTTGGAGAATTTTATTGATTTGCAGTTTTGCTAAGGGAATCTCCTGTGTCAAGTTGAATAATGGCATACATATTAAAAAAAAGTTACAAAGAATCAAAAGTTCAGGCAGCTTCTATAGAGAGAGAGAGAAAGACAGATAAAACAGCCAGGATTTTGTGGGGAAACATTGGCATTTCTCCACGTAACTGTTGATATAAACCCCATCTAACTGTGAGCAACTTTGGAATTTTTGTGCAAACATGGATGTTTCAAAGTTGCAGTTATCTGTTTCCTGCTGAATCTGCTCAGGAGTTTAGCTGAATTAACTCACTGCTCCCTTCAGTAGGGCAACCACAGCAAAACCCTGCTCTTGGAGGCACCTGGCCCTGGGAGTTCATTCCATGGAAGGGAATAATTGTGGGGGATTTTGGTAAGTATTAGATTATTTAGATGTTAGAGTTTTTGAATAATTTGTATGATTTTCAAGTGTTTGAAGCATTTAGAACTTATCTTGTTGCTCTAGACAGTCTTGAACTGACAATTGGGACCATTATTTAGCCAGTATTCAAAGTGTCATCACCTTGGAAAGCCTCGTTGATGTGAAGGAACATTATGAGGGATTCAATTGACTCTTCAACACCCTTTGTGGTAGCACAGGGTGCACAGGTAATCATTGTGAACTTGTTCCCACTCTATCATTAGCTATATAATGTTATATTATTAACCATATTACACCAAAATAATCTGAAATAAAATTGGGCCTATTTGAAAGGCTTCAAAGTTGAGTTAAATTGTTTCTCTTAAAGTTCATATTTAAGGTACTATCAATAACACTCCTGCGATGATGTAAGCAACAATGTACATTGCCACGATGTTCAGGAGCCACGAGAGCTTCAGGTTAATGCAGGTTAATGCCTGTTTCTCAGGCAACATTGATGATTCCATTATTTTAGGCAAATCTTCAACGTTTGAAGGGTGACTCCCCAAAATAAACTATATCTTCTTAAGTCTTGACTAGTTGCAAACGTTGGTTCTTTACTGTTACCATCAAGCCAAATTTGTCATTTGGATCAGTACTGAGTACATTATTTGATCAGTTTTTCCAATGGTTAGTAGATTAGCCGACTGCATTAACCTATTAATTACTAAGTACAACAAACTGCCAAGATCATAATTTTCTGCACTGTACCACATAATTCAATCATCATGGACCCTAAGGCAAGGACAGTGCAAAACATTCACTGATCCTAAAAATATCCCTGTTAAAATGTCTTTACAGACGGATAGAGAATTTTAACACTGCTTCAATAACAGAATATTGACCTAGTTTATTGAATTAAATAAATTAATTTTCAAGGACTTTCATCGAACATGAATTTTCAAGTATCCAAAAAGAACTTTCATCTCCTTATGTTGGAAAGTGGTATCATAATACATTGTACGCATATAGTTGCATTGGTTGGAGCAGAGCAACAGACTGAGTGCCTAATTTAACTTACCATTCTTCACCTTCTACCCAAATGTATGCTACGGTGTAATTCAATGCAAAATTCCCAGTTTAATCCTTTGCATATCACTATTCACAGTTACATGTTAGACAACCCTTAATCTACTGCTACATTATTCCACATCTTCCAAGTCATGTTCCAATGATTCTGCTACCAGAATACTTGTGATGATCCAACACTCATTGTCTGTGAAGTTATTTGTTGCATCAGGAGTTGCATTTGAGCATGCTAGAGATTTCAGTGTTCCTACCTCATCACTTACACCTTTGCTTGCATCTTACCACTAACCACTTTGTGTTAAACTGCCTAAAACAAAGAGATGAGAGATATTCTGATGTATGGCTGAGGTTGACATGGGGGACTTTGTATATTTGAATGTTACAGGATGGGAAGCAGAATGTACAGTACAAGTGGTAATACTAGCTTTCTCTTTTAGTGCCATGCAACAATATAAGGCCTTGAGTGGGAGGGGCTGAGTCTGATTTGTGATGTGGATCATGACTGCTGTGTAATTGGCTCCTGGATCCTTCACTGTGTCACCTGGATACATTGATGCAACCCTGGTTACACAGGATCTGAGGAAAAAACTTTAGGAGGAGTTGGAAGAATCTGTAATAAAATTAATATTATGATAAATAATGCAACCAAATATCATAAATTACAAATTAAACTAAAAAACTAGCAGCCCCTAAAGTATTTTCTGTCTCCTGGAGATATTTTACTGTATACAAGTTACAGATATTAGAGTAAATATTATATTATTCCTCTATTTCCAAAGTTCAACTTACATATTTTTGCATGATGTCATTGATTCTTTGGTGTATGTCCCTTTGAATAGCGGGAATGGGAATACATTTACTAAAATTCCCACTTTGCAATTTGCCTGGACTCCTCAACTGATGAAATTTTGCTGAATGAGATATTCTGAGGTTCACAGCAGGCCAACAATTTATTGAGGCCTTCTGGCCACTGAGATCTACAAATAGCTGCCTAACTGGTCATTCAACCTTTGATGTAATAAGTCAATTTTGCAACAGCTCCTGGGTAAATCTACCTCACTGGGATGAGTAACTATTTACTTGAATAGGAATTCTTTGTCTGAGCTGTTGTCCCTCATTGTATAACATTAGGGGGTAGTTATCTGAATTTAATGCATACTTTATTTAAGTTGGCTGTGAATGGAGAAGCAATATAAAGAATATTTTCCACTATTTCCAATCTGTTCTGTACATTTTCTTTTATGGGACATTTGAGAGAGAGCATTAATCTTTGTCCAGTCTATGATGTCCCTGTTATGGACATAATTGATGAGATGGTGCAGTTGGAGACAACCTGAACCAAACCTAAAGCCCAGGATATTTTGATGGGATAGCACAGAGGGAGCTTGGATGGATATTCCACTTGAAAAAAATTCATAGTCCCAGTTATTTCCTCAGACACCCTTTCCAATTATAGTTAAACTCTGAAAAAAATGTCATCATACTATTAGGAAACCCCAATGGTTCAGCATCTACCTCACCAGGTAATGTTTTCCTTGCTCCCGGTACACTCTCAGGGCTGGTTCCCATGCTTCCCATCCATTCACAGGTCCCCAGTTCCCACGGTCCTTGTTCACTCACTGGGGACCCGGTTCCCTCACTCCCCATTGACGTACCAGGGAATGATAACCCACACTGCCTGTGTTCTCCTCCAACACGTACTCACCTATCCAGCGACTTTTCTTCTCCCGGTCCTGATCCAGGGCCTCAACAAATTCCTTTCTCCCCACAGAAGCTGCCTAACCCACAGAGTTCTTCCTGCAGTTTGTTTTTTGCACTATCTTCCAGCATCTGTGTCTCCTTTCTTCTTCCTTTGTTCACCTCCCCATCTCCAATCTGCTTCCATCTGCCCATCATCCCTTCTCCATCTGGTTCTAACCATCACCTACCAGCCTCTGTCCCACCGCCTACTGCTATATACTGGCGGCCTTTCCTCTTTCCTCTCAATCTTGATGCAGGGTCTTGACCCAAAATGTTAACTGATACCTTTTGCCTTGACCGGCTGAGTTCTTCCAGCATTCTGTTTTGTTGTTTTGGGAATCTACCTGCACTGCCTGATGTTAAACTTCTGACCAGTTGAGTTACTCTCCAAAGATCAGAATCAGAATCAGAATCAGGTTTATTATCACTGACATGTGTCATGAAATTTGTTGTTTTTGGCAGCAGTACAGTGCAAGACATAAAGATATAAAAATTACCATGTTACAAAAATAAATAAACAGTGCAAATGAGGAATCTTGAGTTGACAGCTGAGAATTTAGTTAACGCTAAAAAAGGGAAGGAAACAACAATTAAATATTTAAATAAGTAATCATAGCAAATAATATTAATTACAAAATTAAAGTAATGTGAATGCTGGAATGAAAATGTGGCAGTAAAGCAGAAACTAATGGAAACTACAATGCTTAATCAGATTTCTCATGCATCGAAGCAGGCCTGATCTGCTGAATACTTCCAGCATTCTCCTTTTCCATGCCATTAATTACGGACACGGTTAAACCAAATATAATGATTACCGCTAAAATAATCCATCTGTATTTCAGTTGTCAATTCTGGAATTAATTTTAGTTACTGCTATATAAAAGGCTTTTGGAGTGAACAGTTTCCTAGTCAGAAGAATCAAATCATTGACTCTTCCCTTCTGTTTCTGGATCTCTGCCTCTATCTCAGGAGATAGGCTAGTTACTAACATCCATTACAAGCCTAATGACTCCCACAGCTATCTCAACCACTCTTCATCCCACCCTGCCTCCTGCGGCTACTCTTCATCCCACCCTGCCTCCTGTAAGGACTGTTCCATATGCCCATTTCTTCCGTCTCTGTTGTATTTGCTCCAATGATGAGACTTTCTATACAGGTTGCACTGAAGTGTTTTCTTTCCAGACTACGGCTTTCCCTCTGTTACTGACAACAAAACCCTTGATCACATCTTATCCATTTTCCATGCCTCTGCTCTCACTCCCTCTCCTCTGAGACAGAACAAGGATAGAGTTCCCCCGGTCCTCACCTTCCACCCAACCTGTTTCTACAATTTCTGCCACCTTCAAAGACATTCCACCATCAGACACATCTTCCCCTCTCCTTCCCTTTCAGCATTGTGCAGTAACTGTTCTCTCTGTTACTCTCTAGTCCACACTTTCGTACACACTAACCACTCCCCTTCTTTAGTGCATTTTCCTTTGCAGCCGCAGGTGATGCAACACTTCTTCTTTCACCTGTTCCCTTCCTACCATCTGGGGAGCAAAAAAGTCTTTAAAGGTGAAGCAGCTATTCACTTGAACTTCTTCCAATCTAGTGTACTGCATTTGGTCTTCACAGTGTGGTTTTCTCTACATTGGAGAAACTAAACACAGATTGGATGATTGCTTTGCGGAACACCTGCCTTCAGTCCACAGGGGCGACTCTGAGATTCCCAATGCCTGCTGCTTTAATTCCCCATTTCACTCTCACTCTGACCTATCAGTCTATGGCCTCCTGTGGCAGTTCAATGAGGTCCAATGGAAACTCGAGAAGCAGTACCTCGTTTTCCTTCTGAGCACTTTGGAGCCTTCTGGACTCAATATTAAATTCTACAATATCAGGTAACTTAATTTTTCATTCTGTATCAGTTATCCATTTGTGATATTAACTTATCTTGTTCTTTTTTTCTTCCTTGTTTTATTCTCTCTGGGTGTGGAGGACATGTCCAGTCTGATCTCCTGATCTTGTCCTCCAGCTCTGCTTCTTACAACTCCCACATTCTTTTGTCCATGTTGTTTTGCCTTTGCTCTCACTCTTTAATTGCTCCCATTCCTTCATTGAGCAGATAACCATGTTTACAGCTTATCCCCATGGTCACCCTGGTTTTATACCATCAGAGACAATTGCCTCCTCCATCCCCCTGCAGATTCACATGCTTTGTTTGTCTCCTTCTCAGTTCTGATGAAGGATCTTCAACCTGAAACATCAACTCTGTTTCTCTTCCCACAGATGTGGCCTGACCTGCTGAGTATTCCTAGCGTTTTCTGTTTTTGTGACATTGCCACACTAATTGCAATCAGAGACATGTCATTGGTATGATGGGACCAAATCTTTGGGTTTAAAGGCTGTGTGGAAGAACAAACCAAACAATAATTGTAAAGGTGAGCAACTTACTGAGATTCCCAACAGGTTTGAATCTGAACAAGACTTAGGAGTTTCTTCAGTAGGTACCATAAGCTCAGCCTCTGAATTAGTAAATTTAAGATTTTAATTCAGATATAAAGCCTGCCCATACCTCACCTGATAGTAGTGGGCACATGTATTGAATAGATTTTTTGCCTCAGTCTGCTTTCTTTAATAAAAGAGTTGAAAAAGTTTTCAATTATACCAACCCCATCCTCTACCCTCTCAGAGTGCCTGGTGAAATAGTTGGAGAGAGCTTTATTCTGTATGTTACCAATGCTATGACTGCCCAGGGGATGATTGCTGGAATAGATCGGAGGAAGTTTTACTCTTTATATTACAGACACTGATAAGTTCATTGACCCAACACTGGAATGAACTCAGATGCATTCTGAATACCATGGCTACTGATATGTTGCAGACACAGTAGTAGTCCCTTGAGATCAGTAGTGGCATGTTTCCATTCTGTGTGATAAAAATAGAAAATGTTGGAAACACTCAGCAGGTCAGGCAGTATCTGCAGAAAGAGAAACTGGGGTAATGCTTAAAATTCAAGACTCTTGGTCAGAACTGGGAAAGAGAGAAATCAATTAAGATTTCAGTAGCAGAGAAGATGGGGGGAAGGATGGGTAGAACCAAAGGAATATCTCTGATAGGATGAGAACAAATAAGTTAATATGGCAGTTGGAAGTACACAATCTTTGCCCGTATTATGTGAGGAACTGGATTCTAAACAAAATGAGATTCCTCAGATCACAATGTTTTAAATGGGAAAGAAGATGCTAATATGTAGTAACTGAAAGCTGAAGCTGTAATGTGCTGTACTGAGGACTGAATATCAGGAGCCACATTTCCCACTGTTATTTTCCACATTTGCTTGTGAGATGGTGCCATAAATTTAGGTTTACAGTGAAATGCATTTTCAGCTTCTAGCAGCTAATTTGATTAGACTAATTTTTCTGGGATGTTGCTGAAACGTCAATGGACTCATGAATTTTTGGATCCAGAAGTCATAACTTCTGGCTAGACTCATCACAATTCTTCTTAATGCAATGGCAATTAGGGACATGAGGCCCTGCCCTTCTGAAGTACTTTGAATGACATCTCTACAGCTGCAGTAAGTAGAATCGTATCTCTGGAATTTAATTGGGTGTGGGTGAGGTGTTCAGGGTGGCGAGGTGATGGTGTGGTTCAGCTCCACTAACGTTACCAATGCTCTACCAAGGCTTTTTCTGCCATCTGTAGCACAACTTTGCTTTTCCATCTCATTAGTTTAAAGAATTTCCTGCAGCACATTACTTTCAGGAAATAGGTGTGGTGTACAGAGTTCGATTGAGGGTGAAATCATATTGCTGGAACAAATGTCTGGAGCGCAGAATTAGAATGACTGTCAGTAACTTTGAAAATTTGGTTCAGGAAGAAATACATAAAAATATGTATTTCGAGTCGGGGTTTATACCAACTCAAGAGATGGTAATCATCGCAATACTATTGATAATTTACACATAAACTGCTAGGTGTTATTTACATTTTGCAAATGCCCAATCTGGTGACATTTTCAGGAAACTCCCAATTTTATCAGATTAGTCATTGGTTGTACTGATGGTGCCAGTACCCCCAGAATATACGTTGATTTGAAGTAAAAATAAGAAGCATGAACAAGATCAAAGAACCATGAGAGAGACAAGAAATTGAAACAGGTCTGATTAAAGGAAAGAGAAAGGGCAGATGTTTGGAGAGAGAGAGAGAGAGAGAGAGAGAGATAGAAAAGAAGTAGAATATGAAGGCAACAATTTGCATAAAATGTGCAGCAGATAAGAACAAGCAAAAATTAATAAAACAGTGCATGAAGAGTATAAAGGGAAAGGTTATTTGAGGAAAACTTAGAAAAATCAGAAAATAAATGTAGAAATATTGAAATATGGAATAGAAAGAATTACACCAATAAAATATAAATTAGTAATGACAGTACCAAAGAGAAGAAAAACTATATAAAATGGTATTTGCGGAAGAAGATGTAATCAAACATAAGCAAGGTGAAAGCCATAGGTAAGAAAATATACAATGTAAGAAATTCTGAGAAAGGTTAAGAGAAACGAAAGATGAAAAGGATTAGTGTAAAATCAAAAGCAGAACAATAATTGAAAAAGATAGAGATAAAATCCAAAGTGAAAGTAAAAAAAATGAGAGATGTCAAGAAGAATCGAGATGAAGGGAAGGAAAGGAAAATCATAAGATGATCGGAGATAGAACATTTCAAAAGAATAAGTTCAATGAAGTGAAGGGAATGGAAATGTTCCTAGAATAAAGACTTATTTGCAGTTTTGTCCGGAGGGCAGCAATTCATTAAGTTGGATGAGTCATGCTTATCAACAGATAGCATTAGAGAATCGGTCTAAGAAGTTTTTGACTGTCAACAAACAAAGGAGCTTGTTCACGTAAAACCGACTATACTTCAGAGTTTTGTCTGTACCTGCTGTCTTTGAGAAAACCATAGGGAGGTCGCTTCAGGGCATTCCCAGAGTCACTGTGTACTTGGATGATCTCCTTGTTATGAGAGACTTAAATGATGAACACCTGCAGAATCTGGAAAAAGGTTTGAGCGGAAAAAATAGGCTTGCATTTAAAGAGAAATAAACATACTTTGGTGAATAAAGTACTTGGGACACTGTGTAGAGGCTAAAGGACTACACTCAGTTCAACAGAAGATAAAAACCATTATTGAGGTTCCTGCCCCAACAATTTAACTGAATGGAAGGCATATCAGAGGTTTTTGAATTATTATGATAAATTCTTGCAAAATGTAGCAATGTTCTCAGCACTATTGCACCAATTGTTGTGAGAGGATATGAAGTGGAGTGACCTGAAGCTCAAGAAAGGTTTTTATGCATTCCAAGGAATTGCTGCAGTCTGCTGATGTACTAGGCTACTGCTCGACTGACAGAGGGTTGACCTTATTTTGTGAACCATCACTATATGATATTGGTGCTCTGACAAAGCTTGTGCCCAGAACGCTGACAGCAGCAGATAGAAAATACTCTCAGCTGGATAAAGGAGGATTAATTATCATGTTTGGAGTGTCGAAGTTCCATAAGTCCATTTATGGATGTCACTTCATGACTTACACAGATCACAAAACCCTGAATTTCATAAATTGAAGCCAGAGGCTCAAACGTTTTCCCCACAAGTTCAAAGGTGGGCTTTAATCTTGAGAATGTTGAATTTACTAATGTTTAGAAAGCATGGAAACACCATGGAATCACAGTTGCTCTTAGTGGGCTTCCAGAGCCGAACACAACTGCTGATAAAGGGATAAAGAGCCAAGTGTTGATAATGAATGATTTGGATACTTTGCCTGTGAGTACAATGCAAATCAAAAAGTGGACAGCAAAAGATCCTGTATGGACTCAAGTGGCGATCAGGTACATTACTGCAGAGAGAAGATCTTCAAAGTATTTGAAAGATTTTGGGAAATAACGTTGAATTAGCTTGGGTTTAGTGAGGCAGGAGTAATGCAGTAATAAATATAATTCATGGAATAATATATAGAATTAAAGGTATATAGCTCAAAGTTGTTTTCTTTTGGGCCAACGTGGATAATAGTGTTTTTGGAGGCTTATCTTCTGTCACCATTTTGATCTTTCCCATCTGGTTGATCACTGTAGGTGCAGGCTTGAAGAAAATAAATGAACTTCCTAACTGACAAAACTCAGACTTCACCCTTTTTTCATGTTAATATATATAATAGATTTCAGTGAGGATAAAGGGTAAAATTAAGAATTTAGTCCAATTCAAACTTCATTACAGAGCAAAAAGATGGGGTGACTCATATGGGATATCCAGCTTCAGTGTGTGCTGGTTTGTGGCTTGTATCCTGAGTATACACATCATTCACACAAATGCATATTGTCTGGGAGGATGGTTTGCTCCTGTGTTCAGTCATGCCTAGTACAAGGGTAAAAGATGAGGGTAGAATTTTCAGAGAATGATGATCCTGAAAGCCTTGGCATCAAGGATCACCAGATACCAATTATATCTAATAAATACATTACAGTTTCTCCCTTTGAGGATAAAGCTAAGATTAGTTGGAAAGGCATTCAAAGACGCTATTGCATCTCGGAGGAGGTGGCTCTCTAAAGATGAGGAGGAAGTGGGGAACCATTATCTGTTACTCGTAATAGCTCCAATGATTGGTAATAGGTTCGAAACAAACAAAATACATTGGTAAATTGGTTTAGTGTTGTCACATAAACTGAGGTACAGTGAAAAGTGGTGACAACAGTTACAAAAGATCCCTTTAATTTCTCTGCCATTTCCAATGTAATTTCTCCTCTATTAGTCTGTAATTTTGGGTATTTTCCTTTACATTGTTATGGAAATTCCTACAATCTGATTTATATTTCTGACAAAGCTACACAGTTTGGATTCACTTGGAATGTATGTGGATAAATAAAAAGTAAAATTAATAAAATTGGAAAATAATATCTAAGATAAGATAAGATTTCTTTATTAGTCACATGCACATCGAAACACACAGTGAAATGCAGTGTAGGATGTTCTGGGGGCAGCCTGCAAGTGTCACCACACTTTCAGCACCAACATAGCATGCCCACAACTTCCTAACCCGTACATCTTTGGAATGTGGGAGGAAACCGGAGCACCTGGAGGAAACCCACGCAGTCAATGGGAGAACGTACTTACAGACAGTGGCCAGAATTGAACCTGGGTCGCTGGCGTTGTAATAGCATTGTGCTAACGGCTACACTACCGTGCCACCCTATTACGCTACTGTGCTGCAACTAGTACATTAATTTAAAACACAAACATTAATTAAAAGAAACAAAATAAGAGCAAACCACTTAGCTTCACTTACATTTTTAATGAAATTTGGAAACTCCATTCTAGTGAACGGGGTGATGCTAGATATGCCGGCCTTGAACATAAATCCTACAGGTCAGATGTAAAGTGTATCAGGCCACTCAGCTCATTACAGTGAGGATCTGTCATTGTACTCACTGCTGGAGTTCTGACTCCAGTGCAATCCATTCTTCTGCATTGCAGTACACAGTGGCGCAGCCAGTACAGCCGCTGCTGCACAGTACCAGGGACATGAGTTCAGTCTGACCTCGTATGCTGTTGGTGTGGGGTTTGCACATTCTCCCTGTGACTTTGTGGATTTTCTTCCTCCTGTATCCCAAAAATGTGCCGGTCAGTAGGTTAACTGGCAACTCCAGATCGCCCCTAGTGTGTCGATGAGCGGGAGAATCTGGGGAGTTGATAGAATGTAGGGAGAACGGGGTTAATGTAGAAATGGGTGTAAATGGGTGGTTGATGGTTAGCACAGACTTGGTGAGTTGAAGATACTGTTTCTGTTCTGTATGTCTCTGTGACTCTGTGGCATGCACACTGCAGCTAGCCAGCAGATTCCTACCGTCAGTGAAATCCAGCCTGATGTATGTGCTACTTGTGAAACTGAAGATAAAAGCTGTTAGAAGGAATGGCAGAATGGTGGCTATTGTGTCACAGAGAAGTAATCTCTCCAAAGTTGGAAGGAAGAGGGGTGGGGGTGGAGGGAGTAAAGTGGTGATTGTAGCAAATTTTTTTTATTCCTTCAAGGGATGTGGGCTTCTCAGGCTGACCGAGCATTTAATTGCCTACTGCCCTTGAGAAGGTGGTGGTGAGCTGCCTCTTCAACTGTTGCAATCCTTGATGGTTGTGTATACCTGCAATGCCATTAGGGAGAGAATTCCAAGATTTTGACACAGCGAAGGTGAAGGAAAAAGACAGAAGTTGCTAAACAAAAATAATAACTTAAACAGAATTATAGAGATAAGAAGGGGAGAATGTAAAATTAATATCATGTAGTTGGAGAAAAAGGTAAGGAAACTAATAATACAATGGAGATTAGGGACAGTGTTTTAGTTAATATTATCCATACCATCATGCAGAAAATCATCTGAAGATGGAATGTTGCCCTTGTATCTCGAGTAAAACAATACAAGTGGATAACGTGGCAATGCAGGACCTGGTTAGACCACATCCAGTGGATATTTGAACTGTTCTGCGAATCATACCTGAGACAGGATACATTGATTTGGAATGATTGTTGCATATTAAGGTGATTTGTGAAGAAAGATTAAATGATAAATGTCATAAGGTTGGAATTTTGGACATTAGCAAGTGACTTGATCAATGTTTTCAATGATCAACTTGATCAATTAAGGAGAACTTACAAAGTACAGGAAAAGTAATGTTTATTTGGAGAGTTTAGGACTATGTTCTCCCAATAATTAGCAGCACGTCTTTCAACAGTGAAGTTAATAAACTGTTCTTCTACATGCAAAGAATGATTGGTGTTAGATATTTAGAAATATTCTCAAATATTATATTTTCTTGAAACATAGAGGCCATTCACTGATCAAGTCTCAGCTTATTCTCAGATCATTTCCATTAGAGGTATCCACCCCCACATCTTCCTGTAGCCTATTCTATCTTATACCAATCAACTTTCTCTTGATTCAACTGCCACCCACCTACACAAAGGATAATTAACTGTAGCTATTTAATCCACCAATAAGCATGTGTTTGGGATGTGCGAGGAAACCAGAGCACCCAGGGGAAACTCACATAGTCACATAGCGAGCATATAAACCCCATACATCAACACCTGAGGTCAGAATCAAACCTGAGATTCTGGAGATCTGCAGCAACAGCAGAAACTACTCTCCTACAAATAGGGATTGATCTTAGGTCATTTCCTAACATTAACAAAAAGAAAACAATTTCAATTTGAATCAAATATGGGCAAATATGGATTAAGTGAAGTTAGGTCATTGGTCTACTAAAATGTCAAAGTCAAAGTTGAGTTTATTGTACAGGTGCAATGAAAAACTTACTTGCAGCAGCATCACAGGCACATAGCATCATATAAGCAGCATTCACAAGAAAAACATAAATTAACCAGAAATTATACAAAATCTTTACAAGAAAGAACATGATTAAAACAGAAATAAACAAAGCCCATTTTAGTGCAAAATGATCAACGTTGTCATGGTGTTGCTACACTGTAGTGATTAGAGTTTTGCCAGTTGGTTCAAGAGCTGAATGGTTGAAGGGAAGAAGCTGTTCTTGAACCTGGTGGTGTGGGACTTCAGGCTTCTGTACCTCCTGCCCAATGGTAGCTGCAAAAAAGATGGCATGGCCTGGATAGTGGGGATCTTTGATGATGGACGTTACCTTCTTGAGGCAGCACCTCCTGTAGATACTACCGATGGTGGGGAGGGATGTGCCAGTGATGTATTGGGCAGAGTCCACTACTCTCTGCAACTTCTTACATTCCTGTGCATTCGAATTGCCGTACCAGACCATGATACAACCAGTCAGGATACTTTCAACAGTACATCTTTAGAAATTTGTTAGAGTGTTCAGTGACACGCTGAACCTCCTTTACCTCCTAAGAAAGACACTGGTGCACTTTCCTTATGAACGCATCTATGTGCTGGGCCCAGGGCACATAACCTGATATGTTAACGCCCAGGAATTTAAAGCTGCTGACTCTGTCATTGAAATATCATTGAAAGCAGGAGCATACCTGATAGAACAATTGTCCTTACTCTTTGTTTTCTTGTTCATGTAGGAAGACATAACATTCTTGTTGATTTAGTAATTTGTTGGCACTTGTAAAGTTCAGATGTTACTTGTCATATCGGCCTCAGCTTGGATATTAGCCAGAGTTTACTGTGTGCATGGCTTCACTCTCTATCAAATTGAAAATAGTTCTGAACTATGTATCAACTGGTGAATATTTGCACTTTCCATCTTTGTGGAGGAGATTATTAACAAGCCAGGCTGAAGACAATTTAGTCTATGACAACATCCTGAGGAATTCATAGAGCTATTCCCTGGGGCTGAGATTATTTGCCTTAAGAACCACAACTTTCCCCTTTCATGACTGCATCCAGTGCAGACATTTCCTCCTGATCCTGATCAACTTTATTTCAACTAGGACTCAATCAAGCACTGCCTTGAAGTTGAGAGTTCAGTTCTAAAAGTAAATGTTTTGTCCATGTTTACACCAAGACTATAATAAAATCTGGAGGTGATATCTGCAGTTAGAGCACACATTTAGCATTAGTGGGTGGGTTACTTATGAGTAAGTAACATCAGGCACCAACATTGACAACATCTTCTATTATTCTTATCAGGGTTAAGTGTAAAGTGATGGGATAGTAATTGGTCAATTTGCATTTATCGTGAAAATCAAAAAAAGTAGATGCTGCAAATCTGAAACGAAAACAAAAACAGAAATGCTGAAAACATCAGTTCCATTGAAGGACCTTCGTTCTGCTTCTCAACCACAGATGGTGCCTGACGCACTGAGCATTTCCAGTATTTTCTGTTTCTATTTTGGATTTGTTCTGCTTTTGATCATTGAGGGCTATGTAGGCAATTTTCCACTTCATCAGGTGGATACAAGTTTTGAGTGTTATAGTTGTCTGAATCCAGTAAACAGTCAATTCTTAATGAAACATGGATTGAATTGAATTGAATTGAATTGAATTGAATTGGCTGAAGATTGACATCTGATGCAAGCCTCAGGAAGAGGTTGAAGTGAATCAGTTTGCTCTTCCCCTTCAGCAGGCTGAGTTTCATACAAAAGTCAGAGTTTCCTTGCAGGGCTCAGATGTTGTGTGGCTCTGATTGTGTTGGAATAAAAGTGCCAGGAGATTGTGGATTGTATTAGTGTGATGCATCTGTTAAAGTAATGTGAATGTCAGAACTGAAAAGCCATGGTGTGCAAACTGTTGAGAAGTGGTTATGAGTCCACAGCAGTATGTGTCTGTGCAGTGGAGCATATGAAATTATATATGATGGAGACTTTATCTATTGACCTGTATCTGAGGAAAGTGTACCAAGTAGAATACAATGTATGATATTCACCAACTGATCTTGACTACATGTGTTAGGTCAATAAACCACTTGTAGGATAGGATCCAAATCCTTGAGTTGTGTCCTTGAACTCATAATACCTCCTCCATTCAATGCCTTCATTGAAACAGAACATTTCCCCTCATGTCCACATGCTACACTAAAGCTGTCCATGCCATCTGGGAAACCTATCTCAGAAATATGGGAAATGTGTTCTCTTCAGTGTGGAACCATTCATGAGTATATCTGAGACCTACTTCAGTTATACAGTATTTGTCAGTTACTCCTGTAGCAACAGTGTGCCTCTCTTCTAAGAGGTGCAGGTTGACTTTATGTAACGTAGGCAGAATTTAACTGGAAAGAGCATTGTGAAGTGAATTTGTACTGAAACATTGTGCCAACAAACAGTGTGTGTAGAAATGATCATAAGTGAATAGGCAGCCTACATTTGGCATGCTAACATAAGCTTCTCCATGTTTCATTTTTGGGTGTTATCCAATTTAATATCCCTTGAATTTTTATTGCACTTTTCATGATGTTTGGGTCTTCTCAATTCACTTCACCAAGAAAAAAACACTTTTTGATAAGGCTTCCCTGTTGAAAATGACACTGAGAGGAAAGGAAAGTGATGAAGATTAACTGGTATATTGGAAATAAGGGAGAGGACTTGGCAGCAAATTCTCCAAAAGTACAATGAGGAAAGAAGAAGCCAAGTAGAAAAGGACAAGGATGAGAAGAGAAGCAGGGAATTAGAAAGGAAATGGCATTGCTATTCTGCAAAACAAAGCAAAACTGAACAAACAGAAGAATGAAAAGAAGCAAATAAACAGTTTGAGAAATTACCTTCTGAAGAAAATAATGAGATGAGATTGGTAAAAGGATAGTAATTATGAATAGGTAGAAGGTAAGAGGGATGAAGAGATAAAATAAATAGAAGCAGAGATGAGAAGAGGATATAAAATCTTGAAAGAAAAAAACTGCAGATGCTATTAATCTGAAATTAAAACTGAACACGCTGGGTCAGATAGCATCTGTGGAGAAAGAAACAGAGTTAACATTGCAGTCAATGACCTTTCATCAGAACTGTAAATGTTTAGAAGACAAGCATGTTTTAAGTTGCAAAGAAGGGGAGAGGGGCAGAGAGAACAAAGGGGACATCTATGATATGGTGGAGATGCAGATTAATGCTGACAGTCTTGGTAACTGGCAACTGATCCGTCTGGAGGGGGTACAGATAGGGGAAGAACAGAAAGGGGAGAAACTCAAACAAGCAAACAATTTTGGAACTGTGAGATTCAGCGGGCATCCGTTGCTGGAAATCTGAAATAAAGGAAAATGTTGCAAAACCCAGCAGATCAGGCAGCATCTGAAGTGAGAGAAAAGCTTTGTTAACATTGTAGTTTGATGACTAGAAAGCAGAAAAATGTGGATGCTGGAAATCTAAAACAAACAAAAAAAAGTGCTAGAAACACTCAACAGGCCAGTGAGGAGAGTGAAACAGAGCCATTGTCTCAGATCATTGAATATGTCCAAGATGAAGGATTATTGACCAAATTTACCAACCATGTCCCTTCCTGAAAGAAGGCATCTGACTCAGTGAGCACCACCCATATTTCCTGCTTCTAAATCTGAACTGCCCAGTTCTAATGCGGTCAGAAAGGCTGGATATCTGAAATTGTTCCGATATACAGCAGATCATGTAGGAGACCGAGGTCAAGGTGATAGTGAACAAAAAGTGCATTCCTAACCCATGCCTTCTCTTTATCTGCCCTTTTATGAATATTTCAAATGCTAATTTCACTGTATTTCCCAGCGCATTGAACAATAATAAAATAGAATTTTAGGTCAATTTGATGTTATATTCCATAGAGCTTGTACATACAGATGGTGGAGTTGAGGAATACCTCCCTGTAAATATTAACTTCATATCATAATCAAAAATTTGTGTTTGCCTACTTATTTGATATATTAATTTCAAATTTCTCAAGTAATGAAGGAGCCCAGAATATGTGCAGGTGTGAGATCAGTTGTGATGGCTCTGGACTGTTACTCCTATTTTGCTGAGGTAGATTTTAAATGAGAATCACTTTGGAGCTGATGTCCATCTTGGCATTTTGTTCTGAATGGGGGCAGGTCCAACCTCAAATTTCTCAAGGTGAGATTCGTGAGCCACTTTCTAGGAAAGAATGATTGAGTTGGATTCCATGCAGTTTCCAACTTCTGCTCAATAGCCAGAAGTTCATTCCCCAGTATTTCCTGAGACTACAATAATTCCCTACTTTTACTACTGTTCAGGATCATGTCTGTTTACCAAAGCCCAAGAAAATCTGTCAACATTGGGAGTGTCCATTATCATGATCCAGTGCTACAAATATACAGGATAGTTCTGGAAATAGGCTGAACAAGGACAATTCATCAGTCTACACCTCATTACATCACTAATCCCACATATCCTTCCCCAGTATTTTCAATTCCCAGTGCTGCCAATGCTTAGAATCATTTTCCATTGCTACCAAAACCCACAATAATTCTGCAATGTTGCCCCAGATCCTGTTCCTCCTGCTTCCAAAGTGTATAACTATCTGGAGTTCAGTTCTACATTCCCCTGCGCAGGGTTTGGCAGATACCAGATATTCACCTGCATTTGCTGTATCCACCAGCAAAATGTTGGAGGAACTCAGCAGGTCAGGCAGTATCTCTGAAGAGAAATAAACAAGAATCCTGATGAACAGAATGTCCTGATAAAGGGACTCGACCGGAAACATCAACTGTTTATTTCCCTCCATGAAACTATTTTATGTCTTTAGAAATAGTTAAAATAAATTTTAAATTAAATTTTTTAAATTTTATTTACAGCATGGTAACAGGCCCTTCTGGCCCAATGAGTCCACGCTGCCCATGTTAAACCCAATTAACCTACCCGTACATCTTTGCAAAGTAGTGAATAAGCATATACATAAAATAAAGTACACAGGTTGACTCTGTGGTTAAGAAGGCATATGGTGTATTGTCCTTCATCAATTGTGGAATTGAATTTAGGAGCCGAGAGGTAATGTTGCAGCAAGACAGGACCCTGGTCAGACTCCAATTGAAGTACTGTGCTCAGTTCTGGTCGCCTCACTATGGGAAGGACGTGGAAGCCATAGAAAGAGTGCAGAGGAGATTTGCAAGGATGCTGCCTAGATTGGGGAGCATGACTTATGAAAACGGGTTGAGGAAACTCAGCCTTTTCTCCTTGGAGCGACAGAGGATGAGGGAGGACCTGATAGAGGTGTATAAGATGAGAAGCATTGATTGTGTGGATAGTCAGAGGCTTTTTCTCAGGGCTGATATGGTTGCCACAAAAGGACGCAGGTTTAAGGTGCTGGGGAGTAGGTATAGAGCAGATGTCAGGGGTAAGTTTTTTACTCAGAGAGTGGTGAGTGCATGGAATGAGCTGCCGGCAATGGTGGTGAAGGAGAATACGATAGGGTCATTTAAGAGACTTTTGGATAGGTGCATGGAGCTTAGAAAAATAGAGGGCTATGAGTAAGCCTTGTAATTTCTAAGGTAGGGACATGTTTGGCACAGCTTTGTGGGCTGAAGGGCCTGAATTGTGCTGTAGGTTTTCTATGTTTCTATGTCAAAGCTCTGATAGAATAATGAGCAGGGTTATAAAACTGAAACCCCAAAGCAACAACAAAACATATGGAATTTTGCATTTTGTCACTATAAAGTAATGAACAGATGTTGTCTCTACATGATATAAATTCACCATTTTTGTTATAAAATAGGAATCCACTAACTCACCATGAGCTCTGTTTTGTGAGAAACTGAGTACATGTATAAAGAACAGTTATGTTCAACTACATTGTGGCAATTGAGGTTAGTAATTTTTCCAATAGCATTGAACACCTGAATTTTTAGTATAAATACAAAAAGCCATGACATTCCTGTTACTTTAAAACTAAACTAAATTATATCTAGCTTCCTGACCCAGTTAATACCTCACTCTAACTTGACTCAGATTGAACCCTAGAATTGATCTTCAGTTTCTGGCTTAGAAATCCGAACACACAGCACATCATTTATGGAGACACAAGAGATTCTGCAGATGCTGGAATCTGGAGCGACACACACAAAATGCTGGAGGAACTCAGCAGGTCAGGCAGCATCTCTGAAGGGAAACAAACAAGAGTCCTGATGAACACAGAGTCCTGATAAAGGGTCTCGACCTAAATTGTCGACTGTTTATTTCCTTCCACAGACTGACCTGCTCCCTGACCTGCTGAGTTCCTCCAGCATTTTGTGTGTGTTGCAGCACATCATTTATGTCTGCTATACGATTAAATTTCTTAGTAAAAACTGATCAATAATTGAACTTGGGGATTCATCTTGTGGAGCAAAACTTTTATTTGGACCTGAATGGAGGAAAACAGGTCATTGTAGGTCGAGATCAAGGGTCACAAAGTGGTGGGTGATGCTGGAATGAGGTCCAGGGGATGGGAAGGATTAGGGTGTCGGTCACAATGGAGTTTGGAACCTACTTGGACATCAGGATGGGGTTCTGAACAGCTGCAGGATGGGGAATGGTGTGGTGGTTGTGACCAGATTTGGGATGGGAACTATTTAAGATCATGTTAGTGGGGTAAGGGGTCAGAGCCATGCTGGGAGAGAGGGTGTTAGGTCCCCAAAACAGAACTGCTGTAAGAGATAAGTTTTCTACCAAAAGTGGGCCTTCTTGAAATTAGTTTGCAATGATGCACTTCAACTTACACATAAAGATCTCCTTTAACTTAAGATGAAGCAATTCTCATGTGTTGTGAAAGACTGTGTTTGTAAGAGGGCCCAGGCCATCAGTAACCCATACATCTATCAAAGAAAATCATGGAATTAGCATCCTGAACAATGTTGTGTGCAATAGTGCAACAGATACATTGAGCACACAGAAGGAAAATCACGAACCGTACTCTCCATGCTCTCCACAGTGTGTGCCTGATAATGGGTACCACTTGTTTTTCCTAAGTTCAGATAAATGTTGTGCATAAACATGCTAAAATATTTTTGAACCATTATCTGTATTTGGAAGTACAGGACTGGATATCTATTGAACATCAGAAACACTGTTAACAATGTGAACAGTCAGCAAGTCAGGCAGCATCTGTGGCAAGAGAAATAGAGTTAATGTTTCAGGCCAACCTCCAACCGCTTCATCAACCTCGAGCATCATCCATCCTCCATTAACCTTTGACCTGAAATGTAAATTGTTTTTTTTATCTATTGAAAATGCCAAAATGAATATCTGTTTGGTGAAGACACAAAACAGGATGGAATAGCAAATCACAAGGAAGTGTATAAAATGTTAAAGAGGAGACAGGCAGGCATGAAGAACGTGAAAATATAACATACACTTTTTTATTGAGTTATGAGCACAGCAATCTCCCTTAGTTGACAAACTACACAATCACTGGAGAAGCAAAGTGATCTAGAAGTGAAAATACATACTCTTTAAAAGTGGATGACTTAAGAAAAGTCATCACCAAACACTGGAAGGTTTTAAAATGATTTAGAATAACAACATTCATTAACTTTAGCATTTAGTTTTTGAACAGGAGTGAAGCAGGGGTGAACTTCATCTTGTCACCACTTGATTAAATAGGAAGAAATAGTCTGAGCATACTGCACTGTAAACAAAGTACAAAGCACAGAGGCAGAGTATGGAAATATTATTCGTTGTGGACTCAATTAGCTTTGCAAACTATGTATTATGTCAGGTTTTATGCATACATTTGGGCAGCACAGTGGCACAGCAGGTAGTGTTGGCACCTTACAACTCCTGCAACCCAGGTTCAATCCCAATCTTGAGTGCCGTCTGTGTGGAATTTGTACATTCTCCCTGTGACCTTGTGAGTTTCTCCTGGGTGCTTCGATCTCTTCCCACATCAAAAATTCATCCTGTTTGGTAGGTTAATTGATTTCTGTAAATTGCCTCAAATTTAGGCAGGAGTAGGAAGATCAGGGTAGAGTTAATAGGCATGTGAGAGAGAACAAGTTGCAAGGAAATGAGTGAGAAGCAGGATTGCTCCAAGGGCTGGCTTAGATTCAATGGGCCAAAGAGCCTCCTTCTATCTTGTAAGAAATGAATAGATATGAGATAATAATTGAACAAGATACTCATTAACTTTAGGACATTGCTGACGATTAGCAGCAATGTTGCAGCTCAGAGCTAGTCATTTCAGGGTTTGCAGTGTTCTCTGATATCAGAAACATTTCTTGGAGGTAATTGGTGACTGGAAAACAAGTTGTATTCTTTGGCATAAAATCAGAAAATGCTGGAAATATTCAGCAGGCAAAATAATATCTGTAGTGATAGGAACTGAGTTAATGTTTCAGATTAATAACCATTCATAAGAACTTAGCAGACCTAAAAGAATTAACATTATATTTTTTTCTCTTTATGGTATTGGTATTGGTTTTCACCAACACTGTTTAATATTGTAAGCATATTTGATATTTTGTGATTATTTGGTTAACTTACACAGAACTTTGAGGAAATCTTCACTTCTGGATTGCTGAAAAATACATTGCTACCCCACTGCCCTCTCCCCACTCCACTGTCCCCAGTCCACTCACTCTTCATAGACTTCTCCTTATTATCCCCAACTCACTAACTATTATGCTATTTCCCTGTTTCTTTTCTTGTCCAGAAGTAACTATTAAAGCCCATAAAATTTTCCACCATTTCTTTCAGAATTAAGAAGGAAAAACCTAGACATACTATAGGGCAACACATTGTTCCAAGAAGGTAGCAGAGCAAATCTACAGGGACATAAGCATATGCATATATGCTTATATTGTTAGATAAGCATATGGAGGAATTTAAGATAGAGGCATATGTGGGAGGAAGGGGTTAGATAGTCTTAGGCGTGGTTTGAAGGTCGGCACAACATGGTGGGCCGAAGGGCCTGTATTGTGCTGTATTGTTCTATGGTTCTATGGACATTATGACAATGAGCAACAACTATGGAGTGATGTTTTATGGGACTTCAATTACCTCAATGTTGATTGGAATAATATTAGAACCATAGAACACTACAGCACAGAAAACAGGCCATTCGGCCCTTCTATTCTGTGCTGAAACAGTATTCCGCTAGTTCCATTTACCTGCACCCAGTCCATAACCCTCCAGACCTCCCGTCCATGTATCTATCCAATTTATTCTTAAAACTCAAGAGTGAGCCCGCATTTACTACATCAGATGACAGCCCGTTTCATACTCCTACCACTCTTTGAGTGAAGAAGTTCCCCCTAATGTTCCCCCTAAACTTTTCCCTTTTCACCCTAAAACCATGTCTTCTCATACTTATCTCTCCTAATCTAGGTGGAAAGAACCTACTCGCATTAACTCTGTCTATACTCCTCATAATTTTGTAAACCTCCATCAAATCTCCCCTCATTCTTTTGCGCTCCAAGGAATAAAGTCCTAACCTGTTCAATCTTTCCCTGTAACTCAACTCCTGAAGACCAGGCAACATTCCAGTAAATCTCCTCTGCACTCTTTCAATCTTACAAATATCCTTCCTATAGTTAGGTGACCAGAACTGCACACAAAACTCCAAATTTGGCCTCACCGATATCTTATAGAACCTCACCATAACATCCCAACTCCTATACTCAATACTTTGATTTAAGAATGCCAGGATGCCAAAAGCCTTCTTTACAACCCTGTCTACCTGCGATGCCACCTTCAGGGAATTATGTATCTGAACTCCCAGATCCCTTTGTTCCTCCGCACTCCTCAGTGCCCTACCATTTACTGTGTATGTCCTACCTTGATTTATCCTTCCAAAATGCAACACCTCACACTTGTCTGCATTAAATTCCATCTGCCATTTTCTGGCCTATTTTTCCAGTTGGTCCTGATCCCTCTGCAAGCTTTGAAAGCCTTCCTTGCTGTCCACTATGCCTCCAATCTTAGTATCAGCAAACTTGCTGATCCAATTTACCACATTATCATCTAGATCATTGATATAGATAACAAACAACAACGGCCCCAGCACAGATCCCTGAAGCACACCACTAATCACAGGCCTCCAGTCTGAGAAACAATCATCCACTACCACTCTCTGTCTTCTCCCACACAGCCAATTTCGAATCCAGTTTACAACCTTTCCATGGATACCTAGTGTCTGAAACTTCTGAACTAACCTCCCATGTGGGACCTTGTCAAAGGCCTTACTAAAGTCCATGTAGACAACATCCACAGCCTTTCCTTCATCTACTTTCTTGGTAACCTCCTCGAAAAACTCTACAAGATTCGTTAAACACGACCTACCACGCACAAAGCCATGCTGACTGTCCCTAATCAGCCCTTGGCTATCCAAATACTTGTATATCCAAATATCCAAGTATCCAAATACTTGTTTTATTAAAGGACAATAAAACAAAAGAATATCTGAAATGTCAGAGTAACACACACAAAGTGCTGGAGGTACTCAGCAGGTCAGGCAGCATCTATGGAGGGAAATAAACAGTCGCCGTTTCAGGTCAAGACCTTCATAAGGGTCTCACTTCGAAACGTTGATTGTTTACTTCCCTCCATAGATGTTGTCTGACTTGCTGAGTTCCTCCAACATTGCATGTGTGTTGCTCCAGATTCCAGCATCTGCAAAATCTCTAATATCTGAAATGTGTTCAGGAAAACTTACTTATCAGAATGCTTCCAGCTTGGTGAGGAAGAGGGCATTGATGGATCTAGTTCTGGGAAATGAAAAGAGCCAAGTTAATCAAGTGTTAATGAGAGACCACAAGAAACTGATCATCATATTCCAAGATGTGAAATGGTGATGAAGAAGGGAAAGAAGCATTCGACAGTAGAACTTCTTAATTGGAGAGGTACTGGCTTTTATAGGATGAGAAGGGAGCTGGCCATGATAAAGTAAAAGCAAAGATTGACTGGCAACAAAACAAAAGATAATATTTAAAAAATAAGTGTTTCAGGGACAGTCTAAGAACATTTGTAATATAAGTAATCAAATACGGGGACCCCTGGATGACAGAGGAGAAAATCAATGTGATAACATATGGAAAGCAAATACACGATCCATCAAAAAACCTGCAGATGCTTGAACTGAAATAAAAACAGAAAATGCTGGAAATAATCAGCAGGTCAATTAGCTTCTGTTGCAAGAGAAACAGAGTTAACCTTCAGGTCAATGAAAGCTTATTGACTTAGAAGGATGTTGATTAACTCTGTCTTAAGTTGATTAAACCTTAACTCTGTGTCTCTCTGCAGCTGCTGCCTGACCTGTTGAGTTTTCCCCACATTTTCTGTTTTTTGTTTCAATATTTGTCATGTTCCAATGAATATTTGAAATAAGAACAATGTTGAATGCAGTGTGGTGCGAGGGGATATACAAAGGAAAGTAAGATACGAAAGACAAAATAAAATAAAATGTAATTAACATAAAAAGACAAATATAAACAGGTAGCTAGAGGAGGCAGAGGGCCAATTAGGGTAATCCTTGTTTGTAGGCAAGGGACAAGGCTTGAATATTAATAACTACTTTGTATTGATCTTTGATGTATAAGAGGATGCTGATAAACCCCAGGAGGAGAGGTGGGACAGATAATGCGTGGGTTAAAACTTGATAAGCAGTTACTAGAAAGGTTGGTTTTGCTTAAAGGATGTATGTTACCCAGACTGGATGGAATACACACCGGATTGCTGAGGGAACTGGGGTGGAGATTGCAGAACATCCCTCCACAATCTTCCAAACCTCCTTAGATGCAGGACAGGCTCCGGGGGACTGGAAAATAACTAAAATGATATACCCTTGCTCAATTACTGATGGATGTGATTGGGAGCTGAATGTCCAAGGGTACACAGTGTATAGGAAAGATAGACAGGTAGGCAGAGGGGGTGGCGTAGTCCTGACGGTTAGCAATGATATAAAATCAATAGAAAGAAGGGACATAGGGTAAGAATCCTTATGGGTTGAGTTAAGAAATGGCAAGGGTAAAAGGACCCTAATAGCAGTTATATATAGGCCCCCTAACAGCAGCCGGGATGTGGACTACAAGTTACAGTTGGAAATAGAAAAAACATGTCAGAGAGACAATGTCAAGATAATTATGGGGGATTTTAACATGAAGGTGGATTGGGAAAGCCAGGAAAGTAGTGGGTCTCAGGAGAGAGAGTTTGTGGAATGTCTATGGGATGGCCTTTTGGAGCAGCTTGTTGATAAACCCACCAGGGGATCAGCTGTTTTGGACTGGGTGCTGTGTAATGAACCTGAGGTGATTAGGAAACTAAAGGTAAAGGAACCATTAGGAAGTAGTGATCATAATATGATTGAGTTCAGTTTCAAATTTGAAAAGGAGAAGCAGATATCAGGTGTATCAATATTTCAGTGGAACAAAGGAAATTACAGTGGCATGAGAGAGGAACTGGCCCAAATTGATTGGAAATGTAAGCTAGTTGGAGGAAATGTAGAGCAGAAATGGATGAAATTTCTACAAGAAATAAGGAAAGTGCGGGACAGATATATTCCAAGAAAAAAATAAGGTTATGAATGGAAAAATGGCACAAATGTGGCTAACAAGAGAGGTGAAGGCTAAAATAAAAGCAAAAGGGAGGGCATACAAGGAAGCGAAAAAATAGTGGGAAAACAGAAGACTCGGAAACTTTTAAAAACTTGCAGAAAGAAACTAAAAAGGTCATTAGGAAAGAAAACATGAATTATGAAAGGAAGTTGGCAGATAATATACAAAGGATACTAAGAGTTTTTAAAAAATATTTGAAGAGCAAAAGAGAGACACGGGTAGATATAGGACCGATTGACAACAGTGCGGGTGAGATTAAAATGGATAACAAAGAGATGGCAGAGGAACTAAATCAGTATCTTGCATCAGTCTTCACTGTGGAATACATCAGCAATATACCTGATAGTCAGGGGTCTCAGGGGATAGAACTGAATTCAGTCAAGATTACCAGAGAGAATGTGCTCGGGAAGCTAAATAGACTAAGGACAGATAAGTCTCCCGGACTGGATGAAGTGCACCCTCGGGTTCTGAAGGAGGTGGCTTTAGAGATTGTGGAGGCATTGGTGATAATTTTCCAAACATCAATAGACTCTGGTGTGGTTCTGGAGGACTGAAAGGTCGCAAATGTAGTTCCACTGTATAAGAAAGGTGGGAGGCAGTATTAGGGAAATTACAGACCTATTTGTCTGACATCGGTGGTTGGAAATTTATTGGAATTGATCCTCAAGGACAAGGTTATGGAATGCCTAGAGGTGCATGACAAGATAGGTCAAAGCCAGCATGGTTTCATGAAGGGAAGATCCTGTCTGACCAACCTATTGGAGTTTTTTGAGGAGATCTCAAGTAGGATGGATAAGGGAGAGGCTGTGGATGTTGTGTATTTGGATTTTCAAAAGGCCATCGACAAGGTGCTGTACAAGAGGCTGCTTAACAAAATGAGAGCCCATGGAATTACAGGAAGGATATTAAAATGGGTGGAACATTGGATGATACGCAGAAAGCAAAGGATGGGAATAAAGGGATCCTGTTCTGGCTGGCTGCTAGTTACCAGTGGTGTTCTGCAAGGGTCGGTGTTGAGGCTGCTTCTTTTTACGCTGTATATCGATGATTATGGAGTAAATGCTTTTGTGACTAAGTCTGCAGATGAGACCAAGATAGGTGGAGTAGGGAGTATTGAAGAAACAGGAAGGTTGCAGAAAAACTTAGATAGTTTAGGAGAATGGGCAAAGAAATGGCAGATGAGATTCAATGTTGAGAAATGTGCGGTTGTACACTTCGGAAGAAGAAATATTTGGGCAGATTATTATCTAGATGAGGAGAAAATTCAAAGTACAGAAGTGCAAAGGGACTTGAGGGTCCTCGTGCAGGATACCCTAAAGGTTAACCACCAGGTTGGATCAGCAGTAAGAAAAGCGAATGCTATGTTGGCATTCATTTCGAGAGGTATAACGTATAAAAGTAAGGATGTGTTGATGAGGCTCTATGGGGCACTGGTGAGACCTCATTTGGAATACTGTGTGCAGTTTTGGGCCCCTTATCTTAGGAAGGATGTACTGATGTTGGAGAAGGTTCAGAGAAGATTTACGAGAATGAGTGGCATGGTAGTGTAGCAGTTAACGTGACGCTATTACAGTGCCAGCGATCGGGGTTCGATTCTCGTCACTATCTGTAAGGAGTTTGTACGTTCTCCCGTGTCTGCGTGGGTTTCATCTGGGTGCTCCAGTTTCCTCCCACATTGCAAAGATGTACGGGTAGGTTAATTTGGGTGTAAAGTGGGCAGCGCGGACTCGTTGGGCCGGAAGGGCCTGTTACCATGCTGTAAATAAAAATTTTTTAAAAATTAAAAAAAAAGATTCCTGGGATGAAAGGACTTACATTCGATGAGTGATTGTTGGCTCTTGGACTGTACTCATTGGAGTACAGAAGAACGAGAGGGGAACTCATAGAAACATTTTGAATGTTGAAAGGACTGGACAGAGTAGATGTGGCTAAGTTGTTTCCTTTGCTGGGTGAGTCCAGGACTAGAGGGCACATCTTAGAATTAGAGGGTACCCATTTAAAACAGAAATAAGAAGAAATTTCTTTAGCCAGAGGGTTGTGGATTTATGGAATTCATTGCCACATACAGCTGTGGAGGCCCGATCACTGGGGGTGCTTAAGGAGGAGATTGATAGGTATCTAATTAGTCAAGGTATCAAGGGATATGGGGAAAAGGCCAGAAATTGGGGCTAAATGGGAATAGTTTAGCTCATGGTGAGGTAGTGGATGAGACTTGATGGGCTGAATGGCCTACTTCTGCTCCTTTGTCTTGTGATCTTGTGATCTTGTGAAAAAGGTGAAATAACAAGCCTATCAAATAAAGTTCTCAGATAGAATAATCAGAGACAAAATAATGATTTTGAGAAATTTCTGTTTTAAAAAAATTTTAAAAGAAGTTTGACAAAGTCTCACATAAAGGATGATTGATAAAAATGAGGCCTGTGGAATGAAGATTCAGTGACAGAATTGGTTGAGGGGCAGAAAGCAGTGAGTAACAGTATGCTATTGCCTTTTCTACTGAAGTACAGTAGACAGTGGGGTTCCTCAAGGATCAGATCAAGGACTACTGCTACTGTTGATATTTGGGAATGGGGCCAATTCTGCCCTACCCTGAGATCTCAGGCACCTGCACCCTGGACAATGTTATTTCTCCCAGTGTGATGCAGGCTAAAGGACTTCACCTGGGAGTCCATGAAATAAGAAAGCTGCTTTTAAAGGTGCAACACCAATCTCTTTCCCCTACTTTTTTCTGATTTGTTTTAAATTTCTAATCTTAATTGCCAATTATAATTATTGTTTAAATATTTTCACTCCATATAAATCTGCTTGTAAGCCTTGTGATATTGCTAATGGACATTGGTCCGTATGACCTTATAACTGCCACCGAGCCTTGTTGTTTCATTTGTTTTTGGAACCAGTAGGTTGAAGGACCAGTCAAAATGACTGTCTTCACCAAAACACACTTTTCCAAATTGTCCCCTTCCCGCCTAACTTGATCATGCAGGACAAAGCATTCCACTTGACTGACACCTCATCAACTACCCTAAACATTCATTCCCACCAGTGGCAATGCTGTGTGGTTGCAGTGTGTTCTGACTGCAAATGCACTCCAGTTACTTGCTTAGTTACTTACCTGCAATCTCAAGCACAACAGGTTCATGGGAACCCCACCACCTACAGGTTCCCTTTCAAGTCATACACCACCCTGTATAGAAATAGCTGTTGCATCATTGTCATTGGGTCTAAATCCTGGAACTTCCTGCTCAACTACATTATGGCAGTACCTGTGGAAAGACTGAAATTGTTCATCGCCTTCTCAAGGGCAATAAGTTTTGGTAATAAATGAAGGCCTTGCCAGCAATGCCTAGTTCCTGAGAAATCAATAAATAAAAACATGGTTTTCATATTACCTAGTTACATTGTGAATACTATACAAGCCAACTTTTTTCATTATTGTCAACCTAAGGCTTAACATGATCATCTGGTTGAAAAACACAATGATGCTGGAGGAACTCAGCAGGCCAGGCAGCATCCATGGAGAAAAGCAGGCGGTCAACATTTCGGGTCAGGACCCTTCTTCAGGACTGATCATCTGGTTTTGTCTTTGACTAATGCAAAGACTAATGCAGTATGACCATGTAGTTGGCACTTATAGCACATGACGACCATGAACTTGGTCTGATGAGTAGCTCTATGACTGTGTACAACATCCACCATTTGGTATGGAAAAGGCTGAATTGCATTCAGCGCTGCCATTGCTATCAAAGGTATTATTTTACAAAATTTACTGTCAAAATTAAACTCACACAATGAACAACTTAGACCAAACCTTTTCCATCCATAAACAAGGAGACACAAGAGACTGCAGATGCTAGAATCAGGAGCAACACAAAAGGCGCTGGAGGAACTCAACAAGTCAGGCAGCATCTAAGGAGGGACATGGACGGTCAATGTTTCAGGTTGAGGCCCTTCATCTGGACTGGATTTCCAGTATCTGCAGCTTCTTGCTTTAGGATAAGCTTGGGTCATATTCTTTTGAGTATAAGGGAAGACAATTAAAGCACATAATGGGAGCCTATCTTCCTTAGATTTAGGGTCTGCAACTAAGAAGCATAGATTTAACATTATTACTGGAAGAGTTAGGGAAAAGATGAGGAAATATGCTTTCATCCAAACAATGATAGGGTTTTGGAAATCACTGCCTGGAGGCAGAACTCCTCACTACATTTAACCAGTACTTTGATGTGTACTTCAAGAGTGAAGACCTGCAGGACTACAAACCCAGTACCAGATGGTGGGAATAGATTGGGAAGCTCTTTTTCAACTGGCACTGACATGATGGGCCAAATGGCCTCCCCCTTCCTCAACTTTGTGTATGAGATTCTAAACTCGATAATGGATTCACCAGGCTTTTGATTTTATGTTTCAAAATCACACATGCTGTCTCCAAATGCTGCAGGATTAAAGTGTTCCTTTAATTTCTTCACAGCCTCCACAAAAGATAATATTGTAGCTGGGCGCGGCGCGTTTCCGAAGAAAAACATAGAGTCGAGGAGGTCGGATTCAAAGCACACTTTATTACTTCAGTACAAAACACGCGCGCGCCAAAGTACCCAAGAGCCTCTCCAGGCCCACATGGGGTGGATGTGACGTAAGGTTCCCACTGGAAGGCCCGTCCCGCGGTTCGTTCACGACGCGCTACACCACCCTCCCCCCCAGAAACGTCCATCGGGGGCGTGGGGCCCCTAGACTGTGTGTCCCGCTTGGGTTGTCTGCCTCGCCAGCGCAGTGTGGGTACCCTCACCGGTCGCTCGATGTCCAAATGCGCCGGTTTGAGGTGGTCCACTGTAAAAGTCTCCTCACGGCCACCCACCTCCATGACACACGTAGACCCGTTGTGCTAGATCATCTTGAATGGTCCTTCGTACGGCCGCTGTAGGGGTGACTTGTCCATGCCCCTGCGAATAAAAACGTACTCGCAATCCCAGAGGTCCTTAGGGATAAAAGACGGTGTAGTGTCATGTCTGGAGGTCGGAACCAGTGCCAGGGTCCCTACCTTGTCCCGCAGCCTCGTCAGCACCTCTGCCAGTGTCCCTGCTGGACATTGGGCATGAACTCGCCCGGGACCATCAAGGGGGTGCTGTTGACCAATTCCGCCGAGGAAGTGCCCAGGTCCTCCTTGGGGGCTGTGTGGATGCCCAGTAAGACCCAGGGGAGCTCATCTGTCCAGTTGGGGCCCCTGAGGCGCGCCATCAGGGCCAACTTGAGGTGCCTGTGGAACCACTTGACCAAACCGTTGGTCTGGGGATGGTACGCCGTGGTGTGATGTAGCCGGGTGCCCAGGAGCCCAGGAGCTGCGCCAGTGCTGTCCACAGACCTGAAGAGAAATGTGCTCCTCTGTCAGAGGTGATGTCAGCTGGGAGTCCAAATCTGGCGATCCAGTTTGCGATGAGCGTCCTGGTGCAGGATTCAGTGGACGTGCCTGCTAGTGGCACGGCCTTCGGCCATCTGGTGAACCTGTCGACCATGGTAAAGATATACCTGGTACCCCGGGAGACAGGCAGGAGGCTGACGATGTCCATGCAGATGTGCTGAAACATCCCAAGCATTGGCTGGAACTGCTGGAGGGGGGCCTTCATGTGCCGCTGGACTTTGGCGGTCTGGCAGTGTACGCAGGTCCTGGCCCAGTACCCGACCTGCTTGTGCAAACCGTGTCAGACGAATTTGTCCACTACCAATTTGATGGACGCCCGGATAGACGGGTGGGCCAGGCCATGTAGCGTGTCGAACACCTGACGCCTCCATGCTGCTGGTACCATGGGCTGGGGTTTGCCGGTAGACATGTCGCACAGGAGCCGAGCCCCTGTCGGGCCAACAGGGACATCCTCCAACTGAAGTCCCGAAACGGCCGTGCGGTAAGCCGGGATCTCGGTGTCCGCCTGTTGCGCCTCCGCCAGCGCCATGTAGTCGATCCCTGGGACGAAATGGTTGCTGAGTGAATGTGGGGGCGGGACAGCGTGTCGGCGACTACGTTGTTCTTCCCTGCGATGTGGCGGACATCTGTGGTGAACTCTGAAATAAAGGAGAGGTGCCTCTGTTGCCGAGCCGGCTATGGGTCCGATACTTTTGCAAGGGCGAAGGTGAGGGGCTTGTGGTCTGTATGCACGGTGAAATCCCTTCCTTCGAGGAAATACCGGAAATGCCGGATAACCAGGTAGAGCGCTAACAACTCCCTGTCAAAAGCGCTGTACTTAACCTCCGGTGGTCGCAGGTGTCGGCTGAAAAAGGCAAGCTGTCGCCACTGGCCTTCGACGAGCTGCTCCAGGACTCCACCGACCGTCGTGTCGGAAACGTCGACTGTGAGCACCATGGATACATCGACTTTCGGGTGTACCAGGAGGGTCACCTTCGCCAATGCCTCTTTGGCCCGCTCGAAAGCCTTCATGGACTCCGCGTCCCACGCCACCTCTTTGGCCTTGCCAGCCATTAGAACGAACAAGGGCCTCATGATGCGTGCTGCCGCCGGCATGAAACGATAGTAGAAGCTTACCATCCCCATGAATTCCTGCAGGCCCTTGACCGTGCTGGGTTTGGGAAACTGGCAGATGGCCTGGACCTTGTCCGGTAGAGGGGTGGCGCCATGCCGATTGACTCTGTGGCCCAAGAAGTTGATCTCCGTCCACCCGAACTGGCACTTCACCAGGTTGATTGCCAGGCCATGGTCACTCAGGCATTGGCAGAGTTGGCGCAAATGTGCCATGTGCTCTTGGTGTGACTTACTGGTCACCAGGATATCATCTAAGTAGATGAAGATGAAATCCAGGCCTCGCCCCACCGAGCCCATGAGCCTCTGGAAAGTCTAGGTGGTGTTCTTGAGGCCGAAAGGCATCCTCAGGAATTTGAACAACCCGAAGGGGGTGATGAGGGCGGTCTTGGGCACATCATCGGGGTGCACGGGGATCTGATGATACCCCCGGACCAGATCGATTTTCGAAAAGATAGTTTGCAGTGAAACCCTGGATGTGAGGCACCGGGTATCGGTCAGCGGTTGTGGCGTCATTGAGCCTTCTGTAGTCCCCGCAGGGCTTCCAACCTCCTGTGGACTTGGGCACCATGTGCAGCGGGGATGCCCACGGGCTGTCCGAATGATGGATAATCCCCATCTCCTCCATCTTCCGGAACTCCTCCTTGGCAAGGTGGAGCTTGTCAGGTGGGATCCTATGGGCTTGGGCGTGCAGCGGTAGTTCTTGTGTGGGAATGTGGTGCTGCACGCCGTGCTTGGAATCGGTTGTGGAGAACTGCAGGGTGATGATGGAGGGGAAATCTGCCAGCACCCTGGTGAACTCGTCACCCGAGAGTGTGACAGAGTCCAGGTGGAGGGCCAGTAGCTGGGCTTCCCCGAGCTGGAAGGTTTGGAACGTCTCAGTGTGGACCAAACGCCAACCCTTCAGGTCGACCAGAAGATGGTTGGCCTGTAGGAAATCCGCCCCCAGTAACGGCCATGATACTGCTGCCACCGTGAAGGTCCAAGTGAAACAGCGGAGCCTGAAATGCAGCGTGATGGTTCGCAAGCCATACGTTCCGATAGTGGCGCCGTTTGCAGCAGTGAGATCAGAACCCAGGGCGGCGTTGCAGGTGTCCATGTTGGAGGGGGGAAGAACGCTGATTTCAGCCCCGGTGTCTAAAAGGAAACGTCGCCCGGAGTGTCGGTCCCAGAGGAATAGGAGGCTGTTGCGATGGCCAGCCGTCGAAGCCACTAGCGACGGCCGGACCCTGCGTTTCCCAGGAAGGCGCATGGTGGGTGGCAACAGCGCGTGTTCAAACCCCATCTCTGGTGATAAAAACTCCAGTGGTCCGAACCCTCGTCCTTATCCCCCGTGGGTCTCAGCGGCTTCGGTTGTGGGGTCTTGACCTTGGGCTGTGCAGTTGTGGTTAGGCAGATGGAGGCTGCTCCACACTGTTTACTCTGCCACAAAATGTCCGCCCTGGCCGCGAGCCTGCGTGGGTCGCTGAAATCTTCAGCCACGAGGAGGAGGCGAATGTCCTCTGGCAGTTGCTCGAGGAACAACTGTTCAAATAGAAGGCATGGCTTATGGCCATCCATGAGCGCCAGCATATCGTTCATCAGCTTGGATGGCTTGCGGTCGTCCAGGCCATCCATGTGCAGGAGCTGCGCAGCTCGCTCGCGGCGGGAGAGTCCGAAAGTATGGATTAGGAGCTCCTTGATCTTAGTGTACCTGTCCTCTGTTGGTGGCTGGTGCAGGAAGTCGATAATCCGGCCTGCCATGTCCTGGTCGAGTGCGCTGACCACGTAGTAGTACCACGTGGCATCGGCTGTAATGTCTCTGAGACTGAACTGGGCCTCAGCCTGCTCGAACCAAACGTGGCGCTGAGCGGCCCAGAAAGTTGGGAGCTTGAATGAGACTGCATTGTGTGAGTAGTTGGAATGCACGTCGCGGGTTCCAGATGCCGTCTGGAAGCGTCGAGGTCACCAAATGTAGCCGGGTGCGGCGCGCTTCCGAAGAAAAACTCGGAGACGAGGAGCTCGGATTCAAAGCACACTTTACTACTTCAGAACAAAACTTGCGTGCGCCGAAGTACCTGAGAGCCTCTCTGGGCCCACGTGGGGCCGAGGTGACGTAAGATTCCTGCCGGAAGGCCCACCCCACGGTTCGTTCACGACGCGCTCCCGTGCATCCGCCCATGGCCGCCGATGGTGGTTCGTGTCCCGTGTGTACGGGCCGCTACAATATATTAGTATCAATCTGGGAGGCTATTTCAATCCATCATGTCAATGCTGACTCTCAGAGCAATCCTATTCCCTTCAGCCTATTCTTCCCACATTCCTATCAATTCTTCCAAGATTCTACCACTGACCCACGTCATAGGGGAATTTGAAGTGACCGATTAATCTACAAACTTGCACATCTTTGGGTGGGGGAGGAAAAAGGAGCCTCTGTGTCACTCAAAGTTGTTATATCATAATGGATAGAAGATGGTTAAAGGACAGAAAATTGACTAAGAGTTTTCAGGTGGGCAAGCTATTACTCATGGAGGACATCAAGGATCATCTATTTATAATCTTAATGATTTAAAGACAGAGTGTGACATCCAAGTTTTCTGACAATACAAAATTAAGGGGGAAGTGAATTTTGAAGAGGATTCAAAAACTCTACAAAGGTTTAAATTTGAAGTTTAAGTGGATGAGTGAGAAGGTGGTAGATGGACTATAAGGTGGGAAACCTGAAGTTGTTCAAGGCAAGAAGACTAAATAAATTTTCTTTTAACATGTTAAGAAACTTTACATTTTATATAGGATAATCTTGGTGTGCTGTTCCATTAAACCCTGGAAGTGACACATAGATACAAATCACCAATTCAGAAGATGAAGGTTGATTGGCTTTAATGAAAATTGGTTGGAGCACAAGGATAGTGAAGTCATTTTACAATTATGTGGGACTATGGTGAGACCACATCTGAAGTAAACGGTGTAGCTTTGATCTTCGTAATGAAGAAAAGATATTCTTGCCTTGGAGGTAGTGCAGTGCAGCATTCATTGGGTTCATTCGAGGGAAAAAGTGATTTCAATACGAGGAGAGAATGAGAAAGCTTATATTCAATGAAGCTTGGAAAAAAATTATCTCATTGAAACAGAAATGATTCTCAAAGTGAGTGACAAGGTGATTGCTGAGTGGTTATTTCCTCAGAACTTTTCTCAGGATAAAGGTTTGGAAATTTAGGATTTTGAAAATGAAAAATTTCTCCAGCCAGCAGATTGTAACTCTTTTGAATTCTCTGTCCCAGAGACCACAGGATGCCTCACTATAGAGTGTATTTAAGGCTGAGATCAAAAGATATTAGGACACAAATGAATCAAGGAATATTGCAATTGGGCAAGGAAGTGGAGAGAGTTATAGGAGCAGCCATTACAATGAATGGTAAAGCAGGCTCAAGGCTCATAATGGCTTCTCTATGTCTGATTTCTTAAAACTCTGATGTTCTCACGAATGATGCCGAAATATATTTTTGATACCTTAAAGCTTTGAACAAACTAATTGCTTCCAGACAAGGATTCCTGGTAAGGTTTTCCTCTTAGCATTTGGCATAATTGGGAGAAGAATCTGAAGCCACACAAAGCAGAATGAGGTGCTAGGGGGAAGAGAGGAACAAGGGCTATCAGCTGCAGTCTTTATGCAGCAGATTTGTTAATGAACTGATTTCTGGTTAACATCCTATAGGGCTTCCAATCCATCAGTAATAGATTGGAAGCCCTATAGTTAGTTATTCAGATACTTGCCAGCAAGAGTCTGAACTTCCTACATAGGATTCAGATGCTTGTGGCAGTACTGCAATGGAAACTGAGGCACTGGCCATCCAATAGAGAATGTGTCAGTTTCATAGGTGCAATATGGAGTAACGTTGGAAAGGTTAAGCTCCAACTCTGTGCAAAAGCCCATGCCAGAATTTTGCTCTGCTTCTTGAAAACAATCCATGTGCCAATGATTTCAGTATATCCATCAGCTTTCCTCTAACACTAGGCTCATTTGCATCCTCCACAGCAGACTTGCAGTCCAATGTAACTCTAAGGCAAGCTAAAACTTTGCTGTCTATTCTCTCTGCCATGGCTGCACCATTCGTTTGTCCTTTATCTGTCTATTGGTAGATCCTGCCTCCATCATATCCTGCAGAGTTGGCAGAATCCCAACAGGTGATACTGCCTGAGAAATGGAGTGTTGTTGAGTCATAGAGTCAAACAGCAAGGAAATAGGCCTTTTGACCCAGCAAGTCCATGCTAATCTTCAAATACCCATTCATACTAATTCCATTTTATTCTTCCCACATTCTCAACTCCCGCAGATTCTAATACTCATCTATACACCCAGGGAAAATTTACAGTGGAGAAACAAAGGACTGCAGATGCTGGAATCTAGATGAAAAACACAATGATGCTGGAGGAACTCAGCAGGCCAGGCAGCATCCGCGGAGAAAAGCAGGCAGTCAACTTTTCAGGTCAGGACACTTCTTCAGGACTGAAGATTGGAAAAGGGGAAGCTATATATAGGAGGGAAAAGCAGAGTAGTGATAGGTGGACAAAAGAGGGGAGGCAGGGTGGGCACAGGGTGGTGATAGGTAGATGCAGGTAAGAGATAATGACAGGTGGATGCGGGTGCATTTACAATGGCCAATTAATCTATCAATCAGCATATCTTTGGGATGTGGGAGGAAACCAGAGCACCTTGGGAAAACTCTCATGGTCATAGGGAGAATGTGCAAATTCCACATAGATAACACCTGATGTCAGTATCGAACCCGAGTCAATGGAGCTGTGAGGCACTGGCTCTACTAGTTGCAGCACCATACCGCCCAAGTAATGTTGTGTTTTCAGCTTCAATGCCTACTTACTCTCCTTTTGTGCCTAGTTTGTTGATTTCTTGGATATCAGAAAGGAACAGGTAGTGATATGGGAAGAGGTTGGAGGAAGAAGTCCATGCTGGCTACAAACGTAGCTTTCCAGTCAGATAAGACTGTATAGAAGGATAAATCTAAAGTCCTATTTTGGCCAAGGTAGTTGCAATGGACAAATTGTATTAAGCCACATTGTAAGTTTTAATGATTGTATGACTATTTGTGGTATAATTAGCATTGACCTCAAACACTGTCTACATCCTGATTAATATTCACCATTTAACTGAAATGGAATTGTCATGATTTGTACATATGTTGTTGCACAGTCTCCATGGAGTTAAATTGTGAGTTTACTTTGTATGTCTCAATCTTTACATTGGATTGCTTACAATTGTGTTTCTTTTCTAAATTACTGAATTTTGAGAACAGTATGTATTCTTAAGAAGGATAAACTGTGACCCCTTCCATATCATAAAAAGAAACAAAAAGCTATAAAAAGTAGTAAGGTAGATGGACTGAAGTGTGTTTACTTAAATGCAAGAAATGTCAGGAATAAGGGAGATGAACTGAGGGCTTGGATAAGTATGGGGAACTATGATATCGTGGCTATTACTGAGACGTGGCTGACATCAGGGCAGGAGTGGATATTGAATATTCCTGGTTTTCGGTGTTTTTAGAGGGATAGGGAAGGGGGGAGAAGAGGAGGAGGGGTGGCAATACTGGTCAGGGACACTGTTACGGCTGTGGAAAGGATGGATGTTGTAGAAGGATCATCTCTAGAGTCTGTATGGGTGGAAGTAAGGAACAAGAAAGGAGCAGTTACTCTACTAGGAGTATTCTATAGGCCCCCCGGTAGCATTAGAGATATAAAGGAGCAGATTGGCAGGCAGTGTTTGGAGAGAAGCAAAAATAACAGGGTTGTTATAATGGGAGACTTCAACTTCCCAAATATAGACTGGAACCTGCTTAGTGCCAAAGGTTTAGATGGGACGGAATTTGTTAAATGTGTCCAGGAGGGATTCCTGACGCAGTATGTTGACAGGCTGACTAGAGGGAATGCCATGCTAGATCTAGTTTTAGGAAATGAACCGGGACAGGTGAAGGATCTATTGGTGGGTGAGCATTTGGGGGACAGTGACCATTGGTCCATAACCTTTAAAATTGTCATTGACAGGGACAGGTGCAGAGAGGACAAGAAGATATTTAATTGGGGAAGGGCGAACTATGAGGCTATAAGGAGAGAACTTGGGAGTGTAAAGCGGGATGTCCTTTTTGAAGGGAAATGTACCATGGAGATGTGGTCAATGCTCAGGGATCTTATGTAGGATGTTAGGGACAAATATATCCCGGTGAGGCAGAGAAGGAATGGCAGGGTGAAGGAGCCGTAGGTGACGAGAGAGGTTGAACGACTAGTTAGGGAGAAGAAGGTAGCATACATAAGGTATAAGCAGCAAAGTTCAGACAGGGCCTGTGAGGAATATAGAGTAGCAAGGAAGGAACTTAAGAAAGGGCTGAGGAGACATGAAGGGGACATGAAAAGGCATTGGCTAGTAAGGTTAAGGAAAATCCCAAGGCCTTTTTCACGTACGTGAAGGGTAGGAGGATGGCTAGGGTAAAGGTAGGTCCGATTAAAGACAAAGGTGGGAGAATGTGCCTGGAGGCAGCGGAAGTGGGAGAAGTTCTCAATGAATACTTCTCTTTGGTATTCACCAAGGAGAGGGGTCTTGATGACGCGGAAGGGAGTGCTGGTAAAGGTAATGTTCTCGAGGTTGTAGATATCAAGAGAGAGGATGTGTTGAAGTTGTTAAATAATATTGGACAGGTTCAAGAGTTTGTTGGATAGGCACATGGAGGAATGTGAGATAGGGGGATATGCGGGAGGAAAGGTTTAGATAGTGTGAGGGTGGTTTGATGGACGGCACAACATGGTGGGCCGAAGGGCCTGTTTTGTGCTGTATGGTCCTGTGGTTCTATGGTTTAAAAGAATAGTGTGCATCCACCTTTTGAAGATTATGTTTTCCTTGAATAGCCGAGACTCTCAAAGAGCATGAAGGCACAAGCTGGAAATGATATGCATAAACTATAAAAAAATTTTAATTTGATTTGGTCTTTGCTATTGTGATGGTTCCTTTGCTCCTTTTAAATGTGTCAACAATCAGAGCTGTATTTTTTGTTGCAACTTCAGGATGGTTAAATCAAAATTCATTGCAATGTTTTCTGTTCAACTTGTTCTATCCCATGACTTCCAAACCCATCAATTATCCTTTCCTTCTAAAATCAAAAGCCTTTTGAAATTGAAGCTTGATGTTGCTTAATCACTTATCTTGGATTTATCTCATTTTGCCTTGTAGTCTTTTCAACTTTGATGGTGTCTCACCCTGTGGCACTTAGCTTTTCATCTAAGCTGTCTGACATAAAGAAACAACACTTGAGCCCTCCCCAAACATACTTCTTTTGCTCCTCTGGTCAGTGATTAAAGCAAACACAGATTACTCCAGAGCTGCCTTAGCTGCAAGAATCAGCTCAGGTTCTTTCGGAATGTACAATGATGACTTCACTAATGACTAAGGAGAGAAATAAGGCATCAAACAAAAATAAGGCATCAAATTATATCTGTTGTTCTTTTCTTCATTCTTGCTGAGTGATTTAATTAATCAATTCTTTGCTAGAAATAGTCATTTGGACAATAGTAAGTGGTAATGCACAAAATGTGGCCTGTGAGACAGTGCTGTTTGAACCACCTTGATGAATGTGGTGCATTCATCATCCACTACCCACTCTCACCTGGAGTGGCAATTTTGTTTAGGGACACAATTCCTGATTGGGGTGTCCCAGCAGAATGTAAGGGATGCCCTGCTGTGCATAGCAACCCTTGTCTCCAGAGATGCTTTGCCAGATGACTAATCCACATCCCCAGGCCAACCGGCTGCCAAGACTGTCAAAAGACTTTGTCTGCGAGTGCTTTTGAGATTTTCAAGCTTTCAAAAATAATATAGAACTATTAAAATTAATCATACTGTCGTGCATGGAATGTAGATTGTTGACAAAAATTGTTGCTTTAAGACAGTCAGCCTGTGTCATGTGACTAGCTGCCCTCTGGGTGGCAACAATGTATTTGGAAAGTTGTGGAGGCAGTCCCTCTGATAAAAATAGGCACACCTTGGTTGAGTTCTTCATGGCTCCTTGTCTATCACACTGTACACTTTGCAAATGACCTTGTAGAAGATGATGAATCCAGTGGGAATATAACTCGCACACACTCAGAAATAATTATATTTATATAGGTGAGGGATATGGAAGGGATGTCAGTGATTGACAATTAAACCAATAACCTAAGCTATTCTATCTCTTCTTTCTCCTAATGCAGTAACACTGAAATCAGTTGTGCAAATCATTGTGGTTGGATACACCCACCACTCTCCCCTGCCCAAGCAATTAAAATTGTGGTAAGATCAGAAAGTCCTGGAAATATTCAACAGGTTAGGCTGTATATGTGGAGTGAGAAACTGATTTAACATATCAAACATAGAACATAGAACAGCACTGCACAGGAATAGGTCCTTTGGCCTACCATGTTGTGCCAAAAGAATTAAACTAGTAATCAAATGCCTAACTAACCTAATCCCTTCTGCTTACACAATGATTTTTCAGTTCAATGATTTTTCATTAGAACTGAGGTCAGACATTTTTGCTTTTCAATTGAAGTTGAGCATTTCCTGTGTTGCTTTCTTCAATCATAGTCATGGCAGCAAAAATAAAAGCAATGTAACTGGATTCTTCAATTTTAACTCATAGAGAAATGGGATCCATCATTCTCATTCCTCATCTGCAAATTAAAGTTGCACTTTGTGGTGACATGGTATGTAAATGTTCTGCTGAATATCTAATGAGAGACTAGAGCTATTTGTAGACCAGACCAGCTCAAGATGACAGGTTTTGTTCCCTGAAAGGCATTACTGAACCAGCTGTGTTTTCATGAAAATCTGGCAGCTTTCGTGATCATTCTTCTGCTGCCAGCTCATAAATCATCAGATTTACTGAATCCGATTTCACAACTTATTGATTGTTCACAAAGCTAAAAACATAACCACTAGACTACTCCCTCATATATCTGAAGTGAGGCTTCAGTATGAGCCACCTATCCTTTTCACTTGTCATGCTTGGTATAGTGTTTATAGGGTCTTGCGTATTGGTCTTCAGTATAACAAGTAAAAAGGACAGGTCTGTGAAACACCATATATCATTGAAGGCAGTCAACACTCAACTAACAGTATAGCTTGCAAGAACAGTTTATCAATGGTGATACCACGTAGTATATGTACTTCTTAACACTCAGCCTATACAACACAGTTTTGCTGACCTCTAAAGACATGAATTAACATGCGGATGTTTCACTCAAGCTACAATGTGAACAATAGATGAGGTGGAAGATGGTGTATGCCTACCCTGGAAATATGTGTGTGGGTAGGAGTTGTGAGTAAGTGGGGATGGGCTCCAGCCCTTTCTGACAGGAAAGCATTAGTTGTGTCTTCTGTCATTCATTGCTTGAGAAAATTACATAGTTTTGAAAAGAGTCGATCCTCATGAGTCACTTGCTAAATATTTGATGCAGTTGTTTTCAGTATTCTTATATTCTACTACCATACAACACTCCTCTTCTGAATTCAGTGTAGTCCATTATTTTCTACAAATTTAATGGGTCTTATTAAACAGCTGTTGAGGTGTTAGCATTTGTATCTATTTGTAACAAGTAGTGGGATGGTTCCCTGTGAACAATATGAACTGAGCTACTTCAGTTTTGTATTTCCTACAGTAAAATGTCCAAGTAAAGCATGTTCATCTTTAATTAAAATATCTGAATCACTGAATTGACAGTGGTTAATCAAGAATTTCTCTCACAGGGAACTTCACATTGCTTTGTTCCAGTGTTAAGCCAAGATTTAAGCATAAATTAGCCTGCTTTAATGCAACAACTGGAGGAACACAGAATTTAAAAAAGCATGATGTTTCTGTTTGATGTCATGACTGTGGTGTGAATGTTTCCTTAATCTGAAAATTTGAATCAATTAAGAGCCTATCCCTTTAAATTACTAGCACAAGACATGCTTCTGGCCAGGTTGAGTTCATCTGAAAGACAAACTTGACATATTATCAGCAGTCCCAACAATCAAAAGAAAGCCTCAGGTATGCTATCGTTACACAATTTCATTCTTTTTTAAATAAAGATTTTGTCAACAGATATTGTCTGTGTGGTCTTCCAGAAGGCATTTGATACAGTTCTGTGCAATAGATTATTAACAGTTGGTACTGGGCCATTCAGGTTTGAATAAGAATATTGTAACAGTGGACCTATCTCTCAAAAGTCTGTGTCTATTGCTTAAATGTGCTGCACTTCAAATGTAGAATGTGACTTATGTGAGGACACTCACTGAATTGTTTTTATGGAAACTCTCAGCTCAAGTGTCTGGTCGAGGGTCAAAAACTAATACTGAGACCTCATCATTACATCATGGGAGAAGAAGTTACTTTCAAAGGATCCAGTTATAATGCCTGTGATGATAACAACAATAGAAGTTCATCCCTTTTGTACTTGTTGTGTACATGTTGCTGCTGACTTTCTGAACTAGGGAACTTAAAGAGAAAAAGAATGGCTTGAGGTAAAAAACTTAATGCAAATTGTTACCTCCAAGTCAGTGTTCCAGGAAAATCATACCTCACTAACAAATGCCATGTCCGATAATTCTTAGGTTGCTCACCAACCTACAATAGCAACTAATTTGAACCATAAAACCAGAGTTTTTTGATTTCTATCCCCAGTCTGCATGAAGTCTTAAAAAGTATGAACTTAGGATTTTGGTAAGTGGAGAAAAGAGATGTCATGCCTGTATTTTAAATATAGTTTAAAGATAAGTCAGTGTTGAATTATTGGTGGCAATCCAAGTAAACAGCTTGAGAAAGAGGGTAAGAAAAAATTAAAATTTGATGGAACAGGAAGGCCGCAAAGTTATTGGCTGATGAATATTGCAGAGATTTTTCTTTCTCTTGAAAGAATTCACTCCAAGCTATAACCTGGTGCAAAAATTGTAGCTAAATTTCATACCTTAAAGTCAAATTATGAACTGAATTATAATCTGATCACTTGGACCAAAGGGATGACAACCAATTTGGATCAACCAGCTGAGGGAGTTTGTCTGTGTAATGAACTGAGAGTATTATTGTCACCTTCAGGCTATTTTCTCCCAAATTGGGCATATTTATTGTCACCTTTGTTAACAGGATGGGTATGATCACTGCAATTTTTTCCAGGTAGCGAGGGCCGTGACTTGGAGTGAGAACCAGGAGCCGGTGAGTGTCGGGACCCAATTCTTTTCCGGGTATTTCCAGACAATATAAGAGGCACAGCTGTGAATTGTTAGGTGATAATTGAACGGGAAATTAGCCAATTGGTAACAACCAGTAAAAAGAAGGTAGGTTCAAGTGGAGCGGCCATTGTTGGAGTGGACAGTGTTAGAGTGGGGAGCTGAGGCTTTGGCGTGAAGAGGCTAAGGTAAGTTTCTTTCTTTCTCTATTAGTGCCTAGTTAAAGTAGCAACAATGGATCTAAGGTCAGTAGTGTGTTCTTCCTGCCAGATCTGGGAGATCTCAAGTCTCCCTGATAGCTACATCTGCAGGAGGCGCATCCAGCTTCAGCTCCTTACAGACCGTGTTAGGGAACGGGAGCTGCAGCTGGATGACCTTCAGCTCATACAGGAGAATAAGGAGGTGATGGATAAAAGCTACAGGTAAGTTGGGTGACTGTCGGGAGAGGGGAAGGGAATAGGCAAATAGTGCAGAGTATCCTGTGGCTGTTCTCCTCAGTAACAGGTATACTGCTTTGGATACTGTTGGGTGGGGGGAGCCTACCAGGGGAAAGCCGCAGCAGTCAGGTTGCTGGAACTGAGTCTGGCTCTGTGGCGCAGAAAGGGAGTGGGAGAAGAGGAGAGCAATAGTGATAAGGGACTCTATAGTTTGGGGAGCAGACAGGAGATTCTGTGGATGTGAAAGAGACTCCCAGATGGTATCCCAGGTGCCAGGGTCAGGAAGGTCTCAGATCGCATCCACGGCATTCTAAAGGGGGAGAATGAGCAGCCAGAAGTCATGGTACACAGTCCTACCAATGACGTAGGTAGGAAAAAAGATGAGGTCCTGAAAAGTGAATATGGGGAACTAGGTAGGAAGCTGAAAAGAAGGACCTCAAGGATAGTAATCCCTGGATTGCTGCCTGTGCCACGCACCAGTGAGGGTAAGAATAGGTTGATTTGGGAGATGAATGTGTGGCTGAGAAATTGGTGCAGGGGGCAGGGTTTAAGATTTGTTGATCATTGGGATCTCTTCTGGAGAAGGTATGACCTGCACAAAAGGGATGGGTTACACCTGAACTGGAGGGGGACCAATATCCTTGCGGGTAGGTTTGCTGGAGCTGTTGCGGGGGGTTTAAGCTAGTTTGACAGGGGGATGGGAACCCGAGTGACAGGTCAGAAGATGAGGCAGTTGGTGTACAGGTTGATGCAACGTGTAGAGAGACTATGAAGAAGGATAGGCAGTTGATAGGGCAAAATTTCAGTCAGTTGGATGGGTTGAAGTGTGTATATCTTAATGTAAGAGGTATCAGGAACAAGGGTGATGAACTCAGAGCATGGATCAGTAAATGGAACTATGATGTTGTCGCCATTACAGAGACTTGGCTGGCACAAGGGCAGGAATGGCTGCTGGATGTTCTGGGGTTTAGATGTATCAAAGGGGACAGTGAGGGAGGTAAAAGGAGTGGGGGAGTGGCATTGGTAATCAGGGATAGTATCACAGCTGTAGAAAGGGAAGACGTCCTGGAGAGATCCTCTATTGAGTCAGTGTGGGTGGAGGTTAGAAACAGGAAGGGAGCAGTCACTCTATTGGGAGTATTCTATAGACCTCCCAATAGCAACAGAGATACTGAAGAACAGATCAGGAGGCAGATTTTGGAAAGGTGCAAAAATAAGAGTTGTTGTCATGGGTGATTTCAACTTCCCTTATATTGATTGGCACATCCTTGGTGCAAAAGGTTTGGATGGGGTGGAATTTGTTAGGTGTGTCCAGAAAAGATTCCTGACACAATATGTAGACAGGCCAACTAGAGGAGAGGCCATTCTTAATCTGGTACTAGGCAATGAGCCTGGTCAGGTGTCAGATCTCTCAGTCGGTTAGCATTTTGGAGACAGTGACCACAACTCCCTGACCTTTACCCTTGCCTTGGAGAGGGATAGGAGCAGATAATATGGGAAAGTCTTTAATTAAGGGAGGTGGAATTATGATGCTATTAGGCAGGAATTTGGGAGTGTAAATTGGGAGCAGATTTACTCAGGGAAATACACAATGAAAATGTGGAGGTTGTTCAGAGATTACTTGCAAGGGGTTGTGGATGAGTTTATCCCATTGAGGCAGGAAAAGGATGGTAGAGTGAAGGAACCATGGTTGACAAGAGATGTGGAATATCTAGTGAAGAGGAATAAAGAAGCTTAAGGTTTAGGAAGCAAGGATCAGACAGGGCTCTGGAGAGTTACAAGGTAGCCAGGAAGGAGCTTAAGAATGGATTTAGGAGAGCTAGAAGGGGGCATGAGAAGGCCTTGGTGAGTAGGATTAAGGAAAACCCCAAAGTGTCTTATCGTACGTGAAGAAAAGGAGGATGACAAGAGTGAAGGTAGAACTGGTTAGGGATATAGGAGAAAACGTGCCTGGAGTCGGAGGAGGTAGGGAGGTCCTTAATGAATATTTTACTTCAGTATTCACCTGTGATAGACAGCATAAAACAAGCTGATAAGCTAGAACAAGGAGGATGTGCTGGAACTTTTGGAAAACCATTATGATAGATAAGTCCCCGGGGCCAGAGGGGATATATCCCAGGATACTACAGGAAGCAAGGGAAGAGATTTATGAGCCCTTGGCAAGGATCTTTGTGTCCTCACTGGCCACAGGAGTAGTACCAGATGATTAGAGGGTGGCAAATGTTATTCCTTTATTCAAGAAAAGGAGTAGGGATAACCCTGGGAATTATCGACCAGTGAGTCTTACTTCAGTGGTGGGCAAATTAGTGGAAAAGATTCTTAGGGACAGGATTTTTGAAAATTTGGAGAAGCATAGTCTGATTAGAGATAGTCAGCATGGCTTTGTGAGGGGCAGGTCATGCCTCGCAATCCTGATTGACTTCTTTGAGGATGTGACAAAACACATTGAGAGTAGAGCAGTGGATGTGGTGTATATGGACTTTAGTATGGCGTTTGATAAGGTTCCCCATGATAGGCTCATTCAGAAGGTCATGAGACATGGGATCCAGGGAAACTTGACTGTGTGGATTTGGAACTGGCTTGCCCATAGAAGGCAAAGTGTGGTTGTATATGGAGAGTATTCTGCCTGGAGTTCAGTGACCAGTGGTGTTCCACAGGGATCTGTTCTGGGACGCCTGCTCTTTGTGATTTTTATAAATGACTTGGATGAGGATGTGGAAGGGTGGGTTAGTAAGTTTTGAGATGACATAAAGGTTGATGGTATTGTGGATAGTGTAGAAGGTTGTCAAGGGTTACAATAGGACGTTGATAGGATGCCGAGCTGGACTGAGAAGTGGCAGATGGAGTTCAACCCAGTAAAGCGTGAAGTGATTCACTTTGGAAGGTCAAATTTGAAGGTAGAATACAGGGTTAATGGCAGGATTCTTAGCAGTGTAGAGGAACAGAGGGATCTTGGGGTCCAAGTCCATAGATCCCTCAAAAGTGCCGTGCAAGTTGATAGGGTTGTTAAGAAGGTGTATGGCATGTTGGCCTTCATTAGTCAGGGGACTGAGTTCAGGGGACTGAGTTCAGGAGCCACAAAGTAATGTTGCAGCTCTTAAAAAAAAAACCCTGGTTAGATCACACTAGGAATATTGTGTTCAGTTCTGGTCACCTCACTATAAGAAGGATGTGGAAGCTTTAGAATGGGTGCACAGGAGATTTACCAGGATGCTACCTGGAATGGAGATCATGTCTTATGAGAATAGGTTGAACGAGCTAGGGCTTTTCTCTTTGGAGGGAAGAAGAATGAGAGGTGACTTGATAGTGGTGTACAAGACAATAAGAGCATAGATCGAGTGGACAGTGTCACAAACCAGCAACAAAAGAAACACACTGAGCATGATTCAGTGTTAAAAACTATTTTATTAATCACTACTTATGATAATACGGAAAATAAGAGTTAAAAAAAAATGTTAGTATGTTAGAATTCAAAAATGTTAAACCTTGAACATTAACCCCAAAACTAAACTCTTCGTGTGTGTGTGTGTGTGACAAAGTCCAAAACTCCCAGTTCCTGAATGGTTCTTAAAGTTCAGTTCCGCAAGCCATAAGGTGAAACATGAGCAAGGGCTTCTTCAACAACCACCGTTGTCTGAAGATAAGATGTAGATGTAGAAAAACATAGAGAGAGTACATACGAAATCCAAATGTTCCATGATGGAACCCAAACGACACTTCAGTGTTTACTCGGTAGTGACTTCCTCACCCCGAAAAGCATCCGAACCGTGGTCGTCCACACACAAATACCTGTTTCCTTCTACAGGTCAGCAACAAAGTGAACTCCACCGGATTACTTCCAACTTCCATACATGGATTTCAGTGGCAAACACAGTTATTGTTTCTCATCCATCGATAGAGAAAACAAGCAGGCTGGTGTCTCTCTCCCTTCTCTCTCTCTCTCTCCTTCTTCTCCTTCCTTCTTCAACCACGTCATTACGTCCTTTATCTTCTATTGACGTAATCACGCCCCACACACACATACACACAGACTCTCTATCTTAAAGGGACTTTCACTGAGTCCGTAACAACAGTCAGACATTTTTTCCCAGAGTGGAAATGGCTAACACAAGGGGGCATAATTTTAAGGTGATTGAAGGGAAGTACAGGGGGGGGGGGTGTATCAAGAGGTACGTTTTTTACACAGTGGTAGGTGCATGGAATGCGCTGCCGGGGTGCTGGTAGAGGTAGTTACATTAGGGACATTGAAGAGATTCTTAGATAGGCACATGGATGATAGAAAAATGGAGGGGTATGTGGGAGGGAATGGTTAGATTGATTTTAGCGTAGGTTAAAAGGTTGATACAAAATCATGGGCTGAAGGGCCTGTGCTGTGCAGTAATGTTCTATGTTCTATTAACAAATTGGATGGTGGAGGGATGGATAGGATAAAAACAGATTGTTTAAATGGAGAGAGACTGCGGGATGCTGTGTATAGGGACCAGCTTGTCCAAACTAGTTGGTCCTGCATGTACAGACTCATTGTCTTGGAACAATAGGCACGATAGTGTAGTGGTTAGCGTAACGCTATTGCAGCGCCAGTGAACCAGGTTCAATTCCAGCCACTGTCTGTAAAGAGTTTGTACATTCTCCTCATATCTGTGTAGGTTCATCCCATGTTCCAAAGACGTACAGATCAGGAAGTTGAGGGTATGCTATGTTGGTGCTGGAAGTGTGGCGACACTTGTGGGCTGCCCTCAGAACACTCTACGCAAAAGATGTATTTCACTGTGTGTTTCAATGTACATGTGACTAATAAAGATACCTTAAGAAAATCAGTCTGGATGCCTGGAAACACACTGCCCTGGTTTGTTGCTTTGTTCATTGTTTAAATGTTCACTCTAACATTGGGAGACCTGACTGGACAGCTTCAGAACTGACTGCACATTCTTTAGGCTCACATAGTGTGCTAAAACTACCAGGGGGTGTTTTCTCCAGCATTCAGCTGCTGATGTACTCATCACATGGATGCTGCCATAGCTAGAGCTCGAGCTGGACTATTACTGGATGCCCATGACTGGCTACTCAGAATGGAGACCTCAGGGCAGGGGACAATTTTATTTCCTATTTTATACTTCCTACAACATGGAAGAAGATCTTTCAGCCCATCACATCTATGCCATCTCTTGGAGCAACCTCATCAACCCCATTCCTCACTTATTTTTTTACTCCTATCAACCACACCCTGCATCACTCTCCTTTCACCTTCAGTGGAAATTTACTGTAGACATTTAATCTACCACCATGTCTTTGGGATGTGGGTGGAAACTGGAGCAGCTGGAGGAAGCCCACATAGTCACAGGGAGAATATACAAACACACAGGCAGCACCAGAGGTCAGGATTGAACCTGGGTCACTGGAGCTGTGAGACAACAGTTCTGTTAGCTGTGGCACTGTTGCATCCTTGGGCTAATTTCATACTTGGCATGGTTTCATATGAAAATGACCGTGAGCATGATCAGCTGAATAAAACCAATTTTTGCATAGGGGCTAAAAATGGGCACTAATTGATTCGATTGTTGAGCTTAAATTTCTTGCAGGTATACATTCGTATCCTTGGTACTTCGTTCTCAATGATGCCATCAATTGAAACCTCCTCTCACTGACCACTGATCTGAAGGACTACTTGTGCTCCTTTCAAGCTGGAGAAGTGCTCTCATTCTCTCCAGCTCATATACCAAGGTATCCAGAGCCATGCCTGAAAACAGGGGATTCCATCCTCTTTCTATTTCACCATGACCTCCACCAAGCATCAAAAATCTGTTGTTTGAAGTTGTTGCTGAAATTTTCTTCTACTTTAAGATGCACTTCTATTGTAACAAGCTAGTTTCAACTGTTAGCTATTTGCAAAATTAGGCCCTGTGGGTATGCGGTAAGGTAATAAAGAAATCAGTGTAGCATAGACACTAAGATCACAGTACGAGATCAGACCTCATTTCAAGTCAAAGCAGCATATGTATATTATGCATTTTCAGTATAGATTTCCAGTACTATCCAATTTCCCCCCCTTGATGTTGACAAATCATTCTTAAGGCTCACATAGTGTGCTAAAACTTCCAGGGGGTGTTTTCTTCAGCATTCAGCTGCTGATGCATTCGTCACATGGGTGCCTCCGTAGCTAATGATTTCTTCCAAAACCAACTTATTATCCCTCTCTGACCTATTGACATTTCATAATGCCCAGTCCTGGGCATCACTAACTTGCAAGCTATCTTGATTCCATATGGGTGCCTCAGCAATAATTTTGTAGTCAGCTGAGTCATCTACTTCATAGGAAGCTTGAAAGAAGTGAATTTTACTTGACAAAGACATCAAAACCTCCCTTTTAGAAATCCCACCTTGGGTGGGAACATCACTTCAAATGGACATCTTTGATCATCTTAGACTCCTTAAGGGGATTTGTCTTTTGTTTTTGCTTAAAGCTTAAAATAATCCAATCTTCACACAATGGGCCAGTCAAGGCACCGCAACTATAAAGAGAATGTATTCCCCAGACACTTAATATTCTCTGGAACACGTTGTGACAAATAATGGTGGAAACGATATCAGGTGTCTCATATATACATGTTCATTTCTGTGAGTCTTGTATTTTTTTTCTAACTTAAATTTCCCTCTGGGATTTTTTTGCCTAAAATATATCTCAAATTATTTTAGTTATATCATAGATGCATTAAAGACATTGGTCATTTAAAGTTCAGAGTTGATGTGCTGTAAATTAATCACATCCAAGACTACAAAGGATGTCAATCTCAAGCAACACTTGCATCTTCTATTTGGTCTGGATATTTTACCTTACAAAGACACATCATAGTATGTGTAGCCAGAGTTCCAGTCCTGTTGCTTCATGTTGAAATATGTGAAAGGTTTTTAACAAAAAAACTGTGTGGTCGCTTAAAGATGGGTGGTAGCAGTTATTCTTGGTAATGTCAGGTAACACCTAAAGAACCTTACACACTTCTGAGTATGGTAGCTAAAAGTGTTGTTGAATACAGATACTGCATACAATTGTCAATTTGATTACAATTTGGAAATGTACTTAAAACCTTCCACATAAGATAGTCTTTCTCAGATGACCTTTCTCAAAAAGGACTATCACTTGTAGATCCTTCAGGTAAAACATACATAAAGGATTATGAATTATAATGCACTGAGGTGGATTGATATGTACTCATGCTATGAGGTATTGAACGGTAATGCTGCTATGATTAATACAATAACAGTGTATCAATTGCTTGTGATTATAGAGGCTTGGATCTACTTAACAAGTTTTGGAAATTCAGTGGCAGCAGTACAGTGCAAGACGTAAGGACATAAAAATTACTACAAGTTACAAAAATAAATAGTGCAAAAAAGGAATAACAAGGTAGTGTCCATGGGTTCATGGACCATTCAGAAATCTGATGGCAGTGGGGAAGAAACTATTCCTGAAAGGTTGAGTGTGGGTCTTCAGGCTCCTGCACCTCCTCCCAGAGGATAGTAATGTGAAGAGGGCATGTCCCGGATGGTGAAGGTCCTTAATGATGGATGCTGCTTTCTTGAGGCACCACCTCTTGAAGATGTCCTTGATGGTGGGGAGAGTTGTGCCTACAACCCACTGCAGCCTCTTTTGATCCGGTACATTGGAGCCTCCATACCAGGCAGTGATGCAACCAGTCAGAATGCTCTCCACTGTACATCTGTAGAAATTTGCAAGAGTTTTTGGTGACATACCAAATCTCCTCAAACTCCTAATGAAGTGGAGTTGCTAGTGTGCCTTCTTCATGATTGCATCAATATGTTGGGCCCAGGATTGATCCTCTGAGATGTTGATGCCCTGGAACTTGAAACTGCTCACCCTTTCTACTGCTGACCCCTCAAAGAAAACTTTTGTGTATTCTCCTGACTTCCCCTTCCTGAAGTCCACAATCAGTTGAAATGGACAAAAGGAGTCTAAGATGATCAAAGATGTCCATTTGAAGTGATGTTTTTGCTGAAGTTGAGTGCAAGGTTGTTGTTGTGACATCACTCAACCAGCTGATCTATCTGACTCCTGTACATATCACCATCTGAGATTCTGCCAACAACAGTGGTGCCATTGGTGAATTTGAAGATGGTATTTGATCTGTGCCTAGCCACACAGTCATGTGTGTAGAGAGAGTAGAGCAGTGGGCTAAGCACACATCTTTGAGGTGTGCCTGTGTTGATTGTCAGTGAGAAGGAGATGTTATCACTGATCAGCACTGACTGTGGTTTTGCAATAAGGAAGTCAAGGATCCAGTTGCAGATGGAGGTACAAGGGCCCAGGTTTTGAAACTTGTTGATTAGTACTGAAGGAATGCTGTTGAACGCCGAGCTGTAATCGATAAAGAGCAGCCTGACATATGTTTTGCTGTTGTCTAGGTGCTCCAAAGCCATGTGGAGAGCCAGTGAGATTGCATCCACTGTAGACCTTGTGTGGCAATAGGCAAATTGCAGTGGGTCCAGGTCCTTGCTCAGGCAGGAGTTAAGTCTAGCCATGACCAACCTCTCAAAACACTTCATCACAGTAGATGTGAGTGCTACTGGACAATAGTCATTGAGGCAGCTCACCCTGCTCTTCTTGGGTACTGGAATGATTGATGCCCTTTTGAAGCAGGTGGGAACCTATGTCAGCAGCAGTGAGAGGTTGAACACTCCAGCCAGTTGGTCAGCACAGATTTTCAGTATCCTGCTAGGTACACCATCAGGGCCTGATGCCTTGCAAGGGTTCATCCTCTTGAAGGATGTTCTGATGTCAGCCTCCAAGACAAACCACAGGGTCGACAGATCACAGGGTCACCAAATGCTGTGGGGATTCGCACAGGTGTGGTGTTATTCTCCACTCAATGCTTGCATAAAAGGCATTGAGCTCATCAGGGAGTGAAGCATCACTGTCATTTATGCTGTTAGGTTTTGGCTTATAGGAAATAATGGCATGCAAACCCTGCCACAGCTGTCGTGCATCTGATTGTGTCTCTAACTTCACTTGGAATTGCCTTTTCGCTCTCATGATGGCCTTCTGTAGGTCATACCTGGACTTGTAGGGTTCTGGATTGCTCATCTTGAACACCTCAGATCTACCCCTCAGCAGACTGATAATCTGCTGGTTCATCCAGGGCTTCTGGTTTGAGAGGACTCTATATGTCCTTGACAGCACACACTCATCCACGCAGGTCTTGATGAAGTCAGTGATAGCAGTGGCGTAATCATTCAGATCTGAAGATGAAACCCTGAATATGGTCCAGTCCACTGATTCAAAGCAGTCCTGTAAATGCTCCTCTGCCTCCCATGACTATACCTTTGCAGTCCTCACCTCTGGTGCTGCGGTCTTCAGTCTCTGCTTGCATGTCGGGTGTAGAAGTACAGCCAGGTGATCGGACTTGCCAAAGCGTGGGTGTGGGATGGCACGGTAAACGTTCTTGATGGAGCTATAAGAGTGATCAAGTGTGTTGACTCCTCTGGTTCTGCAGGTGACACATTGGTGGTAGTTTGTCAGAGACTTCTTCAAGCTGGCCTGGTTGAAGTCCCTCATGATGATCGGAAGATATCATGGTGCTCAACTCTTCTAGTGCCAGTTTGATGTCTGCCTTGGTTGGAATGTACACTGCTACCGGGATGACGGAGGAGAACTCCCTCGGCAGGTAGAACGGACGACACTTGACCGCCAGAAGTTTCAGTTGGGGGAGCAGGACTGCAACAGAATCATCACGTCTGTGCACCATGAAGAGTTAATCATGGAGCAAATATCGACACCTCTGCCTTTACCTGATGCCGCCATCCGGTCCATGTGGTGGATGGTGAAGCCCTCAGGCTGCAGTGCTTTGTCCGGAGTGCTGGACTGAACCATGTCTCTGTGAAGCAGAGTACACAACAGTCCCTGATGTCACTCTGGTACTGCAATATTGCTATGAGGTCTTCAATTTTATTTTCCAGAGACCACATTGCCCATCCATTTCAAGAGGCTCAAGAGGTTCAATTCGGTTTTAACCAGTGCAGGCATATGACATACTATTTGCTTACACTTTTGGGACTGTTCTTGAACTGTTCCCTGACTCAAACCTGCGGCAAGCACCATCTGGATGGAGGTATCATGGAAGCCTGAAGTCAGGGTGCTGTTTACATCAAAGTATGGGCATGTAGTAAACATGTATCACCTTACCTGTACTTGCTCTCAAGTCGATTAAATTTTCTTCTTTCTCTGAGGTAGACTCTGGACCTAGGCTGTAGTTAAATAAAGTACTATTTTCAATTAAAGAAAGCATCAAAAATTCTCAATATCTGGCCCTCCCAAGTACATCAAAATCAGCAAAGTACTTTTGAAGTTTAATCAAGTTGTAATTTCAGGAAATACTGCAGTAATTTATGCAGAATAGAGTCCTAAAAATAACTACGAGTTAAATTTTGGCTGGGAGACAAGAAGGACTGATCTGTTCTTTTTTTAGTTCTATCAATGAATAATTTCAATGATCACCTGAAGAGGAACATTTAATGTCACTTTCAAAAGAGCTCATCTTGACAAAAATGGCAGTATGAAACAAAACCCCTTTACACCATGGTGTTGTAGTATACTTGTGCCATTACCAAAGTACCACAGCCGATAAATTCAAGTTTACTTAAAATTATGTGCTAAAAAGGTGCTGTATAAAATGCCCACATACACACAGTTGGGAATGATTTTCATGTTCGCACATTATCCAAGATGCTTTATGCAAAAGCAGCATTCTAAGTAACCTTTTGTATGTTTGGAAGTTGCTCATGAACCATGAACTAATCCTTGTCATGTCCTGTTTTGGGTACGGGACTGAGAGCAGCAACCATGCTGGAAGAAGTGAGAAAGCTGGGGGTGAGCAGGTGAGATGAATGCTGCAGTGAGCTGTGGAGTGGGCACTCTACTTCTACAACAGTGGTTTGGAGATTGTGACAACAGAGGTGGACACCTGGTACCTGAGTCAGAAAACTAAGGGGAGCTCCTTGAAAATGCAGAAAATTTCACCTGAAAAATGAAAGATAAATTGACCTTCATTGATATCTGGTAAAAAAGACTCTCAACAAAGACATAGAAACATAGAAAACCTACAGCACAATTCAGGCCCTTTGGCCCACAAAGCTGTGCCGAACATGTCCCTACCTCAGAGACCCATAGCCCTCTATTTTTCTCAGCTCCATGTACCTATCCAAAAGTGTCTTAAAAGACCCTATCGTATCCACCTCCAGCACCGTTGCCGGCAGCCCATTCCACGCACTCACCACTCTCGGAGTAAAAAACTTACCCCTGACATCTCCTCTATATCTACTCCCCAGCACCTTAAACCTATGTCCTCTTCTGGCAACCATTTCAGCCCTGGGGAAAAGCCTCTGACTATCTACATGATCAATGCCTCTTATCATCTTATACACCTCAATCAGGTCCCTCCTCATCCTCCGTTGCTTTAAGGAGAAAAGGCCGAGTTCCCTCAACCTGCTTTCAAAAGGCATGGTCCGCAATACAGGCAGCATCCTTGTAAATCTCCTCTGCACACTTTCTATGGCTTCCACATCCTTCCTGTAGTGAGGTGACCAGAACTGAGCACGGTATTCCAAGTGAGGTCTGACCAGGGTCCTATATAGCTGCAGCATTACCTCTCGGCACCTAAATTCAATTCCACGGTTGATGAAGGACAATACACCATATGCCTGCTTAACCACAGAGTCAACCTGTGCAGCTGTTTTGAACGCCTTATGGACTCGGACCCCAAGATCCCTCTGATCCTCCACACTGCCAAGATTCCTACCATTAATACTATACTCTGCCATCATATTTGACCTACCAAAATGAACCACTTCACACTTATCTTAGTTGAACTCCTTTTGTCACTTCTCAGCCCAGCTCTGCATCCTATCTATGTCCAGCTGTAACTTCTGACAACCTTCCACACTATCCACAACACCTCCAACCTTTGTGTCATCTGCAAACTTACTAACCCATCCCTCCACTTCCTCATCCAGGTCGTTTATAAAAATCACAAAGAGTAAGGGTCCCAGAACAGATCCCTGAGGTACACCACTGGTCACCGACCTCCATGCAGAATATGACCCATCAACAACCACTCTTTGCCTTATGCGGGCCAGCCAGTTCTGGATCCACATTGCAATGTCCCCTTGGATCCCGTGCCTCCTTACTTTCTCAATAAGCCTTGCTGAAATCCATATACACTACATCTACTGCTGTCCCTTCATCGATGTGTTTAGTCACATCTTCAAAAAATTCAATCAGGCTCATAAGGCAGGACCTGCCCTTGACAAAACCAAGATGACTATTTCTAATCATATTATACCTCTCCAAATGTTCATAAAGCCTGCCTCTCAGGATCTTCTCCATCAGCTTACCAACCACTGAGGTAAGACTCACTGGTCTATAATTTCCTGGGCTATCTCTACTCCCTTTCTTGAACAAGGGAACAACATCCGCAACCCTCCAATCCTCCGGAACCTCTCCCATCTCCATTGATGATGCAAAGGTCATCACCAGAGGCTCCGCAATCTCTTCCCTCACCTCCCACAGCAGCCTGGGGTACATCTCATCCGGTCCCGGTGACTTATCCAACTTGATGCTCTCCATGAGCTCCAGCACCTCCTCTTTCTTAATATCCACGTGCACGAGCATTTCAGTCTGCTGCAAATCATCACTACCATCACTAAGATCCTTTTCCATAGTGAATACTGAAGTAAAATATTCATTAAGTACCTCTGCTATTTCTTCCGGATCCATATACACTTTCCCACTGTTACACTTGATAGGTCCTATTCTTTCACGTCTTATCCTCTTACTCTTCACATACTTGTAGAATGCCTTGGGGTTTTCCTTAATCCTGCCTGCCATGGCCCCTTTTGGCTCTCTTAATTTCCTTCTTAATCTCCTTCCTGTTAGTCTTATACTCTTGCAGATCTCTAACGTTACCGAGCTTTCTGAACCTTTTGTAAGCTTTTCTTTATCTTTTGACTATATTTATTATAGCCTTTGTACACTACGGTTCTTGTATCCTATCGTAACTTCCCTGTCTCATTGGAACATGCCTATGCTGAACTCCATACAAATATCCCCTGAATATTTGCCACATTTCTTCTATACTTTTCCCTGAGAACATTTGTTCCCAATTTAAGCTTCCAATTTCCTGCCTGAGAGCCTCATAATTCCCTTTACTTCAAGTAACCACCTTTCTCGTCTGTCTGTTCCTATCTCTCTCCAATGCTATCATAAAGGAGATAGAATTATGATCACTATCTCCAAAATGCTCTCCCACTGAGAGATCTGACACCTGACCAGGTTCATTTCCCAGTACCAAATCAAGCACAGCCTCTCCTCTTGTAGGCTTATCTACATATTGTGTCAAGGATCCTTCCAGAACACATTTAACAAACTCCACCCCGTCTAAAGCCCTCACTGTATGGAGATGCCAATCAATATTTGGGAAATTTAAATCTCCCATTACAACAACTCTGTTATTGTCACACCTTTCTAGGACCTGCTTCCCTATCTGCTCCTCGATATCCCTGTTACTATTGGGCAGCCTAAAAAAACACCCAGTAAAGTTATTGACCCCTTCCTGTTCCTAACCTCCACCCACAGAGATTCCGTAGACAGTCCCTCCATGATGTCCACCTTTTCTGTAGCCGTGACACTATCTCTGATCAACAGTGCCACTCCCCCACCTCTTTTGCCTCCCTCCCTGTCCTTTCTGAAACATCTAAAACCTGGCACTTGAAGTAACCATTCCTGTCCCTGAGCCATCCAAGTCTTTGTAATGGCCAACACATTGTAGCTCCAAGTGTTTATCCAAGCTCTAAGCTCATCCGCCTTGTTCACTATACTCCTTGCATTAAAAGAGACACATCTCAAACCGTCTGTCTGACCACATCCCTTCTCTATCACCTGCCTACCCTTCCTCTCGTACTGACTACAAGCTTTCTCTATTTGAGAGCCAAACACCTTTCCCCCAGTCTCTCCAGTTTTGATCCCACCCCCCCAACAATTCTAGTTTAAACTCTCTCCAGTAGCCTTAGCAAACTTCCCCGTCAGGATATTGGTTCCCCTGGGATTCAAGTGCAACCCGTCCTTTTTATACAGGTCATACTTGCCCCAAAAGAGGCCCCAATGATCCAGAAATCTGAATCCCTGCTCCTCACTCCAATCCCTCAGCCACGCATTTAACCTCCACCTCATTCTATTCCTATACTCACTGTCGTGTGACACAGGCAGTAATCCTGAAATTACTACCTTTGCGGTCCTGATTCTCAACTTCCTTCCTAACTCCCTATAGTCTTTTTTCAGGACCTCTTCCCTTTTCCTACCTATGTCATTGGTACCAATATGTACCACAACCTCTGGCTGTTCTCCCTCCATCTGCAGGATATCTTGGACACGATCTGAAACATCCCGGACCCTGGCACCTGGGAAGCAAACTACCATCCGAGATTCCTTCCTGCGTCCACAGAATCACCTGTCTGCACCCCTAACTATTGAGTCCCCTGTCACTACTGCCCTCCTCTCTCCTTCCCTACTCTTCTAAGCCACAGGGCTGGACTCTGTGCCAGGGGCACTGCATCTGTTGCTTCCCCCAGGTAGGTTGTCTCCCCCAACATACTCAAGCAGGAATACTTATTGTCAAGGGGTACAGCCACAGGGATACTCTCTAGTACCTGACTCTTCCCCTTCCCCTTCCTGACTGCGACCCACTTGCCTGACTCCCATCACCCCGATATGACCATCTGCCTATAACTCCTTTCTATCATCTCCTCATTCTCTCTGACCATGCGAAGGTCATCGAGCTGCATCTCCAGTTCCCTAATGCAGTCCCTGAGGAGCTGCAGCTCGACACACCAGGTGCAGATGTGGTCGTCCTGGAGGCTGGGGGACTCCAGGACCTCCCACATCTGACACCGACCACAGAAAACCGCATTCATTCTACCTCCTTTCCTCAAATCCCCTACCTCGCCTCGCTCCTTTATGCCTAAGCCCCTTGAACCAAAGTCCAACTACTCTGCTCCCTCTCACTCTGCTGCCCGCTCCGACGTTGCCCGCTGGATAAGGTGGTTTGCTTTTAAACTGCCCACGTGCTAACTGCTTACGTCACGTGCCTGCGCAGTCTTGCCCCGCTATTCCCGATTAGAGAAAAAAGCTTAGCTGTTCCAAAGTCCAAAGTCTGCTGAGATGACCCAAAAATGAAACCGCCGAAGTTGTTTTTGTTTCACTTTTTAAACTGCCCGCGCTAACTGCTTACGTCACGCGCCTGCACAGTCTTGCCCCGCTATTCATGATTAGAAAAAAACTTAGCTGCTCCGAAGTCCGAAGTCTGCCGAGACCACCCGAAAACGAAAAGGCTTGGGTAAAGCAAATCCTTTTAATTAATATACGAGCAGGCCATGGTCCACAGTCTCCTCACAGTGTGACTGCACTCATGTGGTAACAGTGACATCAAAAATGCATTGTACAAGGATTAAAACTACTGCTGCATGCCTGGCATCTTTTGTCCAATGACCTGACACGTGCATGGAAGCCTACTGTATTAAGTATCTCTGTGCACGATGTGCATTAACATCCTGAATGTGTTCACTAAATGGTTTTACTCTGCAATTCTTTCCCATTATTAATGTGCTGTGCAAGTGGACCAATAAGTTCCTTCTTTTATTGTGACCATGTTAAAATTTGATTAAACATTTTCTTCCAATTCATCTTCTTAAAAAAAACATTGTGGGAGAAATAAAGTGAGAAATATAGCTAATTCAAAATGAAAACTATAGAACAGTCGATTATTAAATGTTATTTTCAGACTAGCAAATGATGAAGTACTTTGAGGATTGCTAGGAACTGAACTGATGATTGTGTACAAAAAATGTTTACAGGATTTGAATGTCACTAGCAAGACCAGCAATTACTTCCCATTCGAGTTCCCTGTCAGAAGAGGGTGGTGAGCCGCCTTCTTGAACTATTGAATATTCAATGAAAAATCTTGTATATGCAGTGAATAATTAGTACTTTTTTTTAAAGAAGTAGACCTGCACGTAAGAAACAGAAAAATGAAATTGATTTTCTTTCTTGGCTAATCGTAACCATACTTACAAGTAAAAATGAGGGCTGGTGTTCATGTACATAGAAGTCTCTGCTTAAAATAATTTTGGCAAAAGAAAGTGGTTTTGAGCTATTTTTATTGCAATTAATTGATTATTGAACGTCAACAGGTTGGAAGTTGGCAGAAGAGAGCAAAAGGTGAAATAACTGGAAGAAGAAGAAATGCCTTGTAAAGAATCTTATCATCCTTAATGCCAGGTAGTTCAGCTTTGCTGCTAGTTTTAACAGACAGTTGAAATCACAATGTTCAGGTTAATTGTCAGGAATATTGGTGGAAATAAGGGAACAATCAATATAGAAATTAATATGAGATAGTTTGTCCCTCAAATAATTTCAAGGCAGCATCTCAGTGTTAATAGGATGAGATCCAAAGGTGACCTATCTTTCAGTCTGACATGGGGTCCAAACTACTATGTAATGATTGATGTGTTTCTCAATAGCTTGAAAACTCTTGCACATGGTGATGAACTGCCAGATGACAGACAGTTTGATTACTTGGGTAGAATTGCATCTGCAAAGTGACATGAATCCAACATTGCAATAATTTGTTTTTCAGTTTCAGTGCTGGAGAATCAAAAACATCACATTAAATGTACATAGATTCAGAATAAAGCATTCCCAGACATAATGAGTTCAATCCTGCACTCAGAATAATGTTGAGGATATTAGGTCATTCTGTTTATGTGCACATGGTACCAACCTGTTGATATGTGTTTAAACGATTATAGAGATTGGAGCTGTGCTTCTTCGCTTAATGGGAATATCATCTGCCATCGTTGCTTGCCCTCCTATTTCATGACTTGAACTTACTGTGATTGTGGGTATGTCTGGACTAAACTAGACACACACAAAGTTGTCTTTCCGTTTCAGCCAAGTACTTCCAAAACAATATAATTGTTAATTACTGTCAGTCAACCTTTCAGGCTTTCAGCATTAACGACTACAATTGTTAACATTTTTCTTTCAGTTATCAAGTGTGATGTTATCAAATGATTTAATATTTTCAAACTTAAAAATAATCTTTTCCTTTCTGTTCTTTTTCTTTTAATTGAATCATTATTTCACTTTCTGCACTTGATTTGACATTGAATTTAACTGTTAATTTACACTTCAATCTTAGTCCTGTGAAGTTTACAATCCTTCAGTCTGATTGGTTAAGGAAATACACAGTTGATTGCTCTATTCACTTGGGTCCCAGATGCCTCATTTCCCTCGCTGCTCTGTTAGCATCTTGCATTTTCAGAAACATGCCACTCAAAAGTTTAGAAAAAATGTTCAAGGACAAGACTAGCTCAAGGCAGACTTTGTCAGATATACTGTTACACCAAAATTTAGGTTATTGGAAATGCTGTCCCAGCAATTAGTCTCAACTGCAAATGAGTATTCCGAGCATGAATAAAATTCCTATGATTGTACTGACTGAGATTACAGATTAGTGTCAAATTAAGACCACTTTAAAGGCAGCAGGCTGTGCCTGTTCTGGAATGAAATGAGAGTGTTCAAACATAATTAAATTCAGTTAATTACATCAATTTGGAGTAACAGGCTAGTATTAGTAATGGTCACCATAAAACTATTGGATGACTGTTAAAACCCTCCTGGTTCTCTAAAAGTAATAAGGCATAAAATTCTGCCATGTTAACCTAATACATGACTCCACATCCACAGCGATGTGGTTGATCACCAGATTACAATGTCCTGAAGGCCACATTGACTAATATAATATTGGCCAGGATACAAATTTGATAAACTGAAATTAAAGCCAAATTATAATCAAGTCTAAAAAAAGTATGTGACATTGCCTTGAGCATTGTTATCAGAGCATCAGACAGTGACTGAGCAGCACACTGCCACCTTCTCCACTCTGTCCAAGAGAACACAGTCACATTTTTCAGCAAAACTACTAAGGTTGCAAAACAAGAAATCTCAGATTATCTGATATAGACACAGAAAACAGCAGATCAGGCAGCATCTGTGGAACGTTTCTGGTCCAGGGCCCTTCATTAGACTTTTATTTTCATCCCAGATTATCTGCCTGTTATTTTTTCACTTATACCATCACATGAACATCACATTCCTTTATACTTCATCACTGTTTTAAAGCTTCAGAGTCAAGAGTTATACAACATAGAAACAGGTCCTTTAACTTACCATGTCTATGCTGACCATTTCCACCTGCCTGCATTTACTCCATAAACTTCCTTGCCCTGCTCAATCAAGTACTCTTAAATGTTGGTACTGTTCCTGCCTCCACCACTTCTTCTGGCAGCTCATTCCAGCCACTAACAACTTTTGTGTGAAAAATTTATGGATATACCATCTACCCTATTTATGTCTCTCATCATTCTATATATGCCACCTCTCAGCCTCCTTCATTCCAGGGAAAACAGACCTAGCCCATCCAATCTCTTCTTGTACCTCAATCCCTCCAATCCAGACAGCAACCTTGTGAATCTTTTCTGCATCTGTCTATCTTATTCATATTTTCTATAGCATAGCAACCAGAACCGCATACAATACTGCAAATGCAGTCTGACCAATGTTTTGTACAACTGTAACATGATGTCCACTTCTTCTACTCAATGCCTTGTACAACGAAGGTAAGCATGCCATATGCCTTCCTCACCTGTGTTCCCATTTTCAGCGAACAATGTACTTGTACTCCAAGGTCTCTGTTCATAACACTCCCCAGGGCCCTGCCATTCACTGTGTCTTTCCTGTCGTGGTTTAATTTCCCAAAATACATAATTTCACTCTTGACACAAAATGCATCTGGAAAGTTGGAGAGTAGAAGGTGATCAGGAATAGTTAACAGAGCCTGTTTCCAATGTGCAACTCTTTCAAAAATAATGTTTTACCAATATTACATAAATTGGTCTAAGGCATGACATTACAGATAATGATATTAACTTGTCTTTGCAGCAACATGTCATTGGAACTTGAAACAATGACTTAAGTTATGCACACCAAGAGATTACACAGGAGAAGCAATGCTTGCTGTTGAACAATGTTCCATATTTAACTTGCACCGAGTCCTTTTCTTCCATCATGTTTTGCTAACCATTGACTCCAAATGAAAATTCTCATCATGAGTTCAATTCAACTTATTCATCACTGTCTCCTTAACATCCTCAAGCCTTTTAAACTTCTGAGAATGCTGTGTTCCTTTAATTTTGACTTTTAGTGCATCATCATTTTTTTTGTCTCAGCAAAATAAGATAATCTTCATCTGCCCACAGCCTGAGCTGTAAAATGTTCTATTTAAATTTCTTCACCCCTCTGCTCCTCATTCAAACACACTTCATTTACCAAGATTGTGGAAATCCCTATTGCTTATTAAAACATAGAATATCAAACGGTACAGCATGGGAACAGACCTTTCGGCCCACAATATCTGTGTTGACAAGGATGCCAAATGCTCCCTTAAAGTGTTTTTTTTATTGGTAGTGGTATTGGCATTGGTTTATTATTGTCACTTGCACTGAGGTACAGTGAAAACCTTGTCTTGCATACTGATTGTACAGGTCAATTCGTTACACAGTGCTGTTACATTGAATTACTACAGAGTGCATTGAGGTAGTACAGGTAAAAACAATAACAGTACAGAGTAGAGTGTCACAGCTACAGAGAAAGTACAGTGCAATAAGGTGAAAGGTCACAACAAGGTAGATCATGAAGTCATAGTCCATCTCATTGTATAAGGGAACTGTTCAATAGTCTTATCACAGTGGGGTAGAAGCTGTCCTTAAGTCTGGTGGTACGTGCCCTCAGGCTCCTGTATCTTCTACCTGATGGAAGAAGAGAGAGGAGAGAATGTCCCGGCTGGGTGGGGTCTTTGATTATGCTGGCTGCTTCACCAAGACAACGAGAGGTAAAGACAGAGTCCAAGGAGGGGCGGTTGGTGTCTGTGATGCACTGGACCGTATCCACAACTCTCTGCAGTTTCTTGTGGTCCTGGGCAGAGCAGTTGCCGTACCAAGCTGTGATACATCCAGATAGGATGCTTTCTATGGTGCATCTGTAAAAATTGGTGAGAGTCAAAGGGGACAAACCAAATTCCTTTAGCCTCCTGAGGAAGTAGAGGAATTGGCAAGCTATCATGGCATCTACGTGATTTGACCAGGACAGGCTATTGGTGATGTTCACTCCCAGGAACTTGAAGCTCTCAACCCTCTCGACCTCAGCACCATTGATGTAGACAGGTGCATGTAACCACCCCGTTTCCTGAAGTCAATGACCAGCTCTTTTGTTTTGTTGACATTGAGGGAAAGGTTGTAGTCATGACACCATTCCACTAAGCTCTCTATCTCCTTCCTGTACTCCACCTCATTGCTGTTTGAGATACAGCCTACAACGGCGGTATTATCTGCAAACTTGTAGATGGAGTTAGAGCAGAACCTAGCCACACAGTCATGAGTATAGGGAGTAGAGTAGAGGGCTGAGGATGCAGCCTTGTGGGGCACCAGTGTTGAAAATAATTGTGTAGGAGGTATTGCTGCCTATCTTCACTGATTGTGGTCTGTTTGTTAGAAAGTCAAGGATCCAGTTACAGAGGGAGGTGTTGAGTCCTAGGTCTTGGAGTTTGGTGACAAGCTTGCTTGGGATTATTGTATTGAAGGCAGAGCTGTAGTCAATAAACAAAAGTCTAACGTAGTTGTCTTTACTGTCCAGATGCTCCAGAGCAGAGTGTAGGGCCAGGGAGATGGCATTCACTGTAGACCTGTTTCGGTGATAGGCAAATTGCAGTGGGTCAAGATTGTCTGGGAGGCTGGATTTGATGCGTGCCATGACCAACCTCTCAAAGCACTTCATGATGGTGGATGTCAGAGCCACTGGTCGGTAGTCATTTCTTTAGCCTCCTGAGGAAGTAGAGGCGCTGGTCGCTGGTGAGCTTTTTTGGTCGTGGTATCTCCATGATTTGACCAGGACAGGCAGTTGGTAATGTTCACTCCCAGGAACTTGATGCTCTCAACCCTCTCGACCTCAGCACCATTGATCTAAACAGGTGCATGTACACCGCCCCCTTTCCTGAAGTCAATGACCATCTCTTTTGTTTTGCTGGCATTGAGGGTTGTTGTCATGACGCCATTCCACTAAGCTCTCTATCTCCTTCCTGTACTCCGACTCATTGCTGTTTGTGATAAGGCCTACAATGGTGGTATCATCTTCAAGCCTGTAGATAGAGTTAGAGCAGAATCTGGCCACACAGTCATGAGTGTATAGGGAATAGAGTAGATGGCTGAGTATGCAGCCTTGTGGGGCACCAGTGTTGAGAATAATTGTGCTGGAAGTATTGCTGCCTATCCTCACTGATTATATCCCTGCAAAGACCAGGACTTTTCAGATGTAGCAGAGACTTGCATTGCTCCATTTCTTTGACTCCTTTCTTGGCTACTTTGCATCAAACCTCTGGCACCTTCTCCAGCACCCTCACACTCTTCCATGCATCACGCAATCACTGGTGACAGAGACTTCAACTTCCTCCATCTTAGTTCCTCTTGGAACCCATTAACCTCTCTGTTACTCTTGCCATTTTCTAGAACGTTCCTAAAAACTGCCTTTTCTTCCCAGTTTGTGGTCACATCTTTGTTCAGTATCACAGGATATTTTCTGTGATAAATGCTCCAAATAAATGCAAATTGCTGTTGTGGTGTTTTTAGTGTGCAGGCAATTCACACATTTTGCAAGATTTAACTTGTGAGGAAAATATTATGCAGAGTAATTTTGCTCTTCTTATGGTTAATAACAGATTGGATTCACCCAACAGCTGAATGTGTGGGAGGGGAAGGGGAGCCAGGTGAAACTAAACACCAAAAGCTTCAGGCTTCTCATCTTTCAGTCCTATTCTTAAATCACTATAGCCTTCATAAAAAGCAGTCTCCTGAGAAAAAGGTTGGAAACTATTGGTCCCAGGAGTGTCTGCTGTGTTTACAGTTGATTTAAATCTCCAGATTATCTCTAAAAGATGTGTATGGCCTGGGAATTTAGAGTCCATGCCACCATTCACAGTATCAGGTTTCTGCTTGTCTGGGATCATTGATACTAAATTGAAGAGCTGCATCACACTTTTTGTTCACTTGACAGCAGCCAACTAACAATCTGATTGTGTCCTCCAAGGAGACGTGGGAATGGTTACAATTCACAGTTAAATTGAAAATGAATGTGGCCTGTTTGAACCGTTTTGTCTTACTGTTCTATTTGCCCTGAAGTAGCAGGACAAAGTTCTCCCATGGCACACAAGGTGGCAGGTGGATTGAGATTATTTCCAAACAGAATAAAATGGAAATTTTTGTTTTGACCTTCGATCTCAAAAAACTCTCAAAGATTTTTGCTTTCAATAAATTATTTTCAGAATCTCCTGCAACTGCTACTTCTACACTGGGGTGTCATCTTAGATTATCGAGTCATACAGCATGCAAAGAGGCCATTCTGCCCACAAGGTCCATGCTGATCAGAGGGGAACCATCAGTTTTAATCCCATCTTCCAGCACTTGGCCCATAGTCACCAATGCCCAGGCGATTCAAGTGCTTATCCAGACATTTCTTAAATGCTGTCAGTGACTCTGGTTCCACCACTCTCTCTGGTAGTTCATTCCAGGTACTCGCCATTCACTGGGTGCAAAATGTCCCCCTCAAATCCACCCTAAATTTCTTACCTCTACCATAAATTTATGTCCTCTAGTTTTATTCACCACTGATAAGGGGAAAGGTTTCTGTAGTTTACCCTATCTATACCCTTCATAACTTTTGTATATCTCAATCATGTCCCCTCTTAACCTCCTCTTCTCCAGGGAAAACAGCCCAGCCTCTCCAGTCTCTCCTCATAAGTGAAACACTCCATCCTAGGCGATGTCCTGGTGAATCTCCTCTGCACCCTTTCCAGCGCTATCACATCTTCCATATAGTTCCAGAACTGCATGCAGTACTCCAGCTGATGTCTGACCAATGTTTCATTAAGTTGGAGCATAACCTGCCTGCTCATGTATTCAGTGGTCCAACTAGTTAAGGCCTTCTTAAACATATTATCTACCTGTGCTGCCACCTTCAAGGACTTTTGGACTTGCACATCAAGGTCCCTCTGTTCCATGGTATATGCTCTAGCCTCATTAGTATGCCCAAAATGCATCACCTTACATTTACCTGGATTAAACTTCATCTGGCTTTTATCAGTCCATCTTGCCATCACACAGAATCACCCTGCAGCCGATGACTACCCTTCACACTGTCAACAACTCCACCAATATTCATGTCATCTGAATACTTACTGATCATGTCACCTACATCCAAATCAGTCCCATAGATTTTAAACAGGACAAGTCCCAGCACTGATCTCTGTGTAACACCATGAGTCATAGGCATCCAATTACAAAAACAACCTTCGACCATCTGCCTCTGTCTCCTATTGCCAAGCCAATTTTGGATCCAATTTGCAAACTTGTCCTGAATCCTATCAGCTGTATCCTTTTGAACAAGTATCCCATTTGACTTGAATTGCTTTATTATTGTCACTTGTACTAAGGTACAGTGAAAAACTTGTCTTGCATACCGATCATACAGATTAATTCATTACACAGTATATTGAGTGTTATGTACCAGCAACAATATAAGCACACCAAGTCATGTACAAGTGTTAAAAACTATTTTATTAATAACTACTTGTAAAGATAAGAAAAGTAAAGTTGTTAGATATCAAATATAATCCCCAAAACTAAACTGAAAGTGTGTGTGTGTGTCAAATTCCTAAACTCCAAGTCCAGGAATAGGTCTCAAAGTTCAGTTCAGCAAGTCATAAGGTGAAACGTGAGCAAAGGCTTTGGTGAAACGTGAGCAAAGGCTTTGGTAAAACCATCGTTGACTGAAGACAAAATATAGAGGGAGAATATAGAGAGAAATTACGAAATCCATATGTTCCATGATGGAACGCATATGACACCTCAATCACTGATGATCTCCATTGCTTTGTTCCGAAGTATCAGCCACCCCAAAAGGCATTCAAGATGTGGCTGTCCACACAAATACCTTTCCCTCTACAAGTTAACGACAAAGTGGACTCCACTTGATTGCTCCAAAAATCCATACATGGATTGTAGTGACAGAGACAGTTATTGTTCTTCATCCATCAATACAGAGACCAGCAGTCAGTGTCTCTCTCTCTCTCTCTTCCTTCTCCGGCTCACCGAGCAAAAACGTCAGCATGTTGTAACCTTCTTGTTGTTGTGATGACACCACACACACACACTACTCTGCTGTCCGGGTCTTAAAGGGACGTTCACCAAATAGCAACCTGGCTCATAACATGAGGTAGTACAAGGTAAAACAATACTGAATGCAGAGTAAAATGTCACAGCTACAGAGAAAGTGCAGTGCAGGTGGATAATAAGGTGCAAGGTCATACCGAGGTAGATTGTGAAATCCAGGGTCCATCTTATCGTACTAGGGAACCATTCAATAGTCTTATAATAGCAGGATAGAAGCTGTCCTTGAGCCTGGTGGTATGTGCTTTCAGGCTTTTGTATCTTCTGCCTGATTGGAGAGGGGAGAAGAGGGAATGTCTTGGGTGGGTGAGGTCTTTGATTATGCTGGCTGTCTTACCTAGGCAGCCAGAAGTATAGACAGAATCCAGGGAGGGGAGGCTGCTCTCCATAATGTGCTGAGCTGTGTCCACAACTCTCTGCAGTTTCTTGCGGTCCGGGGCAGAGCAGTTGCCATACCAAGCCGTGATGCATCCAGATAAGATGCTTTCTATCGTGCATCGATAAAAGTTGGTGAGAGTCAAGGGGAAAATGCCAAATTTCTTTAGCCTGCTGAGGAATTAGAAGCACTGGTGAGCTTTCTTGTCTGTGGCATTTATGTGGTTGGACTAGGACAGGCTAAATATTGTGGAACCATGTCAAAGGGCTTACTAAAGTCCATGTAAACCACATCTACTGCACTGCCCTCATCAATATATATTGTTACTTCCTCAAAAGTTGAATCATATTGGTCAGACAAGGTTTGGCCTGGACTAAACCATTCTGGCTATCTCTGATTATTCCCTGCTTTTGCAAACAATAATTTAAACATGTCCCTCAGAATTTTTTTCAAATAACAACCCTACTACTGATATAAGGCTCACAGGTCTTTCATTACCAGGCTTTTCCCTTCTGCTCTTCACTTGCCATCCTCAGTGTACTGGTATCTTGCATGTGGCCACTGAAGATGGAGAAATCTCAGCCAGAGCCCTAATGATCCCATAGTAGCCTAGGATAAATTGCATCTGGCTCTGAGGATTTATACATCAAGTACCTTATTTATGGAGAACTGTGCTAGAATTTCACTTTCTCCTTCATTGAATCCTCCAATTACAAAGTCTGTTTCCTTTGAGAATACTAATGAAATGTATCCATTTAGGACCTAACCTGCACCGTCTGGCTCCACACACAGATTGCCCCTGTTGTCCCTCATGGGCCCTTCTCTTCCCTGCTTATTCATTTGTCCTTAATATACTTGTAAAATGCCTTCAGATTTATCTTCATCCTGTCTGCAGTGATATTTTTTGCCTTCCTAATTTCCTTTTTAAATGTCACCCTACAATTTTTATACTCTTGACAGGACTTCCCTGTCTTTAATTCTCCATGCCTGCAATATGCCTCCTTCTTTATCCAACCCTCAATATTCCTTGACATTCAGGGTTTCCCTGCAATAACTATTGTTATTTCTCCTTTGAGTGGTTCCCACTATGCAGATGTAGACCTGCCTGCAAATAAATGCTTCCGTTTTACCTTTGCTTTGTCCTATCTTATTTTAATGAAATTGGCCTTTCTGCGCCCACCCCCCCCTTCATTCCTGGTCTATCCCCATTTTTTTCCATAACCACTTTATAATATATGTAGTTATGGTCACTACCTCCAAATTGTCTCCCCACTGACACCCCCTCTGCCTGACCGGCTATATTCCCCAAGACAAGGTCCATTAATGTTCCTTCCCTCATTGGTCTATCTATATATTGCATCAAAAAGCTCTCCTGGCCACACCTCAAAAATCCCCACCCAATATCGTAGTCCCACGTGTTAATTAAAGCTGTGAGTTCATCTCCCTTGCTAGTGAGATACCTTGTATTAAAATAGATACAACTTAGCTAATTCCCCTCATGTTGCATTTACACTCCTGGTCTGCCCACTGGACTCAGTAACTTTTTCTCCTCTGGGTGGCTGTACCTCCCCATTTGAACATCTACTCTGAGCCCCTTTTAAACCTTCCCCAACAGCACTAGCAAACCTCCTTGCTAGTCAGCTGGTCCCATTCCAATTTAGCTGCAACTATCCCTCTTGTTTCGGTCCCATGGCCCAGAATGTTTCCATTGATCCAGGAACCTGATTCAGGAACCAAAAGCCCATCTTTCTGCACCATCCTTTCAGCCATACGTTCATCTGACCTATCCTATTCATGTACTTGCTAGCTCGAGGCACTGTAAGCAATCCAGAGATTACGACTTAAAAAGTTATCTAGCTCCCTAAATTTATGTTGCAGGATCTCCTGCCTTCTCCTCCCCATGTCGCTGGTGCCAATATGTACTACAACTGCTGGCTGTTCATACTCCCCCTTCAGAATGTCCTTCAGTTGCTCAGAGACATCCACCAGGGAGGCAACATACCATCCTGGAGTTTTATTTGCAGCCACAGAAATGCCTATCTGACCACTAACAATGGAGTTCCCTGGTACTATTGTTCTCCCGGTCTTATTTTTCCCCTTCTGTGCAACAAAGCTCTCCACGGTGTCACGAACTGAGCTATTGCTGCTGTTTTCCCTTGAGAGACCATCCCCAACACTATCCACGACAGTATACTGTCTGAGGGGGGAATGATCACAGGGGACTCCTGCTCTACCTGTTTGCCCTTACTGGCCATCTAGGTGGTCACCTGCTTCTTCTAATTCTGTGCCTGTAGTGTATCCAACTCACTAAACATACAATTTATCACATTTTCTGCTTCTCGGATACTCTACTCCCCTTTGATCCATTTACATACTACTTTAATTGAATGTCCCTTGGTTTTTGATCCCTCTCAATTTCACCTCCCCTTATTCTCCACTGTTCCAAAGAAAATAAATTGAGCTTATCCACTCTTCCTCTTAGCTGACATTTCCAAGTCCTAGCAACAGCCTCTCCTGTCTCTCCAGCAGCATTTCCCAATAATGTGGTGACCAGAATCGTGCATTGGGTTCAAACTGCGACCTAATTAGTGTAGTAATAAATTCTGGTGTCACCTTCCTGCTCATATATTTTATGCCTTAGCTAATTAAAACAAAACATTCTGTATGGTCAGGTGAGAATTTTTTTAAAATTTTCTCACAGGATATGGTTGTCACTGGTAGGCAGCCATTCATTTCCCATTCCCAATTCCCTTGAATGCAAAGGCTTGCAAGGTTATTTAAATGCCAACCAAATTGTTGTGGGTCTGGTATCATACATAGAAACAGAAAAGTTGATTTCCTTGCTTAAAAAACATCTATGAACCAGATTAAGTTTTGCAAATATCTGGTCTGGTTCCCTGATCATTTTGCATTTAATTGGTGGATTTGAACATGTTTCTCGATTGTTAGTTCAGATCTTCATTTCCAGGTGTTGGATACTTTGTTACCAAATCCCTGTAGAGCAAGATAATGGCAGAATGCCTGCAAGGTAAACCGGTGTAAATGGTGATATGCTGGAGCAGGCTTCAGTAAGGTAGAGTGAGGAGTTGGATCATTAAGTGACTGCTTCATTGGATCAAGAACAACACTGTGGTGTTGCTGATTTTCTGCACAATCTCTAAGCAGGCTTTCTTGCTTTGTAAAGCAACATTCTTCCCCTGTTGGTTGGAAAGAGGTTTCCTTCCAACCTCTCTTTATACAAAGAGAGGCACTCTTTGAATGTTTTGTTTCTATTTCCTACCTGTCACCTGTTTTCTTCTCAACTTCACCTGCATAAGCTATATTTTTGGAATATTCCATTATATCTTGGAGATGTGGTGGTATCAAGCAAGTCTTCATTATGCTCACTGGCACTGAAAGAAAATTTAAATAAAGTTGCAGGCACGGTAGCGTAGCAGTTAGTGTAATGCTATTACAGCATCAGCGACCCAGGTTCAATTGCCGCCACTGTCTGCAAGGAGTTTGTACGTTCTTCCCGTGTCTGCGTGGGTTTCCTCCGGGTGCTCTGGTTTCCTCCCACATTCCGAAGACATATGGGTTAGGAAGTTGTGGGCATGCTATGTTGACGCTGGAAACATGGCGACACTTGCGGGCTGCCCCCAGAACACTCCACACAAGGGTGCATTTCACTGTGTTTCGATGTACATGTGACTAATAAAGAAATCTTACCATATTAAAAAAAATCACTGACAGGATTAAAAAGTTTCTGGATTCCCACGTTCTTCTGGGTTCTCTCATCACTCCCGGAGACCCTACACATTAACGCCCAGCCCATCCACCTTTAATGACACGTTAAAAGTTATTTGAGTGCCCGAAAATATTTTATAACATGATAACGTTATCTTGGCCGAAGGAAGAAAGTGAATGCCAAACGAGGGCAGTTTCAATGAGACGAGCCTGCTTCAAAGTTGAGACTTCAGCTTCTGTTCTGAATCTGCACCCATATTTTGCTTAGCAGCAAGTCCCAAATCAGGACAATGATGGTGTGGACCAAATCAGGAAATAATACACAGCACAGAAACAGGCCCTTTGGCCCACCAGGGTAATCACTTTCCAGGACCTGACCCATAGCCTTTTTGCTTTGGTAATTCAAGTGCTTGACAATTGTCCACCACAATGACTAATTTAAAAAAAAAAACACCTTTTAAGAATATACAATAGGAAGAAGGGTGATTATTTTGGATACTCCAAAAACATGCAAGCTTAAATATTTATGGCTATGTTTTGCTTGTATGGAACATTTATATTGATAAAAATCATATTAGTTTACTTCAAGGGTTTAAAGTAGGGAGACTAGATTAGGAAAAAGATAGTAATGATAAAAAAACTGGTAAAGGGAGAGTGAGAAGTCAAGTGTGATAAATGGAGCCACGCTACATCAAGAATAAAGTCAAAAAGACAGCTGTAGAATAAAGAAAAGGTGCACAATCAATTGAAAGGGGGCCAAAGGCCTATCTGGATTCTCTACCCCATAAGTCATCAACCCATTATCCTGGAATAGGATCCAATCCTAATTTCTAGATCAAATAGGAAATCTCAGGAAATTGGTCCAGGAACTTCTGTGTGTGATTCCCAACAGTGCCTGTTGTCCTGTGCAGTGCCTCCACTATTGGCAGAAATTGGGGCTTTTGAGGCCATCTGACAATGTTAAATACATAGAAAAAGAGGAGTAGGTGTAGATCATTTGATCCTTCGAGGCTGTCCCAACATTCAATGTGATTATAGCTGTTCCTGAATCTCAATACCATATTCTTGCTCTCTTCCTTGTAATGTAGGCACGGTAGTGTAGTGGTTAGTGTAACGCTATTACAGCACCAGCAACCCGTGTTCAATTCTGGCCGCCGTCTGTAAAGAGTTTGTACATTCTCCCCGTGTCTGTGTGGGTTTCCTCCGGGTGCTCCAGTTTCCTCCCACATTCCAAAGACGTACAGGTTAGGAAGCTGTGTGCATGCTATGTTGGCACCAGAAGCATGGCGACACTTGCAGGTTGCCCTAGAAAACACTATGCAAAATATGTATTTCACCTTGTGTTTCGATGTACATCTGACTAATAAAGATATCTTATCTTACCTTGTCTCTTGATTCCTTTTGTGTCTAAAAGTCTAGGCATCTTCTTCTGGCATATATTCAATGACTCGGCCTCCACTGCCTTCTGTGGTAGAGAATTCCACTGGATGAAGAAGTTTTTCCTCATCTTAGTTCTAATTGTATTACCCAAGACGTTAAAGTCCCGAGACTTTAACCCTCAATTTTGTCTCCCTCCCCAGCCAAGGGACACATCATCCTTTAGTCCAGCCTGATGGAGCCTGCAGAATTATATATATTTCAATGAGATGTCTTCTTGTTCTAAGCTCTACTTAATATAAATCTAATCTCTGCTCATGTGACAGTCCCACCATTTCAGAATTTCTTCTAGTGCACTGCCTCTATAGCAAGTATATCCTTTCTGAAGTTAGGAGACCAAAACTACACACAAACCTCCAAGTGTGGTTTCACCAAAGCCCTTTATAATTATAGTAGGTCATCCTTGCTCCTGTAGTCAAAACCTCTTGCAGTAAAGGCCAATATACCATTTACCGCATTAACTGCTTGTTTCACCTGCATGTTTACTTTCAGTGAGTGTGCACAAGGACTCCCAGGTCCCTTTGCATACCAACATTTCTTAATCTATCACCATCTAAATAATAATGTTATATTTCTGTTTTTCCTACTGAAGTGGATAACTTCACATTTATCCACATTTTACTGCAGCTGCATATATTTGCCCATTCATTCAACGTAACTAAATTGTGATAAAGCCTGTTTACACCCTCCTCACAACTCACAATTCTGAACATCATTGGCAAACTTTGAAACCTTTGGTTTCCTTCTTCAAATAATTGACATATCTTGTGAAGAGCTGACGCCCAAGTACTGATCCCTACGGACCTCGAATAGTCACTGTCTGCCAACCGGGTAAAGCCTAACTGATGTCTACTATCTGTCAACTAACTTGCAATTCATGTCAGTATATTACCTCTAGCCACATGTGCACACTAATGTCTTCAGAGTAAAGTTATCAAAGGTCTCCTGAAAATCAAAATATGCTGGTACTCCTTAGCTATCAGTAACATCCTCAAAAAAACTCCCATAGGTTTGTCAAACACAATTTCTCTTTTATAAACCTATGTTGACTTTGTTTAATCCTGTTGACATTTTCTAAGTGTCCTGTTATCACATCCCTTGTATTGATGTTAGGCGAATTTATCTGTGGCTCCCTGTTTGCTCTCCATCCTTTTTTAAATATTGGGTTAAATTTGTCACCTTTACTCTGCAGGAACCCTTCCATAATTTATAGAATTTTGGAATGTAACAGTCAATATATCCACTATTTCCATGACCACCATCTTTAGTACTCTGGAAGGTAGATTATCCTGTCCTGGGGATTTATTGGCTTTCAGTCCCTTTAATTTCTCCACTGTCATGTTTTTACAAACACTAATTTCCTTTAATTCATCCTTTTCATTGGTATTTCTGGGAAATTATTTCTGTCTTCTTCATGTGTTTAATTGCTTTGTCATTTGTTTGTTGCCCTTTATTAATTCTCTTGATAATAACTTTTGTCATTAACTCACAGAAGCCGGCAGCACATCATGCAGAGTTTGGGGATGAGGTGTCAATTAAAGGGTCTGCAGTATCACATTGATATCCTGCACACAGCATCTCCCAGCATTAGTTTTCAATGCCAGCATAATGTTAAGTAACTCACTGCAGTTCCCTTCACTGATCATAGCCTTTTCCTTATAACCACTTGTGACCTGCGTGAAGTGATCACTGGTCTGTTGATCAGCCTGCAGCTCACAGTGGCTTAGAGCTATCATGGCAAAGGAGTCGATTGTTCATTTCATGCACTGAGCACCAAAGACACTGGGGATTGTGGTCCCCCTCTCCCCTGTGGTTCCTCTTACCTCCACAGTAGCTGTTTCTGCCACTGTCCTGTAGTTGCCATGGAGAGAGTTCTTTTACACTTGCTTCCTGGTGTTCAGTTCAGCAATGACGCAGCAGCTGTGGGTTCTGCACAGAGGTCCTGACAGAAGCCACAGAGGTCCTGCTTTGTCACATCATGTGCCAATTATCATAATACTAGTTTTAATATACTTTTGAACAACATTGCCAACTTCTTTCAGAGATCAGCCAAAAAAGACAAGTTAAATTTTTAGGGGAAAAGCCCCAATAACTCTCCAATCATAATTACATAGACTTCTTGTCCCCACTATTCTTGAACTTTCTTCCCCCATGATCTTCTGGACATAGAACTCTTACCTAGGACCTTTATCCCCACTTTCTGGATCACAGTGTTCCTCCTATTGTTTACAAACCACACAAGTCATGCTCTGTGAAGCCGGATTCCTTGCAGTTATCGGTGCCCTTGTTCCAGTGGCTCCTGATTCCAAGTGACCAAATTTCCTGATAATATTTGGAGATTTGCCCCATGTTTTATTCAAAGTTCTCTCAAGATATCATTTAAGGTGACCAGGGCACTGGGAATCTTTTACATAGCTTGCAGTATCTAAAGATTGTGTATATAATGCAATTGGCAGGAGATTTGTAGTGTGATGGGGAACAGAATGTAGATTTCCATTTTTACATGATATTCAAGAAGGCCATTCAACTCATTGAGTCTATGCTAGCTCACAGAACAATCCTATTCACCAACTAATATTCCTTATAACCTATCTTCCCCCCATCTACTTCAATTCTACACCCACACTATGCCAGGGCAATTTATGGTGCCCAATTAATCTACCAACACACCCTACATCGCTGGGATGTAGGAGGAAATTGGAGCATCTGGAGGAAACCCATGGAGTCACAGGGAGAACACACAGACTCCTCACAGACAGCACCAGAATTCAGGCTTGAACCTCTGTACCTGGAACTCAAACTGTGAGGCAACAGCTCTACAAGTTGTGTCGCCAGGTATGTGTGCTGAACTGTCACTTATATATTGCAAGTGTCACGCTGAAATTCATGGTGATGATTGGCCAGGTAAAAGTTTGTATGCAAGACAATTACTCTGTTCTCCCATCACTAATCTTTGTCACAGAGAGTGCAGCCAAGGGCTGCTTCTTGTCTGATTATAGTGGAGCCTTTAGAAGCATTAGAAAACTATGGCCATGGTGTTTATGGGGAAGAGTAGAAATGGGCAAAAAACTTGCCTGAAAGGGGATGGTTGCAGGATCATTCCATACTCTCACTTATACAAGTTGTTACTTACAGGAGTGAGATAGTTAGGCTAGTTGAGTGGTGTTGCAACAACAACCTCTCACTCAATGTCAGCAAGACCAAAGAACTAATTGTGGACTTCAGGAAGGAGAAGTCAGGAGAACACACACCAGTCCTCATTGGAATGGGCGAGCAAATTCAAGTTCCTGGATATCAGGATCTATTCTGGGCCCAACACATTGATGCAATCACGAAGAAGGCACCCCAAGTGGCTCTACTTCATTAGGAGTTTGAAGAGATTTTGTATGTCACTAAAGGCTTTTATAAATTTCTATAGATATAGGGTGGAGAGCATCCTGACTGGTTGCATCTCAGCCTAGTATGAAGCCTCCAATGCACAGGATTACAAGGGTTATAGACTCAGCCAGCTCCATCATAGACATAACCCTCCCCACCATCGAGGACATCTTCAAGAGGCGGTGCCTCAAGGAGGCAGCATCCATTATTAAGGACTCTCACCATCCGTGACACACCCCCTCCTCGTTACTACCATCAAGGAGGAGGTAAAGGAGCATGAAGACCTAAACTCAACGATTCAGGAACAGCTTCTTCCCCTCCGCCATCAGATTTCTAAACGATCCATGAACACATGAACACTATCTCATTATTACTTTTTATGCACTATTTATTTATTTTTGTAATTTATAGATGTTATGTCTTTGCACTGTATTGCTGCCACAAAAAAATAAATTTCACATCGTATGTCAGTGATAATAAATCTGATTCTGGTACTAGATTTGAAGAGCTGCCTAGTTTGCTTTGGTTTGGCCTGATATCCACAATTTGCATCTTTTCCACCCATTAGCTTTCCCTTCAGTACTGGCCCTTGAGTGTGGCTGAAGTTGAGGTCTCATAAGCTCGTTGGAGCTGCAGGAGCCAGCAGATCTTGAAAGGCTGGTCAGGCTACAAATCCATCCCATGACCTCAGTTTCCTCTCTTCAAATTGTAGATAAAGTGCTGAAAACAGGAATAAAATATTTCAGTAAGCTGAACACCTCTGGAACAACTGATAGGTGTTTCACACCTGGGATTGGAACAAAGGACAAGGATGGGTTCCCACAATGGCAATTTTTATGGATCTTTTTTAATTTACTCATTCACAGCACATAAATCTTTGTTTGCCATGGAACCAAGCAGGTAGTTGAAAGTCATCCCACATCGCTGGAATCACATCTGGGTGAGAATTGTAATCTTTCTTCCTGAAAGACATCAGTGAACCAAATGGGATTTTATGATCATCCAGTAGTTTAGTGTTTTCTATTACCGAGATCAGCTTCTTTTTAAACTCTTGATTTATTTAATATTTGTATTTAAACTTCCTAGCTGCTATGGTGGGATTCAAATATATTTCTCTGGGTCACAGGTCTGGGCTCATGGCCTACTGGTTCTGTAACTTAATCACTATGCCACGGTGCCCACTAAATTAGGACCATGGGTTTTGGAACAATGAATGCTAAATTATTTGGAAATGAAAGAAAGGCTTTATGTTTTGATAAGCTCACACTATATAACAAGTGAATGATTTGCATTAATTTTCCAATGTAATTTAAATTATGTAAATTGATCCCACAATGAATTTCATGTATCCCTTTATATATAGAGTGCTAATATTAAAACAACATTGAAAACTCCCAATCAAGTTCTGTTCTTTTTGGGACAGCATAAAGCTAGTGAGGACTTCTCTCACCCATCTCCTCAATATTCTCCACACCAATTATTCAAAGGACTTAACCACAGAAACCATAGACCTACAGCACAAAAACAAGCCCCTCTGCCCAGCATGTTGTGCCATCCATCAAACCACCCTCACACTATCTACCCTTTCCTCCCGGCAATATCCTGCTAGCTCACATTCCTCCATATGCCTATCCAACAAACTCTTGAAACCTGGTCCAATGTATCTGCCTCCACCACCACCCCAGGCAATGCATTCCATGCACCAACCACTCTCTGGGTGAAACAACCTCCCCTGACATCTCCCTGAACCTCCCACCCATAACCTTAAAGCCATGACCTCTCGTCTTGAGCATTGGTGCCCTGGGAGGGAGGCGCTGACTGTCTACTCTATCTATTCCTCTCAATATTTTATGTACCTCTATCATGTCTCCTCTCATTCTCCTCCTTTCCAGTGAATAAAGCCCTAGCACCTTAAGCCTCTCCTCATATTCCATACTCTCTAATCCAGGCAGCACCCTGGTAAATCTCATCTGCACCTTCTCCAATGCCTCCACATCCTTCCTATAATGTGGCGACCAGAACTGAACACAGTACTCCAAGTGTGGTCTAACCAGAGTTTTGTAAAGCTGCATCATCACTTTGCGGCTCTTAAACTCAATCCCACGATTTATGAAAGCTAACATCCCATAGGCCTTCTTAACTGCTCTATCCACCTGTGAGGCAACTTTCAGTGAACTGTGAATATGAACCCTCAGATCCCTCTGCTCCTCTACACTGCCAAGTACCTTGTCATTTACCCTGTACTCTGCCCTGGAGTTTGTCCTTCCAAAGTGTACCACCTCACACTTCTCCGGATTGAACTCCATCTGCCACTTGCTCCATCTGTTAGCACTCAATGCATAAAAGGGTGTTCAGCAAAGGGATACATGCAAGTACCCCCCACTCCCACTCTCTTCATGAAAGAAAGTGCCCTGACTTGTATACTTGCTGCCTGGTCATCCTAATCTCTGTGTTCTTCAGAGCTGGGTCCTCCCCACTCCCTCATGCATCCAGAACATATTCCTTAGTGATCTCAGTAGCCTTTTCAGGGCTTTTAGATGCAATTAATGCTATATCTCAAGACTCCATACAAGTATTTCCAGATTCCAGGGCTACCTCCAGTGCTAACCAGGCAGCCTTATTGAAAGCACAGCTGGGGTACCTTAAGTGGAACAATTTCATGACAGATTCACTACTGTGCAAAACAGAAATCCTGGATACAGGGTATATTTTTATCTGACATACTTCAAAGATTATATTTATAAAGGTTACATTACTTAGAAAGAGCTATGTACAAAAAGTAGACCAAAAGGCAAATCATTTGGAATCTGTCGAAATTTCTCCAGCACCTTATTAACCTGGTACTCACCATGCCTCTGGCCTCTAATTTGCCTGAGGAGCCACATTTATTTCATGAAATGAAATCCTGTTTGACTGCTAATTGACCCAAGGACATGATTAGAGAAAACAGCCTGAAATTGTTTTCTAGAATGGACAGAAATGAAATCTTGTAGTCCTGAAGGCGCTGCAGTAGCAGAATACACATGATGTATAGCTCCTATCAATATGAGATCTTCTAATGTCAAATTAATTTCAGTAAGAATAAAAGAATGGTAATGAACCCAGAAACAACAAAGGCACAGGCCCTGAATTTGGAAAGAATACAACTTTGAGTGCATGGGGAGCACAGCGTATAGTCACTCTTTCTGAATGGCATCTGATGTGCCCACATTTTGAACTAACAAGCAAAGGTAATGTTGCCAAGTGCAGATATTTTTTTTCCTTGGATTGCTTTCTCAGATGTAGAAGACAGGAAAACAAAATTAACATCCAAAAGTAGTGAGAGCAGAAAGAGCGAACAATAAGAAACATCAGGACAAGAGGACAGAAATGAGTGGGGAAGAGCTGGCATCAGAGAGGTGATGACAGTGATATGCTGGAAACAGATGATATCACTGCTGTGGGGGAATGGATCATTATTCACAAGTTTGTTCATTTGCTTTGTTAAATTATTTGTTCTTCTTTGTTAAAATTGATGGTAATTTATACTTAGAGATATTTTTCTAAATATCCACAGATTTAAAGACAATGTACTGTAAAACACTGGGTTTGATCACCACTGCAACCAGATCTGCTGGTAATTTTGTTTACAAATCTGGAGTGCATATTTTTAGCATGACAAGTGCTTTTCAGTAAATTGAAAGGCACTGTGGTGGATGCACGTGGATGCTTGGCATTGATGGTGACAGAGAGGTTAGCACTGCTGATTCACAATTCTTGGGTCCTGGATCCGATTCTGCCCCCGCGTGCTGTCTGCATGGTATTTGCACATTCATTCTCCTTGTAACCATATGAATGCCTTACTAGGCTAATAGGCAACTGTAAAACACCCCTTAACTTAGAAGATAGTACAGTATAGCTCAGGAACAGGCCATTTGGCCCACAATGTCTGTGCCGAGCGTGATGCCAAATTAAACTATTCCCTTCACACGATCCATATTCCTTCATTCCCTGCATATTCATATGCCTATCTAAAAGTCTCTTGCACGACGCTACCCTACCTGCATCCACTACTACCTCTAGCAGTGCTACCCCTTCATGTAGTTCAGTGACAAAACTAATGAAAAAGAGAATTGATAAGAGAATAAGGAGCAGGGTTACAGGAAAATAAGGAGTGGGAAGAAACTGATGGGATTTCTCTGCTGGTAGTTTGTATGGACCTGATGGGTTGAATGATCTCCTTCTGAGTAAGTCAGTAATTCTGAATTGCTGCCAGCCCTAATATATGGCCCATGAAGATCAAGCTGGGACTATGTGTCAGACACTCACTGAGAATTGGATCTTAGGGGAGGACGAACCCCCTCAGTTGCCTGATTAAAGGGATCCTGAATTACCTTTCAGTTTGTTGGTAACTTGAATTTCTGTTTCATTCAATGTATTCATTCGGTAGAATGAGGAGGTAAATTTTCTTAAATTAACAGAGAGTGCAATAGAGTTTGAGAATACATGTTTTCCTTTACACATCTCTGGTTGACACAAATGGTGTTTTGGTGCCCATTTCCTTGTAAAGAGTGGCAGGTAGTTCATGCAGAGGAGGGTGTGGCATGTGGGAGTGGTTGCCAACACTGCTGGCCTTCTACCAGTGAAGGAAGTGAATAACCTATTTACATTTTTTTCAGGTACTCTATCCCACAGCATGGAGCTGGAGCTGTAATGCAATGGGATTTACTCCCCAAATCTTCAACTATTTTGCAAGCACACATCTTATGATGAAAGCTAGAAACCCAGGGAATGCACATGATGTGTTCATCTAGTGACAGTCAGTTATGTTTGCTATATTTCAGCCACCTCTCCAGACCAACGTGGATTATTGAGGATCTGGGCTGTTTCCTATGCACCTGGCTCTTGACTCCAGAGCAGATAAGAGGTTTGCATGTCAGAACAAAAGACACTTATAATGCAGATATCCAGCAACCTTTGAACACATCATCAGTACACTGAACAATGATTTTGCTGCTGAGACAGCTCCTGTCATCCCAGTAGTTAAGAGTGGACATCTTAATCTGTGGTGTCTTGCTGCATCCTTCTCTCTGAGGGAAAGTTAATCACCATTTGGAATTCTTCCTAATTCCATCTGTTTGTAGCCTTTCAAAAGAAAATTAAGCTGTTTCTTTTAGATTCAAGAGTAATAAAAAGTATGTTTGAAAATATTTTAAATACTTATTTTGTATTGTTACCAAGAGTCTAATGAATGTACATCAGCATAATTAGACAGAAGCTTTATGTTTTTAAAAGTGAATTTAAGCAATTTAATTTTTTAAATTTTTTGCAATAAACCGTGTTCAACCGTGTTTTCAAATTCATCAAGTTATCTCTCTTAAACATAGAGAGGGAAATATTTTTAAAGCAATGTTTTAAGATGTAGCCCAGTTGCATTAACTCATGGTATACTTTGTCTTCAGCAATATGCAAATAATTTGAGAGGAAGCTTGAAGTAATAGACCACTTTTGGAAATATGATAGTTGCACTGGAATCAAACATTGCTATGAAAGAGTCAGATAGATTGTTGGTAAGCGAGGGAGTGACAGGTTACTGGGGATAGTGTGAATCTGGAGTTGAGGTTACGGTAAGATCAGTTGATCTTATTGAATGGCAGAGCAGGATCAAGGGGCCAAGTGGCCAATTTCTACTCTCAATTCATATATTTGTATGTTTGTGTTAAAGAATTAGGAGAACAAATTTAATTATTGAAAGATGAAGGCTTAGAAACTACTCCATGTATATTTAGTATGAAAATATTATTGCTGGTCAGCTAAATCTACTTGTGAAAATCACATAAAGAGAAAGGAGTCCATATGTGAGGTTCATAGAGCAGTACCGATAAGTTTCCCTGTATAATGCTATGTTGAAGCTGATACCAGTTTCAGAGTGGTCTTGCCTAGTGCTGAGTTGCAAGTTCTTGCAGTTGAGAGCATGTAGCCAGGAAAATACCACAATCAAAGCAACACTCTTCCAGCTGCAGAGTATCCTTGTTACTGAATGAATGGATGCTGCAATGATGGGAGTGTTAGGGTGGGTGGTTGGGGCAGAGGTTGGAGAGTGCTCCCAATGGCACAGGCTGGAAAGATTAGTGGTTTTAAGAGAGATGCAAGGGGGCTATGTGTTAGGGATTCTGGAGTTATGTGAATATAGCAGGTATTAGTTCAAACAAGAACCAGTCTTCAATTCTTAATGTAAATTGCAAGCAGTAATCAGGTCGAAGTTAAAAGGAGAGCTTTGTAAACTGTCTACAGAGCACAGGCTGCTGGCCTACAACACGGGGCTGGCTGCTCAAGAGTTTGGTTTCTAAAGTGAAGTGACCATGAGACATTCTCATATGCATCAGCCAAACATAAGGCAGTGGGGTTATATTAATTGGCCTACATCAAAACAGGCAACACTAGCTACGTTATTTTGCACCATTGTGACCGAGCTCAAGGAAGGTTGCAGACCAGACTGATATTGTCACTTAGCAGATCAAACATGGTCACAGGCATATTTGCTCTCTCAATAGTTGAGATATTTGTGGACTCACAACATTAATTTTGGGTGTCTGGGTTCTCTGTCCTCAGAAGCTTTTAGACCATCCATGTGAATTATTTGTCCCGGTAAAGGTGTTTGAACATTCAGATGTGTCTCCCATTGTAGATCTCTAACTCAATAGAAGTATTGTCAGACTCAAAATATTGAAGTAAACAATGTCATTGTAGCTACTGAACTTGTACTTAATCACCTGTCTTCTCAAGAGTATAAAAATATGACATATGTTGGATTCAGGGACACTCTACCGAGAGGGTCTTTAGGAGAATGCCTGCTTGTTGTGATGAATAAAGACATTTATATCAGTAGCTTCAGTGTCTCTCTGGTGACTCAGTTCACAGTCACAACACTATGGATATACCCTTTACCATTGTGAATAATACAACTTCATATGGTTGGTGATACAAGCAAAACTACTGTGATTCTATTTCTAAAAATCTAGAAATAATCAGGGGGTCTGCTGGTATCTCTGGCAAGAGAAACAGAGTTGATGTTTCAGACTGGTAAGGTTGGAAGTAAAACAAGATTCAAAAAGAGGCAGTGGGAAGAAAGAACAAAAGGGAAGATCGATGATGATGTGGAAAGCAGGAAAGATTGAATATTGGAAGGACTGATGGAGCTGGATGAAAGACAGTGGCAAATACATTGGTGAAATACAAAGGGCATGCCTGGAGGACAACCAATGGGAGACAATGAAAACAATCCGTTCAAAATTACCAGCAGAAAAGAGAAGGAGAAAATGAAACAGAGTTATGAAGTTGGGAATAAGAGTGACACAGATTGGAGTTGCTGATTATCTGCAATTGTTAAACTTGATGTTGAGTCCAGGTCCACATTATTACTTGAATGTGTGTTGGGCTTCACTTGAAGAGTGCAAGAGGTCAGAATGAAAGTGTGATGAAGAATTGAAGTAACAGGCAATTGAAAGCTTGTCATCTTGATGGACTGAAGTACTCTGGAAAGAATTCACTGAACTTGCATTTGATTTTCCCAGTGTCGCAGAGACCACATCATGAGCACTGAATGCAATGTACCTGCAAAAAGCATCTGGATTCCTAGACAGTGGGAAGGGAGAGGTAAAAAGGCAGAATCACAAGGAGTGTCATTAACTGCTTTAAAATAAGGTGAATGGCAGTCTGTGGCATGGGTCCAGTCTAGTCCACTAAACAACCTGTCAGGAGGCCAGTCTGATCGTGTTGGAAAAGTTAGTAAAATCCACATTAGTGAGAAATGCAGAAAAGGAAGTGATTACAAGTTCAATGAGAGAATCCATTCTTGTTTAAAACATTTGCCTTCCCTGTCACTTCCACTAAGATTTATTGAACTACCATGTGCTCACTGGGAATGGAATACTTCATCAGAGTTTGCGAGTCAGCCAGCACATTACAGTTTTCCAGAAGTCAGTACAGAATTGAAGGGGCTTAGGCTAAACATGACGTTTGCATTCTAGTACACAAGACTTGTTGTGATGAGTGCTGAAGGCTCATGAGAACAAAGCATGGGCTCTATACTTGAGAATGCCAGGAGGTGAATGGCTGGCAGCTAAGACCCCGCAGTTATACATGTTTTTGAACTATCTAGTTTTTTTTGCTAAACTACGCAACAAATTCCACAAAGGATTGCAGGTCGCTAAGCGAAAAGGCGATCTTCCTGCCTTTGCTAACGTAACAGTTTTACTTAATGATTAAAGATAACATTACATTGTTGTCAGCTGAGGCTCATTTGCAGCACTTTGTCTCCAGTGACCAGTGCACAATTACAGTCATTCTCTGTGTATCACACTGTTCAGTACATGCAACTTTGAGCCCTGAAGTCTTCAGACCATACAGGTCTCGCTGGAAGACACATGGATCAGAGCACATAGTTCTTCATGTTTGCTTCACAGTTCAGTGCGCAGATCTGCCTGCATAACACAATCCAGAATGCAACAGCTCTCTTTGTCTTACACAATGTTAAGTGCATACATCTATCCTTGAATCAAGCACTTGTATCAAGTTTGTATCTGTGTTGCAAACAATTCTCCCTGTTTTACACCCTGTATAACACAATATCGAGCACACAAAGATCCCATGCTAACCAAGTTGCCTACCTGAGGTAGTCCCATTTGCCAGTATTTGGCCCATATCCTTCTAAAGCTTTCCTATCCATGTACTTGCCCAAATGTCTTTTAAACGTTGTAATTATACACACCTCTACCACATCCTCTGGCAGCTCATTCCATATGCCCATCACCCTTTCTGCCCTCTCACTTTAATCCCATGCCCTGTAGTTTTAGACTCCCCTACTCTGAGAAAAAGACCGTGACCATCCACCTTATCTATGCCCCTCATGATTTTATAAACTTCTATAAGGTCACCCCTCAGCCTCCTTTGCTCCAGGGAATACAGTCTCAACCCATCCAGTTTCTCCTTACAACTCAAGCCCTCCAGTCCGGCAACATCCTTGTGAATCTTTTCTGAACCCTCTCTAGCTTAGTCGCATCCTTCCTTTTGTATGACAACCAGAACTGCGCACAGAAATGTGTTCTCATCAACATCTTGTACAACCCTGACACAGCGCCCCAACTCTCAGTGTCACCACTTTCGGGGAACTAGGTACCTGTTCCCTAGGTCTCACTGTTCTATAATTGTCCCCAGAGGCCTGTCATTCACTGTGTATGTCCTGTCCTGGTTTAGCTTCCCAAAATGCATCTCTTCTGAGTTAAATTCCATCAGCCATTTCTTTGCTCACTTTCTTGGTTAATCTAGATCCTGTTGTAACCATAGACAACCTTTCTCACTGTCTATTGCACTGTCAATTTTGGTGCCATCCACAAACTTACTAGTCACTCCACCTACATTCTCATCCAAATCATGAATATATATGGCAAACAACAGAGGACCCAGCACTGCAACACACTACTGGTCACAGGCCTCCATGACTCCCCACCTCTGACTCCTTCCTCTAAACCAATTTTGTATCCAATTGGCTAGCTTATCTGGAATCCCATGTGATCTAACCTTCCAGACGAGCCTACCATGCAGGACCTTGTCAAGGGCCTTGTTAAAGTCCAGGTAGACAATGCCTACCGCCTTGTCCTCATCAATCGTCTTGATCACCTCTTCAAAAAACTCAATCAAAATCGTGAGATACATTTTCCCACGCACAAAGCCATGCTGACTAATCAGTCCTTGCCTTTCCAAATGTGCGGTCAGATTCTACTATAGCTCCATCTACAAGTTTGCAGATGATACCACCGTTGAAGGCCGTATCTCAAACAGCGATGAGTCGGAGTACAGGAAGGAGATAGAGAGCTTAGTGGAATGGCGTCATGACAACAACCTTTCCCTCAATGTCAACAAAACAAACCTGTACATGCACCTGTCTACATCAATAGTGCTGAGGTAGAGAGGGTTGAGAGCTTCAAGTTCCTGGGAGTGAACATCACCAACAGCCTGTCCTGGTCAAATCATATAGATGCCACGGCCAAGAAAGCTCACCAATGCCTCTACTTCCTCAGGAGGCTAAAGAAATTTGGTTTGTCCCCTTTGACTCTCACCAACTTCTACCGATGCACCATAGAAAGCATCCTATCTGGATGTATCATGGCTTGGTACAGCAACTGCTCTGCCCAGGACCGCAAGAAACTGCAGAGAGTTGTGGACACAGCCCAGTGATTCACGGACACCAGCCTCCCTTTCTTGGACTCTGCCTTTACCTCTTGTTGTCTTGATGAAGCAGCCAGCATAATCAAAGATGCCAACCACCCAGGACATTCTCTCTTCTCTCCTCTTCCATTGGGTAGAAGATACAGGAGACTGAGAGCACGTACCACCAGACTCAAGGACAGCTTCTACCCCACTGTGATAAGACTATTGAACGGTTCCCTTATACAATAAGATGGACTCTGACCTCACGATCTACCTTGTTGTGACCTTGCACTTTATTGCACTGCACTTTCTCTGTAGTTGTGACACTTTACTCTGTACTGTTATTGTTTTTACCTGTACTACTTCAATGCACTCTGTACTAACTCAATGTAATTGCGCTGTGTAATGAATTGACCTGTACGATCGGTTTGTAAGACAAGCTTTTCACTGTACCTCGGTACAAGTAACAATAATAAACCAATTCCAATACCAATTCCAATACCAAAATGTAGATGGATGCCCTCGTTCAAAATCCCCTCCAGTAACTTTTCCACCACTGATGTTAGGCTCGCTGGCCTATAGTTCCTTAGCTTGTCCTTGCAGCCCTTCATAAATAAAGGCATGACATAAGCCACCCTTTAGTCTTCTGGTACCTCACTCATGGCATATGAAGAAAGAAAATCTCTGCTAGGTCCTTGGCAATTTCTTCCTTTGCTTTGCACAGAGCCTGGTCAGGCCCTGGAGATTTATCCACATTATTGCGCCTTAAGACCAACATCACTTCCTTTATCATAATGTTGATATGTTTTTTTATCTCTGTTCTCACTCTGTAACTTCTCCCATTCGCTCATTGATGAGATAACCTTGTTTACAGCTTATTTCTATGATCACCCCAGTTTTACCCTGTCAGAGAAATACTCCCTCCGTTACCTTCCATTGTCAATTAACAAGCTTCTTTTGTCTCCTTCCCAGTTTTGACAAAGGGACCTGAAGTGTTAGCTCTGTTGCTCTTTTCACAGATGTAGACTGATCTGCTCAGTATTTACAACATTTTCTGATTTTATTTCAAATTTCCAGTATCTGTAGTTCATTTGATTTTCAGTAAACGCTCACCATGTCAGGATATGTTAAGTTGGAAGGCTGTTGCAAAACTGGATGTAAAAGATGCCATTGCATGATTTTAAAGACGACCTGGGTAGATTTTCCCCATGATCTGAATTATATTGTTCTAGTACTTAAGTATCTAAGAGAGTTAGACAGCACGACAACACAGCTAAAAGATCTGCTCTTTCACATCTCCAGTGATCTAGATTCAGTCCTGACCTGCATATTCTCCCTGTGGCTCTGTGTGTTTTCTCTGTGTGTCTGGTTTCTTCCCACACATCCCAAAGACACATTGGTTGGTAGGTTAATTGGCCACTGTAAATTGCCCCTATTATGTAGATGGTTGGTAGAATCTGGGGGGAATTGATGGAATGTCGGGTGAATAAAATGGGATTAATGTAGGATTGGTATAAGTGGGTGCTTGATGATAAGCACAGACATGGTGGGTTGAAGGACATGTTCTGTGCTGTATGATTCTATTTTCTGTTTATTACCATAGTTCTGTTTAAGGGACCTCACAATATGCTATATGACTGTTCTGTTTCCAAGAAGCAAGAAATTTCCAATTACATAGAAAGATATTGAGAAGTATGGGGCCATGGAGTGTCTGTCTAGAAATCCTAAGAGGCAGCAGGAAAGGTTGATAAGGTGACTGAAAAGACAAATCTGATGTTTTTTTTCATTGGTTAAAGCATACTATATTGGAGGAGAAAGATTATGCCACAACTGTATGGCAGTAGTTAGATACAGCTTAAGTCACCAATTTACAAGAAAGAAGTGATTGCACTGCACAGGATACAGAAGAGATATACAGGCTTGTTGCTCAGACTAGACAATTCTTTCAATGAGGAATGCTGTTTGAGGAATGAGGAAAGTTGTTTTCTTTGGAACAGAAGGTCTCAGGGAGATTTATCTGAGGTGTATAAAATTATGAGGGACCTGGATAGGGTAAGTAGTAAGGCCTGACGTCAATTAGCAGAAGAATCAAAAACCAAGTGCCAGGGATTTAAAGTAATTGGTAGAAAGATTAAAGAGAAGAAGATAGTAATGGTCTGGAACTCAATTCCTGTATGGGAGAGGCGGGAACCCTCAGTGTAACTGAAGGTATTCAAACATGTGCTTGAAGAGGCATGACCTGCTGGGCTATGGACTAAGTGGTGCAAGGTGGGATTTTGCTAAGTAACTCTTTTCTGACTGGAATGGATATTAATGACTTTCTTCTGTGTCATAATTTTCCTGTGATTCTCCAATTCCTTGAGTACAATTGTGAACAGCATTCAGAAGAACTTAATTGGCTGTAAAATACTTTGGGCTATTCTGAGGTTAGGAAAGGCCCTACTTCAATGCAAGCTTGCTTCCTATCTCAATGGAAGCTAATAAATAAATGGTAATAACATCTAATTGTTAAACAGTATCCTTGCCAGCTGCTGTCAGCATAGAATTAGACCCAAATGAGAGTAAAACCATCCGGCAAATTTATTTTATGTTGCAATTCATTTAAATGACCAGTGCCCTGGAGTGATTTCAAACCAGGCATCTAATCTCCAAGATTCAGACTACAAATTATAAACCTCTGATGACTTACTCTCATGACTTATGAAACACACAAATTCCTTTGCTAGATTGCTACCTTATCAGAATTTAATGCAATAGTTTTTAATCAATGGTTCACACTCCATCAGAACAGCTATTGAATTTATTAAATGATTCATTAGATAAATTTAGAGTGCAATCAACCACAACGTATCTTTTTAGGAAGCAGACGTCAATCATTTCGCAAACATAATGACACAGAAATGACCAACCATGTTTAAATTGCTACAGACCCTAGAAATGGCAACAAACCAATGTAATATGATTCCAAGTCTCTGCCTTACTTGTTTATATCAAATACGTATGCAAAATACAGAAATCCAGTTAGCTTTGCAAAATAATTCTGACATGTGTCACCAATTCCTTAGCAGTGGCTTTCCTCTCAGTGGTTTATGAAGCTCTTATGTATTGCCTGTGAGATTTCCTGAACATCCACACTTCCATAACATGAAAGTTCCTTGTAAGTAGAGTCACAGGTAGACAGGGTTGTAAAAAAGGCTTTTGGCATCCTGGCATTTATAAATCAAAGTATTGAGTATAGGAGTTGGAATGTTTTGGTGAGGTTGTATAAGTCATTGGTGAGACCAAATTTAGAATATTGTGTGCAGTTCTGGTCACCGAAATACAGGAAGGATGTCAGTAAGATTGAAAGAGTGCAGAGGAGATTTACTAGAATGTTGCCGGCTCTTCAGGAGTTGAGTTATAAGGAAAGATTGAGCATGTTAGGACTTTATTCCTTGGAGCGGAGAAGAATGAGGGGAGATATGATAGAGGTTTATAAAATGATGAGGGGCATAGACAGGATTAATGCAAGTAGGCTCTTTCCACCTAGATTAGGAGAGATAAGTACGAGAGGACATGGCTTTAGGGTGAAAGGGGAAAGGTTTAGGGGGAACATTAGTGGGAACTTCTTCACTCAAAGAGTGATGGGAGTTTGGAATGGGCTGCCATCTGATGTGGTAAATGCAGGCTCGCTCTTAACTTTTAAGAGTAAATTGGATAGATACATGGACAAGAGAGGTCTGGAGGGGTATGGGCTGGGGGCAGGTAAATGGGACTAGCAGAATAATGTTTCAGCACAGACTAGAAGGGCCAAATGGCCTGTTTTCTGTGCTGTAGTTTTCTATGGTTTCTATGTCTAACTTTATTCGTTTCAGGCACAGAACTGTCTCCACTTGTATGTATATATATTTTTGAAGACCTTAGGAATCACATTTTCCAAATGAGAGAGCTTACTAAGTATCATTAAATGATCAACGAGTTTCAAAAAAACCTAATTTAGGCCAGTTGTTAGAAGGTTCCCATTTCAGCTTTGGCTATTATACTTCAAGTTACTGGTGGTCCAGGTCATATTGGACAAAGAACTTTCCATTAACAATGGCCCACAAAGGAACATTGTGATCTGAGGGCAATATCAGTATGTGAATGGGTGTTGGCAGTTGGAGTTTCTTTCTGTTATCCTTCCTACACTGATAATGACAGAGAATGAGACCATTTGGCCAATCGGGCGCATGCTGTTTCCAAGGCAAATAATCCCCCTACCACATTCTCCCCTTTCTTTATTTCCCTGTACATCTGCAGTTTATTCCCCCTCACACATGCCCATCAATTCCCCTTTGATGCTTTTTGCCATTTAAGCTGCAGTTAGGGGTAAATTAGTTACTCAAGCCGATTCCAGTCTTATCTAACAGATCACGTCTGCCACAAATGTATTGATCATTACATGTTTAATGAATGCAATGTCTGTGGACCTTTTGGGACACAGAGTTCATGAGAGTTCACTATGTATGTCAAGCATGTGCTCTTTATAGCATTTTCACCTACTTCCATTTCTCAAAGAATTTGTTAATCTGGGATAGAATACGTGACAAGTTATATGACAGCACACAAGTTCATTTGTTTAAACAGGACATTTCTGGCTCTCATTGAGACCTTTCTGCAGAGTTCGGATCTGTTACGTCATAATCATGATGACCACTGGGAACAAGTCAGTGATTATGGAACTCTTTCCAAGGCAACCACCATACAGTGATAACACAGGCTACCATAGAGGTATGAAGAATGCAGGAGAGGGAACCATGATGGTGGAACTCTCCATTAACTTGTCCCATCATCTCCTGTACACTGAGTGTCCCCAGGCTCTTTTGAACTACAAACTGATCAGCAGGTCAGTGATCACTGCATGCAAGTTACAAGTGTTTGCAAGACAAAGCCTCTGATCAGTGAAGGGAGCTCCATTGTATGGCTAAGATTTATGCTGGCCATAGAAAAGTGAGGATGGGAGGTGCTGTGTGCAGGACACCAAAGTGACAGTGATACTTAATGTTCAAAGCCTTTAACAATGTGCTGCTGATTCTTATTGGAATTAATAATGAAGATCATAGAATTCCCCTTAATGTTGTATTTTATGCCAGCAATGGAGGAAACAAGCCCTGTGTAAGCTAGGGTGCAACTGTCTCTGGACAAACACCAGCTGTCCTCTGGTGAATTATACCTGGAACTATGCAGGCCAACTTCCTGATGGTCATTAATTGACCTGGAAATGATTCCTAGTATGATCTAGCATACACAATATGGCTTTTACTAGAACATAAAAACATGTACAAATGGTTCATTTTCTACTTTCACTTTATCGTGTGAACAAGTAATTCCTGATTTTGCTCTTGATATTACATCATTTGTTCTAAATTTCCTCATTTGAAGAAATAGTTTCACTGTATCTACATTACTAACCATTTAAAAAAGTTTGGTTAGATCATGTTTCAATCCTCTGCACTCAACAGTATGTCAGCTAAATGTACGAATTTAAGCCTAATCTTCCAGCAGAAACCTATTAAAACTGTACTGCTCTCATCCCAAAGACCACGAGCTTACAAATTTGTCCATGCCATTTTTCTGGCATTAAAATGGCTTTAGAAACTACTCTAACACTCTTTGCCTGCAACTGCACCAATTGATGCACCTGTCTCTACATCTCCTCCCTCACCATCATTCAGGGTCCCAGACAATCCTTCCAGGTGAGGCACCTGTGAGTCCGAGGGTGTCATTTATTGCATCTGGTGCTCCCGGAGTGGCCTCCTGTACATCAGTGAGACCCGACGCTGATTGTGTGACTGCTTCATCGAGCACCTTCGCTCTGTCTGCCGCAACAGCCGGGACATCCTGGTGGCCACCCACTTCAATTCCACATCCCATTCCCATACTGACATATCTGTCCATGGCTTCCTCTAATGCCACTTTGAGGCCACACACAGGTTGGAGGAGGAACACCTCATATTCCTCCTTGGGAGTCTCCAAACTGATGGCCTCAACATCAATTTCTCTTAACTTCCAGTAACCCCACCCCTTCTTTTCTTCCCCTTCCCTACTCCTTTGTCTTCCCTATTCCGATGGCTCTTTTCTCCTGCCTTGATGACCTGCCCACCTCCTCCCCTCCCCCATCCTTTATTCCATGGTCCACTGCCCTGTCCCACCAGATTCCTCCTTCTTCTTCAGCCCTTTGCCTCTTCTACCTATCACCTCTCAGCTTATTACATCTTCTCCCTCTCCCCTAACCACCAACCTTCCCCCTCTCACTTGGACTCATCTTTCACCTGAACTCACCTATCCCCTGCCTGCGTGTGCTCCTCCCCCTCCCCCCACATTCTTATTCTGGCATCTGCCCTCTTCCTTTCCAATCCTGATGAAGGGTCTTGGCCTGAAACATAGACTGTTTATTTTCCTCCATGGATGCTGCCTGATCTGCTGAGTTTCTCTAGCACTTTTTGTGTATTGCTCCAGATTCTAACGTCTGCAGAAGTTTTAGTGTCTATCACTCTTTTGTCAGATCTGATGAACCATGACACTTTTGCAGGATTTCTTTTGGGATTTCTGGCCTCCTAATTTTAAGGGAGAACCTGCTGAAACCATCTGGAGATGTGGTGACTGGGTTGCCAGTTTGGATCAGTCTCCTTGAGGTTTGCTTGGCAGAGCAGCACTCTTCCTCCGACTGCAGGAGAAAGATGTCAAGTTCTTTAAACAGCATTCAGTTTGAGGTTCCTGCATTATTAAAGATTAATTGTTGTGGGAATGAAAAATGCATTGCAAGACCCAAATTTTGTGCATAACCCTGTGACTGATGACTTTCCTTCTTGATGGTTCCTGGTTTCTGACTGTTTAGAAAATCCTTTAGTTTATCTTTCTTGGGGCTTTGCATTTGCCTTCATTGAATTCTATTTGGTACACTTATGGCTGGTTTATCAGTGCACCAGTGCTAATTTTCTATTAATTTCCCTTTACCTTTCTGTCTCTATCCCTGTAGGAAGTTCATGGTTTCCAAACTGTCCTCTATCATACACTGATTCATTGACCGAGTTCATCTTCCTCTTAGCTATACCAAGCTACAGACTTTTGCTTCTCCTTGAATGAGAATTCTGTGCATTTTCTTTCTGACTGCTGTAGAAAACTTAACACTCTCTACATTAGGTAGTACACACTCCATAAATTAACAACTTTAAGTGTGAAGAGGTTAGCTGTTAAAAATTATCTTTTACACTTAGATTTTGTTATCTATTTCTCTTTGAGTTTCACACTGTTAGGGAATTGGAAGCTAATTACAAGTGTATTCCTCAGTAGAATATAAATTGTAAAACACAGGAAACAAAAAGTAAATTGAAAGCAAATGTGTGGAAGCTTGACTTCAGGGACAGAAGTGTTAAACTGTATTTGTATGGATGACATTGATCTTCACCATAGAACAAAATGTGGCCACTAAGCATTAATAGCCTATTTCCTTTGCTTAATCCGCTCCATAAATCATGTGCACAGAACTAAACATTTATCCCTGCCTTATAAACTTCAGTTCCTCTAAACCCATTTTGCCCATATCCTATTCCACATAGTCCAGCTCCTGCACACCGCTGCCTTTACTGAATTACATTCATTCCTCTGACTTGACTCTCTTAACACTGCACACTTCCCTGATCTTAGCTCTGGTACCATTGTGTTTGGTTGTCTGGGATCCATGCTGTAGAATTCCCTTCAAATTCTCTATAGCTTCCACTCCTCTTTTCAGACTCATTAAAATTCATCTGCTTGACAGAACTTTTGACCATTATATCCCCTTTATTGTCTCAGCTTCCATTTATGTCCCATTAAGCCTATGCAGAGTGCATTGGGACACTCTTCTATGTGAATGATATTCCTCAGCAGCTGCAACAGGAATATTGCTTGAATATCATTGTGGCATAAAATCTATACTTGCAACACTTTCAGCAGATAGGAAAGATTATTCCTTTATGATTCAGGAGGGTAATCATTTCTAAGTTTTGACCGTCTGATAGGAGGGTTTATGTTTAAATGTCCACTGACATCATGAGCATCATTTAGAAAACAAGGGAATAGAATACTCGAAATAGAAAAGGATTATTTAGACTCAAGCATTTTTAATAGTTTAAGTAAAATCCTCTCTATTTTTACAATTGAATATCTGGCAACTGTTGCAGTTTTAGGAAGATTAAGCCATATTTCAATTGACATAAGCCATCTTTTCTATTAAATTTGTGAAAACAGCATGCAAATGCTTAGAAATGCTATACATGTCATGTTAACAAAGAAGTACAGAGCAGAAATAAAGCTGGGCATAGCTACAAAGAGTTATTCTGTCAACTGATGAATTAGTGGACGAGATTCTCTGATCTGTTGTCTGCCCTCTGTTTACTGCTAAGTTATAGGGGCTGTGTGTTCTGCCTGGCATTCATGGATGGGCCTGCCAAGCTCCTGACTAAGTTTGCCAGGATGACCCCGTGGTAAATTTTGTGCCACCAGACATTCATCAGCGTACACAAGAGTCATTCATGTTGATGTCATTAAAGTCACAGCTGCCACAAAAGCCTGTTTGTCAGGTTTAATTGTCATCTACACATTTGGATAAAAGATTTATTCACATAAGTACAACATACTATGGCAATTGTCTTAATGCGAAGTGAGACAATATAAGGAAAACAGTTTGTGGGAATTTGGCAAAATACTGCTATTGATTGGACGTGGTAATGATGACTTTCAGTGTGGTCAACTGTGTTTACTGGTTGGTTAGAAGCCTTCTATCACCGACATATAACCTTTTTCTGAACTTATAATGCATGTTCTATTTTCTGATTTCATCCAAATTGTGCAGATTGAGTAGTAGAAAGGGATGAATCCCACAAATCACACAATATTGGAATCACAATATAATTAAACAGCGTTGGGACACAGGTTGCTTTCCCCCTTCTCTCCTGAGTTAATGATCTGAGTGACCCTGCTGCCAGAAACCACAGAACATCAGAGCATCCACTGGATGTCACTGCACAGGAAAGAGCCAGTCAAAAAAGTAATTTTATTTGATAACTGCCAATTGTGGAGATTGGGAAATATTTGCACTTCTTGGAACGTGGGATTGGAGTAGTGTAGGATGCAATTATTTGGATCGAGAAGACGTTTCAAATTTTTCTTGAAATATACTTTCAGCATCTTTTTTATTGTTTACCTCATTCTTATCTCGGAAGGTTTGAAGTTATTGTTGAGTTCATATTGTCAGCTTGGCTGATTGACTGGTCAGCTGAAGGCAGCCTGGGATAATCTTTCTTTATTTGGCTCAAAATTACACAAGCAGCTGCATTTATCCTTCGGATGATCGAGGACTTCCAATATTGCATGCTATGCCCAGTAAAGCATGTTTCATTTTCTGTTTTTAAATAACATACAATATTAATAGCACGTGGTTTCTATAATGGATCTTAATTTCACTGAATTTTATGGGTATGTTAAATAAATATGCATTTCAATTTGCTCAAAGATTGTAACAAGCATGAATTATATAACAGTTATGTCAGGCCTTGTAGTATAGTCCCTTCCTACCACCCCTCCTCTTTCCACCACATCACAGAATGAGTCAGAAACATCCTTCTTTTCTGGGACCTCACTCAGTCTGTTGTTACTCAATGAATCAAATGCACTGGAAATTCTCATCAGATCCTGTCTGCTTGGAAGAGGCCGCTGCTCATCAACTTGAAGGTTCGAAAATTGCAGAGGGCTGTCAAGGGTCTCTTTTCATCAAAAAAGAGGCAGTTGGAAGATCTGCAGCTCAGGAAATGCTGAGGGACAACATTGATCCTCTCACCTTCAGACCCACAATGGCATTAGATGGTTGGATGACCCACCCCAATGATGGGAAACTAACCAGGGCAATTTGATCCAAATAAAATTCATATTCTTTATTGTGATCCAGCAGCACAAACTGTGATGTTTATTACTTCAGCAGAGGTCATAGGATGTGTCCCGTTTCAGCTTAATAGGGAGTATTGTGCCATTCACACTGAAAGGCACTCTATACCAGCCTTGATAGCTCCACTTTCAAGTTAGAAAGTTGTCTGTGTCAGCTCCACACTAAGGCCTGGGGATTAAACCTGGGAATTCTCCTCAGAACAGTTTCAGGAGATTGTGGACCAGCTGCTGTAAGCAAAGTCCACATGCCCTTTCAGGTAGATGTCATAGGCCTGAGAACATTGTTCAAACAAGAGTGGTGAAATTTTCAAATTGCACTGAACAATACTTATATTTAAACAGATCTTTAAAGGAAATTACCTGGTCAAGTATATCAAAGTGATTGTGGGCTCTTGCTCTGTGAAAAATGGCTCATGGCTTTTACCGTTACAGTGATAACACCTTGAAGAAGTACTTATTTTGGGGATGTCCACAGACCATGAAGAGGAAGTCCCCATTGGCCCACATTGCAATGCAACAGAAAGTGCATTCTGACACTGGTGATGGGAAACTAATGAGGGCCATTTGATCCAAATAAGATGCACCCTCATTATGATAATTGCAGCACCCTGACAGTACAAACTGTGATGTTTATTGCCTTAGCACAGATCAATAGTCCAATTCCAGGAACATCTGGCAGAGTTGAAGCTTAATGATGTTGACTAAAGCTATGCCTGGACCTCTTTCAGGGAGGTGTGTATCTTCTGCAACCAGTTGTGTTATGATTAGAAAGATTCTGGAAGCTGGTTGGAAGCTATGGCATAGTCTGGATCAGAATAGCACAATGGTTTTCAGACAAAGCTCTGTACATATTAGTCCTGTGTGATGTCCTTCAGATAAGCTTCAATTATCATGGAAGTTCACTTTATACTGGCCATAACAGACATGACATTCCTTAATCATTGAAAACAGTTTCACGACTTTTGGGTAAATTGTGCTGACAGGCCAGTACAATCAAATAGAAACTCCACCTGAGCATGAACCAAGGTAGCTCAAAGAAGCCAAGGTGCAGATCAGACTGAATGGGAGATCAGTTGAAAGACTCATGCATCTGTGTCCGTTCTTTTAAGCTGCTGCAAGATTTGGTTGATAAATACAGAACTGACTCTTATTTGCCCTTTATTCCTCTGATTGGCTACCCTTTTCGTGCAGCAAGAGTTCTTCTCAAGTTACGGCACAGCCTTTGTTCAAATAATGCCCATGGATGAATGTTTTCTATTGAGTAGATATAAGAACTCAATAGCTTTGTTTCTTTGTTGCACAGATGCCTGTGCTGTTGATGTGATACAGCTTGACCACCCCTTGTTGCTCAAGGACTCTTCATGAACTGCCAGCAGCTGTCATACAAACACCATCTAACAGATTTTCTTTGTTTACTATAAATGGATCACATTTTCCAAAGGATCTTCTTATCTGTTCTGAATCTGAACTCCAGTTATTTATATTGATTAGTTGAGATACTTTTGTGTTTTTTTCCCTGGAGGAGTTCACAGTAAACACATAGATTTAATTAATAAATGACAAATTAAAGATAATCAAAATATCTTTCAATAGAAAATATATGTAAAAGTTGGAAAAGTGTTCTAAATGCATACCATTTCTAGCACAATTATTTTATAGGCTTGTGGCTTTAAAGTTTAACTATCATGTGCAGTAGAACATGAAAGATACTGAATCCAATATTCAGTTCCTCATTTAATTACATCCTCATTCAAAACATCCTGACTAACTCACACCTCTGGCATTGCAAAACATGAACAGAACAGAGAGAACATTCTTCTCTCACTTTTCTTCACAGAAAGTAGAAAAGAAATGAACACATATCCTTCACCATTTTCTGGGTAGGGCTGGCATCAACCAGTGTCATTATGTTGAAACATTTTGTTTTACATTCAAAATAAACGGCTTATAAAGAAAAAAAAAGAAAAAAAAAATATGTTCTCCATAGCTCCATTGAATGACTAAGGGTGCCCCAACCACTTCTCGGCAAATTAAGAACTTAGAAATCTTGTCACCGTTGCCACATAGGAAACATGGTGTGCAATCGGGCATGTAATAATGATCAGATAATCAGTCTTGTGTGATATTGTCATGACCCATGATACCTCTCCTTGTCTATTTTGAAATAATGCCATGTAATTTTTTGTGTCCGCCTCTGCCAAATGAACCTCACCTTCCATTCTCAAAGAAGCACTCAATCAATATTGCACTGCACCTTTTTCTCCCCCTTTAATTGTTTTGCATGGCATCCCTTGCAAAGCCAGTATTTATTGGCTATCCCAAGTTGCCTTGAGAGTATTGTGGTGAGACAGATTCTTAATCCAGTGGAGTCCTTTTAGTAACTACTTGTGCACAAGGTGTTCTAGCATTTAGATTCAGCAAAGATGAAGAGACAGCAATATATATTCAAGTCAAGGTGTACACTTTGAAGGGGAGACCCTTAGTTAATGGTGCTCTCACATACCCAATGACCTTGTCCTTCTTGGTGGTGCAGGTTGTAGGTTTGAGATGTGCTTGTGGAGTAGCCTGGGTGAGTAATTGCAGTGTGAAATGCAGATGTTACACACTGCGGCCCACCATGAACAGATAGTGGAACAAATGGATGTTTAGGATGTAGTATGGGATTCTAATCAGGTAGGATGACTTGTCTTGGATGGTGTGGAGTTTCTTGGGAGTTGTTGGAGCTGTACATCCAGGCAATTGGAAAGTATTCTAACACATTCGTGACTTATGCCTTGTAAATACTGCAAAGGGGTAGTTAGGAAGTCAGACTCAGAATCAGAATCAGGTTTATTATCACTGACATATGTCATGAAATTTGTTGTTTTGTGGCAGCAGTACAGTGCAAGACATAAAAATTACTATAAGTTACAAAACTAAATAAATACTGCAAAAAAGGAATAAAGAAGTAGTGTTCATGGGTTCATGGATCGTTCAGAAATCTGATGGCGGAGGGGAAGAAACTGTTCCTGAAACATTGAGTGTGGCTCCTGTACCTCTTCCCTGATGGTAGTGAAGTGGGCATGTCCTGGGTGGTGAGGGTCCTTAATGATGGATGTCGCCTTCTGAGGTACCACCTCTTGAAGATATCCTCGATGGTGGGGAGCGTTATGCACGTAATGGAGCTGGCTGAGTCTACAACCCTTTGCAGCCTCTTTTGATCCTGCACATTGGAGCCTCCATACCAGGCAGTGATGCAACCAGTCAGAATGCTCTCCACAGTACATCTGTAGAAATTTGCAAGAGTCTTTGGTGACATATCAAATCTTCTCAGACTCCTAATGAAGTGCTTTCTTCATGATTGCATCAATGTGTTGGGCCCAGGATAGATCCTCTAAGATGTTGACGCCCAGGAACTTGAAGCTACTCACCCTTTCCATCGCTGACCCCTCAATGAAGACTGGTGTGTGTTCCCTCGACTTCTGCTACCTGAAGCCCACAATCAATTCCTTGGTCTTAGAACCATAGAACCATACAGCACAAAACAGGCCCTTCGGCCCACCATGTTCTGCCATCCATCAAACCACCCTCACACTACCTAACCCCTTCCTCCCGCATATCCCCCCATCTCACATTCCTCCATATGCCTATCCAACAAGCTCTTGAACCTGTCCAATATATCTCCCTCCATCACCACCCCAGGCAGTGCATTCCATGCACCAACCACTCTCTGGGTGAAAAACCTCCCCCTGACATCTCCCCGAACCTCCCACCTTGCTGACATTGAGTGCGAGGTTGTTGTTGTGACACCATTCAACCAGCTGATCTACCTCACTCCTGTACACCTCCTCATCGCCATCTGAGTGAGCTATTTACTGCACCTTTGACCTGTCCTTGTAGCCATGATGTATGTAGTTGGTCCAATTGAGTTTCTGGTTAAGGCTAATCAGTGTCAAGGTAAGGTGTTTAAATCTCCTGTTGGAGGTGGCCATTGCCTGGCACATTTGTGGAAGTAAATATTACCTGATGCATATAAGCCTATATCTGAGTGCTGTCCAGGTCTTGTTGCAAGGTGGCTGCTTCACTTTGTGATGAGCAACAAATGGAATTGAATGCCGTGAAACTTCAGTGAGCATTCCTATTTTGACCTTACAATAGAAAGAACATGAATGATGAAGGCGGCTGAATTAGCCTCAGTTGTGTGACTCACTGCAATCGACTTGAATTTATGACTTTGGGTAAGAAGAAATTGTAAAAATTGTCCACCTGATTATTTAGATACAATACTACCCTTACAATTTATGCTTATTAATGAGGAATACATCATTGAATTTAATCCACCATCACATACAATTGAAAGGGTAGTCTGTGAATTAGCAAGGTATAGAAGATGCTCTGCAGATGCCTTTTGGAAAACTGTAGATATTTAATTATTTTTTAATACTCTGGCTATAGGTAACCCATACGTCAGTGCCATTTCTGGTCTGTGCAAAGATTAATGCATGGTAGGATAAGAGAGGCTTTAAGCTTGATTATTCACTTTGTGTCTGTGTGTGAAGAGCAGAACCCTCCATGAGCTGAAACCAGATTGTGAGATGGTTTCTGCAGAGGGGAGAAAATAACTCATGTAGCAGCCACAAGAAGATCAGCCTTTATCTTAGGTTCCAGAGGAATTTTCTGTTTTGCCTTTCTGTTAAATATTTACTAGAATACGAGAATGCTCACCTTGACCCAAATGATCCACGTGCACGGAAACATTGTCATGGTAATAGAAATGAAATATATTACAAATAAGATAATCATGGAAGTACATGCAGAGTGAGATGAACATAAAATAAAGTGTTGACATTTCCATTTTGATGTTAATGAAATAAGATGTCATTTTTAAAGCAGCCATTGGGAGAGCTTATTTTTGTGAAATAGAATAATAGAATTTTGTGTGTGTGTGTGTGTGTGTGAACTACCTTACTATCTTGGTTATTGTTGGGTTATGCTGAGAGAAACATGGAATAATTATAGTGTCGTGATCATTATTATTCTGATTATTCTACCAGGCTCCCTGCCTCCTGTTCTGGTAAGCCAGACAGTATTAAATAATGCTGAGGCACTCTGACGACCTAACTCTTAGCAGTTCGTGGCTTCCACTCATGTCCTTGTTAGTGTTTCACAAGTCTTTTAGTGTAGAGGTCAGAAGGTTTCAAAAGCAATGCAGTTCTGTTCATCCTTGTTCTATGCTATATACAATCACCCATGTTTCTGTTCATAATCACAGCCAACAGTTGTAAAGACAAGGGTCTGTATTTTAATTTTGGTGTGTTTTTATCAGGAAAACACCTTCATCCATATACTACAGCTTAAATATTTATGTATCTCTTTTATTTTGCCTTAACTTTTAATTGTGGGAAGTGTATTTCTGTTCTTAATTTTATTTTGTATACTGGAAGTGATTTTAACCTTGGCAATGATATAAATTAATTGATATTGAGTTAATTACCCATTATGCCCAATGCCTTTTATGCACCAGGTGGGATGTGCAATGAGCATTCACATCGATACTGCCTCTTGTTAAAATTCTTCAGTCGAAAGGTTTATCAGGTTTGATATTCTGCAATCCACCACTAGATGGTGCATATGAGATGACCGGGGCTTGAAGTCATGACCAGGCCTTAGCAGGAATTTTTGTTTTTAACCCTAATTAAGTCGGAATTTATCAAACCAAATAAAAACAAGAACAAGGAATATCCATCTTCACTATGTTCTTAAATAGTATACCGAAACACATTATGCTCAATTGATGAACGCTCTTGGTTGACACAGATAGTTGCTGGAGAGTGGTTAAGTGAATAAAGTGATACCAACCAAAAAGAGAATTAAGCGTCATGAATATATACACTGAAGAGAACTGCTGCCTCTTTTTTAAACCTCAGTACCACAAGGATTGTAAATGTATAGTTAAGTGATGGAATAAATAAATGATGGGGAACAGGGTTAACAATAAAATTTGCTTGAATTTTCTGAGCTGTCCATTGAAACAACATGCAGTGTTGTCTGCCACTTCCTATGCTTATAGAAAAAAGCTAAGAATGATTTCGAAAGATGTTATCTTTAATATCTAGCTTTTTGTAATATGTACAATTGTGTAAGCTTAACATAATGCTGATAGCAGTGATGACCAGACATATGCACTACTTTTAATCTTGGAATTGACTTAAAAAAAACTTGGAATAGTCTATCCATCTTATCAATGTCATCAGAGTCAATAGTCAGTTTCAAAAGTTGGATGTCAACATTTTTAGGTAATTGAGTTGTGTTAATATTTGAAATTCAGCAGAGAAAGATGGGGGCCTTATTAATATTTAATGACACGAGTTTCAATAATGTCATTCAGCCTCCAAAGCTTTCAATCAGATCAAGAGCTTTCAGGGCCTGAGCCAACAATGAACCTTGGCAACAGGCAGGACCTGAATAGAAGGGACACTGATAGCTCTTTCTTTTTACTTCCTTATAAGCCACTTGACCAGGAATGTTCCTGTTGGCACATCAACCATTCATTGCCATCTGGTGTACGCACCAAATGTAATATCCTGCTCAGACAAGACATTAGATTATTTCCAGAAATGTATCAATGGACTTGGCCTTGCACCAGGACTGACGTACCCAAGGATAGCCAGTTATTTGCAGACTTATTCCCTGATTGTAGAGTTTAACAATGTCATACATTTTGTGACTTTGATAGGAGCCTTCTGAAATTTACAAGGGTATCACTTTGAGTCACAGGCTTCCCTTGCTTAGGTAGGGATGTGGTGGGGAGGTCAGGTTATAGACAGTTGTCAATCATAGTGGATCTTCCTGATCTTATACATAACTAGTTCATCATCCAGATATAAATACTTGGCAGATTGAAAATAGAGTTGCTGCTGCTGTCAGGGCAGTAGTGGTTCAATGAACCTTGACTAGTCCCATATCGAAAGTTGGAATCAGGACCTATAAGATATAGATCAAGGTGGCTTGGAAATTAGGAAATATCAGGCAAAGAGCAGGACGAGAGCAACGGAAGAGAGCCACATTTTACTCTTCAACTCCACAGTAGGAGATGACCAGTCTATTTTAATTGGTCACCTAAACACCCCTCCAATAGCCCAACTGCCCCCAGCCTGGCCACATCCTATAGATCTATAGTTAGCAGTTATTCTAATGTGTATTTAGCAGTAGCAATGCAGTCAGTGCACTTCTATTTCAGATGAAAAGAATGAAGTCTTACTGAATGACAGAAAAATCTTTATGATGAAGAATCTGTTTATTCAATAGGGAACATATAATTTTCTCTGCATTCTAAGGATCATTCAAAATATGATCTCATAATATTCCTTTTTGAGTCATTTTCTTCATAAGGATGTTTGTTGTAAAGAAATACCCCATTTCTGAGTATTACATGTTGCCTACACAGGTATTATATATTGAGAATGCTCTTCTAATTGAGTCCTCAGACTTCAGAGTGAAGTAATGCAAGGTCAAGTACACATGGAGCCAAAGCTTTTTCGTTGTGATGTTTGCCAAATGAACTGTGGGGTTGTTATTTCCCAACCAGCATTCTTCATGAGTGCCACAGCTTGCTGGGAGGGCTGCCCTTACATTAACCACAGTAAAATAGGAAAGCTCCAAATAGAGTCAGAGGAATTGTACCCAGCAGATACCTTATAGCTTCTTTGTAAAGAGTAAAATTAAGGAAAGTTACTTTACAAATAAATATCGAACATGTAGTCATGTTCAAGACATCCCACAAATGGTTGTTTACTTTTCTGAAGATTGTGCCTGCTCCCTTCTGATGTTGTGAATGTATCTGAGTGATAATTCCACAGATGCGTGTCCCTTGTACCTTGCCAACAAATTCTCTGCTAATTGATAGGAGAAACAAAACAAAATAATTATATGCATGAAACTGTCTTGAACAAGGTAAATGAAATTCATTGAACAAATTCACTCATGATGAGAACCATCAATGAAATGCAAAATGCCCAAATACATTTAAATTTGAAAAAAAAATTGCAAATGCTAGAAATCTGAAATAAAAACAGAAAATTCTAGAAAAACTCAGCAGGTCAGGCAGCATTTTTGGAAAGAGAACTAGGTAACATTTCAGGTCCAGATCCTTTATCAGAAATGAGAAAGAGAGAAACAAGTTAGAATAAGCAGCAGAGAAGGTGGAGAAAGCACTGGTGAAACTAAAGGAATTTCTCTGATGGGGTGAAATAATGAAGGAAAGGTTAAGTTTCTTTGTCAATATAATGTGTTGCTAATTTTGTACAGAAGGGTATTGTTTTAAAGCCTGACTTTACATAAAAGGATGGCAAACTAAAATGACCAGTCTTGATACAAACAGGAAGAAGAAGTGAGACACTAGAGTGATAGCAGATGCTGAAAATATGGAGCAACACACAAAATGCTGGAGAAACTCAACAGGTCAGGCAGAATCTATGGAGGGAAATGGACAGTCGATGTCAACAGGACTGATGACGGGTCTCAACCCGAAACATCAACTGTCCATTTCCCTCCATAGATGCTGCCTGACCCGCCGATTTCTTCCAGCATTTTGTGTGTTGCTGTGAAAGAACTAGTGAGTTAATTTGATACTGAGTCCTGGAAAACCAATGGAGTAGATCTATAAAGGAACAAATGTTGGAAACAGGACAATCAGCTACCAGAATACATCCTGGGATAGTAAGAATGAAAATCTACCTCAGTGGGAATTAGGTCCTGACTGCCACCAGCATAACCCAAACCCTTACTGTTCTGATTCTTTCTAGATGCCCTTAACTGCCCTTTTACTCATTTACTAAATGATCAGATCCTGGATGTATATTGTACACCAGGTGATATCAGTAGGAGTTAAGTTACATTTCAGATCCTGATCCTTTTCTCATACTGACCTTCAGCAGCCAATTTGTTATACAACACCTACAAAATATATGTATAGAATACTACAGTGCTCATCTTTATTTTGGGTGCATTGACCACTGTATTTAAAATACAGTCCAGATGTTTTCATGATTACAATTACCATGTAAATCAACAGAGGAACCAGAATAATTCTCCTCCAAGAAGAAAGAATATAACAGGCAGAAGGATGGGCAAACTGAACCATAGTTGTACAATGCACATACCCACACATTGACATAGACCCTCACTCTCGCATTTTCACAGAACACCTTTTTGCACTCACACACAAATACAACTAGCTAGCCAGCGATCTGCAAACATACCCATTTACAGTAATATAAATCTGCTAATCTGCTCAACACACACACACACACACACACACACACACACAGAAAACAAAAATAAGCTAAAGAGACAGAGGGATAGCTAATGACAAAAAAAAATTCTTAGCTGTTCGCTGTGAGCAACAGTAACTAAATGTATGAAAAATAAATGACAAATATTTCTAGATTTCTTGTAACATATAATGATAATCGTAGAGTGGTAATTGTTGCTTTTCCTTTTCTGATAACTAAAATGCCCTTCGGTTGTGATAGTCACTTTGGTGGGACTTAGGGTCACATTAATCTGAAGTGTTCCAATACATGGACTTCCTGGAATTTTTCATTTGCTTTCCAGACTGACTGTCTGCCCCTATCCATTAGTCGGCACACTGATCTTATGTTAGCAAAGTAATTTTGAGTGTGCACTTCCCTCCCTTGGGATATTATTGTGTTCATTTGAATTTTGCACTCAACAGCCATGGTAGTTCCATTGGAACCTTTTCCCTTCTCGATATTCTGTAATGACAGCATTAACCTACCTGGATCAGTAACTGAAAATGCTGGTGAACTTAGTTCTCCGTTATTTTCCCTCTGAAGTTAGTCATATTCATTTTGTCATCATTTCAAACAGCTGAAATTAAGACAAGGAAAACTGCCTCATCATTCAAAGGAATTTTAATTTAAAGTAATAAAATTATAAAATTCTGGAAAAACTCAAAGGTCATGTGGCATCTGTGGAAAGAGAAACGGTTAATATCTCAGCTCCGGGACCCTCATCAGAACTAAAAAAGAGAGAAAGGAGTTAGTCTAAAGAGCAGGGAATTTGGGGAAAGATGATGCATGGAAAAAAGAGAAATGTTCTTATTGGGTGAAACAATGGGGCTTTAAGATAAGATAAAGCAACAAACAATCTGCTGAAGGAACACAGCGGGTTGTGCAGCATCTGTAGGTGGAAAGGAATTTCTCACTCTGGATCTCTTCATCTCTAACTGCCAAAGGGACATTAACTAGCTCAACTTCACCACTCCCGTTACCAATTCCAACCTCACCCTCTCTGAATGCACAGTCCTCCACTCCCTCCGCACCAATCCTAATCTTACTATCAAACCCGCAGACAAGGGTGGCGCTGTTGTAGTCTGACCTTTACATTGCCATGGCCAGACGTCAACTTTTGGACAGCTCCTCTTCTTTCTTGACAACAGACCCAACCAGTTCCCCTCCATTGCCCCCCCTCCTCTGTCTGGCAGAACTGGTACTCACCCTCAATAACTTCTCTTTTGGCTCCTCCCACTTTCTCCAAACCAAAGGTGTAGCCATGGGCACTCGCATGGGCCCCAGCTGTGCCTACCTTTTCGTCAGCTATGTGGAACAGACCCTTACTCATTCACCGCTACATCGATGACTGCGTTGGAGCTGCTTCCTGCACCCGCGCTGAGCTCATCAATTTCATCAACTTCGCCTCGAACTTCCACCCTACCCTCAAATTTACTTGGTCCATCTCCAATACCTCTCTCCCCTTTCTGGATTTATCTGTCTCCATCTCCAGAGACAGATTATCTACAGACATCTTTTACAAACCTACCGACTCCCACAGTTACCTTGACTACACCTCGTCCCACCTGGTCACTTGCAAGGAGGCCATCCCCTTCTCCCAGTTCCTCTGCGTCTGCCGTGTATGTTCTCACGAGGAGCCTTTCCACTCCAAGACATCTGCAATGTTCTCCTTTTTCAGTAAACAGGGTTTCCCTTCCACCACCATCAATGCTGCCCTGACCCACGTCTCCTCCATTTCCTGCATGTCTGCCCTCCCCCCCTCCCCCCACCGACATAACAGGGACGGGGTTCCCCTTGTCCTCACCTACCATCCCACGAGCCTCCACATCCAACACTTCATTCTCTGCAACTTCTGCCACCTTCAACAGGATCCCACCACTAGATACATCTTCCCCTTCACCCCTCTCTCTGCTTTCCATAGGGATCGCTTTCTCCGTGACTTCCTTGTCCACTAGTCCCTCCCCACAGATGACCCTCCTGGCACTTATCCCTACAACCACACTTAAGTGCTACATCTGTTTCTACACATCCTCCCCCACCACCATTCAGGGCCCTAGACAGACCTTCCAGGTAAGGCAGTACTTCACTTGTGAATCCGAGAGTGTCATTTATTGCATCCGGTGCTCCTGGTGTGGCCTCCTCTATATCAGTGAGCCCTGAAGCAGATTGGGTGACTGCTTCGTCGAGCACCTTCGCTCCATCCGCCACAAAAGCAAGGATCTCCCGGTGGCCATACAGTTCAATTCCATATCCCACTCCCACACCAACATGTCTGTCCACGGCCTCCTCTACTGCCACGTTAAGGCCAAACATAGATTGGAGGAACAACATCTCATATTTCGCCTTGGTTGTCTCCAACCTGACGGCCTCAACACCGATTTCTCTGACTTCCGGTAACCCCTCTCCTCTTCTTTTTTTTCCCTGCTCCTTTGTCTTCCTTTGTTTCTGTGGTCCCCCTCTCCCCTTCTCTTTTCCCTTCTCCTACCCTCATAACCTGACCATCTATTCCCCACCTCCTTCCCTTTATTCTGTGGTTCACTGCCCTCTCCTACCGGATTCCTTCTTCTTCAGTCCTTTACCTCTTCTACCCATCACCTCTCAGCTTCTTGCATCTCCCCCTCTCCCACCCTCCTACCTGCCCCCTCTCACCTGGTCTCACCTGCTATCACCTGCCTGCATGTACTCCTCCCCTTCCCCAAACCTCACTCTAGCTTCTGCTCTCTTCCTTTCCAGTCCTGATGAAGGGTCTCGACCCGAAACGTTGACTATTTATTTCTGTCCATAGATGCTGCCTGACCTGCTGAGTTCCTCCAGCATTTTGTGTGTGTTTCTGAAAGGAATTGTTGACTTTTAACAAAACCCTGCATGAGGATGTTGTTTGACCCAATAAGTTCCTCCAGCAGATTGCTCGTTGCTCCAGATTCCAGCATCTGCAGTCTCTAAGATAAGATGCTTTGATGTCTGTTTAATGTGTTGCTAATCTTGTTTCACCATACAAAGCCATGTTCATATTGAATGGCAGGGTGGGCTTGAGGGGCCGAGTCCCTACTCCTGCTTCTATTTTCCTATGTTCTTATGAATGGGTTGCTGATCCTATTTTAAAGTTTTTAATTACTTCTTGGCATTTAATGTGTATTTACTTTAAAAAGAAGTTTGAATGATTTAAATCAATTTAATTAGTTGAGTAGTTTTAAAGTATCCCTGGCTATCAGAAAGATTTAAAAACTGCTCAATAGGGTTTGATCACTGGTAAATTCTCACATGAACATGTGAATTGGGAGCAGGAATAGGCCCGTCTGCCATTTAATAAGATTATGACTTATAACCAAATGTTGCATTCCCATTTAATTTGATGACTATTCACCCCATTGCTTATCAAGTATTTATCTAATATTCAAAGATCTTCCTTCCACCATCCTTTCAGGAAGAGAGTTTCAAAGGCACCTGTTATCCCTGTCTAAATGAACAATTCCCTAATTTGGTCCTTAGACTGCCAGATCTTTGTGCATCAAATGTTCATCTGGATACTTTTAACTGTTGTGTGAGTATTTGCCTCTACCACCCCATCTGGCAGTAGGTTCTAGATTTATATCACTTTACAGGTGAAAATGCTTTTTTCTCAAATCCCGTATAAATTTTTTACCCCTTACCCTAAACTATCCGCTCTTGTATTAGATACCTCTGCTATGGGTAAAAGTTTCCTCCTATCTACCCTATCTATGCCCTTGATAATTTTGTATGTCTCTCTGTGGTCCCAACTCAGCTTCCTTCACTCCAAGGAAAATAAACCCAGCAGAGATAAGCCAAGTAATTATAGGCCAGTGAGCTTAACTACACTGGCAGGGAAGTTATTGGAAATAATTCTGAGAGACAGAATTAACCTACACTTGGAAAAGCAGGAAATAATCAAAGACAATCAACATGCTTTAGTTAGTGGAAAATCATGTCTGACTAAGTTGATTGAATATTTCACAAAGGTAACAAAGTGTATTGATGAGGACAGTGTAATTGATGTAGTCTACATGGAATTCACTCAGACTTTTGAGAAAGTCCTACATGGGACACTGGTCTAAAAGGTCAGAACTCATGGGGTCCAGGACATGTTGACAAATTGGATTCAAAAGTGGCTTAGTGATAGGAGTCAGGGGATGATGGTGGAGAAGAAAACAGAAATGGTGGAAGAAATCTGCTGATCAAGCATCATCTCTGGAAGTAGAAACGAGCTGATGTTTCAGGTTGAAGATGTTCAGACATGGGTGGATTGTCTCATGAGGAAAGGTTGGATAGGCCAGTCTTTTGTTAGCTGGAGCTTTGAAGAGTGAGGGAGACTCAGCAGAAACAAACAAGGCCCTGATGCCTTATGTCGGGGTAGACGTGGAGAGGATGTTTCCCTTTATGGGATTATCTAGAGCTGTTTAAAATTCGGTGATTGCTTTTTTAGGCAGAGATGACAGGTACTTGATGGTTGACATGGACATGGTGGGCAGAAGGGCCTGTTTTTGAGCTGCATGACTCCATGATCATTATCATGACTCTATGAAATGTTGATTTCCTTTTCACATTGCATTTTTTGAAGTATCTTTAATAACAGTTTCTAACAATTTCCCTATAACAGATGTTAACCGGCCTTTTGATTTCTACTTTCTGTCTCCCTCCCATTTGCTACTTCCAAATTTAACGTAGGCTTCCCTGAATCGAGAGAGTTTTGGAAACTTTAAAGTAATGTGTTAACTATCTCACTAGCCAATTCTTTGGGTACCTTAGAATAAAATCCATCAGGACCAAGAGACTTGTCAGCCCACAACTGCAACAATTTACTCAGTACCACCTCCCTGGCAATTGTAGTTTTCATGAGTTCCTCCGTTCCTTCCAATTTCGGGCTTACAGTTATTTCTGGAATGTTATTTGTTTCTTCTATATTGAGTACTGATTCAAGATACTTGGTTATTAAACAGATAGGTTAAGTGAGTGTCTAAGACTGTCAGTGCATTTTGAAGTTATCTCTTAGGATATACCTCCTGAGGCCTAATCAATACCTAACATTGTTCCCTCTTGTTGGATGCCTGTTGGATGTGGAGATTTGGCTTGTCTGACCCTCCCCATATAGAGAAGGTGATTCCCTATTACTGTTAGTTAGTAACTTAGTTAGATACAGGTTAGTGGAGAGGCAGGTTTTAGAAATATACTAAGCATAAGCATTAACCTCTAATATTCTTGTACCATATTAATCATGCTTGCTTAGGATGACTTGATGCGTAGAATAAATTACACTTTAAATTATAGCCTACATTGTTAAAATACTGTGAACTAACTTGGCAAAACTTGCTGGGACATATGTCTAAAGTAAAAGTTAGAGATGGCCAGGAACTGGGAAGTCATTAGCTTAGTTCTAGCTATTCAAGTTGTACCAGACAGTTCAAGGGCATTTGGATAAGAATATTGGAGACAAGAATGTTAATGGCTTTGCTACCTTGAGTTTTGGGAGATAAAGATCTTCAGTCCTGACCTATGTGCAGGATGCTCAGAGCCAAATAGAGAGCTAATAGGCTCAGTCAAAGTTGTCATCTATCCACTGGTAATACTCGTATATAGTTTCATCATTAGTTGTTAGCTGTTGATCATTGTCTGTGCTTCAAATGTATATAGAAATCAGTGTATACGGACAACCCGAGAGACTCTCTTCAGAGATTATCTCTTGCATGCCCCTGTCAGTTGAATAAAAAACTTGTTCTGTGCATTCTGAGTGGAGAATAGTCCACAATAGTCCAGATAGGTAGACACTGCCAACAGACTGGACAATGGGTTGGATCCAGGACAAACCAGCCCAATCCAGCCCAACACTTTGGGGCAGGGGGTATGTTTTTGCTGTTCATTTTTAATACCAATCACTATTATTTTATTTACTTGTTTGCATTTTAAGTATTTGCAATTTGGAGGGTTACCTGAACAAGTGAAACAAACAAAATGCCATTGTGTATTTTGGCTGGAAACAAAATGTCGGTGTGTTTCTTGGTTGCATTTTACTGATAATGTAATTCACTGCTCTGCTCTATTCAACTCTGTCAGCAGAAAATAATCTTGTAAACTATTTGTCTCTGGTAATAAAGCTTGGAGAATAATCAGGTATAAAAGTGCCTGAGAAATACAAAGCATTGAAATAACACGCTTGTGACAGTTAAATGTCACAGCATGACTGAGTTTACCCCTGAGAATATAGAGTTGATCCATTCTGATCAGGCAGAGCTAATATAAAAGTCAATGAAGTTGTAAATACGTGAAGGTCTGATATCTGAATCTTGCTAAGGATTTATTGCAACCTTTGAATGCAAAAAAAAGTAGAAGGGAAGAAAATAATGTCTTTTAGACTAGCTGGCCAAACAGCAAATTGTTAGTAAAAAGCTGGACACTAAGAAAATCAATTTTAGTTGGAGTCAACATAGACTTCCGAAAGGAAAGTTATGGAAATATAGAAACATAGAAAACCTACAGCACAATTCAGGGCCTTTGGCCCACAAAGCTGTGCCAAACACATCTCTACCTTAGAAATTACTAGGCTTACCAATAGCCCTCTATTTTTCTAAGCTCCATGTACCTATCCAAAAGTCTCTTGAAAGACTCTATCCTATCCGCCTCCACCACCGTTGCTGGCAGCCCATTCCATGCACTCATCAGAGTAAAAAACTTACCCCTGACATCTCCTCTATACCTACTTCCCAGCACCTTAAACCTGTGTCCTCTTGTGGCAACCATTTCAGCCCTGGGAAAAAGCCTCTGACTATCCACAAGATCAATGCCTCTCATCATCTTATACACCTCTATCAGGTCCCCCCTCATCCTCCGTCACTCCAATGAGAAAAGGCCGAGTTCCCCCAACCTGTTTTCATAAGGCATGCTTCCCAATTCAGGCAGCATCCTTGTAAATCTCCTCTGCACCCTTTCTATGGCTTCCACATCCTTCCTGTAGTGAGGAGACCAGAACTGAGCACAGTATTCCAAGTGGGGTCTGACCAGGGTCCTGTATAGCTGCAACATTACCTCTCGGCTCCTAAATTCAATTCCACTATGTCTGGCCACTCTAAGAGATTTTGAGGATGTAACTGGCAGGATCAATCAGGGAGAACCATAGGAAATCTAGATTTTCAAAAGACACTTAATAAAGTATCTCATAACATAAGGCTGGTAGAATTGAGGTAATGAATTAAGCAGGCTTGAACAATTTTATTAACTGATAAAAGACAAAAAAACACATCAAAGGCTAACACGAAATATATTTTTCTAACTGATTAATTCCATGCTGGTAATAAAATTCTACCATACAGCATTTATACTTTATTTACAGAATACTGAAAGTGTTTTTCAAAATGTGTGCAGGAGTAACTGACCAAACTGACTGGCTAGTGGGATGCACTGTCTAATGATGAATAATCCAGAAAAGTAAACATGCAGTATGGATGGAACTGAGCTAGAAAATAGAAGGCTCATGTGATTACATTAAAGAAAGTAAAGATTTTGCAAAACGAGAATTACAGGAAAAGCAAAACTGCAGGATTGTTATTTGTGTGTTTACCGGGAAAGTTACTTGTCAGAACTTCATAAATCAAAGTATTGAGTATAGGAGTTGGAATGTTATGGTGAGGTTGTATAAGACATTGGTGAGGCCAAATTTGGAGTATTGTATGCAGTTCTGGTCACCTAACTATAGGAAGGATATCAGTAAGATTGAAAGAGTGCAGAGAAGATTTACTAGAATGTTGCCGGGTCTTCAGAAGTTGAGCTACAGGGAAAGGTTGAACAGGTTAGGACTTTATTCCTTGGAGCGTGGAAGAATGAGGGGAGATTTGATAGAAGTTTACAAAATTATGAGGGGTATAGACAGGGCTAATGTGAGTAGGCCTTTTGCACCTAGATTAGGAGAGATAAGTACGAGAGGACATGGCTTTAGGGTGAAAGGGAAAAGGCTTGGGGGAACATTAGGGGGAACTTCTTCACTCAGAGAGTGGTGGGAGTGTGGAACAGGCTGCCATCTGATGTAGTAAATGTGGGCTCACTCTTAAGTTTTAAGAATAAATTGGATAGATACAGTACATGGATGGGAGAGGTCTGGAGGGTTATGGACTGGGTGCAGGTAAATGGGACTAGCGGAATAAAGTTTTGGCACAGACTAGAAGGGCCGAATGGCCTGTTTTCTGTGCTGCAGTGTTCTATGGTTCTATGGTTCTAACTTAGATTCTTCTTCTCCTTCTGCTTCTTTTTCTTCTTCCTTGTCACCATCTTTTTTGGCAGTTCCTTAGGATGGAGGATGACCTGCTTCCACTTGTGTCATATTATGGAGTACAGGCTGCCTTTGTATGGTCTCTTTCAATGAGAAGAGCATCACGTATGAAATTGTTTAGCCTGTGGTGAATCAAGTGGACGGACTTGTTAATCACCTGTTTCACAATAAAGCCATTGCAGTAAGTTTGTTGCTTGCACACTACTTCACAACAACTATTTCAGAACAATACTTGAAGTTTTCAATACATTCAAAGACTCATGGGTTGATGTTTTGAAGCTGAGCAATGATTCTACAAATGATAAGATGAATCCATTGCATGATTTGAAATAATACAATGTGACTGCAGAGGAATACATATGCATGATCTTCTTGAATGGTGGAAATGTTGAGAGGAACTGAATGGCTTTGTCTGCTTCTATTTCTTAAACTCTCAGGATGTATATTTTAATGACAGAATATGCAGAGTAATAGTTACAGCTGTACTAGAGATTAGTATACAGTCTCTGTATGTATAATTTGGAGTTATTATATGTGCATACAGTATTCTGTAAAACAAGCAGTGAAGATAAAAAAAAATGATTTTACCGATGTAGCTTTCTTGGGTTGGTGACACAAGCGAATGCAGATGCTGGAATATGGAGCAAAACAAACAAAATTCTGAAGGAATTCAGTAGGTCAGGCAGCATTTGTGAAGGAATATGGACAGTCAACATTTTGGGTGTAGACCCTTCATTGGACTGAAAGATGGGAGATAGCCAATACAGGTGAGGAGATGTGGTGGAGCAAAAGCTGGCAAGTGTTCGCTGGTTCTGCCCGAAGAGGGGTGATAGGCAGATGGAGGAAGGAAGAGCTGAAATCATGACAGAGATCAGGAGGTGATAAGTGGAGGCAACAAAGGGCTGCGGATGGGAACAGTAGAGAGAGGGGGCCCAGTGTAAAAGATAGCTGGGATCGCAAGGGTTAACAACTGGCAGTGTAAGGGTTAACAATATGCTTCTCAGTATGCTTCTCATTGTAAATGGGTTCCCAAGGTAAAGAATGATCTCACAAATGGTGTGATTTAGTTTTGTCTAGTTTTAATGCCAGGTGCAAGTGGGAAAGAAGTAGTTTTTTAGACATATCTTGTTATGCTAGAAACTTTTTGTAAACAATTGCCTGTGTAAGTGTAATTTCCCTCCTAGATTTCCCATGAAAATGAGTATAAAAATACGCTGTAACCGAGTCTTTTTTGAGCGGGTTTCAGTATAGAGTTCGGGTTACATGGCTTACTCTCTCTGTATTCCCCCACTCCCACTAGCGAAAGCTAATAAAGCATTTATCGTAAGTTCTTTGGTTCTGCTGTTGTCTGATTTATTACAGAAGCCCGGGTCGACTTTAACACCAGTAGGAGGAGTATGTGGGCAATGAGCACATGGAATGGGTGGAGGAGGGGCAAGAAGGTGAAAGAACAGGGAGGTAGGGGCTGGGGTGAGTGGAGTGGGTGTAGGAGGAATTAGGTAGATCAGGAGGAGAGAGAAAAGGGACAGAGGGGAAGCACTTTACCTGAAAATGGAGAATTCAATGTTCATGCCTTTGGGTTGTAGACTACTCAGGTAGAATATGAGGTGAGGACAGATGGGGCAATGTGGGAAAGGGGAGAGGAATTAAACTGGCTGACACCTGGGAGCTCCTGAAGGCCATGACAGATGGAGCGCTGGTACTCAGCAAAGTGTTCACCTGGTCTGACGAGGCAGCCACATCAAGAGCACTGAATGCAATAAACTTTTCTTGGGATGGTGGTTTCCCTTTTATTCTCTTTTATTTCATCGTCTCTTCTCCCAGCTTTACATTCTGAAATCCTTTTAACTCTAGAAAAGCATGAGAATTTGGATGCTGGTAGGGAGTTTATTGATATTCATTTTTGGGATCTGAGCATCACCAGCAGGAAAGGGTGTTTCAGGATTTCGAGGGGGGGGGGGAGGAGGCGGGGAGGAGGGGTTGATGATGAAGGACCAGTAATATACTTCCAAATCATGGTGGTGTGCGGATTTGAGGGAAACCCACAGGTTGTGATGTACCTGTGTATCTGCTGCTCTTGTCTTTTTTTGGTGGTAGATGTCACAGGTTTGTGAGATGCTTTCGGGGTAACCTGGGCAAATTACCCCAGTGTAGTTTGTTGATGGTCCACATGGCAGCCACTGTAGACCAGTGATGGGGGAATGAATGATCAGGGAGGTGGATGAAGTGCCAATTAAGCAGGCTGTTTTGTCTTACATGATGTTGAGCTTCTTGAAGTTAGTGGAACTGCACTCAATGAGGCAAGTGGAGAGTATTCCATCATGCTCCTGATCTGTGTCTTGTGAATGATGGCAGAGGCTTTAGGTATTTGAGAGGTGGTCACTCACTGCAGGATACCCAGTCTCTGACCTGCTCTGGTACCCATAGTGTTTACGTGGCTGGTCCGATTAAATTTCTGATCAATGGTGACTTCCAGAATATCGATGTTGGGGAAGCTTGGTTGGGGTAACGTCATTCAATGTCAAGAGCAGGAAGTTCAATGCTCTCTTATCAGAGATGGTCATTGCCTGGAACTTCTGTGGTGTGAATGTCACTTGTCACTTATCACCTCATGCCTGAATACTTTCTAGGTCTTGCTGTATGTAAGCATAGGTTGCTTCATTTGCTGAGGAATTGTGAATAGAATTGAACATTATGGAATCATCAGCAAACATCACCACCGGACCTATTGGTGGAGGGAAGATCATTGATGAGCAGCTGAAGATGGTGGGGCCTAGGACACAGCACTCAGGAAATCCTGGAGTAATGTTCTGGAGTTAGATTGATTGACCTTCAACACACACAGCATCGTCCTCTATCTGAGGTATGACTCCAACTATTGGGGTGTTGGAGCCAATCCCCTTCAATTTTACTGAGGTATTTTGATGCCACACTGTGCCAAATGCTGCCTTGATGTCAAGGGCAGTCACTCTCACCTCACCTCAAGAATTCGGCTCGTTGGACTAGGCATTGAATAAGTCATTAGTGAGAAAGTGCCACTTGATATCACAGAAATTAGCTGGAATGGATTTATTCTGCTTTTTGTGAGCAGGACACGCATGGGCAATTTTCTACATTATTGCAACTGTACTGGAGCAGCCTGGCTAAAAGTGCAACTAGCTCTGGAGCACAGGTTTTCAGTGCCACAGTTGGGATCTTGTCCGGTCCCATAGCCATACAGTGGTCTCAGCCAATTCTTGATATCAGGTAGAGTGAATTGAATTGGCTGGAGCCCTGCTTATGTGATGATGGGGATCTCAGGAGAAAGCCAAGATGGATCATCTATTTCCTCAGGAAAGGGAAGGAGGGCAAACATGCACTGGTCTACATTGGGGGGGATTGGCGGTGAAGAGGGTCAGCAGCATTAAATTCCTAGGTGTTAACATATTGGATGACCTGCCTTGGGCCCAGCACATAGATGCAATCATAAAGAAAGTGTGCCAGCATCTTTACTTTCTTAGAAGGTTAAGGAGGTTCAGCTTGTCACCAAACACTTTGACAAACTTCCGCAGATGTACTGTTGAAAGTGTCCTGACTGGTTGCATCACGGTCTGGTACGGCAATTCAAAGATGCAGGAACACAAGAAGCTGCAGAGTGTAGTGGACTCTGCCCAATACATCATGGGCACATCCCTCCCCACCATTGGTAAGACCTACACAAGATCACAAGATCACAAGACAAGAGAGCAGAAGCAGGCCATTCGGCCCATCGAGTCTGCTCCAAGGAAAGGGAAAATAGAAATGAGAAATGGGGAATGGGGGAAAGAAAAAAAACCTATTCTAATCCCAATTTCCGGCCTTATCCCCATATCCCTTGATATCCTGACTATTTAGATGTCTATCTATCTCCTCCTTGAACGCCCCCACTGATTTGGCCTCCGCTGCTGTACATGGCAAGGAGTTCCATAAATTCACCACCGTCTGGCTAAAGAAATTTTTCCTCATCTCTGTTTTGAAACTGTACCCTCTAATTCTAAGATTGTGCCCTCTGGTCCTGGACTCACCCACCAAGGGAAACAGCCTAGCCACATTTACTCTGTCCTTTCCTATCAATATTTTAAATGTCACTATGAAGTCCCCTCTCATTCTTCTGTACTCCAGTGAGTACAGTCCAAGAGCCGACAAATGCTCCTCATACGTAAGCCCTTTCATTCCTGGAATCATCCTCGTAAATCTCCTCTGAACCCTCTCCAACATCAGCACATCCTTCCTAAGATGTGGGGCCCAAAACTGCGCACAATACTCCAAATGAGGCCTCACTAGTGCCCTGTAGAGCCTCATCAACACTTCCTTACTTTTATACACTATACCCTTCAAAATGAATGCCAACATAGCATTCGCTTTCTTTACCACCGATCCGACCTGGTGGTTAAGGCATCCTGCACGAGTACCCCCAAGTCCCTTTGTACTCCTGTGCTTTGGATTTTCTCTCCTCCTAGATAATAATCTGCCCGCTTATTTCTGCTTCCAAAGTGTACAGCTGCACATTTCTCAACATTGAATCTCATCTGCCATTTCCTTGCCCTTTCTCCTACACTGTCTAGGTCCCTCTGCAACCTTCCTATCTCTTCAATACTCCCTACTCCTCCCCCTATCTTTGTGTCATCCGCAAACTTAGCCACAAAACCATTTATTCCATCATCCAAATCGTTAATGTACAAGGTAAAAAGGAGCGGTCCCAACACTGACCCCTGCAGCACACCACTAGTAACCAGTAACCAACCAGAACTAGATCCTTTTATTTCCACTCTTTGCTTCCTGTCAACCAGCCAATGCTCCACCCATTCTGTTATCCTACCCATAATTCCATGACCTCTCATCTTATTAATCAGTCTCTTGTGAGGCACCTTATCAAAGACCTTTTGAAAGTCTAAATACACAACATCTACCACCTCTCCCTTATCCACCCTACCTGTGATTTCTTCAAAAAACTCCAATAGGTTGGTCAGGCAGGATCTTCCCTTCACAAAACCATGTTGGCTAGGACCTATCTTGCCTTGCGCCTCTAGGTATTCCGTAACCCCATCCTTGAGTATAGATTCCAATAACTTTCCCACCACTGACGTCAGACTAATAGGTCTGTAATTTCCTTTATGCTGCCTCCCACCTTTCTTATACAACGGAACTACATTTGTGACCCTCCAGTCCTCCGGAGCCATGCCGGAATCTATCGATTTCTGGAAAATTATCACCAATGCCTCCGCTATCTCTAAAGCCACCTCCTTCAGAACCTGAGGATGCACCTCATCCGGTCCGGGAGACTTATCAGTCTTTAGCCCATTTAGTTTTCCTAGCACCTTCTCCCTAGTAATCTTAACTGAACTCAGTTCCATTTCGTGAGACTCCTGACTAACCGGCACATTGCTGATGTCCTCCACGATGAAGACCGATGCAAAATATTCATTCAATTCTTCTGCCATCTCTCTATCGTCCATTATAATAGCTCCTGCACCGTTATCAATTGCTCCTATATCAACCCGTGTCTCTCTTTTACACCTTATGTATTTAAAAAAACTCTTAGTATCCTTTCGAATGTTATCCGCCAACTTCCTTTCATAATTCATCTTTTCTTTCCTAATGACCTTCTTAGTTTCTCTCTGCAGGTTTTTAAAAGCTTCCCAGTCTTCTGTTTCCCCACTAATTTTTGCTTCTTTGTACGCCACCCCTTTTGCTTTTATTTTAGCCTTCACCTATCTCGTTATCCACATTTGTGCCTTTTTTCCATTCAAAACCTTCTTTTTTCTTGGAATATATCTATCCTGCAATTTCCTTATTTCCTGTAGAAATTCCTTCCATTTCTCCTCTGTTGTCCCTCCAGCCAGCTTACCCTTCCAATCAATTAGGGCCAACTCCTCTCTCATACCATTGTAATTTCCTTTGTTCCACTGAAATATTGATACACCAGTTCTCAGCTTCTCCTTCTCAAACTTGAAACTGAACTCAATCATATTGTGATCACTGGTTCCCAGTGGTTCCTTTACCTTTAGTTCCCTAATCACCTCCGGTTCATTACACAGCACCCAATCCAAAACAGCCGATCCCCTGGTGGGCTTTTCAACAAGTTGCTCTAGAAAAACGTCCCTTAGACATTCCACAAACTCCCTCTCCTGAGTACTACTGCCATACTGGATTTCCCAGTCCACCTTCATGTTAAAATCCCCCATAATTATCTTCACATTGTCACTCTGGCATGCTTTTTCTATGTCAATCTGCAACTTATCGTCCACTTGCTGACTGCTATTAAGGGGCCTATATATGACTGCTACTATTGTCATTTTACCCTTGCTATTTCTTAGCTCCACCCACAAGGATTCCACCTCCTCTGACCAAATATCCTTCCTTTCTATTGATTTTATATCACTACTAACCATCATGGCCACACCTCCCCCTCTGCCTATCCGCCTATCCTTCCTATACACTGTGTACCCCTGGACATTCAGTTCCCAATCACATCCATCATAAATCCATGACTCGGTGATTGCCACAATGTCGTATTTATTAACCTGTAGTTGTGCCACTAGGTCATCTACTTTATTCCTAATGCTACGTGCATTTAAATATAGTACGTTTAGTCCGGTATCTGCTATTAATTTTGTTGTACTTGTATTGTTCAGCAGATTATCCTGGCTTTCCACCTGTCTATCCTTCTTACCATCTTCACTACATACTACCTTAGACATGTTCCTATATACCTCATCCCCTATCCTAACATTCTGTATCCTAACATCCTGACTTGTTGTACTTCTATTATTCAGCAAATTATCCTGACTTCTCACCTGCCTGTTCTTCTTGCCATCCTCATTGGACTTGTTTCTATAAACTTCCTCCCTTACCTTAGCATCTTGTAACCTAACATCCTGGTTTCCATCCCCCTGCCAGATCAGTTTAAACCCTCCCCTACAACTAAATTAAACATTCCCACCAAGATATTGGAACCTTTGGAGTTTAGGTGCAACCCATCCTTAGCGAATAGGTCATGCCTCCCCCAAAAAAGGTCCCAATTATCCAAAAATCTGCAGCCCTGCCCCCTGCACCAGTCACTCAGCCATGCATTCATCTGCCAGAACTTTCTATTCTTCCTATCATTGACACGTGGCACAGGTAGTAATCCTGAGATTACTACCCTTGAGGTCCTACTTCTCAACCTTCTCCCTAATGCCTTGTATTCCTCCTTCAGGACCTCTTCTCTTTTTCTACCTGTCATTGGTACCTACATGTACCAAGACTTCTGGCTGCTCACCCTCTCCCCTCAGAATATTCTGGACCCGGTCCGTGATATCCCGTATCCTGGCACCAGGGAGGCAACACACCATCCGAGACTCATTGTCGCTGTCGCAGAATCTGCTATCCGTACCCCTTACTATAGAATCCCCAATAACCACTGCATTTCGCTTCCTCCGCTGGACCACAGTACCAGGCACGGCGCCAAAGTCCCGGTTGCTGAGGTCTTCCTCTATCAGGTCATCCTCTCTAACCGAATCTAAAATGAGATATCGGTTTTTGAGGGGGACCGCCACAGAGGTGCTGTCTACAAACTCTTTATAACTCCTGTCTATTTCCTGCTCGCTCTCCCTAACCAACCGAAGGTCATCGAGCTGCAGCTCCAGACTCTCAATCCGTTCCTTGAGGAGCCGCATCTCGGTGCACTTTGCGCAGATGTAGTTATCGGGGAGTCTGGTAGTCTCCCAGGGTCCCCACATCTGACACTCCAAACATAAGACCAACCCTAGATGCATCTTGCTGAATATCACTGAGTTCAACAAATAAACTAATAACTTACCCCCTCTCTATTAGTCTCGCCTCTTTTCCTCTCTCGCCGAAGCCTGTTGAGCCAAAGCCTAACCCACTCTGCTCCCACTCACTCCGCTGCCCGCTCCGATGCTGCCCGCTGGATATGTTGGTCTGCTATTTAAATCGCCCGCGTGCTTCCGAGTGACGTCACGCGCCTGCGCAGTCACTCACTGCTATCCCAAACGCTAGAAAGAAAAAAAAACTCGGTCCTCGTTAATTTCCGGCACTCTCCGCTCTCTGATCTCTGCTCTCTGGTCTCTGCTCTCCGGTCGCTCTCTGGTCGCTGGCACTCTCTCAAGAAGGCAACATCCATCATCAAAGATCCCCACCATCCAGGCCATGCTATCTTCTCGCAGCTACCATCAGGCGGAAGGTACAGAAGCCTGGGGTCCTACACCACCAGATTCAAAAACAGCTACTTTCCTTCAACCATTTGATTCTTGAACCAACCAGTATAACCTTAATCACTACAGTTTAGCAAAACTATGGCCACTTTGATCACTTTGCGCTAAAATGTGCTTGTTTAATTTTTGTTATAATTGTGTTCCTCTTGTAAAAATTGTGTTTAATTTATTTTTTTCTTGTGAATGTTACTTATATGATGCTATGTGACTATAATGCCGCTGCAAGCAAGTTTTTCATTGCACCTGTGCATACATGTACTTTTGCATAGGACTGTAAACTTGACTTTGACATTGAGGTCAGTTTACTTTATCACATAAGGTTGGCTACTGTATATTTTGCCTTAAAGTGGACTTCAGATGAGGACCAGATGACCAGCGACATCAGTGACAGTGCCCATGAACTTCTGTTACTCAGTCACCCATGACCCCACATTTTCCCATCAACTCATGATTTTTGAGGATATCTTCAAAAGGCAGTGCCTCAAGAAGGCGACATCTATCATTAAGGACCCTCACCATCTGGGACATGCCCTCTTCATGTTACTACCATCAAAGAGAAGGTACAGGAGCCTGAACACCCACACTCAACGTTTCAGGAACAGCTTCTTCCCCTCTACCATCAGACTTCTGAATGGTCCATGAACCCATGAACACTACCTCATTATTCCTTATTTTTCTACTATTTATTTATTTTTGGAATTTATAGATTTTTATGTCTTTGTACTGCACTGCTGCCGTAAAACAACAAATTTCATGTCATATATCAGTGATAATAAATCTGATTCTGATTTTACTTGTTTTTTATTAGCTAGAGGGCCACTTATCAACTAGCATCCAAAAATTGTCAAGTTGGGCATGTTGTAACAAATAATAACATACATATGAGCTAAGTAAATTAACAATCAAAAGAACATTTTCTCAGGCACCAATGTTGAGCAACAAAGTTTCTTTTAAGCTCCTGCTGCTTCACCTGAGGAAAGTGTCACCTGATTTCTTGGCTGATGCCCCTTGAAGTTTGAGTCTCTGAAGGCCTGACCAGAGTCAGCTCCACTGACATTAAATGTTGAACATAGAACAGTACAACACAGGAACAGGCCCTCAGGCCCACGCTGACTGTGCCAACCTTAATGTCAAATTAAACTAATGCTATCTGCCTGCACGTGTTCTGTATCCCTCCGTTCCCTGCCTATTCATGTGTTTGTCTAAATGCCTCTTAAATGTTGTTATTTTCCCTGTTTCCACCACTTCCCCTGGCAGCCCGTTCCAGGCACCCACCACTCTCTGTGTAAAAACATACCTCGTAAATCTCCTTTAAATGCTCACCCTCTCACTTTAAAGATAAGACAAGATGTATTTATTAGTCACATGCACGTCGAAACACATAGTGAAATGCATCTTTTGCGTAGAATATTCTGGGGGCAACCCGCAAGTGTCGCCACGCTCCTGGCGCCAACATAGCATGCCCACAGCTCCTGATCTGTATATCTTGGAATGTGGGAGGAAACCAGAGCACCCAGAGGAAACACACACAGACAAAGCTATGTCTTCTAGTATTTGACATTTCCATCCTGGGAAAAAGAATCTGACCATCTACCCTATTCATGCTTCTCATAATTTTATATACCAGGTCACCTGTCAGCCTCCGACGATCCAGAGAAAGCAATCCAAATTTGTCCAACCTCTCTTTATAGCTAATACTCTCCAATCCAGACAACATCCTGGTGGACCTCTCCTGCACCCTTTCCAGTGCTTCCACATCCTTCCGTAATGTGGTGACCTGAACAGTACACAATACTCCAGATGGAGCCTAACTAATATTTTATATAGCTGGAACATGACTTCCCTACTTTTATACTCTGACCGAGGAAGGCAAGCATGCCACACGGCTTCTTTACAATTCTATCCACTTGTGAAAAAGTGAAAAAAGTGAAAAGTGATACTTTATTGTCATTCGCCCATATGCTATAAAAACACATGGAGGAATGAAATGTCATTTCCCCCAGACTCACACAACAGAGGACATGCATAGATCAGAGGACATACAATAAACGGAGACAAAAAAATGTTGCAAGTACAAATAGTGCAAAAAACAGTATATACAGAATACAAAATTAGTGCAGGGCTAGTGCAAAACCGAGTTGGACGAACAAAATACAGAACTCAGTGTGTTGCACTAAATGTACTGTATAAACATGTTCAGCAGCAGCCAATGTTCTTATACGCTGTTGTGCAAACCAGGGCTTTTGATGCGGTATTGGTCTGAAACTGCCTCCAGGGAATTCAGGACCCTGACAGCCTGGGGGATAAAACTGTTGTACAATCTAGAAGTTCAGGCCCGGATGCTCCGGTACCGCTTGCCAGACGGCAGTGGGGCAAATAGGTCATGGAAGGGATGAGAAGGGTCATCTATAATTCTGCAGACCTTGCATGTGCACTGTGTGTTGTAGATATCCAAGATGGAGGGAAGAGGTACTCCAATGATCTTTCCAGCTGCACTCGCAATTCTCTGCAAAGACTTACGGTGAGAGATGTTACAGTTACTGTACCAGGCAGAGATGCAGCTGGTCAGGACACTCTCAATGGTACCCCTGTAGAATGTAGTGAGGATAGGGGAGGGCAGGTTTGCTCTCTTCAGCCACCGTCAAAAGTGGAGACACTGCTGTGCCTTCCTGGCAAGGGACAGGTCGTCTGCTATATGTATTCCCGAGAACTTATAACAGCTGACTCTCTGTAGAATGGTGCCATTGATGCACAGGGGTGAGTGGTCAGCCTGGGCCTTTCTAAAATCAACAATCATCTCCCTTGTTTTGTCCATGCTCAAGGAGAGATTGTTGACTGAGCACCAATCCGCCAGCCTCTCCACCTCCTCTCTGTAAACTGTTTCATCGTTCCTGCTGATGAGGCCCACCACAGTTGTATCATCAGCAAACTTGATGATATGGTTGGAGCTTGAGTTGGCAGAGCATCATGGGTCAGCAGCATGAATAGCAGTGGACTGAGCACGCAGCCCTGGGGGGCTCCAGTGCTCAGCCTAGTGGTATTTGAGATGGTATTTCCAATGCGAACTGACTGTGGCCTTTCAGAGAGGAAGTCCAGAATCCAATTGCAGGTGGAGGTGCTAAGGCCCAGTAAGTGTAGCTTCCTTATGAGGTTCTGTGGGATGATCGTGTTAAAGGCAGAGCTGAAGTCTATGAAGATCATCCTGACTTAAGTGTCCTTTTGATCTAGGTGAGACAGGGCCAGGTGTTCCCACTTTCAGGGAGTTTTGGACTTACTCCACAAGATCCCTCTGTATATCAATATTCCTAAAAACCCTGCCACTTACTGCATGCTTTCCTCTTATGTTTGACCACCCAAACTGCAACACATCACACTTGTCAGGATTAAACTCCATCAGCCATTTCTCCACCCATATTTCCAACTGATCGATATCCTACTGTATTCTTTGACAACTATCTACAACTCCACCAATTTCTGTGTCGTCTGCAAACTAACTAATCAGCCCACCTATATTCTCATCCAAATCATTTATATATATCACAAACAAAATAGGTCCCAACACTGATACCTGCAAAACACCGCTGGTCACAGACCTCCAGTTAGTATAACACCCCTCCACCACTACTCTTTGTCTTCTGTGGTCAAGCCAATTTTGAACACAGTCTACTAAATCACTATGGATCCCATGTCCCTTCATCTTCTGGATCAATTTACCATGTATATTTGACCAGAGGGAGATCAGGAAACATAACTGACTGAAAGGTAGGATGTTGATGAGAAGCTGAAGGGACTTTTGTGGTGTCCTCCATTCTCCTCACCATCATCTCTCTCATGGTCAATCACACATTATTGCTGCTAATGTGCTGGCAAATAGTTTGGTGTAGATTAATGTGGCCACATAATCTCATGGTGATAGGATTTGGTGACCTATTGACGTGGCATATGTGTTGTCATCTCAAGGCTACAAGGTGGTACTGCAGGCTTGTGAAGAATGTATGATGATCTGTGGCTCTGTCCACTGATTCCATGGAAGAAGATAACATCTCCGTAGCCTGCAATATCAACTCCACTTGCTTGGTGTAGTTGCACTAGTCACTCTCCAGTTGTTGAAATACTACTTTGGAGTTCTTCTATTTCATTGGCTATTGTTATTAATGATTCTCTTCCTCATCAATGATCCCCAAGGTGTAGTATTTATACCAGCTGAGCAGTTCTCAGAGAGAAATGCATATTTGGAATGAAGAAAAAAGACTTTTTGGCCCACCTCGTTCCTGCTGACCGTGATGCATATCTGTGCTAATGCTAATCCCATTTGCCTGCATTAGACCTTTCCTTTCTACCTGTCCAAATGCCTTTTAAACTTTGTAATTGTATCTGCCTGTACCACCTCTTCTAGCAGCTCATCCCAGCCACCCTCTGTATGAAAAACTTACCCCTCAGATCTTGAAATTTCTCCCCTCACCTTAAATCTTTCTCTAGACTCCCCTGGCCTGAGAAAGAAAAAAGACTCTGACTATCTATCCTACCTATACCCCTCATAATTTTATAAATCTCTATGAGGTCACCCCTCAGCCTTCTATGTTCTAGTGAGAATAAAGCCAGCCTATTCAATATCTCCTTGTACCTACAGCCCTCTATTCCAGGTAATGCTCTGGTCAATCTCTTCTGCATACTCTCTGTTGCTACCACATTCTACCTGTAGTGTGGCGACCAGAATTGTGCACAATTCTCCAAGTGTGGTTCAACCAATGTTTTGAACTGCGAAAACATGACATCCCAACTCTTATATTCAATGCCTTGGCCTATAAAGGGAAGCATACCAAATTCCTTCTTCATTGCCCTATCCACCTGTGTCACTACTTTCAGGGATCTATGGACTTGCACCCCCAGATCCCTTTGTACATTAATGCTCTTAAGGTCCCTGCTGTTTACTTTTTATCTCCTAACAGAATTTGACATCCCGAAGTGCATTACCTCACACCTGTTTGGATTAAATTCCATCTGCCACTCCTCTGCCTAACTCTCCAATTTAACTATGTCCCTCTGTATCCTAAGACTAGCTTCTTCGTTATATACAGCTCCACCAATTTTCGTGTCATCTGCAGACTTCCTCATCAGCCCACCCACTTTCACACAGTGCAGGCAACAAATATCCCACACTAATTTCTCAGTACACCACTTGTTACAGACTTCCACTCATGTAACAACCACTCATCTATCACCAAGCCACTGCTTCCTATCACCAAGCAAATTTTGAACTCAGTTTGTCAAAACATCTCAGATCCCTCATGCCATCTATCTTCTCTAACAAGAGCAGGACAAGGCCATTTGGCCCATACACTAAGATCATGGCTGATATTTTATCTCAGCTCTACTTTCCTGGACTAACTTTACATCCCTTGATTCTGTTAATATAGTCTATCGGCCTTAACAGTCCATAGAAATCGGATGAACCTACATGAGCCTGTAACACTGCACTTTCAAAGGACTTGGTTCCTCTAAGGAAACAATAATTGCCAGCTCCTCCTTCTCTCTGTTTGTCAGTTGTGAGATCACCGGATGACTGACTCCATTTCTCCATTTCTCATTGCTGTTCTGCAGCCTCCTGTTCTGCAGGAAGAGACATGAGTGATATAATAGATTGTGTCAAACCAATGGCCGGTAAGTATTTAGTGAAGGTGACGATGTATAGTAGAAGAATGTTGATGACTGGAAGTGATAGGTGGATAGTTAAAGATCTGAGGGAGTGCCTAAAAGAGAATGTTGCAAGCTTCTGCAAGGTAAATGGGAGTGTGAAGTTCTGTGTTGGAGCAGGATTTGACAAGGTAGAGTGAAGGAATGGGATGATGGGCACAGCAGGATGTGGCGAAGGTGCCTCCCAATTTCCTCCCTGCTTGGGTCATCAAATTATTTTCTGCACTGAATACAGGAGCACGGCGGTATTCTTTAGCTGCTAACCTCCTCTGCTTTCTACTTTCTTCAACCTTCCGCGGGCTTTATTCTCCAATTGGTAGGGAAGATTTCTCAAAGCCTGCAGCAGCAAATCCAAGGAGCACGTGGGTAGTAGGGCTGGGGCAGGTGTGGTATCATTAAAGGAGGAGATAGATTTGTTACTTGGTTCCCTCAAAAGCTGGAATTGATCTTGTATCATGAAGGCTAACATCATGTCCAATCCAACTGTTTAGATGTTAGAACTAGGAATTAAAATGTAACTTAGGTGGCTGAGTTAAGAAGCCATAAGCACATGCGCCACACTTGGAGTACAAGTGGTAGCATTCCTTACTCTGAGACAGAAGGTCATGAATTTAAGATCCTATTTCAATGTATTGAACACAAACATTTACAGTGACACTTCGGTGTAATACTGAGGGAGCTTTCGATACTCCTTTGGGATTCAGGATGACTTGCTTCCACTCTGATTTTGTGGATTGTGAAGTGGCTAATGAGGCCAATGTGGAATCGACAGACGTTTCCACAAAAAGGGCAGGAGGTGGCCGACATGGTAGTTGGGTGGGAAGCTTCTTACACAGAGCTTCTGTGTGATCTTGATACTTGGCCTTGAAGTTCTCAATGTCATCTCAATTGCTGCTTCTCCATTTTGTGCTAGAAGTTCCCAGAATTCAGTGGGGATGTTGCACTTCCTTGGGTCATTTTCTCTGTCCGCCCCGTAATCTCCTCCCACAACAGAGTTTGGAATAGAGTATCTGTCTTATGAATCTATTGGGCACGGGAATGATGTGTCCTGCCCCAGAATAACTAGGATCTCACTTTGAGAGATGTAGGCCTGGGAGAGGATGTGTACATGTGCAGACATAGTAGTGTAGCGGTTAGTGCAATGCTATTACAGCGCTAGCGGCCGGGTTCAATTCTGGCTGCTGTCTGTAAGGAGTTTGTATGTTCCCTTGTGTGTCTGCATGGGTTTCCTCCGGGTGCTCCAACTTCCTCCCACATTCTAAAGACGTACAGGTTAGGTAGGAGTTGTGGGTATGCTATGTTGGTGCCGGAAGCGTGGCGACACTTGCGGGCTGCCCCCAGAACACTCTACGCAAGAGATGCATTTCACTGTGTGTTTCAATGTATATGTGACTAGTAAAAATATCTCATCTCATCTCATCTCATCTCATCTCATCTCATCTCATCTCATCTCATCTCATCTCATCTCATCTCATCTCATCTCATCTCATCTCATCTCATCTCATCTCATCTCATCTCATCTCATCTCATCTTATCTTATCTTATTTTATCTTATATTCATTCACTTATCCTTCTACTGCATCTGGAGGATTTTGTGGAGACAACATCAGTGCTTTGAGATGCCTGCTCTAAGTAGTCTAGAACTCAAAAACCTTCAGGAGACCAGGATGACTACTGCCTGGTGGGCCGTGACTTCTGTGCCAGACTCGAGGTCTTGAGCTTCAAATATCCTTCTCTCGAATTGATCAATGGCTGCATTGACACATTGAAGGTCATATTAAATTCATCATCGATGCCTCTTTTCACCAAGGAATATAGAGAATTGATCAATGGCTGCATTGACACATTGAAGGTCATGTTAAATTCATCATCAATGCCTCTTTTCACCAAGGAATATAGAATGTTGTCCATATTTTCCTGGATTTCATTGTGAAGGTGTGATGCAGCAACAGCAGCTTGGTAGAGGCCCTTGGTCTTATGGATATTGAGTGGAAGCCCTCTTGTATTCTTTGGTGAATGAGTCCACAGTGTCTTAGAGCTTGGCCTCCAAGGGTGTGCAAACACAAATGTCACTTGCATACTGCAGTTCAACTACTGGGGTTTAGGTTACCTTGCTTCTGGAGTGTAGTTGCCATGGCTTGAATAGTATCCCATTCATTTCAAGTTTTGTTCTACTCCCATGGGAAGTTTGTTGGAGGTGAGGTGCAACATTGTGGCGAGAGATTAAAACAAGTGTAAGAGCAATGACTGGCACGGGGAGGCAGTGGTTAAATAGGACCTTGGTGATGACTTTTCCTGTGGAGGGCCATAGGGGATCCACAATGCAGTCACTACAGTCAGACTGATCTCCTTTCCAGAATGCAGGTACAATTATAGCATTTCCGTGCTACTCTGGTATATTGGTAATTGGTAAATTGTTAAATTGTTAAATAGGTTTACAATTGTCACATGTACCAAGGTACAGTGAACAACTTTGCTTTTCATGCCTTCCATACACTTCATTTCATCATATCAGTTCATTGAGGTATTACTACAAGGGAAAACAATAACAGAATGCAGAATAAAGTGTTACAGTTACATAGAAAGTTCAGTGCAGGCACACAATCAAGTGCAAGGCCATAACGAGGTAGAGTGTGAGGTCAGGAGTCCAAGCTTATTGTACTAGGGTATCATTCAATGGTCTTATAACAGCGGGATAGAAACTGTCCTTGAGCCTGGTGCTATGTGCTTTCAGATTTTTGTATCTTCTGCCTGATGGGAGGAGGGAGAAGAGAGAATGTCCGGGGTGGGTGGTGTCTTTGATTATGCTGTCTACTTTACTGAGGCAGCGAGAAGTATAGACAGTGTCTATGGTGGGGAGGCTGCTTTTCGTGTTGTGCTGAGCCGTATCCACAACTCTCTGGAGTTTTTTGCGGCCATGGGCAGAGCAGTTTCCATACCAAGCTGTGATGCCTCTGGATAAGATGCTTTTTATGGTGCTTTGATAAAAATTGGTGAGGATCAAAAGGGACATGCCAAATTTCTTTAGCCTCCTGAGGAAGTAGAGGCGCTGGTGAGCTTTCTTGGTCATGGCATCCATGTGGTTTGATCAGGAAAGGCTATTAGTGATGTTCACTCCTAGGAACTTGAAGCTCTCAACCTTCTTGACCTCAGCACTCTTGATGTAAATATGAGCATGTGCACTGCTCCCCTTCCTGAAGTCAATCACCAGCTCTTTTGCTTTTCTGACATTGAGGGCAAGGTTGTTGTCATGATGCCATGTCACTCATCTCTTTATCTCCTTCCTGCATTCATCATTACTTGAGATTCAGCCAGATGGAGTTAGAGCAGAATCTGGCCACACAGTCATGAGTGTATAGGGTGTAAAGTAGGGGTCTGATTACGCCGCATTGAGAGGCTAAGTGTTGAGGATAATTGTGGCAGAGGTGTTGCTGCCCATCCTTACTGATTGCGGTCTGTTAGTCAGGAAGTCAAGCATCCAGTTGCACAGAGGGAGGTGCCGGGTCCTAGATCTAGGAGTTTGGAGATGAGTTTGTTTGGAATTATGGTACTGAAGATGGAGCTTTAATCAATAAATAGGAGTCTGGCATAAGTGTCTTTGTTATCCAGATGTTCCAGAGATGAGAGCAGGGCCAGGGAGATGCCATCCGCCATGGGCCTGTTTCAGGGAGAGACCAATCATAGTGAGTTGAGGTTTTCTGGGAGACTGGAGTTGATGTGTACCATGATCAGCCTCTCTAAGCACTTCATGATGATGGATGTCAGAGCCACTGGGCGGTAGTCATTAAGGCATGGTACATTATTTTCCTTTGGCACTGGGATGATAGTGGTCTTCTTGTGGGAACCTCAAATTGGCGTAGGGAGAGATTAAAAATGTCTGCAAATACTCCCGCCAGATGATCCATGCGGGATCTTAGGAAATGGCTACACCTGGCCAGTCGTTTTCTATGGGTTTGCTCTCAGGAAGGCTGATCTGATGTCTGCGACGGTGACCATGGTTACAGGTGCATCAGAGGCTGTTGGGGAAGTGGTGTCATTTCACTCAGCTTCTGTTCATAACGTGAATAAAGTGCATATGTTGTTGCCAGCATTCAAGCTTTGCCACAACTGCCGGCTGGTCTGCGAACTTAGCTTGGACTGGTATTGTCTCTCGGCATCCCTGATGGCTTTGCGAAGATCGTACCTTCTCTTCCCAGAAGTTGACAATGGGATTGTGTATTTTTGACTGAAGCTTATCACAGCTGGGCTTTAGAGGTAGCAGAGTGGTGTTCATGTCTGTTGCTGCTGTAATTGTCCATGAGGGTCCGATGTTCCAAGTCCCAAATTTCCTATTGTGGAATGGAAGTTGCCTGTGTGCAGTTTCTTTTAATGTGGGGTAAACCTTGCTCACCTGATGTGCTTGGCAAGGTCTTGATCCAGTGGTAACGTGCGATTGAAGATGACCGGACACCAGACTCTGCTTTATGAGAATGATGCTCACATGTAAAAGTGTCACCTGGCCTGGGCGCATCCACGTTCATGGACACACACACACACAGAAACATAGAAAACCTACAGCACAATTCAGGTCCTTTGGCCCACAAAGCTGTGCCGAACATGTCCCTACCTTAGAAATTACTAGGCTTACCCATAGCCCTCTATTTTTCTCAGCTCCATGTACCTATCCAAAAGTCTCTTAAAAGACCCTATCATATCCACCTCCACCACTGTTGCCGACAGCCCATTCCACGCACTCACCACTCTCTGAGTAAAAAACTTACCCCTGATATCTCCTCGATACCAACTCCCCAGCACCTTAAACCTATGTCCTCTTGTGGCAACCATTTCAGCCCTGGGAAAAAGCCTCTGACTATCCACAAGATCAATGCCTCTTATCATCTTATACACCTCAATCAGGTCCCCCCTCATCCTCCGTCGCTCCAAGGAGAAAAGGCCAAGTTCCCTCAATCTGTTTTCATAAGGCATGCTCCCCAATCCAGACAGCATCCTTGTAAATCTCCTCTGCACCATTTCTATGGCTTCCACATCATTCCTGTAGTGAGGCGACCAGACCTGAGCACAGCACTCCAAGTGGGGTCTGACCAGGGTCCTATACAGCCGCAACATTACCTCTCGGTTCCTAAAGTCAATTCCACGATTGATGAAGGACAATATACCATATGCCTTCTTAACCACAGAGTCAACCTGTGCAGCTGCTTTGAGTGTCCTATGGACTCGGACCCCAAGATCCCTTTGATCCTCCACACTGTCAAGAGTCCTACCATTAATACTATACTCTGCCATCATTTTCGACCTACCAAATTGAAGCACTTCACACTTATTTGGGTTGAACTGCATCTGCCACTTCTCAGCTCAGTTTTCAATCAGGCTTGTAAGGCAGACCCTGCCCTTGACAAAGCCATGCTGACTATTCCTAATCATATTATACCTCTCCAAATGTTCATAAATCCTGCCTCTCAGGATTATCAGCTTATCAACCACTGAAGTAAGACTCACTTCATAATTTCCTGGGCTACCTCTACTCCCTTTCTTGAATAAGGGAACAACATCCGCAACCCTTCAATCCTCAGGAACCTCTCCTGCCTCCATTGATGATACAAAGATCATCATCAGAGGCTCCACAATCTCGCCTCCCACAGCAGCCTGGGGTACATCTCATCCGGTCCCGGTGACTTATCCAACTTGATGCTTTCCAAATGTTCCAGCATCTCCTCTTTCTTAATATCTACATGCTCAAGCTTTTCCGCCTGCTGCAAGTCCTCACTATAATCACCAAGATCTTTTTTCTGTAGTGAATACTGATGTAAAGTATTCATTAAGTACCTCTGCTATTTCTTCTGGATCCATACACACTTACCCACTGTTGCACTTGATAGGTCCTATTCTTTTGCGTCTTATCCTCGTGCTCTTCACATTAGAATGCCTTGGGGTTTTCCTTAATCCTGCCCGCCAAGGCTTCTTATGTCCCCTTCTGGCTCTTCTAATTTCCTTCTTAAGCTACTTCCTGTTAGCCTTATACTCTTGCAGATCTCTAACATTACCTAGCTCTCTGAACCTCTTGTAAGTTTTTCTTTTCCTTTTCACCAGATTTATTACAGCCTTTGTACACCACGGTTCCTGTATCCTATCGTAACCTCCCTGTCTCATTGGAACATGCCTATGCAGAACTCCACACAAATATCCCCTGAATATTTGCCACATTTCTTCTGTACTTTTCCCTGAGAACATCTGTTCCCAATTTAATCTTCCAATTTCCTGCTTGATAGCCTCATAATTCCCTTTACTCCAACTAAACAGCTTTCTAGCCTATCTGTTCCTATCTCTCTCCAATGTTATTGTAAAGGAGATAGAATTATGATCACTATCTCCAAAATGTTCACCCACTGAGAGATCTGACACCGGACCAGGTTTGTTTCCCAATACCAAATCAAGCACAGCCTCTCCTCTTGTAGGCTTATCTACATATTGTGTCAAGAATCCTTCCTGAACACCCTTAACAAACTCCACCCCTTCTAAACCCATTTCTGTATGGAGATGTCAGTCGATATTTTGGAAATTAAAATCTCCCATCATAACAACTCTGTTATTGTCACACCTTTCTAGGATCTGTTTCCCCATCTGCTCCTCAATATCCCTGTTACTATTGGATGGCCTATAAAAGACACCGAGTAAAGTTATTGACCCCTTCATGTTCCTAACCTCCACCCACAGAGACCTCGTAGACAGTCCCTCCACGACGTCCACCTTTTCTGCAGCCGCAACACTATCTCTGATCAACAGTGCCACTCCCCCACCTCTTTTGCCTCCCTCCCTGTCCTTTCTGAAACATCTAAAACCTGGCACTTGAAATAACCATTCCTGTCCCTGAGCCATCCAAGTCTCTGTAATGGCCACCACATCATAGCTCCAAGTATTTATCCAAGCTCTAAGCTCATCTGCCTTGTTCACAATACTCCTTGCGTTAAAAGAGACACATCTCAAACCGTCAGTCTGAGCATGTCCCTTCTCTATCACCTGCCTATAGTCCCTCTCATACAGTCTACAAGCTTTCTCTATTTGAGAGCCAAAGACCTCTTCCCCAGTCTCTCCAGTTCGGATCCCACCCCCCAACAATTCTAGTTTAAAGAACACACACACTCAGACACACACACACACAATTGTAAGGACTCAAGGACAGGAGCCCTTGTGCACTCACCGACACACCCACTGCTGAGGCTCATTGCATACCAGGCCCTGTTTCCGTCTGTGGCTCTAGATGTAAACCTGCCCATATTCCGGTCCCCATTTTCTGAAAAGTGCCTGGCCTGTGTCACTGACCCATAGCCCAGGCCACATGCCTGGTCTGCATGACACAGTTCAACGTGCTGCTTTTTGAATGAGATGTTAAACAGAGATCTAATCTGCTCTTTCAGATGGATGTAAAAAATTCTCATGGTCCTACTTTGAGGTAGAGAGTAGTAATCCCCAAAGTCTCAACCACTGCTGATACTGCAGTCAATATCAGTATAGTGGACCACCTGCTCATTACTACATTGCCATCTGTAGGAACTAGTTGTGCACAAACTGACAGGCAGGTATCCTACATTAAAATACTTCAAAAAGAGATATCTGATCATTTGCAAAACACTGGGGATGTTCTGAAGAAAGACAGAGAAGGTGCTAGATAGATGGTAGTCTTTATTTTCCCCAGGTTTTACACACACCACCAGACCAATGAACCACTCCCAGCATGCTGCAAACCTGAAGTCAGGGTCAGAATCTCCTACATAGCTCAACAGATTTAGAACATTTCTGTACGAAGTCCAGTCCATCAGATTGGACTTGTTTTATAGCTTGGAAGATTAATGTAGCAACAAGTTCTGATGTGACAGAGCTACAAAGGAGCTTTTGTTAGGTATAGTTGTTTAGAAAAACTGAATCAATAGCATGAATGAGTCTGACATTAAAAAACAAATTGATACCAATATTTGTTTGCTTTGGACTTTGCTGGTTAGATTTGCATATATCTGTAAAATGATTTTAATAAATGTCTTAATTGTTTTGGTTTGTTCATTCCATAAAGTTCAGTTATTTTATAAGTGAGTGGCATATCTGCTTAATCATTGTTTATGATTAATTTTTGGTAAGGCAGGTGAATATTGTTGTTATAATATGTACATGAAAATCAATAAACAGTTTGATTTTGACTTTTCTTCCTATTCATCAACTACTACAAAAATATTGTAGCATTTGCTTTTATTGCCTCTGTATTATTACTTAAATATATGTAACAGCAGGGTATTTCATTGCCAGCAGGGGTTGGCAGCACCAGTCTGCATATTAGTTCCTGGCATTATGAACAACTCACAGTATGGGTTCTTTTCACACTGAAAATAAAGATGAAGTATTTATAGACTGGAGCTGTCTATGTTTGAATGGCATGGAATACAAAGAAAAAAGAATTAACTAGCATCTGCTGAAACCCAGGATCTTGCTGTTAGAAGGAACATCTCGCTTCAATTCCACATCAATGTAACTGTCTAAGCTTCCAGTTTTGATAAGGGTACTAACGACATAGCTCCTTTTCACTGCTAGAGCCACTAACCCAATGTAGTTAGTTACATTACACAATTAAAAGTGGCTGTTCTGGTGAAATTCAAAGCCTTCCAATGATATATATCTGTATTTTTCTCATATATTATATATGAATGTTTATAACAGATTGATCACACAAATTAAACTGATCAGTATAAAATAACATTTGAATTCTAATTGTTGCTCTGAAATAGTAGTTTTTTTAACTCATGTGGCGACTCACCTTACCGGTATCGAACCGGCTCCCGGGATCGCGAGCATCGTCGGAGGCCCCGACCCAAGATGGCGTGGAGCCCTCCTTCTTCTCCATCGTTGGGCTAGGAAAGCCCACGTGTGGGAAGGTCAGGTGACCCGCGCGTGACATCAGCGCGGGAACTGAAGCATGGGAAGAGTTTTGGTATTAAAAGGCACACCGCACCCCTGTCGAGCAATCGACTTCTGACTCCAAGCAACAGACTCTGTGTCTTTATTCTATAGTAGTGTAGCTAGCCGCTACATTGGTGACCCCGACGGGCCCAAACGTTTTTGGACCCACGATGTCTGCGCAACAAGAGGTACGGGCAGTAGCCCTTAAACTGCCCACCTTTTGGACCCTCCGGCCATGTGTCTGGCTCAACCAGGCCGAAGCCCAGTTCCACATTCACCAGATCACCAGGGACGACACCAGGTACTACTACGTGGTGAGGGCCCTCAACCAAGACACCGCAGCCCAGGTCGAGGATTTCATCCAGGTGCCCCCGAAGGAGGAGAAGTATGATAGGTTCAAGACCCTCCTTCTTGAGACTTTCGGCCTTTCCCAACGCGAACTGGCCTCCCACCTCCTCCACCTTGATGGGTTGGGTGACAGACCCCCCCTCTGCACTCATGAACGGGATGTTGGCCCTGGCAGATGGCCACAAACCCTGCAAGATGTTCAAGCAGGCCTTTCTAGAGCAGTTACCTGACAACATCCACCTGCTCCTGGCGGATGCCGACTTCAGCGTCCCCAGGAAGGTGTCCTTTGGCGGGCGGAGAAGGAGAGCGTGGCATCTGTCGAGCTCGTTGCTACTCCACATACCCAGCGGCCCAGCAGGCCAGACCCGGCAATTGACCGCACCCCACCCGCCACCAGGTCTGAGGCACTGACTGACCAATGGTGTTTCTACCACCAGCAGTGGGGCGCAGACGCCCTCAGGTGCCGGCCACCATCCAGGTTTCCAGGAAATGCCAGGTCCAGCCGCTGCTGATGGCTACAGCGGCTGGCCACCCGGATAGCCTCTAGCGTGTGTAGGACAGGCGTTCCGGCCATCGTTTCCTGGTAGATACCGGGGCCAAGGTCAGCATCATGCCTCCCAACAGCCACGAGACTTGCAACCGCACACCAGGACCTGCCCTCAGAGCCGCCAACGGCAGCGCCATCCGGACCTTTGGCACCCGTTCAGTGCAACTCCAGTTCAGCACCAGCAACTTTACCTGGAAATTCACCATGGCCACCGTTGCGCAACCACTCCTCGGGGCAGATTTCCTTCGCACCAACAGTCTGCTGGTTGACCTGCAGGGTAAGCGTTTGGTACATGCCAGGACCTTCCAAATGTTCTCATTGGGTGAGGCCAAGCTACCGGCCCCACGCCTCGACTCCGTCACCATGTCGACCAACGAGTCTGCCAGGGTCCTGACAGAGTTCCCATCTGTACTAACGCCCCAGTTCTCCACCACCTTGCCCAAGCACGGCATCCAGCATCACATCCCCTCCCAGGGCCCACCCCTCCACACTCGCGCCCGAAGGCTACCCCCAGACAAGCTCTGCCTCGCGAAGGAGGAATTCAAGAAGATGGAGAAGTTGGGGATCATCGGCAGGTCGGACAGCCCATGGGCCTCTCCGCTACACATGGTTCCCAAGGCAGCCGGAGGCTGGCGACCCTGTGGCGATTACCGACACCTCAATGACATAACTACCCCAGACCGGTACCCCGTGCCGCATATTCAGGACTTCGCTGCCAACCTGCATGGGAGGTCCATTTTTTCCAAGGTTGACCTCATCCGTGGGTATCACCAGACCCTGGTGCATCCGGACGACGTTCCAAAGATGGCGCTGATCACACCTTTCAGCCTCTTTGAATTATTCCGGATGACCTTTGGGCTCAAGAACGCTGCTCAGTCCTTCCAACGACTGACGGACACAGTCAGGCGCGACCTTCACTTCGTCTTCATATACCTCGACAACATCTTGATCGCCAGCAGCAGCCACCAGGAACATTTCACGCACCTCCACCAACTCTGTTCTCGCCTGAGGGATTTCAGCCTGACCATCAACCCAGACAAATGCCAGTTCAGGCTCAAGACAATCAATTTCTTGGGCCGTCGGATCGACAAACACAGCGCCTCGCCCCTGCCTGCAAAGGTCGATGTCATCCGCCACTTCGCCAGACCCACTTCCATCAAGGGCCTGCAGGAATTTCTCGGTATGGTAAACTTTTATCACTGGTTCATACTAACCGTGGTCCGCATCATGCGCCCGTTGTTTGCTCTCCTGTCGGGTGGAAGCAGGGACATTGTTTGGTCAGAGGAGGCTGACACCGCGTTCGTTAAAACCAAGCAGGCCTTGGCGGACGCGGTCATGTTGGTTCATCCTCATATGGACGTCCCAGCTGCCCTCACGGTTGACGCCTCCAGCACAGCGGTCAGGGGCCTTCTAGAGCAGCTCATCGAAGGGCGTTGACAACCGCTGGCATTCTTCAGCAGACACCTTCGACCACCAGAGCTCAAATATAGTGCCTTCGACCGTGAGCTGTTGACGTTGTACTTGGCCATCAGACACTTCCGATACTTCTTGGAGGGCAGGCCATTTACAGCTTTCACCGACCACAAGCCGTTGACCTTCACTTTCAACAAGGTCTCAGATCCCTGGTCAGCACAGCAGCAGCGGCACTTATCGTACATCTCAGAGCACACCACTGACGTCCGCCATCTGTCCAGGAAAAAGAATGTGGTCGCGGATGCACTTTCACGGCCCACCATCCAAGTTTTGTCCCAGGGGGTGGATTTCGGCACCTTGGCAGAGGCACAACAAATGGACATGGAGATGTCCAGCTATCGCACTGCAATCTTGGGCCTGCAACTGTAAGACCTACTGGTAGGCCCTGGTGAGCGCACCCTGCTCTGCGATATCTCCACCAGTAAACCCCGTCCCATCGTTCCAGCTGCCTGGCGTCGACGGGTGTTTGATTCCATCCATGGCCTGGCACACCCATCCATCTGGACTACGGTCCGGATGGTGTCTGACAGGTTCATCTGGCATGGCCTGCATAAACAGGTTTCCGAATGGGCCCAGTCCTGCACACACTGCCAAACCTCGCAAGTACAGCAGCACGTCAAGACCCCCCTGCAGGACTTTCAACCTACCCGCTGGAGGTTCGATCATATCCATGTCAATCTTGTTGGTCCCCTCCCAGTCTCCCGAGGAGCGTGGTACCTCCTCACGATTGTCGACCGCTTTACCTGCTGGCCCGAAGCCATTCCCCTCAGGGACACCTCCACCCAGTCCTGCACACGGGCCCTTTTGTCAACTTGGGTGGCCCATTTCGGTGTCACAGCCCCTATCACCTCAGACAGGGGAGCTGAATTCACCTCCGGCCTGTGGTGTGCCGTTGCCGACTTGTGGGGTTCCCAGATCCACCTCACCACCACCTATCATCCGCAATCCAATGGGCTGGTGGAGAGCTTACATCGACACCTGAAGTCGGCACTCATGGCCTGCTTTAAGGGGCCCAGCTGGGTGGATGAACTCCCCTAGGTCCTGCTGGGGATACGTACTGCGTCAAAAGAGGACCTGCATGCCTCGTCCGTGGAGATGGTCTACGGAATGCCTTTGGTCGTCCCGGGCGAGTTCCTACCAGCCCCTCGGGGGCCAGAGGAAGAACCTGCTGCGACACTCGACCGGGTGCGCGAGCGGCTTGGCAACCTGGCCCCGATACCCACCTTGTGACACGGACAGGCCCCAACCCGTATGCCGACATCCCTCCGAGACTGTAAGTTTGTCTTTGTCAGGAGGGGCGCGCACCGAACACCGCTGCAGCGGCCTTACAAAGGGCCATTCCGGGTCGTCAAGAACATTGGGTCTACGTTTGTTCTGGACACTGGGGGGCGCGAGGATGTTTTAACAATTGACTGGCTGAAGCTGGCTCATTTAGACCTGGACCAACCGGTAGTGGTACAGTGAGTGCGACGCAGGGGTAGGTCACCCAAGTCATAGTTTATTTAATTCTGGCTTTCTCGACGGTATCGACGGTTCTGGGGGGGAGTGGGGGTTATCTGGCGACTCACCTTACCGGTATCAACCGGCTCCCGAGATCGCGAGCATCGTCGGAGGCCCCAACCCAAGATGGTGCGGGGCCCTCCTTCTTCTCCATCGTTAGGCTAGGAAAGCCCGCACACGGGAAGGTCAGTGTGGGAACTGAAGTGCGGGAAGAGTTTCGGTATTAAAAGGCACACCGCACCCCTGTCGAGCAATCGACTTCTGACTCCAAGCAACAGACTCTGTGTCTTTATTCTATAGTACTGTAGCTAGCCGCCACACTCATGACATTATGCAAATATTTTGTTTCTGACTGTGTATTCTCTCCAGAAAAAAAATACAAGTGAAAAAAATACAAAATGGCACATTTTTCTTCCAAGTATCACAGGGGCCAGAAAAAAATGTTTTGAAAGGGGCAACTCTACTTGAGACTGCCTATGTCCAACATTGTCAGCTGGTAAGTTGAATGTGGTAGAATGTGTTGATCAAGTGCCTATAGCTATCCCATTGCGTTGTTTGACTTAAGCAGGTGAATATCGTAGGTTTTGTGAGCTACAGACTCCTGTTTCATGAGAGTGGGGATCAAATCAGCTGGAAATTGGGAACATCCTAACTGGCACATTAGTCTCCATGTTTTCTCTGACTGTGTGTTCCCTTGCTGTTGCTCATGGTTGACTTAAGGATACCCATTTCGTCCATCTACCGTAATAAAAACTGTAAGTGATTGAAGTGATGTGAGGAGAAAAACAGAGTTAGTGTTTCAGGTCAATGATCCTTTCTCAGAACTAGAAAAGTAAGAAAGCAAGCATGCTTTTAGTCGCAGACAGAGGGAGGGTTGAAGAGTACAGAGGGAAGGTTTGTGGTAGAGTGGAAACCAAAGGTGCCTATCTACTGCACGTCTCTGTCCCATCTGGTGCTTCCATCTATCATTTTCCTTCAGAAGGAGGTGACATCTACTGAGTCATTGGATCGCGCTAAATCATGCATTAAAGTTTCTTAGGATGCATTTGCAGGTTCCTCATGCTGTACCCAGTTGCCCTCCTAGATTTCCATTCCATGAATGGTGCTCTATACTTTGCCTATGATTCATTTTCCCTCTTTCATTTCCGTTTTTGCTCCTGATCCCCCTAATCATGATCATCAAATAGACAACCCTGCTGTAACCATCTCATCAGGTCTGACCCAGGGCCAAAGTTTTCCACTCTTGGCAGGGGGAAGTATAATAAAAAAATGGAGTTTCGTGGGTTTCACTTCGGCAGGCGTCGGGACTTCAGAGCAGGTAAGTTTTTCTTTTTTTTATATATAAGGTTTTGATTATAAGGTTTTGTTTATAAAGTTCATTTTTATAAGTTTTTAAATATAAGTTCTCATCAGGAATAGTGGGGGCAGGACTGCATGGGCGCGTGATGTCAGCAGGTAAAGAGCAGGCAGTTTAAACAGCAAACCGCCATATCCAGCAGGCAGCGTCGGAGCAGGCAGCTGAGTGAGTGGGAACAGAGTGATTTGGGCTTTGGCTCAAGAGGCTTCGGTGTAAAGGGGTGAGGCAGGTGAGTAGCTGGTAAGTAAAGGTAAGTTTTCCCTGTTATCTGTTATAAATTTTTAAGTAGGAAAAAACTAGGTAAGGGGAAAAAAAAGAATTAGTTCAGATGGAGGACATGGTGGGGTGCTGCAGCTGCTTGATGTGGGAGACCGTGGACCTTGCTGTGGTCCACGATGGCCACATGTGCAATAAGTGCTTGAGGCTGGAGGAACTTCGGCTCAAAATTGATGAGCTGGAGTTGCAGCTTCAAACACTGCACAGCATCAGGGAGGGAGAGAGTTATGTAGATACTGTACATCAGGAGACAGTCACCCCCCTTAGAGCAGGTACTTCTGGAGTCCAGGAAGTAGATAGAAGGGTGACTGTCAGGGGAGAGAAAAGGAAAAAGAAAATGAACAGGCAGATAGTGCAGAGGACCCCGGAGGCTGTTCCCCGCAATAACAGGTTTTCTGCTTTGGAAGCTGTTGAGGGGGTGACCTACAGGGGCCTAGCAGCAGTAGCCAGGTCTCTGGCACTGGGACCAGTCCTGCTGCTCAGAAGGGAAGGGAGGAGAAGAGGAAGGCAGTAGTGATAGGGGACTCTATAGTCAGAGAAACAGATAGGAGGTTCTGTGGCAGTGAGCATGAATCCAGGATGGAATGTTGCCTCCCAGGTGCCAGGGTCCGGGATGTCTCTGATCGGGTCCACAGGATTCTTGAGAGGGAGGGAGAACAGCCAGAAGTGGTGGTTCATGTTGGTACCAATGACATAGGTAGGAAGAGGGATGAGGTCCTGAAAAGTGAGTTTAGCGAGCTAGGCAGAAGGCTGAAGAACAGGATTGCTGCCAGTGCCACGCGATAGTGAAGGTAGGAATAGGAGGAGATGGCAAATAAATGCGTGGCTGAGAAGTTGGTGCAGGAGGGAAGGTTATAGATTTTTGGATCATTGGGATCTCTTCAGGGGAAGGTGGGAACTGTACAGAGAGGATGGGTTACACCTGAACCTGAAGGGTGCCAATATCCTTGCAGCCTGTTTGCTAGGGTGGTTCAGGAAGGTTTAAACTAGTTTGTGAGGAGGATGGAAACTGTAGGAGTAGGTCACAGGAAGAAGGGGATGGGGAAAAGTCAGATCTAACAGGTAGAGAAGCTTTGAGGAAGGAGAGGCAGAGTACAGGCTATAAAAGTAGTAAGGTGGATGGGCTAAAGTGCATTTACTTAAATGCAAGAAGCATCAGGAATAAGGGAGATGAACTGAGGGCTTGGATAAGTACGTGGGACTACGATATTGTGGCTATCACAGAGACATGGCTGACATCAGGGCAAGAATGGATATTGAATATTCCTGGTTTTCAGTGTTTTAAAAGGGATAAGGAAGGAGAGAGAAGAGGAGGGGGGTGGCAGTACTGGTCAGGGACACTGTTACAGCTGCAGAAAGGGTGGATAATGTAGAAGGATTCTCCCTCAAGTCAATGTGGGTGGAAGTTACGAACAAGAAAGGAGCAGTTACTCTCCAGAGAGTATTCTATAGGCCCCCCAGTAGCAGTAGAGATACTGAGGGGCAGATTGGGAGGCAGATTTTGGAAAGATGCAAAAGTAACAAGGTTATTATAGTGGGAGACTTCAACTTCCCAAATATTGATTGGCACCTGCTTAGTGCCAAAGGTTTAGATGAGATGGAGTTTGTTAAGTGTGTCCAGGATGGATTCCTGTCACAGTTTGTTGACAGGCCGTCCGGAGGGAATGCCATATTAGATCTAGTTTTAGGTAATGAACCGGGTCAGGTGACAGATCTATCGGTGGGTGAGCATTTGGGGGACAGCGACCACTGCTCCATAACCTTTAGAACTGTCATAGACAGGGATAGGAGCAAAGAGGACGGGAAGATATTTAATTGGGGAAAGGTGAATTATGAGGCTATAAGGCGAGAACTTGAGAGTGTGAATTGGGATGACATTTTTGAAGGGAAATGTATCATGGAGATGTGGTCGATGTTCAGGGATCATTTGCAGGATGTTCGGGATGAACTTGTCCTGGTGAGGCAGAGAAGGAATAGCAGGGTGAAGGAACCATGGGTGACAAGAGAGATGGAAAAACTAGTTAGGAAGAGGAAGGCAGCATACATACGGGGTAAGCAGCAAGGATCAGACAGGGCTCGTGAGGAATATAGAGTAGCAAGGAGGCAACTTAAGAAGGGGCTGAGGAGAGTGAGAAGGGGACATGAAAAGGCTTTGGCGAGTAGAGTTAAGGAGAATCCCAAGGCTTTTTACTCGTACATGAAGAGCAGAAGGATGGTTAGAATAAAGGTAAGTCCGATTAAAGACAAAGGTGGGAAGCTGTGCCTGGAAGCTGTGGAAGTGGGTGAAGTTCTCAATGAATACTTCTCTTCAGTATTCACCAAGGAGAGGGGTCTTGATGATGCTGAGGACAACATTGGTAAGGGTAATGTTCTAGAGTATGTAGATATCAAGAGAGAGGATGTGTTGGAGCTGTTAGAAAATATTAGGACAGGTAAGTCCGCGGGGCCTGACGGAATATTTCCCAGGCTGCTTCATGAGGCTAGGGAGGAGTTTGCTGAACCATTGGCTAGGATCTTTGAGTCCTCGTTGTCCACTGGGATGGTACTGGAGGATTGGAGGGTGGCGAATGTTGTCCCCTGATTCAAAAAAGGTAGTGGAGATAGTCCAGGGAATTACAGACCAGTGAGCCTTATGTCTGTGATGGGTAAGCTGCTACAAAGGATTCTAAGAGATAGGATCTATGATCATTTAGAGAACCATGGACTGATTTGGGACAGCCAGCATGGATTTGTGAAGGGAAGATCTTGCCTCACAAGCCTGATAGGGTTCTTTGAGGAGGTGACCAGGAAGATTGATGAGGGTAGTGCAGTAGATGTGGTCTACATGGATGTTAGTAAGGCATTTGACAAAGTTCCGCATGGTAGGCTTCTTCAGAAGGTCAGAGGCCAAGGGATCCAGGGAAGCTTAGCCATGTGGATTCAGAATTGGCTTGCCTGTAGAAAGCAGAGGGTTGTGGTGGAGGGAGTGCATTTGGATTGGAGGGCTGTGACTAGTGGTGTCCCACAAGGATCGGTTCTGGGACCTCTACTTTTTGTGATATTATTAATGACTTAGATGAGGAGGTGGAAGGGTGGGTTAGCAAGTTTGCAGATGACATAAAGATCAGTGGTGTTGTGGATAGTGTGGAGGGCTCTCGAAGCTTACAGAGGGATATTAATAGGATGTAGAGCTGGGCTGAGAAGTGGCAGATGGAGTTCAATCTGGAGAAGTGTGAGGTGGTACACTTTGGAAGGACAAACTCCAAGGCAGAATACAAGGTAAATGGCAGGATTCTGGACAGTGTACAGGAGCAGAAGGATCTGGGGGTTCATATACACAGATAACTGAAAGTTGCCACACATGTGGATAGGGTAGTTAAAAAAGCTTATGAGGTGTTAGCTTTCATAAGTCATGGGATCGAGTTTAAGAGCCACGAAGTAATGATGCAGCTTTACAAAACTCTGGTTAGATCACACTTAGAGTACTGTGTCCAGTTCTGGTCACCTCATTATAGGAAGGATGTGGAGGCATTGGAAAGGGTGCAGAGGAGATTTACCAGGATTCTGCCTGAATTATGAGTGAATGGATTATGAGCAGAGACTAAAGGAGCTAGGGCTTTACTCATTGCAGAGAAGGAGGATGAGGGGAGACATGATAGAGGTATACAAAATATTAAGAGGAATAGATAGATTGGACAGCCAGCGCCTCTTTCTCAGGGCACCAATGCTCAGTACAAGAGGGCATGGCTTTAAGGTAATAGGGGAAAGTTCAGAGGGAGGTTTTTCACCCAGAGAGTGGTTGGTGCACGGAATGCATTGCCTGGGGTGGTGATGGAGGCTGATACGCTGGTCAAGTTCAAGAGATTGTTAGATAAGCATATGGAGGAATTTAAGATGGAGGAATATGTGGGAGAAAGGGTTTAGATAGTCTTAGGAGTGGTTTGAAGGTTGGCACAACATGGTGGGCCGAAGGGCCTGTATTGTGCTGTATTGTTCTATGGTTCTATGGTTCTATGTTTGCAATTTAGATTAAATGGAAACAAAATGAGTAAACTGAACAAGTAGGGATGGGTGGACAGATCACGGATATTGGTTAAATTGGAAATATTTCTTTATACAGCAATTGTACAAAGTTGTTGTTTATGTCCAAGTGCTTTGACCCATTTTAGTACTTTTGTTTATTATTTGCTAGTAGAAGTATTACAAAATAAGGTGGGTGATTATTGAAGGTCACCTAGGCCAACTTCATTTGGGAAACCTGCTGCAGCCACAGAGTTCATCCCCTTTGAGAGGAACAAGCAGGCTTCAATTATTGCAGGCAGCTTCAACTGCTGCTGGCCGCTCACAATATTGGAGCGGAGCCAACAACATTCGAGCATGGCTTGTTCAGATGATGGCCTCTGATAATGCAATAAATTCAGGGCTTTACAAAACTTGAATAGATACCTAGGGGAAAAGTCACTCAACAAGAACACAAGCATCTGGCGTACCCAACTGCAGCTGGCCCACACTTTTAATTGTTCATATTTCAAAGATCCCGATGAATCATTATTTTTTGTACAGTCTTTAAACATTTACGTGAAATTCCTTTAAAAAACAAATTTAGCCCATCAATACAACTGAAGATGCCAACTGAAATGATTTTATTTGGATTATTTTAAATAATTTATGTCCTGTGTTGCCCAATGCACCAGCTGGTACAGAGGCAAATGAGGGAACATTGGCTACTGGTGATAGTGGGCTCAACAGGGTGATAAACAAAAATTACCAAAAGGTACAAACAGAATCCTTCAACTTTATTTCCCTGTGAATTGTAATAATGTAACTGTTCCTCTTCAAATATAACTGTTGATATTTCAAATAACCCTATTTTCCTATCTAGTTTCCATATCAGAGAATATTCAAAAGCCATTTCACATTCGTCTCAAGAGAATTGCTTGCTTTCCATCCTTTGTGAATACAGCTGGTATGATAGCAGCATAATTTGGCAATTTGGCTGCACATTGGAGAACTGAAAACATTGCTCACATAAATTTCAATAAGTAAAGGGCTACTAAAGCTAAGCCATTGTTAAGAATAGGTGTCAGCCTTAGCTTAGTTGCAATTCAATCGTGGAGTTACAAGATTTTAGCTACAATTCACTCTGCAGACACATATAGTTCTGTACCATAATGAGAGAGTGCTGCATTGTGCAAGGACTGAGAGAGATGTGAAACTAAGGTTCTGTTTGCTCTCAGGTGGACTTAAAACATAACATTTTTTTAAAATAAGCAAGGGTCTTAAGACCAGCAATACTTTGCCAAGAAATTAGCATGCCTAGCACCTGCTCTTGGGTGCAACATGATTTATGTTTGACTTCACCTGAAGATTACTTCTGGGCAATGTCATGCCAGGTGAAAATGGATCAAGTCCTTCCATGCACTTGGAGATCATTTCCAGGTGTAGTTATGTCACGTATGAAACTGAGTCGAGCACTTCTGTGTGCTGTTCATCGTACTAATGATTTCCTAGCATCAGACTTATATCACCTGATGTGTCATTATTCGCATAATGTCCAGTTTCACCCATATTAACACAAATTGGAGCAGAAACCTGCAAACTTTGACTGTTGTAGAACAGCCCTAGTATAGATAAGAACACATTGTGCTGGTTTATTGCTTCTTTTGATATTTACTGAGACAATCGGCTGATATCAAAGGCCAGATGGTGACGAGGAGGTATACAGGAGTGAGATAGATTGGCTGGTTGAGAAGTGTCGTAACAACAACCTTGCACTCAGTGTCAGCAAGACCAAGGAATTGATTGTGGTCTTCAGGAAGGGGAAGTCAGGAGAACACACACCAGTCCTCATTGAGGGTCAGCAGTGGAAAGGGTGAACAGCTTCAAGTTCCTGGGTGTCAACACCTCTGAGGATCTATCCTGGGCCCAACACATTGATACAATCATGTAGAAGGCACACCAGCGACTCTACTTCATTGGGAGTTTGAGGAGATTTGGTATGTCACCGAAGACTCTTGCAAATTTCTACAGCTGTACGGTGGAGAGCATTCTGACTGGTTGTATCACCGACTGGTATGGGTGCTCCAATGTGCAGGATTTCAAGAGGCTGCAGAGGGTTTGTAGACTCAGCCAGTTCCATCACGGGCACAACCCTCCCCACCATTGAGGACATCTTCAAGAGGCGGTGCCTCAAGAAGGCGGCATCAATCATTAAGGACCCTCACCATCTGGGAAATGCCCTCTTTGCATTGTGACCATCGGGGAGGAGATACAGGAGCCTGAAGACCCACACTCAACATTTTAGGAACAGGTCCTTCCCCTCTGCCATTAGATTTCTTAACAGTCCATGAACCCATGAACACTATCTCATTATTCCTCTTTTGCACTATTTATTTTTGTAACTGATAGTAATTTTTACATCTTGCACTGCACTGCTGCTGCAAAACAACATAATTCACGACTTATGTAATGATAATAAACCTGATTCTGATTCTGATTCTGATTCTGACTGTGTATTTGAAGAGGCCTGATTGTATATCTCCAGAACTGACTGCAGGCTGCTGAAGCAGTTTCCAAACTTCACATAGTGTACTATGACGAACAAAAAGTGATTTTTTTTCAGCGATTAGATGATGGTACACTCACTCCATTGGTGAGGACAGGCATAGTTGTAGCCTTGGGTGGCCTGTCAGAGTGCAAGTCTTCTGGAGAATAAGATGAGGGGCAATTAGACTAATGGGATTGCCCTGCCTGGAGTCAGCATGGACTTGATGGACCTCCTTTTGTTTCAGAATAAAAATGTGAAATGTGAATCCTCGCCCTCCTTCAACTTTCATCCCAATCATTTATCTTTTCCCTACTATTCTCTGTAATCAACCATCCACCCACCAAACCAAAGACCAATGACTTCTCCTTGCCTTCTTCTGAATCACCTCTATTCTATATCAAAACTCCTGGTTTTCACCCTGGTTATTCACACCGCCCTAATCCTCTCATTGCTCACCACACCCACAATCTTCTCCCTCTAATCACTGCCTACCTGATATTCCCCCTTCATTTCTACCCCACTCAAAATAATCTTTTAAACCTTTCTGATCTTGTCTCTCCAATATCCAATCTCACCTGCAACCTTCTCCCAGCACTCTCCACACAACTTTACTCCTCCTTGGTGTCAAACCAGTCCTAGCAGCAGTTTGAGCATTTTGCCCATTCAAGTCTTGAACTCTCATGGTCTCATTGCCAATTGTCCCCTTACAGTGCATTAAAGAATGTGCATTGAAGAATCTTATGGTAAGTGTCTGGTTGTTATTTCATTTGACTTGTCCATTGCTCAGAGAACTCTTGGATCTCCTGAGACTATGAGTGATTTACCTTACTATAATGGTGGTCCATTTTTAATTTCCGTATAAAAAATTCATGCTATGTAAATATTTGGCTGGATCTTTTGGGAAATACTTGTATGCATTCAACCTAGTTTTTGCCACCAGGACCTAGGATCCAAAATTGCCATTTTCCCTTGGATTCCATGGCTTAGACATTTCTGCTCAGGCTTCTATGTAGGATTGAAATACCCATAGAAACTTTGCAGAAACGAAATAGTGGATGTAAAAATTACAGACGTTGGGCCTGAAAAGAGATTAGACCTTGTTGGCAAAGAGCCGTTAAATATCTTACAATTCATTGTAAAATTTGTGTTTCAGTGTTGCTATTCCCAAAACATATTTAAATCATTTGGATTTGAAATTGAATGTAATATATCTAAGTTTGCCAACAACACAAAATTGATGTGATTTTGAGTTGTGAGGACAAAGCAAAGAAAACTTTGATGTGAGTTAGACAAGTTAAATGAGTGGAAAAATACATGACAGATGCAGTATGATGTATACAGTTTTGTTTGCCACACTAAGGAAGGATGTGAATGCACTCGAGAGAGTGCAAAGATTTACCAGGTTGTTGCCTGGGATGGAATGCTTCAGTTATAGGTTAGACTGGATAGGTTGAGTTTCATTTCCTTGGAGCAGAGGAGGCTGAGAGGGCACCTGGTAGAGGTGTACAAAATTATGTGGGGCATAGATAGGGTGGATAATGAGAAACTTTCCCCCATAACAGAGATGTCTAAAACAAGACAGCATAGGTTTAAGGTGAGGAGAAAGAAAGTTAGAGTGAAACTGAGGAAAAAAATATCACCCAGAGGTGGTTGCAGTGCCTGAGAAGGTGACAAGGGAGATATTGTCACATTATTTAAAAAAGGATCAGGGTAAACACTTGAATCGCTAAGACACAGAAGGTGTTGGACCAAGTGCTGGTAAATGGATTCAGATGGTATTTGATGGTCGGCATGGAGATGGTGAGCCAAAGGGCCTGTTTTAGTACTGCATGACTCGATGGCTCTATGAGAAGCAAAAGGCATGAATTCTTTAAATCGTAATAGATTGAGCAATACTGATGCACAAAGCAGTCTGGGTGCCCTAATACAACAGTCACTACAAATTCATAGCTGCAGCATGTAGTTCAGAAAGCAAATTATATGTTTATCCATTGAAATTAGTTTTGAATATGGGAGCAAGGATGCCTTACTGCAATTATACATGACATTAGTGAGGTCTCTAAAGTATTATGCACAGTTCTGGTTGCTTACCTAAGAAAGGATATATTTGCCACACAGGAGAGTACAACAAAGACTAGCCAGACTGATTCCTGAGACAACAGAACTGTTACATGAGATGAAATTGGGCCAACCAGGCCTGTATTCATTAAAGTTCAGAAGAATGTGAGAGGTCACAGGATCGGCCAAAGTTCTGACAATGCTTTACAGACAAGATGCAAAAAGAATGTTTCCCCTGGCTGGGGGCAGAGAGGCTTGGGGGCAGGATGGGGTGTGGGAGAAGCATCCAGAATGAGGGGGTTACAGTCCCAGGATGCAGGGTAAGATATGCAGGGCTGAGATTAGGAGAAACTTTTTCACTCAGAGGATGGAGAACCTGTGCAAGGCTGTGAAGGCTTTTCTGTGATCAATATTTTTAAGAAGTTAGATAAATTTCTAGATGCAAAAGGCATCAAGGAGTACCAGGAGAGAGCGGGAATATGATCCTGAGATAAAGGATCAGCCATGATTGTCTTGAATGGCAAAGCAAGTTTGAAAAGTTGAATAGTCTATTCCTGCACCAATTTTCTGTTTTTTTACCTGTTTAATATCCACATTGAAAAGAATGCTTTGAACACTTGCCTGTTCAAATCTGTCACCAACTAATTCAAGGCTATAGTTTTTGCTTCAGCTTAAATGTTTAAAATCCATGTCATTAAAAAGATTCAAGGACTGATATTACATGCATGCAACTGACAAAAAAATGTTTCTGGACACACACCGTGCTGAACTATACGCAGCAAATAGTTGTAGTTATATCAGTATTAAAAGGTGAATTATTTTTTAACTGTTTATCTTTACTGGGATAGCTTTTCTTGGGCTTTTCATTTGATTCCAGTGCTTGAACTAAGGACTTGCCAGTTTCAGCCCAGGTTTCTTATTTATCGATGTTGCTGTTATCCACTTCTTGTGTTTTATCCTTCTTAGATTAATATTCCATGAAAAAGATTTCAGTGCACTAAGATACAATAAGATGCTCAATAGTTTAAGAGCATGATGAAAACATTGGTGCTTGATGAGGTGGGGAGTTCAAGTACTGTTGTGCATTTATCCATCTGATTTAGTCAGGCATTGATATATACTAAATAAATATTGGGCAGGATCTGAAAAAGAAATACTGGAAATGCATTCAGTCCATTTTCTGCCTCAAATAACACTGCCATGAGGACAACTTTGGATTCAAACATTATTTTCCCTTGAATTTCATGGTTTTTACTTTTCTAATTGAGTGGCCATGTGGGATTTGGGCAAACGTTAACCATGGAAATGTCTGAAAAACAATGGAAAATTGATAAGTCTTCATTATATATATATAAAAAACACGTTACAGATAATCTTCAAATCTCAGAGAATTTTAATAATTCAAGATCATATCTGTGTAGCAAAGCATATTGAAAATATTTCTTGGCACTTTGGAGAAGCATTGCAGAAAAAAATATTGTTTTCATGTAAGGTGATCAAGAGGATACATATCCCCAGTCCTTAAAGTACTAATAAATGTGAGCAATACCTAGATGCATCAGTTGATCTATGAGAACTTCCCAATTTCATGTATAGTTTGAATGGACGATAAGTGAAATCTCCAGGTGGAAAGCAAAAAGGCTATTTTTAAGACAATTGCAAAATAATGCAAATGCTGGACATCTGAACAATAAACAGAAAATGCTGGAAGTAGCAGTTTAGGCCACATCATTGGAGAGCAAAACAAGGTTTCTCCTCAGGCTTACTTTCAGTCTTTTGCATCATTACTAGGAACAGGAATAGCTCCCTTTGAGCTCCCTCTCTCTTCACGAAGTAAATTCACAAAAATCGACCAACCACAGTCTTAAACATTTCAACTGACACAGGTGAGGGATCTCTTCTTAATTGCTCTTTGTGACAAAGGTGCTTCCTGCTTTCCTTGCTTTGATGTTTAGACTATAGCCACATGTTTTTAATTCATCTGCCAGATAAAATAGTTTCCCTCATTCTAACTCTTCTGAATCCTTTTTATTATTTTATATACCTTAGATGGATTCTTCTCGAATACAAAGCAATATCTTGTTACCTGTCCTCACAATGTATTGCTTTATGTCATTATATCATTCTGGAGTTTTTTGAGGATATAATAAATAGGATGGATAAAGGAGAGCCAATAGGTTTACTATGTTTGAATCTCCAAAAGGCATTTGATAAGCCACAACATAAAAAGATACTGCACAAGGAAAGATCACATGGAGTTAGAGGTAATACTTTGGCACAGATAGGGGAATGATCAACTCATTCAGATGACATAATGTTGTAGTATAACGGGATCTGAGAGTCCAAGTTTCTGAGACAGAAAATGTTAGTATGCAGGAAATTTTCAGGGCATTGGTGAGACTACACCAGGAATACTGTGCACAGTTTTGCTCCCCTATATTTAAGAAAGGAGATAGCTGCATTGGAGGTAGTGCTATGAAAGCTTATTGGATTGATTCCTGGAATGAAGGACCTGGTATGTAAAGAATGATTGAACAGTTTGGGCTAGTACGCATTGAAGTTCAAATGAAAGAGAGGTGATCTAATTGAAACATACATGATTCTCACACAAGTGGGGTTATCTAGAATGAAGGAACATTTCAGAATAAGAGCTCACCCATTTAAGATGGAGACAAAGATACTTTTTTCTCTCAGAGAATTATAAATCTTTGGAATCTTCTGACTGAGAGAGCTGTCGAGGTGGTGTCACTTAATATATTAAAGACAGAGATTGACAAACATTTAAACTGTTAGAAGTCAAGGAGTATGGGGAGGGAGTGGGAAAGTGATGTTGAAGCCAAGATGGATAAGCCATGACCTTATTGAATGATGGGGCAGGTTTAAAGTACTGATCTGCTTATTCCTGTTCCTATTTCTTACGTTCTTATGAGAACCCACACTAAACCTTCCTCCAGCTACCAAAATTGTATGCAGAACTCTAGATAGTTTCTGATGATCCATAAATTAAAAGATTCAATTGCATTACTTTTATATTTAAGTCCCGTCAGGATATGCCTACCATTCTCTTTTCTTTTTTTTCTTGTTAGTGCATCATTTTAAATGATTTGTGTACTTGTACATTCACACTTGCTCTGACAACTCTTCCGCTGTTCTGAGTATTAGACTATGAGGAAAATACTCAGATTTGTCTTTTTTGCATTCAAAATTGATGACTTCACACTTCACTTCATGAAACTCTATGTAACACTTCACCACAATGTCTGCTAATCTTATTAATAACTTAATCTTAATCTTCATAACTTAATCTGCCTTCTAATTCAGTTACCGCCCTGATTCCTTCATCCAAATCATTAATACACACAGAGAAAATCAGAGACTCCAGTATAGATTCTAGCCAAGCCAATCCAGAACCAAGCTTCTACTAAAGGAGACAGAATATTTTATCTCCTCTTTACTAGAATTATAGAGTCAGAAAGCATGAAGACAGGCCATTCAGCCCACCACATCTACACTAACCAATGGGCACCTATCCGTACTCATCTTCCAGCACTTGGCTTTCTATGCTCAGGTGATTTAAGTGCTCTTCGAGGCACTTCTTCAATGCTGTCAGTGACTCTGCTTCCACTACCCTCCGGCAGTGCATTCCAGGGACTCATCACTCTCCAGGTGAAAAAGATCCTTGCCAGATCTCCTCTGAATCTCTTAACCCTTCCACTAAATCTATGTCCTCCTGTTTTATTTATTTCTGATGAGGGGAACAATTTGCTGCAGTCTACACTAACCATACCCCTCATATGGTTATATACTTTAATCATATCCCCTTTTTACCTCCTCTGCTGCAGGGAAAACAAACATAACCTCTCTAGTCTCTCCTCATAACTGAAATGGTCCATCCCAGGCAACATCCTGGTGAATCTCCTCTTCACCTTCTCCAGCCCAACCACATATTTCCTGTTGTGTGATGACCAGAACTATCTGCAGTAGCTGTTTTCCCCATAGTCTAATACTCAGAAGAGCAGAAGAGTTGTCAGAGCAAGTGTGAATGTACAAGTACACAAATCATTTAAAATGATGCACGAACAAGAAAAAAAAAGAAAAGAGAATGGTGGGCATATCCTGACGGGACTTAAATATAAAAGTAAGGCAATTGAATCTTCTAATTTATGGATCATCAGAAACTATCTAGAGTTCTGCATACAATTTTGGTAGCTGGAGGAAGGTTTAGTGTGGGTTCTCATAAGAACATAAGAAATAGGAAATAGCTGGGGTCTAACCAAAATTTTATGAAATTGTGGCATAACCTCCCTGCTCTTGTATCCAAAATGTTGACTGTCCATTTCCTTCCATAGATGCTGCCTAACCTGGTGAGTTCCTCCAGTTTTTTGTGTGTTGTTTGTATTTGGTTCCATGACAATGAAGGCCATTCTTCTATCTTCCAGCAAATTACTGAGACAGATTACAAGATTGCAAGTGTGAGTTCAGGGAAGAGAACAGTGATGTTCTGGAGCATATCAACATTACAAAGGAGGACGTGTTGGAGGTCCTGAAATACAAAAAGGTGGATAAATCCCTGGGGTCTGACCAAGTATATCTCAGGAAGCAAGGGAGGAGATAGGGCCTTGGCAGAGATTTTTGTACTCCATTAGCCACAGGTGAGGTAATAAAGACTGGACGATAGGTATGTTGTGCCTTTATTTAAGAAGGGCAGCAGGGATAAACAAGGGAATTACTGGCTGGTGAGCCTTCCATTAGTGGTGGAAAAGTTATTGGAAGTGATTCTGAGAGACAGGTCTTTTTGCAATTGGAAAGACAAGGACTGATTAAGGATAGTCAGCATGGGAAATCACGACTCACAAACTTGATTGAGTTTTTTGAAGAGGTGACCAAGAGAATTGATGAGGGTAGGGTGTTCGACCTTGTCTACATTGATGTTAGCAAGGATTTGATAAGGTCTTGCATGATAGGATGGACCAGAAGATCCAGGGTGTGATAGCAAATCGGATACAAAATTGGTTTGGTGGTAGGAGGCAGGGGGTGGTAGCAGAGAGTTGTTTTTCAGATTAAAGGCCTGAGACCAGTGGTGTGCTGCCAGGATCAGTGCTGGGTCCCCTGATGTTTGTCATATTAATGATGTGGATGAGAATGTTGGTGGCATGATTAGCAATTTTGCTGATGACACCAAAATTGGTGGTATAGTGGGCAGTGAAGAAAGTTCTCCAAGGTTGCAATAGGATATTGATCAACTGGAAAAGTGAACAAGAAAATGGCAGATGGAATTTAACTCAGACATGTACCATGCAGCATTTTGGGAAGGTAAACCAGGACAGGAGGTACACAAAGAGACCTTGAGGTACAAGTTCGTAGTTCCTTAAAAGTGGCAACACAGGCAAACAGGGTGGTGAAGAAGAGAAACAGAGGACTGCAGATGCTGGAATCCAGATGAAAAACACAATGATGCTGGAGGAACTCAGCAGGCCAGGCAGCATCTGTGGAGAAAATCAGGCAGTCAACATTTCGGGCCAGGACCCTTCTTCAGGACTGAAGATAGGGAAAGGGGAAGCCCAATATATAGGAGGGGAAAGCAGACCAGTGATAAGCGGATAAAAGAGGGGAGGTGGGTGGGCACAAGGTGGTGAAAGGTAGATGCAGGTAAGAGATAGTGATAGGCACATGCGCGGGAAGTGGGGAGAGCAGATCCACCGGGGGATGGGTCAAAGGTAAGGAGGAAAAAAAGTGGGGTAGAAAAAAAAGAGATAGGTTAGGAAAGGGAATAAAAGAAGAGGCATGGTTGGAGGGGTGTGGGGGGGTATGCTGTGGAGATTACTTAAAGTGGGAGAATTCAATATTCACGTCATTTGGCTGCAAGGTTCCAAGATGGAAAATGAGGCGCTGTTCCTCCAATTTGTGCTTGGACTTCTCCTGGCAGTAGAGGAGGCCGAGGACAGACATATCTGTGATGGAGTGGGAGGGGGAGTTGAAGTGACTGGAAATGGGTTAATGCAGATTGTGGTTATGGGTGGAGCGATCTGCATCTCCCCATTGCCAGTCACTTTGCAATAAATTTTCACCTTGCTCTCCAGTTTACTTGGACTATCTCTGACACCTCCCTCTCCTTCCTCGATCTTTCCATCTCCATCTCAGGAGATTTGTTATCCACTGACATCTTCTACAAACCCACTAACGCTCACAGCTACCTCGATTACAGCTCCTCCCACCCTGCCTCTTGCAAGGATGCAATCCCTTTCTCTCAATTTCTCCGCCTCCGCCGCATCTGCTCCCATGATCAGGCTTTCCATTCCAGGACATCCAAGATGTCCAACTTCTTCTCTAACCGGCACTTCCCCCCAAATGTGGTCAAGAGAGCTCACACCCGTATCTCTGCCGTTTCCTGCACCTCTGTTCTCACCCCCACCCCTCCCAGACCCAACAGGGATAGGGTCCCCCTTGTCCTCACATTTCATCCCACCAGCCTATGTATCCAACACATCATTCTCCATCACTTCCGCCATCTGCAACGGGACCCCACCACCAAGCATAGCTTCCCCTCCCCGCCCCTTTCTGCTTTTTGCAGGGACCACTCTCTCTGCAAATCCCTAGTTCACTCCTCCTCCCCCACCCAACCGGCTCCCACCCCGGGAACTTTTCATTGCCCCCACCACAGGTGCAACACCTGTCCCTACACCACCTCCATCACCTCCATCCAGGAACCCAAACAGTCCTTTCAGGTGAGACAGAGATTCACCTACAAATCCCTTAATATCACCTACTGCATTTGGTGCTCCAAGTGTGGCCTCCTCTACATTGTTGAGACCAAACGCAGACTAGGTGACAATTTCACGGAACACCTGCGCTCTGTCCGTAACCACAATCCGCATCTCCCAATTGCCTATCACTTCAACTCTCTGTCCCACTCCATCACAGTTATGTCAGTCCTTGGCCTCCACTGCTAGGAGAATTCCAAATGCAAAGTGGAGGAACAGCACCTCATTTTCCATCCTGGAACATTGGCATGAACATTGAATTCTCCCACTTTAAGTAATCCCTACAACAGATCACCCCACACCTCCTCCAACCATGCCTCTTCTTTTCTTCCCTTTCTTAACCTATCTCTCTTTTTTCTATCCCCCTTTTTTTCCTTCTTACCTTTGACCCATCCCCAATGGATCTGCTCTCCCACCTCCCGCGCACCTGCCAATCACTATCTCTTGCCTGCATCTACCTATCACCACCTTGTGGCCACCCCATCTCCCCTCTTTTGTCCATCTATCACTGCTCCGCTTTTCCTTCCTATATATTGGGCTTCTGCTTTTCCTATCTTCAGTCCTGAAGAAGGGTCCTGACCCGAAACGTTGACTTCCTGCTTTTCTCCATGGATGCTGCCTGGCCTGCTGAGTTCCTCCAGCATCACAGTGTTTTTCATCGGGGTGGTGAAGAAGGTGTGTGGCATGTTTGCCTTCATCAGCTAAGGAATCAAGCACAAGAGTTGGGATTGTTAGTGATTCAGGAGTTATGCCCTTAAGAGTATAAAAATCTGATGTACTTTGAGTTTTGGAGACTCTACTGAAAGGATCTCCAGGAGAATAAAGGGCAGGCACAGTAGTGTAGTGGTTAGCATAACTCTATTACAGTGCCAGCGACCCAGGTTCAATTCCGGCCACTGTCTGTAAGGAGTTTGTATGTTCTCCCTGTGTCTGCGTGGGTTTCATCTGGGTGCTCTGTTTTCCTCCCACATTCCAAAAATATATGGGCATGCTATGTTGGCACCGGAAGCGTGGCGACACTTGCAGGCTGGCCCCAAAACATTCTATGCAAAATACTGTGTGTTTTGATGTACATGTGATTAATAAAGATATTTTATAAAAAGACCATTTATATCAACCAGCTTCAGTGTCCCTCCAATGACTCATTTCACAGTCACAACAGGGACGTCATGTTGCAGTTGTACAAAACATTGGTGAGACCACATTTTGAGCAATGTGTGCATTTCTGGTTGCCACATGACTGGAAATATGTCATTAAACTAGAGATGATGCAGAAAAGATTCACAAGGATGTTGCCTGGATTGGAGGGATTGGGTTATAAGGAGAGATTGGATAGGCTGACTCTATTTTCGCTGGAGTAAAGAAGCTGAAGTGACATGATAGAAGCATATGAAACTATAACAGTAAGAGATAGGGTAGATATCCAGTGTCTGTCTCCCAGGGTAGGGTTGTCAAAAACCAGAGGACATAGGTTTAAGGTGAGAGGGAAGAGGTTTAGGAGATCTAAGAAGAAAATCTTTCAATGAAAGAATAGTTGATATTTGGAAAGAGCAGCCAGAAGAGGTGGTGGCAGCATAAATAATGACAACACTTGAGAGACATCTGGACAGGTATTTCAATGAACAAAGCACTGAGGGATATAGAATTAATGCAGGCAAGTGGGATTCCTATAGATAGACACAATAGTTGATGTAGATGCAGGGGTTTGAAGGAGCTGTTTCTCAGCTGTACAACTCTATGACTCTAAGATTCTACTGCCTCCAGATCTTGGCAGTCTTATTTTTGCAAATAATCTCTTAAATTAGTTTAAACTAGTTTGTGAGGGGGATGGGAACTGGAGGAGTAGGTCAGAGGAAGAAGGGGATGGGGAAAAGTCAGATCTAACAGGTAGAGAGGCTTTGAGGAAGGAGAAGCAGAGTCCAGGCGATAAAAGTAGTAAGGTGGATGGGCTGAAGTGCATTTACTTAAATGCAAGAAGCATCAGGAATAAGGGAGATGAACTGAGAGCTTGGATAAGTACATGGGACTATGATATTGTGCCTATCACAGAGACATGGCTGACATCAGGGCAGGAATGGATGTTGAATACTTCTGGTTTTCAGTGCTTTAAAAGGGATTGGGGGGGCGAAGAGGAGGAGGGGTGGCGATACTGGTCAGGGACACTGTTTCAGCTGCAGAAAGGGTGGATAACGTAGAAGGATCCTCTCTAGAGTCAATATGGGTGGAAGTTAGGAACGAGCAGTTACTCTCCTGAGAGTATTCTATAGACCCCCGGCAGCAGTAGGGATACTGAGGAGCAGGTTGGGAGACAGATTTTGGAAAGATGCAAAAATAACAGGGTTATTATAGTGGGAGACTTCAACTTCCCAAATATTGATTGGCACCTGCTTAGTGCCAAAGGTTTAGATGAGGCGGAGTTTGTTAAGTGTGTCCAGGACGGATTTCTGTCACAGTATGTTGACAGGCCGACTAGAGGAAATGCCATATTAGATCTAGTTTTAGGTAATGAACCGGGTCAGGTGACAGATCTATCGGTGGGTGAGTATTTGGGGGACAGTGCCCACTGCTCCATAACCTTTAGAATTGTCATGTACAGGGATAGGAGCAAAGAGGATGGGAAGATATTTAATTGGGAAAAGGTGAATTATGAGGCAAAAGGCGAGAACTTGAGAGTGTGAATTGGGATGACATTTTTGAAGGGAAATGTACTATGGAGATGTGGTCGATGTTCAGGGATCTCTTGCAGGATGTTAGGGATAAATTTGTCCTGGTGAGGCAGAGAAGGAATGGCAGAGTGAAGGAACCATGGGTGACAAGGGAGGTGGAACAACTAGTTAGGAGGAAGAAGGCAGCATACATAAGATGTAAGCAGCAAGGATCAGACAGGGCTCATGAGGAATATAGAATAGCAAGGAGGCAACTTAAGAAGGGGCTGAGGAGAGCGAGAAGGGGACATGGAAAGGCTTTGGCAAGTAGGGTTAAGGAGAATCCCAAGGCTTTTTACTCGTACGTGAAGAGCAGAAGGATGGCTAGAATAAAGGTAGGTCCGATTAAAGACAAAGGTGGGAAGCTGTGCCTGGAAGCTGTGGAAGTGGGTGAAGTTCTCAATGAATACTTCTCTTCAGTATTCACCAAGGAGAGGGGTTTTGATGACGCTGAGGACAGAGTTGGTGAGGGTAATGTTCCAGAGTATGTCGATATCAAGAGAGAGGATGTGTTGGAGCTGTTAGAAAATATTAGGATAGATAATTCCCCGGGGCCTGACGGAATATTCCCCAGGCTGCTTCGTGAGGCTAGGGAGGAGATTGCTGAACCGTTGGCTAGGATCTTTGAGTTCTTGTTGTCCACAGGGTTAGTACTAGAGGATTAGAGGGTGGTGAATGTTGTCCCCTTATTCAAAAAATGTAGTAGGGATAGTCCAGGGAATTATAGACCAGTGAGCCTTACGTCTGCTGCTAGAAAGGATTCTAAGAGATAGGATCTATGATCATTTAGAGAACTATGGACTGATTTGGGACAGCCAGCATGGATTTGTGAAGGGAAGATCTTGCCTCACAAGCCTGATAGGGTTCTTTGAGGAGGTGACCAGGAAGATTGATGAGGGTAGTGCAGTAGATGTGGTCTATATGGATTTTAGTAAGGTGTTTGACAAGGTTCCGCATGGTAGGCTTCTTCAGGTCAGAGGCCAAGGGATCCAGGGAGGCTTGGCCATGTAGATTCAGAATTGGCTTGCCTGTAGAAAGCAGAGGGTTGTGGTGGAGGGAGTGCATTTGGATTGGAGGGCTGTGACTAGTGGTGTCCCACAGGGATCGGTTCTGGGACCTCTACTTTTTGTGATATTTATTAATGACTTAGATGAGGGGATGGAAGGGTGGGTTAACAAGTTAGCAGATGACACAAAGATCGGTGGTGTTGTGGATAGTGTGGAGGGCTGTCGAAGCTTACAGAGAGATATTGATAGGATGCAGAGCTGGGCTGACAAGTGGCAGATGGAGTTCAATCTGGAGAAGTGTGAGGTGGTACACTTTGGAAGGACAAACTCCAAGGTGGAATACAAGGTAAATGGCAGGATTCTGGGCAGTGTAGAGGAGCAGAGGGATCTGGGGGTTCATATCCACAGATCACTGAAAGTTGCCACACAGGTGGATAGGGTAGTTAAGAAAGCTTATGGGATGTTAGCTTTCATAAGTCGTGGGATCAAGTTTAAGAGCCACGAAGTAATGATGCAACTTTACAAAACTCTGGTTAGACCACACTTAGAGTACTGTGTCCAGTTCTGGTCACCTCATTATAGGAGCTAGGGTTTTACTCTTTGGAGAGAAGGAGGATGAGGGGAGACATGATAGAGGTATACAAAATATTAAGTGTTATAGCTAGAGTTACAGCTAGCGCCTCTTTCTCAGGGCACCAATGCGCAGTGCAAGAGGGCATGGCTTTAATGTAATGGGGGGGGGGGGGGGGACATTCAAAGGAGACATCAGAGGGAGGTTTTTCACCCATAGAGTGGTTAGTGCATGGAATGCGCTGCCTGGGGTGGTGGTGGAGGCTGATACGTTGGTCAAGTTCAAGAGATTGTTAGGCAAGCATATCGAGGAATTTAAGATAGAGGGATATGTGGGAGGAAGGCGTTATATAGTTTTAGGAGTAGTTTGAAGGTCGGCACAACATGGTGGGCTTAAGGGCCTGTATTGTGCTGTATTGTTCTATGGTTCTATGTTCTAAATTCTACAACTCTATGGATCATACACATGGGCTGTAGTTCATGCACCATATTAATGACGCCCTGAAAATGTTTAAATTAATTTACGCAATTAGGGACAAGAGAGACATAGACAGAGGGCACAGAGTTAATACATGTACCAATATAAAACACTTCCTGAAGAAAGGTCCTGACCCGAAACATTGACCGCCTGCTTTTCTCCATGGATGTTGTCTGGCCTGCTGAGTTCCTCCAGCATCATCGTGTTTTTCTTCTAGATTCCAGCATCTGCAGTCCTTTGTTTCTCTAATATAAAACAAGGATCAGCTTTTAAGCTACTTTCAAATGTATTGATAATTACCATCAGTGATCTGTTTTGAAATCACAAGTAATAACTGTGTAAACAAAAACTGTTTTCTATTAAACAGCAACTGAGATATCACAAACAGCATTCAGCCACTTGACATAAGTTATTTGGAAGCTGATCATTGTTTTATACAAACAATGACTGGTTCCTCAATATGTACATGTTTGTGGATATATTTGCTCAATATTGCAACAGAAAAAATGTGATGTGATCATGACGCACTCTGGGTCAGTTGGCCAAAGGTACTAGAGGCCACCTCAACACTTCCAAGAAAAAGGGCTATGTTAACTGGATTCCAACCAAGTCCTTGAAAGACACATCAAAACTCAAAACCATTACATACTGCTGAGATCAGGATAAGGAGATCAATGTACTATGAAGAGGTGTGAAGTGTACTGGGTGAGTGAGAACAGCTATTAGATTCATGCACTAAAACCACTAGACATTTTACAGTAAAGATATTTGGCACCATTGAACCAAATATGCCCTCTGTCTCAAACTTATGAATAGGACCATAGGAGGTCACAGGGGGCTACCTGGCCATCTAGCTTCACCAGAAGTGGCCAAGGTCACATCTAATGAGCTGCCAATCATGTATCATATTTTATCATTGTATCTAAAATGCAGAAAACTGGGTGTATTACACTTTTGGGGATATTCTTCCACCGTGTCTTCCCTGTGTGTTTGCTTGGACTGAATAAAAATATGTTACTTCTGCGATTATCTTCACCGATTCATGGTATTTCTGTTTTATTAGGTCATGCTTATCCAAACACTTTGTCACATCACCACTTATAATCATCTCAGAAGCAGCTAACAAATTTAGATTTGCCACCTCTTTCCTTCTCTTAAGAGAGCAGAATATGATTTTTTCTGAACCAAGGTCAGATTTACAGAAATTGTAGAGTTTGGGAAAATTACCAGCGCAGGTTCCTTTTTATTCATTCATGTTCTATGTTGTAAATCGTTAGGTGTTAATTGTTTTTATTTCAGTTTTAAGTTCCCTAATCATTCCCATTAGAATGTTATTTTACTTATATTAAATTAACCATGTTCCTTGTCATTACTTAATTTTACATTGTATTTTACTATTGAGTCATGGAGCACAGGAACTGACCTTTGGCCCACCAAGTCCATGCCATCCATTGCACCATTTGCACAAACCCGGCATTAATTCTCTGATTTTTTTATTCTTATCACATTTTCATCATCTTGCTCAAGATTCTGCCACTCATCCACACACTAGAGCAACTACCAACCCACAAGATCTTGGGATACGGAAGTAAAATGAGCACTCAGAGGCAATCCACACAGTCACAGTGAGAAGGGGCAAAGACGTGACAGCACCAAAGGTCAGGATTGAACCCTAGAACTGGAAGGCAGCATCTCTATCAGTTGTGTTACAACGTGACCTCTGCATAATATAACATGATACAAAGTATTACAAAGGTCAGCCACTTGTTCTTCACCATGAGCTTGCCTGGATCTATCTCTACCTGATCCACATTTGCCTTTACTCCTTTGTTAAGGCAGGCATGGTAGCATAGTGGTTAGCATAATGCTTTACAGCGCCAGCGACCTGGGTTCAAATCCGGCCACTGTCTGTAAGGAGTTTGTACGTTCTCCCCGTGTCTGTGTGGGTTTCCTCCGGGTGCTCCAGTTTCCTCCCACATTCCAAAGACGTACAGGTTAGAAAGTTATGGGCATGCTATGTTGGTGCCGGAAGCATGGTGACACTTGTGGGCTGCCCCCCCAAAATCACTACGCAAAAGGTGTATTTCACTGTGTGTTTCGATGTACATGTGACTAATAAAGATCTGATCTGATCTGATCTGATCTGATCTGATCTGATCTGATCTGATCTTATCTTATCTTATCTTATCTTATCTTATCTTATCTTATCTTAACATGCTATCTGTTGTTATCTTCATATCACTGGCAAGACTTCTTAATTATTTGCCCAGAAATGTATCCCGTGTTGTTAACATAAATCACACAGTATATTTGCATTAGTGGGTTCCACTCCACGATTTCAATGGAGTGAATTTCAGAGGTAGTGTTGAACGGCTGATAATGTAATTAGTATTAATGATGGGGGACGAATTTCTAAGCAAAAGTCTTCTCACCTCTTACTACTTTCTTGTCATTCTCTTGCTATTTTTATAGCCCACTCATCGAGCTTGATTTTGGCTTTACCTTGCTATACTTTTAGCTTGACACTCTCTGTGAACTAATGTCTTGACCACTTAACTTCAAAAGTAGAACACTCATCTTCTAAGGTATGCACTGGTTTACATCATTCCTGGTATTTATTTGAGTACTTTGCACTGTCAGTCTGAAATTCCGTCCATTAAAATTTCAGTCATCTTTACTGTGGAAATAGGAACAATTTCCCATTTGGTTCTTCTGCTCACTGAAGTTTTGCTCACTGGGAATCCAGAAGAGGAAGAATAGATTCAAAACTCTCAGTGGGTGATGGGCAATGCGGGGGTGCAGAGTGGAAATAGAATAATACAGCACAGGAACAGGCCCTTTGGCCCACCATGTCTGTGCCAACCATAATGTGAATGTTAACTAATCCCATCTGCCTGCATAATATCCATATCCCACCATTCCCTGCATGGTTATGTGCCTGTCTAAATGCCTCTTAAATGTTGCTATTGTATCTGCTTCCACCCCTGGCTGTAAAAGTCTTGCCTCATGAATATTCTTTAAACTTTCCACTCCCCCTTCAAACCTATGCCTTCTAAACATGCCTTCTGAATATTTCCACCATGAAAAAAAAACTCTGACAATCTACCCTTTCTATACCTCTCATTATTTGATATACTTCTATCAGCCTCTGATACTCCAGAGAAAACAATCCAAGTTTGTCCAACCTCTCTTTATAGCTAATATTCTCCAATCCAGGCAGCATCCTGGTGAACCTCTTCTGCACTCTCTCCGAAGCCTCTACAACCTTCCTGTATTGCAATGACCAGAACTGCACACAATACTCCAAATGTGGCCCAATCAAAGTTTTATACAATGCACTTGCAATGAGTGATGCTTCACTTCAGAAGTTTGCATGTTTAAAATGTGCTCTTAATAAGAGAGGGTTGTAATCATTCCAGGCTAACAATATGACAGAAATGTTATGAGGAAAAAGGAAAGCTAATCATAGATAAGTTTTCGGTGATCAAGCCTGAGGTGTACCACATCGTACAATGATACTTTCCTGTGTTTGGCATACTATTATCAATATTCCAGCTTTGAAGATCATAGAAATATTTAACAAAATTGGAGGATTAACACAGCATCTTCTATTGAGACCAACCAATAATTTTCCAGGCATATAATTTAGTATTTTATATTATAACAACTATTAAGATTTGAAAATGTCTCCTTTTTTTGTAAAAGGTTTGGGCTATCCTGATGTGGTGAAAGGCACTATATAAATATAGTTTTCTTTCTCACCATTTGAAACCCTCTAGATGGAATGCAAATTCATGAAAATTTTCCTTTAACGTCATTAAATATTGACATTGCTTTCTCGTAGTCATCTTTCAAATTGAACCAAAGTGATCAATTTATGCAATAATTCCATGGTATATATCAATGTGTTCTAAAATATAATTATAAAGCTGCCAATTTATAAAAACATGGAATCAACTTGAATATTTTAATAACATTTACAAACTTCAAATGACAATGTCAAAGTAATGACAAATAAGAAATGCCAGTTTCTGTTGAATGAATATGGTGAAAACCTGGAGCTAATTTTCTACAATTCATTCCTGAATTGCAATTACATTGTGCTAAATAGATTTTGCCATTAGGCAAAATCTTTGCTTGATTGCAAAGCTCATCTCCAATCATTTTCAGAAAGTGTAAGCATCCACAGAAAAAAAAATTACAGCCAGTGTAGCCAAGAATCCATCAGTTATTGAATTTGAAAATTCATTGATTATTACACAGTCCAGCTAGTTGTTTATATCTATGAAGGTAGCTGTTATTTTGTTCTTTTCTCATCAAGCTTCCATAAGTCTCATAAATAGAGTAGTGGCCTTGCAATTCATTCAAAGTCAAGAGAAAAAGGGATTAGTTCCAGCAGTCAACAGATTTTCCCTGCTGTCACAGAGAGAAAGAAATACTTGACAATTTGAGATTCCCTTTATGTAGGTTTCTGACCGTGAGCAGTTACTGGGCAATATCAGTCTTAAACAGCCAACTAGCTGGGGATTAACCCTACAGTAATTAAGGTTATGAAAAGGCCTTTATTCTCTTTATTCTCCATGTGGAGTATTGCCTCTTTGGAACCAGCAGGATACCTCATTATAGCTACCTTAGTAACCCACAACATCCTTGTCTTTACAAGGCCAGAGAGGGTTACTGAAGGTTCAGACCTGCTATATTGGAAGACAGTGTTCAAGTAGTGCAAGGGAGCCACAGTCATTTAAATGTTTTTATCTGCATGGTTTGTGTTGGATTTGCTCTGTAAATCTCCATTCATGTTTCATGTACTGTTGAAGCTTAGTCTCTCCAGCTGATTATAAATTTACTATTATGTGTTGAGCAACAGGTGCTTGCAGCTGAGTTTTGGAACTATTCTTGTGCTATACTTTAGCATGAGTAGCATGTCATAACTTAATGATGAAATATGTTCTAACTTGGAGACATTGACTATCCTCTACTATTTTAAAGCTTTGCATGCTCCACGAATTGTGTGTCACTAGCACCTACTTCCAGAACCGAAGCTCAGCATAAAGTGTCTTGGAGACATCCCCGCTCGAAACGTTGGCATCAGCTAGACCTGATAATCACAAGACGCCGTCACCTGAGGAACGTGCTCACGACTCGCTCCTTTCAGAGTGCAGACTGCAACACGGACCACCCTCTGGTTTGCTGCAAGATCAGACTTCAGCCAAAGAAGATGCACTATGCCAAGCCTCCAGGCAAGCAGCGCATTGATGCTAGTAAGATCCAACACCCAGACAAAGCGGTGGAGTTCATCAAATCACTGGAGGATGCTCTCCTTGCAAACCCACCAGAAGGGGATGCTCTGCAGAGATGGGAGTCTCTCAGGGACACTATTCACAGCACTTCACTCAGGCCTTTGGGAAGAAACGGGGCAAAACACAGGACTGGTTCAAAGCGAGCTCAAGTAAGCTCACCACTGTCATCAAGGCAAAGCGTGTTGCACTACTAGAGCACAAACGGCACCCCACCCAAGCAACAATGCAAGTGCTAAGGACAGCAAGAAGCAGGGCTCAGAAAACAGCCAGATGCTGTGCAAATGACTACTGGCTACAACTCTGCGAAAGCATCCAGTTATCATTTGACACAGGCAACATCCGTGGAATGTACGAGGGGATCAAGAAAGCCATCGGTCCAACCCAGAGCAAGTCAGTACCACTGAAAACCAAAACAGGCAAGACCATCAAAGACAAAGGCAAGCAGATGGAGAGATGGGTGGAGCATTACTCCGAACTCTACTCCAGGGAAAACAGCACTTCGGACAGCGCACTAGACGCTGTGGAATGCCTCCCTATCATGGAGGAACTGGATGCATACTCTACTGCCGAAGAGCTGAATAAAGCCATCGACAGCCTGCCCACTGGGAAGGCTCCTGGATTGGATGGCATTCCACCAGAGGCCATCAGGTGTGCAAAGGGTGTCCTACTAAACCACCTGCACGAACTACTCTGCCAGTGCTGGAAGGAGGGAGCAGTGCCACAGGACATGAGAGACTGCAACATTGTCACCCTATATAAGAACAAAGGAGACAGAAGCAACTGTAACAGCTCAGCTCTTTGCTGAGCATCGTCGGGAAAGTTTTCGCCTGTGTGGTCCTGAACAGACTGCAGAAAATCGCCGAAAGACTATATCCCGAATCTCAGTGTGGCTTCAGGTCAGAACGCTCTACAATCGACATGATCTTCTCCCTTCGACAGCTACAAGAGAAATGCAGAGAGCAAAGACAACCGCTCTACGTCGCTTTCATTGACCTCACGAAGGCCTTCGACCTTGTGAGCAGAGACAGCCTGTTTAGAATCCTCACCAGGATTGGTCGTCCCTCGAGGCTCCTCAGGATAGTTCAGTCATTCCACACAGACATGAAAGGTGTGGTTCAGTTTGACGGCTCTTCTTCAGAGGCCTTCAACATCCACAGCAGTGTGAAGCAGGGCTGTGTGCTTGCCCCCACCCTGTTTGGCATCTTCTTCGCAGTCATTCGCACGCCTTTGGAACATCAACAGATGGTGTCTACCTCCACACCAGATCGGACGGGAGGCTGTTTAGTCTGTCCCGGCTAAGGGCAAAAACCAAGGTTCGTGAAGTACTCATCAGGGACATGTTGTTTGCAGATGACGTGGCACTGGCAACACACTCTGAAGAGCAACTGCAAAGCTTCATGGACAGCTTCTCAAGAGCCTGCCAGGACTTTAGGTTGACCATCAACCTGAAAAAGACAAACATTTTGGGTCAAGGTGTTGAGCACCCCCCTGCCATTACCATCAACAACTACCAGCTGGAGGTAGTCCACGAGTTCACATACCTTGGTTCCACCATCACGGACAGTCTCTCCCTAGACTCCGAGATCAACAGACGGATCGGACGAGCAGCCTCAACATTCGTCAGGTTGGCAAAGCGAGTCTGGGAGAACAGAAAGCTGACAACGCGCACCAAGGTTGCAGTCTACAGGGTCTGCGTCCTCAGTACGCTGCTTTACGGCAGCGCGACCTGGAGCCTCTACTCCAGACAGGAGCAGCGTCTTAATGCCTTCCACCTTCGTAGCCTGAGGCGCATCCTGGACATCAAGTGGCCTGACAGAGTCACCAACAATGAGGTCCTGACCTGCGCTCAGATACCCAGCCTCTTCACCCTGTTTCAACAATGTCGTCTCTGCTAGCTGGGCCACGTACATTGCATGCCAGACAGGAGGATCCTGAAAGACCTGCTGTACAGGGAGTTGGCCTCCGGTAAGAGAGCACAAGGACGGCCCCACCTTCGCTTCAAAGATGTTTGTAAGAGAGATATGAAGTCACTGAACATGAATGTCGAGAGGTGGGAAGAAATTGCAAGCGATCGCTCTTGCTGGAGGCTGTAACTACACAGAGGTCTGAAACAAGGAGAAGAGAAGCGGAGGCAAGCTGCTGAAGAAAAGCGCACTCACCGGAAAAACAGCACCAAAGCAACACAGGAGGACAGCGCCTTCAAGTGCAGTCGCTGCAGCCGAGACTGTCACTCCTGTGTAGGCCTCGACAGTCACAACAGATGCTGCTCTACCACTACCAACTGAAGCAAGACTCTCCATGCGCAGATCCATGGTCTCGCGAGACTAACGGATGCCACCACAAGCATGTTGTTTCTGCCTCAGGAATAGGTACTTGAAGGAATTAGAATTAGATTTCAAGCTTTAAGAACCTCAACCCTCATCTGTGCAGTCACACAATAATACAACTTTACCAATTGTATGATCTAGGCTGGAGGCTCACCTGTCAGGAAAATGTGTTGAGAAATTGCATGCTGGAGAGCCCTGAGATGTTCTGTTCATGAAGATGAATGAACAGAAATTATGGCCTTCACGTGAAGTGTTCTTCAGTGGGCAAAGCTGCTTGTGCTGGATTGAGCAGCAAAATATTTACTGCACTCCATCCACCTCAGTCTCAATTGTATTTAAATTGAATATTTTGCTTTCCGGCAAGGACAATGGAGTGCCTCTTAGAATATTTAATTATGTTTAAGATTTTGGGACCCTCACATTCAAGGATATCTTTTTAAACTGCAAGCACACACTGATAATACCTGTCCATGAAGGTCTGCGTTGTTAATTATCAGAACAAAGAATTAGTGCTTCAGAAGCAAAACTGGAGACAATTAAAAAACTGATCGTTAGGAATTCATCTGCAGTCAGCAGTGCTGAATGCACTGTTTAATCATGTCAGTGTATTGTAGTTTGCCTCTCAAATTCTCTCTTTTCCCTTCAATGGAACAGATTTTGGAAACAAAGCATAATAGGCAGATATGAGTAATGTCCTGCAGAGTATGTTTAGTGTCACCAATCAGCAATGAATTTCTGGGTCAACATCTACATTCCTTGTTTAAACTGTGTGAACACTCTGTGAATGAAGTTTACAACAATAGGTGTCAGTCTTGGTGTACTGGTAACAAGTTTACCTTTGAATCAGAAGGTTGTGACTTCAAGTCCACTTTATACACATAAATGAAGATGATGCTTTAATACAATAATGAAAGAGTATTATAGAGTCATAGAAACAGACTCCTCAGCCCATCCTATCCATGCCGAATATTAAATACCTGTGATGCTAATCCTATTTACCATTGATTGACCACTAATCCCATTGGTCCATAGCCCATTATATCTTGGAAATTCAAATGTTTGTCCAGATGTTTCTTAAATATTGTGAGAGTATCACCTCCACTACCTTCTCAGGCAGTGCATTTCAGATTATAGTCATCCTCAGGGTGCAACATTCTTCCTCAGATCCCCTCTGAACCTCCCTCTATTATCCCTTCTACTCACCTTAAACTTGTGCCCTCTGGTCTTGGAAACTTCTGTCATTGGGAAATGTTTCTAACTATCTATCCTGTCCATGCCTCTCATAATTTTGTTCTGCTCCATTAGGGTATGAACTTTCAGAGGAGTTTATAAACCAATGACCCATTCAGATGAATGCAAAGGACCATATGGCAATATTGGAAACAGAACGGGTGAGGTCTCCCCATTGTCCTCGCCAGTGTTTAACCTTCGGACAAAAATTATTATCCAATGGAGGCACAAGAGACTGCAGGTGTTGGAATATGGAACAACAAACAATATCTGGAGGAACTCAAGGGGTTGAGCAACATCTGTGGGGGGAGAGGAACTGTTGACATTATGGGTCAAAATCTTGCATTAGGACACATTATTATCCAATCATTTGCTGTGTGTAAATCTTACATGGTTGCCATATTTCAAACAACAGTGACTGGAGTTCAAAGATAACTTAGTGACTGCATTGTACATCAGGATATTCTTCAGTCACGAAAGATGTTAAATAAATACATGCATTGTATTAACACTATAGGGATCTAAATATATTAGTATTGGAAAAATTGCAATACAGACTTAGACTGTGCTAATTTGACACATGTCACAATATAAGTTAAGTAGGAATTTTGTGCTGAATGCTTATTATCACAAGTGACTAGTGATAACAATGTTGTTGATTCTCTTTAAGGGTGGCTACAGAACCAGATTTTATGAATATCTAATACTGGTCAAGGTAGCTAGCAGCAATTAGAGCCAGTCTATATCCTTTAAGAGAGAGGTGAACTAGGGCTGGAACAGGATGTGAAGGTCATTTCAGAAGCTATTGCAACTTACTGCAAAAGATGGCAAAATAAATTACAAAGCAAGCTCCTTGAATTTCTGAACTGTCATAGATAGGAGTAAGAGGAATATCAATGTCCTCTATCCTTAGGAGTCAGGAGGTTCCCCTCCAGGCATAGAATTATCTTCATGGAAGTCGATAATTCTGGATGTGAATATAAGGACTGTAGCCCCAAGAACCTGAATCCAGTAATGCTGCAATTAGACCTCACAGAAGTGGCCAAGCTCAGTGAATACAACTTCAAATTCCATATCTCACAAGTCAGAAATTGCTCAACGAACCACTCACCAATTATCTCCTTTATCAGGACACCCATTAAGCATTTAACTACCCCACGTATGCTCGCTCAATTAACACTACTCCAACTCTCACACATAAGCCTCACGCTTCCCTGCGTTCGCAGTCTTCAGCCAAGCATAATATGTGACACTTAAAGTGCACTTCCCTTTTCCTCACAGGACAAGGTAAGTTTTAAACAGCTCAGAGAGCACCAAAGTGGCAGGAAGAATTGTGAATACAAGATAGCGCACCAGGAGATGAAAGAGTGCTGTCCTTAACTTAAGCAGCCATGACAGAGCCACTGGCCAGCACAAGGTTGAGGCAATAAAAGAACATGGTCTAATTTTACCTAACCCCAAAAGTGAAAATTTGGCAAGTACTCTGCAGGTCTGTTGCCCAATTATCGCACAATTTCTTCTGAATTTTTAGGCTTCAGGAAGTGTAAGCAAGTATTTCTCATTCCCAACCCTCTCCTCTCCTTACATAAACCTTACCATTCTACTTTTCTTTTTTCAAATAACTGAGTATTTCAAGCTTACTGTCCAGTGGTTGAGAAACAAAACAGCAAAGATGTAGATATATCATCACTTTTTCTGGCCAGCACAAGTACTGACACATTGTTTACTCTAAAGATTAGGCTAGATACAGGATGAATCATTGGGCACTGAGTGACCTGTGGCTAAATGGCAGGGTAAGGTAACCCAGATACCAGTTCACCAGAGAACAAGGCACCCAGATTACCTTCTTGAAAAGTCAAATTTGTTCTTTGATGGGGTGCCTACAGAGAAACACTGATGAACACATGGTGTGACTGAAAACCTACTTCCAATGTCAAGGAGCATGGAGGAACCAATCACCAACCTTCCAGTGTGGCCAGATCTATTTCAGTATCTTGGACCAAAATATCTTGTAGCATTTGGCTGGCGTCTGAACTTCCATTGCAGTGCATTCAGAAGACATCCATCATTGGAGTACCACAGTGGAAGTTCTGAAATTTACCATGTAGCCTCAGACTCCACCCTTCGTTGATCGGGACACCAGTGCTCAAATGGCTTAAGGGTGTATCAGCCCTCCAGTGACTTATCTGACAAGAGTTTACTTGGATTGCTGAGTCTATACCCTTTGGAACTTTCAGTAGTTTCATACATCACAAATTTACTGTCCTTTATCAAGACAGCAACATTTGTGATTTCGCTACTGCTACTTGACAAACACCTTTGCTGATGCCAACCAGCCATTGTAGCAGAGCACTACAAAACCAGGCTTTCTATACCTGGAACTGCTTGAAATCATCTTCGAAAGCCAACTGCACCTTCCTCCGCTCCAAGTAGTCTATTGCTGGGTGAACATTGTGTAGGAGCAGCTGAACTGTCAATGGTGCACTAGGAGACTGACAAATTAATGGTCGCATGAGAATTGCCATAGTTTTACTCTGCAAGTGCGGTTTGATTTTATTTTCTTTCAGTGCTAAGCTGGGTCGGTCATCAACAAAGGGAAGATAAATGGGAACTGTTTTGTAATAGGAAATTAGATTGCGTTTCCTGCCAGTACAGTCTGATGTTCTTTGACAATCAGGCAGAAAGGAACCCCACAGCCTGTTTCTTCCATTATGAGCATACATAGTTGTGAGGTTGTGTAGCATGTAGCACATGACCAAAGTTCTCAAGTGCTCAGTACTGCAGGACTCCTCCAGAGTAGTCCAGACTGACTGAACACACTAATGATTTGTTGTATCTGGCAACAGTTGACAGCATGTTTTTTGTTGTACCAGTATTATCCTCGTGTATGGATGTCACATGGGGTGTTGAGAACCACCTGGTAAGAGGACAACCAATTGCCAACCTCTGATTTGATAAGGAGGCTCAAAGTTGGAGGACACAGTGGATTGACTTAAGATGCAGACAGCATAAACGTTTCCTGGATACTAAGTAGTGATCATCACCATACACTGACTTGGATCATGAAATGCATAGAGTGGAAGGCCTTTTGGATGGAGAATTATCATGTAGCACCTTGCAGGAGTTGGGACTTGGAATGAGATTTGGAGTGGGGATTTGAAAAGAGGTGAATCTCTGTGCTTGCAAGTTTCACCTTGCAGGAGTCTAAAGGAGGCACATTGGCAAGTTGTTACTAATTAATTGGCTCATTGGCAAGTTAACAGCAGCCAATAAAAAGAAGTAAGGGCCAAGCAGAGTGGGCATTTTGGAGTGGGCATTGTGTGAGTGGGCCAGTGTTAGAGTGGGGAGCTGAGGCTTTGGCTCAAGAAGCTTTGACGAGAAGAGGCAAAGGCTAAGGAGTTGGCGACATGGAGTGAGAGCGGGAGAATTGGAAAGAAGTGAGTTTCCTTGCTTGCTTGTCAGTTTCACTTGCAGGTATTTAAGAGATAAGTCAGCTAATTGTTAGTTAATAGGCAATTGACTAATTAACTAATTATCAACAGCTAATAAAAGAAGTTAGGATCAAGCAGAGTGGCAGTTTTAGAGCAGCCATTTTGAGAGGGGCTGCTGTCTGGTCAAAGTGCTGCTGGTTATCTAAGTGTGGGTTTTGGTGAATACCAGACTTCAGTGAGGAGGGTGAACACACTAAGGTAAAGTGAGGGTAGGTTCTTAATATTTTTTCTTTCTCTTTATTTTTCCTCAAAGCTTTTCAATCATGGCAGGTGAGCTCAGATCTGTGTCATGCTCCTCCTGCACAACGTGGGAACTCAGGGAGGCTGCCAGTGTCCCTGATGACGATGTGTGCAGTAAGTGTGTCCAGCTGCAGCTCCTGACAGACCACATGACAGCACTGGAGCTGCGCATGGATTCACTCTGGAGCATCCATGATGATGAGAATGTTGTGGATAGCACATTTAGTGAGTTGGTCACAGCGTAGGTTAAAGGTCTAGGGAAAGATTGGGAATGGGTGACCGACAGGCAGAGCAGTAGCAGGAAGGTAGTGCAGGAGTCCCCTGCGGTCATTTCCCTCCAAAACAGATGTACTGCTTTGGATAATGTTGGGGGAGATGGCTCATCAAGGCAAGGCAGCAATAGGCCAGGATCAAGGCACCGTGAGTGGCTCTGCTGCACAGGAGGGCAGGAGAAAGAGTGGCAGAGCTGTAGTGGTAGGGGATTCCATAGTAAGGGAATAGACAGGAGCTTCTGTGGCCACAAACAGGACTCCCGGTTGGTGTGTTGCATCCCAGGTGCAAAATCAGGGATGTCTCAGAGCAGCTACAGGGCATTCTGGAAGGGGAGGGTGAAACACCAGTTGTCTTGATGTGTGTAGGTACCAACGATATAGGAAAAAAGAGGAATGAGGTCCTACAAGCCAAATTTAGGGAGCTAGATGATAGATTTAAAAAGTAGGACCTCAAAGGTAATAATTTCAGCGTTACTGCCTGTACCACGTGCTAGTCAGAGTAGGAATAGGAGCGGAGCTGGGATGAATATGTGGCTTCAGTAATGGTGCAGGAGGGAGGGTTTTAGATCCCTGGAGCATTGGAACTGGTTCTGGGGGAGGTGGGACCAGTACAAACTGAACAATCTGCACCTGGGCAGGACTAGGATCAATGTCTTTGGGGGATTGTTTGTTAGTGCCATTGAGGAGGGTTTAAACTAATATGGCAGGGGGATGGTAATCCATGCAGAAAGGCAGAGGGAAGCAAAACAGAGACCAGAGCAAAAGTTAGAAAAGAGAAAAGTAAGAATGGAGTACAGAAAAGTCAGAGGCAAAGAACACAAAGGTTACGAGATTCTAAAAGGACAATGTGTGAAAGTGTGAATGCCCCTGAGTATTCAAAACAAGGTCAGTGAACTTGTGGCACAAATCAGTACAAAGGGGTATGATTTAGTGGCCATTACAGAAACGTGATAGCAGGGTGGAGATGAGTGGGAATTAAATATCCAAGGATATCAAGTAATACAGAAGGATAGGCAGGAAGGTAAGGGAGGTAGGGTAGCACTCTTAAATAAGAATAAGATCAGGGCGATAGTGAGAGACAATATAAGAGCTAGCAAGCAGAATGCTGAGTCCATCTGGGTAGAAATTAGGAAAAGCAAAGGGAAAAAATCACTAGTAGAAGTTGCCTATAGGCCACCAAATAATAACTTTACAGTGGCACAGGCAATAAACCAAGAAATATTTGATGCATGTAAGAATGGGATGGCAGTTGTCATGGGGGACTTTAACTTCCACATAGATTGGCCGAATCAAGCTGGTTAAGGCAGTCTTGAGGAAGACTTCATGGAATGCATTCATGATAGCTTTCTTGAACAGCATGTGAGTGAACCTACAAGGGAAGATGTTATCTTAGATCTGGTCCTGTGCAATGAGACAGGTAAAATTAACAATCTTGTTGTTAGGAATCCTCTTGGAAAGAGTGATCATGGTTTGATTGAATTTCTCATACAAATGGAGGGTGCAATAGTTCGATCTAAAACCAGTGTATTGTGCCTAAACAAGGGAGACTGAAATGGGATGAGGGAGGAGTTAGCTAGTGTAGACTGGAAACACAGGCTATATGGTGTGACAATTGAGGATCAGTGGAAGACTTCCAAAGAGACTTTTTACAGTGCTCAACAGTTAAAAGCAAGGAAAGTAAGGGTGGGGAGATCCAGCCTTGGATAACTAAGGAAATCAAAGCTAAAAGATCATGCATACAAAGTCACCAAAAGTAGTGGGAAAATGGAAGATGAGGAAAACTTTAAAAAGCAACAAAGAATCACTAAGCAAGCAATAAGAAAAGAGAAGATAGATAATGAAAGTAAACTAGCACAAAATATAAGAACAGATAATAAATATAATTATTTGAAGTGGAAAAGGGTAGCTAAAGTGAGCATAGGTCCCTTGGAAGATGAGAAGGGGGAATTGATATTGGGTAATGTGGAAATGGCTGAGGCCTTGCATGACTATTTTATGTCGGTTTTCACGGTGGTGGACATGTCTAACATGCCAAAGAGATGTTATGGATATGATGGGAGGGGGTGAGGACCTTGATACAATTGCTGTCACTAAAGAGGTTGTGATGAGCAAACTAGTGGGTCAAAGTCCCCTGGTTCTGATGAAGAGCATCGCAGGGTACTGAAGGAAATAGCGGAAGTTATAGTAGAGCCATTTGTGATAATTTATATCAAAATTCTCAGGACTCTGGATAGGTCCTGGCAGATGGGAAGACAGCAAATGTCACTCTACTGTTTAAAGAAGGATGTAGGAAAAAGCAGGTAACTTAGGCCAGTTAGCTTAACGTCTGTAGTCGGGAAAATGCTTGAAGCTATCATTAAGCAAGAAATAGTGAGTCATCTGGATAGAAATATTTCTATCAGGTAGACACAGCATGGATTCAGGAAAGGCAGGTCCTGTTTTACAAACATACTGGAGTTCTTTGAGGATATAATGAGTGCAGTGGATAGAGGGGAACTGGTGGATGTTGGATACTTTGATTTCCAGAAGGCCTTCAATAAGGTGCTGCATAAAAGACTTATCCATAAGAAAAGGATGCATGGAGTTGGGGGTAATGTATTAGCATGGATAGAGGATTGGTTAACCAATAGAAGGCAGAGAGTTTGGAGAAATGGGTGTTTCTCTGGTTGGCAATCAGTGGTGAGCAGGGTGCCGCAGGGGTTGGTGCTGGGCCCCCAACTGTTCACGATATACATTAACGATTTGGAAGAAGGCACTGAGTGTAGTGTATCTAAGTTTGCTGATGACACTAAATTGAGTGGAAAAAACCAAATTATGCAGAGGATGTGGAGGGTCTTCAGAGAGATATAGATAGGTTAAGTGAGTGGGCTAGGGTCTGGCAGATGGAGTACAATGTTGGTAAATGTGAGATCATCCACTTTGGAAGAAAAAATAGAAGATCAGATTAGTTTTTAAATGGTGAATGATTGCAGCATGCAGTTGTGCAGAGGGACTTGGGAGTGTTTGTGCATGAAACGCAAACGGTTGGTTTGCAGGTGCAACAGGTTATCAAGAGGGAAAATGGAATTTTGGCCTCCATTGCTAAAGGGATTGAATTTAAGAGCAAGGAGGTTATGCTGCAACTGTACAAGGTACTAGTGGGGCTGCACCTGGACTAGTGCATGCAGTTCTGGTCTCCTTACTTGAGGAAAGATATACTGGCTTTGGAGACAGTGCAGAGGAGGTTCACCAAGTTGATTCCGGAGATGAGAGTGTTAGCTTATGAGGAGAGATTGAGTCACCTGGGACCACACTCGTTGGAATTCAGAAAAATGAGAGGGGAACTTGTAGAATCACATAAATTATGAAATGGATAGATGAAAGGGAGGCAAGAAGGTTGTTTCCACTGGTAGGTGAGACTAGAATCAGGGGACTTAGCCTCAAGATTCAGGGGAACAGATTTAGGATGGAGATGAGGAGAAACTGCTTTTCCCAGAGAGTAGTGAATCTGTGGAATTCTCTGCCCAGGGAAGCAGTAGAGGCTACCTCATTAACTATATTTAAGACACAATTAGATAGATTTTTGCATAGTGGGGGAATTGAGGGTTATGGGGAAAAGGAAGGTGGCTAGATCTGAGTCCACAGCTAGATCAGCCATGATCTTATTGAATGGTGGGGCAGGCTCGATGGGGCAGATGGCCTACTCCTGCTCCTATTTCTTATGTTCCTCGATAATGTGATGTGTGTGGTTAGTGTTATTGTGCAGCATTAACAAGACCATTATTTCATACTGTCTTCTGCCCTCTACAAAGAGGGAAGAGACTGGTCTCCTTTCCTTGATAAGAGAGCCTCTATGTTCTCCCTAATGAAACAGTGTGAAACAGACAATGACATGTTGCATTAGGGAGAACATTCTGGCCTGAAAAGGGCCAAAAACATAAAAACTGATTGCCGCTGTGACTTTAACAGTGATGGGCAACATGATTGTAGCTCTGGTCTGTGGTAACAGTTGCAGCTGCAACCTGTGTTGTGTTTTGATGGGACTTCCCTGTTGAACTTGAGTCACTTTACACATTGCTTCTCACTGAAGGCTCTTCTCCCCTCCTCTTCTCCACTCTGTGAACTTTCAATATCCAATACTCCCATGTCTAAGAAGAACAGGGATATGATGAAGCCATGAAGTGAAGATCCAATCCTCAGTGTAGATTCTTTGTAGACTTCACAACCTGTGACGAGGTCTAGAAGAGCTGATTCTAATCAATCACAATAATTGTGAATGTAATCAGTGAGTTCTATTAAACTTTGCATGTGAGGGTCCTGACTGCTGCTTAACCCCTTGATCCTCTATGTGAGCCTATCTCATAAGATATCTTTATTAGTCACAGGTACATCGAAACACACAGTGGAATGCATCTTTTGTGTAGAGTGTTCTGGGGGCAACCTCAAGTCTCTCCACACTCCTGGCACCAACATAACATGTCCACAACTTTCTAACCCTTATGTCTTTGGAATGTGGGAGGAAACTGGAGCACCTGGAGGAAACCCACACAGACACAGAATGTACAAACTGCTTACAGACAGTGGCTGGAATTGAACCCAGGTCACTATAATTACATCATTGAGGTGCACTTTGGAAGGTATAATGTTAAGTGAGTGGTATGCTCTGACTGACTTCATAATCTCCATTATCTGGATATTCATCATTCATGTGACAATGTAGTTAGTGCTTGCACCCTTCCTTACAGTATATGGTGGTCAACACAAACCTGTGCATATGTTGCATGTCATATTGGAAGCAAATCACACCCATAGTGTGACCCATAGTGTGACCAAACTCCAAGACCTAGGACTCAACACCTCCCTCTGTAACTGGATCCTTGACTTTCTAACAAACAGACTGCAATCAGTGAAGATAGGCAGCAATACCTCCAGCATGATTATTCTCAACATTGGTGCCCCACAAGGCTGCATCTTCAGCCCTCTACTCTACTCCCTATGCACTCACTACTGTGCAGCTGGATTCTGCTCTAACTCCATCGACAAGTTTTCAGATGATACCCCCATTGTAGGCCATATCTCAAACAGCAATGAGTTGGAGTACAGGAAGGAGATAGAGAACTTAGTGGAATTGTGTCATGACAACAACCATTCCCTCAGTGTCAGCAAAACTAAAGAGCTGGTCATTGACTTCAGGAAAGGGGGTGGTGTACATGCACCTGTCTACATCAACGGTGCTGAGGTCGAGAGGGTTGAGAGCTTCAAGTTCCAGGGAGTGAACATCACCAACAGCCTGTCCTGGTCAAATCACGGAGATGCCACGGCCAAGAAAGCTCACCAGTGCCTCTACTTCCTCAGGAGGCTCAAGAAATTTGGTTTGTCCCCTTTGACTCTCACCAACTTTTACCGATGCACCATAGAAAACATCCTATCTGGATGTATCACGGCTTGGTACGGCAACTGCTCTGCCCAAGACAGCAAAGAGCTGCAGAGAGTTGTGGACACAGCCCAGCGCATCACGGACACCAGCCTCCCCTCCTTGGAATCTGTCTTTACCTCTCATTGTCTTGGTGAAGCAGCCAGCATAATCAAAGACCCCACCCATCTGGGACATTCTTTCTTCTCTCCTCTTCCATCGGGTAGAAGATACAGGAGCCTGAGGGCACGTACCACCAGACTTAAGGACAACTTCTACCCCACTGTGATAAGACTATTGAACGGTTCCCTTATACAATGAGATGGACTATGACCTCACAATCTACCTTGTTGTGACCTTGCACCTTATTGCACTGCACTTTCTCTGTAGCTGTGACACTTTACTTTGTACTGTTATTGTTTTTACCTGTACTACATCAATGCACTCTGTACTAACTCAATGTAACTGCACTGTGTAATGAATTGACCCGTACGATCAGTTTGAAAGACAAGCTTTTCACTGTACCTCGGTACAAATGACAATAATAAACCAATACCAATACCAGTAGTGCTCAACAACTAGTGCTTGGCAAATAGATATCGCAGCTTGTGGCTTTACTTCCCATCAATATGTTCTAGAGACAATGCCACCTGCAAATGATGTTGGGATCTGACAGTGGAATAAAATGGACTTCTTCTCCTTGGAGAAGTTTGCTTGATTCTGCTTCAAGCTGAAATCAATTTGATCCTCCTTGTCTGGTGTAAATTCTTTGGGAGGTATGGAGTAGGAGTAAAATTTAACCAGCAGTGTTGAATTGAAGTCAATATGAAAGAGAGTGCATTTAATAGATACCTGATACATCAGTCCTATTTTGCATCTATGCAGAAGCTGAAATACGTCTCCTTCAAGTTTAATATTGGTGTAAAATGGGATCTAACAAATTGTTTTTAAATGTATGTGAATGTAGCACTTCTGATCAGTGTAACTGGTGGAATTTATATAATTACACAGGGATCCCATCATGAATACAATGAATAAACACATCAGAACCAATCTTCAAGGTCCATTAAAGAACAGGAATCAATGTTACTGCTGTTCTAATTTTACGATTAAAGTTGCTCTGATTACTTATTCCACTCTACAAATGTATCAACACCAAGTTCCATATTTTGAGAATAACCTTCACAGGTTTGCTATTTTGCTTTATTTATTGAAACACTTCTTTTTCACTCCTTCTGCCTTTCCTAATTCCTTGATGGTGTAATGGTATCAATGCTGGAAGGTGAGGCTATATGGCCATGGAGGATGACAGAAGCAGAAGAGAATCTGTTCTTACTGGATGCTTGCAGCAGGGACAATCAAGGTGATGGATCTTGACTTTCTTGTATATTCCTAAGCTGGGCTGCTGAGGCAAGTTTGGGATACTTTTTGTTACTTTCAGTAGAATCGGTGAACTTAGTGTATTCCTGCATTCCTCTCGATCCATTACAAACTCATCCATATATTAAACCCTAATATTAAATTACATGTAATAGTATTATAACTTTATTAATTATTTACCTTCATCCTTGGCCTACTTCTCACTTTAACCTACTTCCTTCATCCCCAACCTCCAACCAAATCACTGATACTTACATAGTTCCTTATACCACAGAAGAAGACTATTCAACCCATCTATGCCAGTTCTCAGAGCATTTACATTATTTCCATAGCCCCACTTATTTGGCTGATCTCAGCTTAGATATTTTGATCTGTCTGACTCTGCTATTCCCCACTGAGGATGCAGTCCCAATCAATCCCACCCACGCCCCCCCACCCGCCCAAATAGTGTTGTTGTTGGTCCTATTTCTGAAAACCCTTCAAATCCTCAGCAATGAGCTGCAGTTCACAATATACTCTCTACCCCCACTAATGTGCTGCTGATCCAGTCCCTCACCACAGTCCAACACTCTGCTGCTGGTTTTGCATCCCAAATCCCATCCGCCACCACTGTGCTGGTCTTTTGTTCCCAATCTCACCCTACAGCACCATGTTGATTTTCATATCCCACCTTTCAGCACCGTACTGATATCTTGTTCCTGATATCATCCGTCCCACACCCCACCCATCACACAAACCCATAACCACACAGTGCTGATCTTGAACTCTCAATCACACCCCTCAACACTGTGCTGGTATTCCCCCCCCTCCCCCCACCAATACCACCCTCCACACTTTGTTGTTGTTCTTCTCCCAATCACACACTCCAACACTTCCAATCAGTCTCACTCTACAACACTGAGCTGGTCTTCCAGCTTGATCGTCTTCCAACACCAGGCTACCAGGCTGATCTTCCACTCTTGCATCTTTGAGTGCTGTCTTTCAATGCCCTTACCACCACCTGCAACCATAGGCTTAATTAGGCCAATGGCTATCAAATTCCGAAGCCTTGCCTCCCTTGGGGACATTATAGGTTGTGAATGAGTTCATAGTAGCCAGTTATTTATGAACTATAAAGTGCAATTATAATCACTGTAGTTATTGATAAGACAATGTGGTAAATTTTTTTGAGAACTATTTGGTTCACACTGGTCACACTAGGGAGATGGTGATCCAGAATGCATTATAAAGTGTAATCAAAATAATGAAGACAGTTATGTTAAGATTACATAGCAGAAGAGGATATGAGACCAGTTACATATGATGTCCACCTGGAAATAATATATCGGAATTACTAGTACTTGGAGTGGATACTTCAGAGAAGTCAATGAAGCTACCAAGAGATCAAATGAATTTATATCAAGCGATATAACTGTTTGGGGAGTAAAATATACAATAACAATTGAGAGCAAATTCCCAGCTATGTATTCGGGAGGATTTAAACTAGTTTGCGAGGGGGATGGGAACCGGAGGAGTAGGTCAGAGGAAGAAAGGGATGGGGAAAAGTCAGATCTAACAGGTAGAGAGGCTTTGAGGAAGGAGAAGCAGAGCACAGGCTATAAAAGTAGTAAAGCGGATGGGCTAAAGTGCACTTACTTAAATGCAAGAAGCATCAGGAATAAGGGAGATGAACTGAGGGCTTGGATAAGTACATGGGACTATGATATTGTGGCTATCACAGAGACATGGCTGACATCAGGGCAGGAATGGATGTTGAATACTCCTGGTTTTCAGTGTTTTAAAAGGTATGGGGGGGGGGGAGGAGAAGAGGAGGAGGGGTGGCGATACTGGTCAGGGACACTATTACAGTGGCAGAGAGGGTAGATAATGTAGAAGGATTCTCCCTAGAGTCAATGTCGGTGGAAGTTAGGAACAAGAAAGGAGCAGTTACTCCCCAGACAGTATTCTATAGGCCCCCCAGTAGCAGTAGGGATACTGAGGAGCAGATTGGGAGGCAGATTTTGGAAAGATGCAAAAATAACAGGGTTATTATAGTGGGAGACTTCAACTTCCCAAATATTGATTGGCACCTGCTTAGTGCCAAAAGTTTAGACAGGGCGGATTCCTGTCACAGTATGTTGACAGGCCAACTAGAGGGAATGCCATATTAGATCTAGTTTTAGGTAATGAACCGGGTCAGGTGACAGATCTTTTGGTGGGTGAGCAACTGGGGGACAGCAACCACTGCTCAATAAACCTTTAGAATTGTCATGGACAGGGATAAGAGCAAAGAGGACAGGAAGATATTTAATTGAGGAAAGGCAAATTATGGGGGTATAAGGCGAGAACTTGAGAGTGTAAATTGGGATGACATTTTTGATGGGAAGTGTACTATAAAGACGTGGTGGATGTTCAGGGATCTCTTGCAGGATGTTAGGGATAAATTTGTCCCGGTGAGGCAGAGAAGGAATGGCAGAATGAAGGAACCATGGGTGACAAGGGAGGTGGAACAACTAGTTAGGAAGAAAGAGGTTGCATACGTAAGGTGTAAGCAGCAAGGATCAGACAGGGCTCATGAGAAATATAGAGTAGCAAGGAGGCAACTTAAGAAGGGGCTGAGGAGAGCGAGAAGGGGACATGAAAAGGCTTTGGCGAGTAGGGTTAAGGAGAATCCCAAGGCTTTTTACTTGTACGTGAAGAGCAGAAGGATGGCTAGAGTAAAGGTAGGTCCGATTAAAGACACAGGTGAGAAGCTGTGCCTGGAAGCTGTGGAAGTGGGTGAGGTTCTCAATGAATACTTCTCTTCGGTATTCACCGAGAGGGGTCTTGATGACGCTGAGGACAGTGTTAGTAAGGGTAATGTTCTGGAGTATGTAGATATCAAGAGAGAGGATGTGTTGGAGCTGTTAGAAAATATTAGGACGGATAAGTCCTCAGGGCCTGACGGAATATTCCCCAGGCTGCTTCGTGAGGTGAGGGAGGAGATTGCTGAACAGTTGGCTAGGATCTTTGAGTCCTCGTTGTCCACGAGGATGGTACCGGAAGATTGGAGGGTGGCGAATGTTGTTCCCTTGTTCAAAAAAGGTAGTAGGGATAGTCCAGGGAATTACAGACCAGTGAGCCTTATGGCTGTGGTGGGCAAGCTGTTGGAAAGGATTCTAAGAGATAGGATATATGAGCATTTAGAGAATCATGGACTGATTAGGGACAGCCAGCATGGATTTGTGAAGGGAAGATCTTGCCTCACAAGCCTGATAGGGTTCTTTGAGGAGGTGACCAGGAAGATTGATGAGGGTAGTGCAGTAGATGTGGTCTACATGGATTTTTGTAAGGCATTTGTCAAGGTTCCGCATGGTAGACTTCTTCAGAAAGTCAGAGGCCAAGGGATCCAGGGAGGCTTGGCCATGTAGATTCAGAATTGGCTTGCCTGTAGAAAGCAGAGGGTTGTGGTGGAGGGAGTGCATTGGGACTGGAGGGCTGTGACTAGTGGTGTCCCACAGGGATCGGTTCTGGGACGTCTACCTTTTGTGATATTTATTAATGACTTAGATGATGAGGTGTAAGGGTGGGTTAGCAAGTTTGCAGATGACACAAATATCAGTGGTGTAATGGATAGTGTGGAGGGCTGTCGAAGCTTACAGAGGGATATTGATAAGATGCAGTGCTGGGCTGAGAAGTGGCAGATGGAGTTCAATCTGGAGAAGTGTGAGGTGGTACACTTTGGATGGATAAATTCCAAGGCGGAATACAAGGTAAATGGCAGGATTCTGGGCAGTGTAGAGGAGCAGAAGGATCTGGGGGTTCATATCCACAGATCACTGAAAGTTGCCACACAGGTGGATAGGGTAGTTAAGAAATCTTATGGGATGTTAGCTTTCATAAGTCCTGGGATTGAGTTTAAGAGCCGCGACGTAATGATGCAGCTTTACAAAACACTGGTTAGACCACACTTAGAGTACTGTGTTGTCTCATTATAGGAAGGATGTGGAGGCGTTGGAAAGGGTGCAGAGGAGATTTACCAGGATGCTGCCTGGATTAGAGAGTATGGGTTATGAGGAGACACTAAAGGAGCTAGGGCTATTCTCACTTGAGAGAAGCAGGATGAGGGGAGACATGATAGGGGTATACAAAATATTAAGAGGAATAGCTAGAGTGGACAGCCAGGGCCTCTTTCCCAGGGCACCAATGCTCAATACAAGAGGGCATGGGTTTAAGGTAATGGGGGGGAAGTTCAAAGGAGACAGAGGGAAGTTTTTCACCCAGAGAGTGGTTGGTGCATGAAATATGCTGCCGGGGGTGGTGGTGGAGGCTGATACATTGGTCAAGTTCAAGAGATTGTTAGATAAGCATATGGAGGAATTTAAGATAGAGGGATATGTGGGAGGAAGGGGTTAGATAGTCTTAGGAGTGGTTTGAAGGTCGGCACAACATGGTGGGTTCTATGGTATTGTTTTTTCTTAGGTGACTGAACTTTGAAGGCTGTAGTGTGATAGCATTTCTGGTTTTTGTTAATTTTTTAAATGGGTATCTTTTAAAGGAAGAAAATGTTTGTTTCATTATTCTGCAGCTTCAAACTTTTTCACTGAGAATACTGTTTCACTGTTTCACGCAGAATATTGTGAAACAGTGGAAGAACTCATTGACTAAAAGCCCGGCAGAGTATATTTTCCATGACCAGAATGTAGTAAGGTGATTAGTTCCTAAAGCAGAAAAATTTTAGTGAGTTCTCACAACCCATTTGGTGATGAAGCAGGGAAGTAATTACTCCCTAATATCAGTACATAATTCTGAGCCAGAACTCCACTCTCCTCTTGTTGGGTGTGTCTGAGACAGACCCTGCACCTGATTTAGTAATGGAAATGCTGCTACTAAGCCGAAGGCTCATTCCAATTCCAGTGATTTTCCATGGTGCCAGATAACATGTAACAGTAGACTTCCTGGGTCAGGCCTTTTGCTTCTCTGCTCATGATCCATGATTTTCCGTCCATTCGGATTAATGAGTAGAAAATTGTGGGCTGTCATGGACAGAAATGAGTAACCTGACCTTCACATCCATGAGAATCCAAACCAGAGGTGGTTGGTGTTACAGTACTTTGGTAAAGCACCAATAACATCTGGAGCACCATGGAAGAAAATATTGGGACAGAACAGGGCTTACAGAGATTCAGCAAAGGATGCAACTGTTTAAAGGATAGAAGTATATAGGAGACTGTGAGAAGTGAGAATAGGAAAAGCCATGTGAGGAGTCGCAACATCAAGACTTTTTATTTGACCAAGAGAGCTGGCATGGAGGAACTGGCAAAGAAGGGTAAATTCTGGACTGTTGACTTGAAATATTAAAGTGTGAGTTTATGAATTGTGATCCATCCCAGGAATAACGTTCGTATAATTTAATTAAAAGCAGGAAAAAAAATCCAAACCAAGATAGAAGTAGGAATAATTGTACAGGGTGATAATAAGGACAGAATCAAATGAAAATCGTTGAAATCAAAAGAGATAATCTGAAAGGTAACAAAAACATAGATAAAGACAAATGGAGATTGGAACGACTGTGAGTGTTGAACACAAGCAAGCAATGAAATAACATTCAATTAAGGAGGAAAATACACAGAAGACTGGTTCCATTGAGACATGGGATGCACCGTAATGAAATGATTACATGCAGTTCCTTGGAAGAATGACTAAAGAGACAAATGTCAAATTGAAACATTCAGGCAATTCCACTTAAACTGCCACATCATTTGCATTGGCATCCAGTCTGTCCACCTTTAAAATATTTCGGAACTCAGTCTCTCATCCACAAAGCATTTGTTCACCTCTTCACCCTTCCTATCTCTCTCTGTCCCTCTGTTTATTTGTCTCCTTCTCTCTCACCCTACTTTTTCTGATCAAAACTGCTTTTCCTTATCAAAAAGCAAATGAAAAACCATAAATGCCAAAAATCAAAAACAAAGATAGAAAATGCTGGAAATACAAAGCAACTCAGGCAGCACCTGAGAAGAAAGGAAAATCAGTGTTTCTGATCACTTCCTCTTTCTATGGATGCTGCCTGACCTGCAGAGTATTTCTCACATTTTCTTTTCCTTATGCCCATTTGTAAAGTGCCTGTGACATTATTTTAGTTTAAAGGCCCCATATAAGAACACATATTGCTATTGTTGCAACCTCACTGAAAGCAGTATAGTTACATGGTTCAGATTTGACAATGTTATAGCCAAAAGCTAGCACAGAATAATCAGCACAATTTCACTTGGCAAAAATAAGTCACAAAGATAAAATAATAAATCAGGAGAAGTGAGCTTCTGAGAAGAACTAAATGAATGAATATAGACGCAAAGAGTAGATCTATGGAGGCCCCAAACCATCAGTGGAGACAGCTAGTCAACGTTGTAATATCATTTTCGAAATCTCCAACCATATGCTCCTGAAGTACATTAGCACAATACAAGCAGATCGGAACCCTAAGTTTCAAAACAATCCTTGTTAACAAATTGGATTTGCAAATCTATTGGCAGTTCTTTGTCGAAGGGCCTAGAAGAAACGGTATTGGGTTCCTGTGCATTACCAACATTGCAATAGCAAAAGTAGTCTTGCATTTTAAAAGACCAGTTCAAAGCAAGACTGTTATTTTTTCCAGTGCCTATTGGAATATAATGATAACCGTGCAGTTGATGGAAGTTACATGTATTCAGCAGATCATTAATATGTACCTTGGCCGGAAGTACTGAATCCTTATTGAGACTTTGCATTGGTATAGCTGTACATGAGATATAGTTTCATCAAACCCTATGAGATAGTATAAAGAAAATTGCAAGTTTTTAATTTGTAATTCCAATTAAGAATAATTCCTGAGGAAGATTTAAAACAGAGTTCAAAAGCTTGGCCTAGACACTGATGTTTTTGAAGAATTTTAATTGAAAAGTGGAATAAATATTATTAGTACAATACTTTGGTGTAAAGTTTGAAGTCCTCTTTACTGACAACCAATCAATCAATCAGTTGATGACAGCAGAAGACCTAATGCATGAAGCTCTTCACAATGACCATCACATTCTAATGATGACTAGCAATACCAAAATGAATTTGGACTGACGAGATATACATTTTTGGAAACAAACACTAACTTTGTTTTTTGAAATTCATATGTCAAGTTAGCATTGAGTAAAAGAAAGCTGAATCTATTTAATTGAGAAATAATGCATTGAATACACTGAAAATCAGTTTGCTTGAAAATAGGAAATCAGATATTTTCAATAAATGGCTGATGCACTGAAGCAAGAAATCAAGATTTACAAATTGACTCAAGAGGAGTATTTTGTCTGCCAAATATTATATGGTGTCTCATCTGTTTTCTTCAAAGTTAATAAGCTTTCACCAACCAAATGTTGACTGACTATATTTTACTGAACTGTTAGAAATGCAAGTATGAATGCCTTGTCCTTTGTCCCCCCACTTAGATCCTAATTGTATTCATTTTGATAATTTCTGTGTATGTAGCAATTGTTTTGCCCTAAATTTCGCAGTTTTCAACTTGCACCGAGGAAGCCTGAATCATATGAGTGACTGGAAATTTAACTGGAAATTTCAATAATTCTCACTCTTTTGTGATGTCAATGTTTGAACATTCTGTAACAAATGTTTCAGAAGTAAGTGAAATCACACAGTTCCTGGTAAAAGAATTGAGCTATGTGTAGGGCATTGGATTATAAGGATAAAATATGGATTCCTAAGGCAGCATTTAACCTTGGTGACTTCAAATATCAAGGCCACCGGATCCAAACTATACAAGATTTCTCGGTAGAATATAAGGGGTACCATGGTGAATTTAATCACGTTTGAAAACCCTTCAGGCAGCCAACATCACATGCTGGATGCCAGAAACTACTTGTTTACAGGTAACGTTGGAGGGAAAACCTGGAACTTTCAACCACGTTTGTCAAAGAGGCCACGTTTTAGCCCTGCCACTTAATTTCAAAATACATTGAGTAAAGACAGCAGGAATCTGTAGAAAATTTAGGCCAAATCTGTGGGAAATTTTATATCTGTAGTAAATTGAAAGGACATTGTAGCTGAATTCTTTCTGATTAGGCATCCCTTAAACATATGTATATTCTATAACAAGGCATAAGAAAGCAATAATGGAAATAATGAAGCCTTCTATTAAGCACTCACACTGAGAAGGCATAAACTCACTTCCTTTAATCTTGAAACATCAAGCAAAAAGCAAGTCTTATCAGTATGAAATTAGTGAAAACGCATTGCTTAAACTTTTGTCAGTTTTGTTTATCCACAGAAGCATACCAATTATACTAACAATCAAAACTTATGTTTGTGAGTTGAGAATGTAATTGCTCAACTTGGCAATGATCTCAGTCTGTAACTGGAACTGCCTGAAACCACATGCAGATGAACTCTCTCCAGACAGGCCTTATGGCTGCTCTGTAATACTACCTTTTAGGCCAGCATAGAGCCATCTGATGGTAAGGAAGAGATATTCTACAGGTAATCTCTGATGCTCACTACCAACTAGATTAACAATTTGTAATATGTGGCGGAGAAGCACCACAGGTTACTTTTCACCGATATCTGTCACTGAATTTTGCACCAGCAGACACAGTAGTAAGTAAACCAGAAATGTCTAATATTCCTGCCATTTGATTTGACCTTTGACATATTATTGGAAACTTATGGCTGTGTACCCACAAGATCTCGACCATGATTGTCAATAAAAGGACAAAATGCCTATGTGTGTTCCAAAAATATATTCACTGCCCATAAATGATGCTAAAAATTCACCAATTACATTTGTTTTGCTGTATTGTGATAAACAGAAGATAAAGACTACATTCTTGAAGGTGAAGTGTTGGAATTTAAGTACTAACTGCACTGATTCAAACTAATTTGGCACCAAAATTGCATTTTCCAAAACTGAAAGAAAATTAATTATCTTATTAAAGTATCAAGAAACAAAAATAATAGCGGATAACATTTTCATATCAGGACAAATGGAGTCAAAATTGCTGCTTCCATACTCCTATTGGCCACTGATCAAGGTCAGATATAAGCTATACATCCTGAACATGGTCAGAAAAATATACTTGGTTCATTCTACCCATTCCCTGAGCAAATTCACAAAACTAATTGATTGAGATATTTCTTTTCAAGACGACATCACAGTTTGCATCTATGGAAGTAAAGGTCTTGAACTTGGTGAGGCCTGAAGACCTCCCAATGTTGTTCTGGTATGGCATGAATAGCTAATCAGCAAAACGGAAACCACGTCAGTCACTGAAGTGTAACAACACTAGTATAAAGGCAGAAGGACAGAATGCTGGGGATTGTGATTGAAGGACAGAGAGATAGGAGAGATAACACCCCAGTTAAGTGGTGTGGGGAAGGCAGAATATGAAGTTGACTGGTGAAGGGGATCAGAGTTCAGTTATTGACAATAGAGAGTCAGGGGAGCAGGAGGAAAGGTTGGATGATAAACACCTAGGGGTTGGGAGTAGAAATGAGTGAATAAGGGTTGGAACAGCTGCAAATTTTTATATATGAAGTTGCAAGGACTACTCTGGGTTTACTCTGGGTTTACAAGATGGGTTTGATAGAAACAAGTCAAGCAGACATCTGGACCTTCATTTGATGGGAACATCTTCCAGTTTTGGGGTCCAGACTCTTATTGTTTCTTTATCATTGTAGCAATAAATGCATTTCCATGGTGTTTCTGTATGTCATATTGGAACTTTGATGACAATGAGCAATTAAGAAACACGAATATTGAAGTTATGCAACTGCCCAATTTTCTTTTGGAATACCAGAAAGTCATGGATACAAAGAGATGTATCACTGCCATATGTTATAGTTCTGACCTTAAACAGTAACTTACCTGCTGGCTTCATTTCAGGACTGAAGAGTTGCTGCTGCATATCTCAGAAACGTGGCAAGAGGGCTGGGCTGCAGGCGAGGCTGAAACAACGTGGATACAAGACCCCCCTCCCTAGCATACTACTAGCTAATGTCCAGGCCATTGAGAACAAAGTTGACGAACTAAGGGCAAGACTAACCTACCAAAGAGAACTGAGGGACTGTTGTGTGCTATGTCTCACTGAAACGTGGCTTACACCTGCCTCACCTGACAGCCATTCAACCTGAGGGTTTCTCAATCCATCAAATGGACCGTCCTCAGCGTCCTCAGGCAAAGTCAAAGGCAGAGGGATCTGCTTCTTAATCAATAACTTGTGGTGCTCAGATGTGATGGTCCTGGCAAGCTCCTGCTCACCCAGCCTGGGAATATCTAATGGTGAAGTGTTGACCATTCTACCTACCAAGGGAGTTCACTTCAGCTATCCTGATGGGAGTCTGCATCCCACCATAGATGGACATGAAGCCTGCACTCAATGAGCTATACTCCATGATCAATAACCTTGAGACAGGATACCTTGAGGCCCTCTTCATTATTACAGGTGACCTCAATCAGGCCAACCTCAAGAGTGTGTTACCAAAATACTACCAGCACATCTCCTGCTCCACCAGGGGTGCTAACCACCACTGTACAACCATCAAAGCTGCCTTCTGAGCCACCCCCTGTCCTCACTTTGGGAAATCAGACCACCAGGCTGTGCTCCTTCTCCCTGCATACAAACAGAAGCTGAAACGGGAGGATCCGGTACGGAGAGTCGTGCAGTGCTGGTCTGAGGAAGCAGATGAGCTCCTACATGACTGCTTTGAGACAATGGACTGATCCATGTTCAAAGACTCAGCTGCCAGCCTTGATGAGTATGCCACCACCATCACAGACTTTATCAGCAAGTGTGTTGAGGACTTTGTACCAAAGAGGACAATACGGGTGTTCCCAAAATGAAAACCATGGATGAGCTGGGAGATCCACTCCCTTCTGAAGTTGAGGACTGCTGCACACAAATCTGGTGAACCTGATCTGTACAAGAAATTGAGATATGACCTTTGGAAAGCAATCAGGGATGCCAAGAGGCAATACCGACTCAAAATAGAGTCCCAGAGCAGCCATCAATTATGACAGGGCTTACATGCCATAACAGGCTACAAGATAAAGATGGGCTGAATAGTTAACAACAGCGCATCCCTTCCTAATGGGCTTAACGCATTCTATGCGTGTTTTGAACAGAGGGGAAGTGGATTGTCACCACCCACCCTGACAGCCTCCAAAACAACTGAACCCATGATCACCGTTGAGGATGTAAGATCAGTCTTCCGGAGAGTGAACACGAGGAAAGCATCTAGCCCAGATGGTGTCCCTGGCCGTGTGCTCAGATCTTGTGCTAATCAGCTGGCAGAAGTATTTGCAGACATATTTAACCTCTCCCTGCTTCAATCTCAGTTTCCCACCTGTTTTAAGAAGACCATTATCATCCTGGTACTGAAGAAAAACAAGGTAACATGCCTCAATGACTACTGACCAGTGGCTCTGACATCCACCATTGTGAAGTGTTTTGAGAGGCTGGTCATAGCACACATCAACTCCAGCCTCCCAGACAATCTCGACCCACTACAATTCACCTATCACCGAAACAGGTCTACAGTGGATGCCATCTTCCTGGCCCTACACTCAGCTCTGGAGCGTCTTTACAGTAAAGACACCTACGTTAACTATTGTTTATTGACTACAGCTCTGCCTTCAATACAATAGTCCCAAGCAAACTTGTCACCAAACTCCGAGACCTAGGTCTCAACACCTCCCTCTGTAACTGGATCCTTGACGTTCTAACCAACAGACCACAATCAGTGAGGATAGGCAGCAATACCTCCGGCATGATTATTCTCAACACTGGTGTCCCACAAGGCTGCGTACTCAGCCCTCTACTCTAGACTCTCTATACACCCATGGCTGTGTGGTCAGATTCTGCTCTAACTCCATCTACAATTTTGCATATGATACCACCATTGTAGGGGATATCTCAAACAGCGATGAGTCAGAGTACAGGAAGGAGATAGAGAGCTTAGTGGCATGGTGTCATGACAACAACCTTTCCCTCAATGTCAACAAAACAAAAGAGCTGGTCATTGACTTCAGGAAAGGGGGCGGTGTACATACACCTGTCTACATCAATGGTGCTGAGGTCAAGAGGGTTGAGAGCTTCAAATTCCTGTGAGTGAACATCACCAACAGCTTGTCCTGGTCAAATCACATAGATGCCATGGCCAAGAAAGCTCACCAGTGCCTCTACTTCCTCAGGAGGCTAAAGAAATTTGGTTTGTCCCCTTTGACACTCACCAACTTTCATCGACGCACCATAGAAAGCATCCTATCTGGATGGATCATGGCTTGGTATGACAACTGCTCTGCCCAGGACCACAAGAAACTGCAGAGAGTTGTGGACACAGCCCAGTGCGTCACAGACACTAGCCTCCCCTCCTTGGACTCTTTACTTCTTGCTGCCTTGGTGAAACAGCCAGAACAATCAAAGGCCCCATCCACCCAGGTCATTGTCTCTTCTCTCCTCTTCCATCGGGTGGAAGATACAGGAGCTTGAGGGCACATACCACCAGACTTAAGGACAACTTCTACCCCACTGTGATAAGACTATTGAATGGTTCCCTTATACAGTGAGATGGACTATGACCTCATGATCTACTTTGTTGTGACCTTGCACCTTATTGCACTGTACTTTCCCTGTAGCTGTGACACTTTACTCTGTACTATTATTGTTTTTACCTGTACTGCATCAATGTACTCTGTACTAACCCAATGTAACTGCACTGTGTAATGAATTGACCTGTACGATTGGTATGCAAGACAAGTTTTTCACTGTACCTCGATACAAGTGACAATAATATACCAATACCAATATATATAGATATATGTATGGTAATTACATTTTTATATACATTTTTTTTCCTTTTTCTAGCCTCACCCATTCTCATATTTCTAGGAGGAATGCTACTCACCAAATATTTTGTACAGTTAGAGTACCAAAATATCTCTTACCAAAATATCTTTTCGAAGTTTTTTTTAACAGCAAAGTCTTTGGAACCATGAGCTGGGAAATGAGAGGAAGCTGAATTTTTTCGGTGCCATTGTCAGGGTGGACTGAATGGCCATAAATTTCAATGTTACTATCATGACAATTGGATTAGGAAGGTGACAGAAGAGGAGGCAAGAAAGAGAAGTAAGGTCCTTCATCCTGACATTTTAAAATCTTCACTAATAAGAACCTAAAGGAATAGGACACCACAAAAGATTACATATATGGCTAATTTTCTATCAGTTGTTAACTTTTATCATGCCATTAGACTGGAATGGAGAAAACTTAACTTTCTATGGGGTTTATTTTGTATTTGTTATGTACAAGAATATTGTCCCTATTGTACATCTACACTCACTTCACTTAAGCAGTGGCAGGGAGCCTTTTTAGCAAAGCCATTGATGGAACAGCAGAAACAGATATCAACATCTGTTTTTGTTGAGCATCTGCTCCTACCCTCAAACTGCTGTACCATTTTATGCATAAGTACCAATGACCACTATTAGTCTTAACATTATTTTAATGGGAAACCTGGTGCAATACATTTTGAATAATACCGTATACTTATGCCAGTATATTGAACACAAGAAAATTCTGTTGAAAATGTTTTATTTCACCCTGCTAATCTCTGCATATATTGTTTCAGGTTTTTTTCCAGCTAAGTTTTCTCTTCTCCACTCCATTCAGTTCATTACCTGAACTTGTTGCCTATGAAGCCTGAATGCCTGCACTAATCTGTTTCAGATACTGAGAGCCAACTGATCTGACTCATGAGGAGGGGTAGGTTCTGTGCCATGTGTAGGTCTCAGGTGTTGGATCCTGGGTTGAGACCTCACCCCTGGAGCACTGCCAAAATAGCCTGACAGCCTTAAACAGCCCAACGGCTTGAAAAGATATCCCCAATAGAGATATTTAAAAATTGTTCAAATATATTTAAATATTTTTAACATTTATAAGAATAATTTACAAAATTAAAAATAAATGGAATTAAAAATAACATAAGAGCACATAATTAAAAATGTTAAATGAAAATAAAACACAGGGCCAGTGATCTCAACCAACTGTATAAGTCCAGTATAGAACAAGGTGATGAGGTATACCAGCATCTGCATTTCAGTCTTCTGCATTTGATCACACATTTGCCCCATGGACTGCAGATAGCTGGCAGTTTTCCACTGAAGTGGCAGCTAAACATAAACTCAGTCTGGTTAATCTGTTTTAGAGAAGTTATCCTGCAAGTCACGGGTAAAATGATTTGGAAATAAAAAGTGAGTAGTTTGCAGATGACACAGAAATTAGTGTAATTGTGGACAAGTGAAGAAGATTGTTAAAGAACATAGCAGGACATCAATCAGTTGAAAATTTGGGTGGAGAAATGGCAGATGGAGCTTAAACCAAGCAAGTGTGAGGTGATGCATTTTGGGGGGTCAAAAGCAAGAGGAAAATATACAGTAAACTCCAGGACCATCAGGAGCATTGATGTACACTGGAATCTTAGGATATAAGTTCATGGCTCCCTGAAAGTGGCAACAGAAGTGGTTAGGGTAATAGAGAATGTGTACATCTCGCTTGCCTTCATTGATCAGGGCATTGAGTATAAAAATTGGCAAATCATGTTGCAGCTGTACAAAACTTTGATTTGAACGCATTTGCCGTATTGTGTGTAGCTCTGGTTGCCGCATTACAGGAAGAATGTGGAGGCTTTAGAGGATGCAGAAGAGATTCACCAGAATGTTGCCTGGATTGGCGACTATTAGCTATATGGAGAAGTTGGACAAACCTAGAATGATTTTGCAAGAGTGACAGAGGCTGAGGGGTGACTAGATTGAAGTACTTATAATTATGAGAGGCATAGGTAGGGTGGACAGTCAGAATCTTTCTGCCATGGTGGAAATGTGAAATACTTGAAAGCAAAGCTTTAAGCTGAAAGAGGGAAAGTGTAAAGGAGTGGTAGGTGCCTAAAGTGAGGTGCCAGAGGAAGTGGTTAGAGCAGATATGATGGCAATGTTTACGAAGCACTTAAACAGACACATGAACAGGCAGGGAGTAGAGCGATATAGATTCTGTGCTGGCAGATGCGATTAGTTTAAATTGGCATCATGGTCGGCGCAGACGTTGTGGGCTGAAGGGCCTGTTCCTACAAAACAAAGGAGCTGGTCATCGACTTCAGGAAAGGGGGCAGTGTACATGCACCTGTCTACATCAATGGTGCTGAGGTCAAGAGAGTTGAGAGCTTCATGTTCCTGGGAGTGAACATCACCAACAGCCTGTCCTGATCAAATCACGTAGATGCCATGGCCAAGAAAGCTCACCAGAACCTCTAATTCCTCAGGGGGCTAAAGAAATTTTGTTTGTCTCCTTTGACTCTCACCAACTTTTACCAATGCACCATAGAAAGCATCCTATCTGCATGTATCACGGCTTGGTACAGCAACTGCTCTGCCCAGGACCACAAGAAACTGCAGAGAGTTGTGGACACAGCCCAGCACATCACGGACACCAGTCTCCCCTCCTTGGACTCTGTCTTTACCTCTCGTTGTCCTGGTGAAGCAGCCAGAATAATCAAAGACCCCATCCACCCAGGACATTCTCACTTCTCTCCTCTTCCATCGGGTAGAAGATACAGGAGCCTGAGGGCACGTACCACCAGACTTAAGGACAGCTTCTACCCCACTGTGATAAGACTATTGAATGGTTCCCTTATACAATGAGATGGACTATGACCTCATGATCTACCTTGTTGTGACCTTGCACCTTATTGCACTGTACTTTCCCTGTAGCTGTGACACTTTACTCTGTACTGTTATTGTTTTTACCTGTACTACATCAACACACTGTACTAACTTAATGTAACTGCACTGTGTAATGAATTGACCTGTATAATTGGTATTCAAGACAAGTTTTTCACTGTACCTCGGTACAAGTGACAATAATAAACCAATACCAATATATTCTGTGGTATGTGTGATGGCATCTTTCACATTCATCAGAGAGGTCTGATGATAACAGGTTAAAACTTCATCTGAAAATGATTCCTTCTGACAATGCAACCCTTCATTACTTCTGCACTGAAATATATACCTATGTTATGCATTCCCCTCTCTCGAGGTAGGATTGAATCTACCATCTTCTGAATCAGAATGGAGAGTGCATCCTTTGAGTCAGGGCTGTCAGGTATGCCCACACAAAATGTTAAATTATGGCAATGAATGCAAGGCAATAACTTTGGATAAAATATTAACTTATAAAATTCTAAATTGAATGATGTTCCCCACATATTCAACACATGAGGTAAAAATAGTTACCAGTCTATGATTTCCAATGTAAAAATATAAAATAAATTGATTCTACTATTGACACCTAGGCAAAAGCCTGGGTCCAGACTTTCACATTTAGACAGAAACCTATTCATGTGGTGGAAGAGGATGTGCAAAATCCTTACAGACAGCAACCAGAATTGAAGCCGGGTCACTGGTGCTGTAATAGCGTTATGATAACTGCTACACTACCGTGCCTAGACCCTTCCTTAAACAATATCTAGGCTCCCATAATTTTATACACTACAATTAAACCTCCCCTCAGCCTCTTCTAAGGAAAATAATCTCAGACTAGCCAATTATTCTTATTTTACAAATCCTTCATTGCTAGCAACAGCCTTGTTAATCTTGTTCTCTGATGTTCAAGCATTCTTCCAAAAATATCGTGTCCAGAGGTCTAGCTGTAGCCTAACTATTTTCAGTTCCAGCATGAACATCCTGCCTTTATAGCCAATGTTCTGGCTAATATCAGAAAACATTCCTTATGTTTTCTAAACCATCTTCAGGCATAAGGGTCCATGGTTATTCTACCATTTATTGTACACTCTCCCATCCAGACTACTAAATGCATTGCTGCAAACTTCTTTTAGATGGGGTTTCATTTGCCAATTTCCTCTGTAGCTGAATTGACAGATATCTCCATGCACACCACAGTTTTTCCCCTTATTATCAACCACAATGTTTGTGCCTCAGTCATTGCTCCAACATTTAAGCTTAAACCATTAATATTTATACCACAAGAAGCGAGCTCTCATAAAGGAGCCTGCAGAATCTTCTACATCCAGGAACTAAAACATGCAATGCCAATGGACTTCAGTTCTTGCCACTAAACCATTTCTGGATCCAACATGGGTCTCTTTCCTTTAGATACAATGGGCTTTTATTTTCTGACTTATCTGTTATTCAGAATCTTAGAATCTTAGAAACATTGAGCCCAGTAAAGTACCCTTATGGCCCATTCCATCCATGCTGACTATGATACCTATATGTACTCATCCCATTTGCCTATGTTAGGCCTGTATCCATCTATTCCTTTCCTTTCCAAGTACTTGTCCAAATGCCTTTTAAGTATTGTAATAGTATTAATCTCTACTACCTCCTCTGGCAGTTCGTTCCAAATATTCATCACCCTCTGTGTGAAAAAACCTTCAGATCTCCAATATATTTCTCTCCTCTCACCTTATGGCTGTGCCCTCCAGTTCTAGATTCCCTTGCCCTGGTTTATCAATTCTTCCTGTACCCCTCATTTCATTTTATAAGATCACTCCTCAATCTCCGACATTCTAGTGAGAATAAATCCAACCTATCCAATTTCTCCTTGTAACTAAAACCCTCCATTCCGGCAGCAACCTGATAAATCTCACATTCTCTCTATTTCTACCACCTCTTTTTGTAGTGTGGCACCCAGAACTGTACACAATGCTCCAAGTGCGGTTTAACCAATGTTTTGTACAACTGCAACATGACGTCCCAACTCTTGTACTCAATGTCTCAGCCTATGAAGACAAGCATACTAAATACCCTCTTCATTACCCTATCTGCCTGTGTCACCACTTTCAAGGAGCTGTGGACTTCTATCCCAATGTCTCTCAGTACATCATAGCTCCTAAGGTCCCTGCCATTTAGTCTAAATGACCTAACAGAATTTGACCTCTGAAAGTGCATTATCTCACACTTGTCTGGATTAAGTTTTATCGCCCAACACTCTGCCCATCTTTCCAGCTGATCTATTTCTAGCGTTAAACAACCTTTATCTTTATCTACAACTCCACCAATTTTTGTGTAATCAAAAAACTTACAATTCGTTGCCTCTACCTTCCTATCCAAGTCCAGATCTGGTCAAAAACCTTGCTAAACTCTATTCATTAAAGATGTTTTCCTCATCAACTTCCCCTCAAAACGTAAAGAAAATGTTAATCAGACACAATTATCCATTATAAATCAAGGCTGACAGTTCTTGATCAATCTGCATCTATCTAAATGATCTATGGTGTCCCTCTGACATTTTCTAATTATTTACCTGCCACTAATGCTAGTCTCAAAGCTTTCCCATTGTATGTCGATTATGATATACCTGGTTGAATTACGATTATTACTGCTAAAATGCCATTGAGCTTCATTCCTTTATCCCCATGTGCAGAAAACTTCCTGATTAGAAAGAACTTTTGACCAAGTTTCCTCTCCATTTCAAATTCAAGTTTATTGTCATGGGCATATGTACTGAGGGTACAAATGCCATGAAAATTTGTTTTTACAGCAGCAGAACAGAATATTATGAACATGACAACATAAATTACCTAAACTTAAAGTAACATACAGTATACATAACTTACAACAAAAATAGACATAACATCATTTGTGCAAGTTGAGGGAAATATAGTCCAAGGCAGAATTGGGTTTTTCAGGTTGGTTCAAGAACCTGATGCAGTGGGGAAGAAGCTGTTGTTGAACCTTTAGGTGTGGGTCTTCAGGCTCCTGTACATCCTGCCTGATGGCAGCAATGAGACGAGGGCATGCCTGGATGGAGGGGTCACCTTCTGGAGACATCATCTCTTGTAGATGTCCTCGATGGTGGGGAGAGCTGTTTCCTGTGATGGAACTGGCTGAGTCCACCACTCACTGTAGCCTCTTGCATTCCTGTGCATTGGAGTTCCCATACCAGACTGTGATGCGTGAACCCCTTCTGGACAGCTGATCTACCAAATGGTGCCATAAAGTTATCTTTAGTTGTACTCCCTGTAGGAATCAACATCCTCACCATAACCACAGCCGAATGCAAGTTACAGAACGAAATGCTGCCAGGCATCTCTGGCACCACCTGCCTGGTCTTCTTTATCTGTCTGTACACTTTTCATCTTTGGAGGAGATATGTGATAAAACAAGCGTTGCAGATGTGGATACACCTCAGCGATCACAGCCAATGTTTGAAATCTGAAACCCAAAATTCAAACTCCTTTCCCTGAAAACAACTGCTGCACATATAGTTGTAAACAATAATGGAGGATCCTGGAGTCATAATATGGTCTAGGATTTGCATTTAAAATGAGTGAGAATTACTCTCATTTCCCCCTACTCCTGCTCTCCAATGGGAGTGATTCTCAGTCATTTTAAATTCTTCCCATTCTTCACGAGAGAAATGAAATGTCTGACACAGGGGAAGACATCGCCAGGCTCCTCCTCAACCATCTCCTCCCAGCTGCTAAAAAACTACTCCCCGAATCTTCAGATCCATCTAGTGCCCAAGGATATGAACTTCATCATGCATCAACAAAATACAGACAGTGAGTTACAACAACCACTACACATGACCTTTTTTGACTTCACTCATCTTTTGCTTCCTTCAGTCAAGAGAGGCTGTTGCACTTCATTGACAAATTTGGTGATCTGCAGAAATTTGTTTCCATCTGACATCTGCTTCATGACGGCATGCATGCCTCGATCTTAACCAATAGATCCAGATATCACCCAATCTCACTGTTGTCAAGCAAGGATGTGTCATCTCTCTAACACCTCTCTCAATCTTTTACACTTCAACAAGCTTTGCGTTGGAGTGGAGCTGACCAACAGGAGAAATGGGAAACTCTTCAACCCATGGTGCCAGTATCATCCCAAACTTTAGTCACCGAGCTGAGCTAACCAGATGACACGTATGCATGTGCCCAACCACTCGGCTTCCTAAATAGACATGATCTGAACTCTGTCACAACAGATTGCCAGTTGGACAAACGGAAAGAGACAATCATGTTGCCATTCCCATCATTTTCAGGGAGTCTTGGCACATGAGCATTCAAAATACAGGAAGATTCAGGATGGTAGTGATAAATTCCATTATTTCCTTACAACCTAGAAGATGGCAATTCAGCTCATCAAGTCTATTCTGACTCACAGAGCAATCTCATTCCTCCACTAATTTTCCTGTTAACCTATTATACCTACATTTCCATTAATTCGACCACACATCTACAAACTATGGAGAATTTATAGTTAGCCTACCCAACCTTCATGTCTTTGAGAAGTGGGAAGAACCTAAGTGGTCACAAAGAGAATGTGCAAACCCATCACAAGCGATGCCTGAGGTCAGGATTGAACCTGAGCTGCTGGACTGTGAGGAAGCAGCATTACAAGCTGTGCCACTGTGCCATCCTCATATAGAAGCCAAGTATAAATAGCAGCAGGAATGCAGAACCTCCCAAACTATGTCAAACACCTCTTACCACACCTTTGATGGAGTCTACAGGTTCCACATTAGCCACTTCATAAAACATGGAACTGGTGTGGAAGTAAATCATCCTTGATCCAGAGGAATACCAAAGAAAAACAGGAAGGTAACTGAAGTGTGCTTAGTCTCACTTTGTCATATAATCTTTTATCTCTGGGCTCTTTAACCATTCTCTTCATTATTTATTAATCACATTTTTATTAGGTTAATTTCCTTTAATTTTATTAATTAGTTGAAATAATTGATGTTAATTACATTCTTCTGGGTCCTTAGTCCATTTCTCTAACCCAGTGTCTTTCCTTGGCACTTACCTTAGCTTCTCGGCTGCTCCTCCACCCGGCACTGATTTTGAAGATGCCTTTTCATTTTCCCCTCATGTTTTCAGTTGTTCTCAGTCCTCCTCAGTACTCTCTTTATGTTGCTGTTCCTTCCATTTCTGGTAGTGTTAAGCTCCTGCTTCTATTTTCCCTTTTTTATTTCTTTGTGGGCTCCTGATTTGACATAGAAAACAGTAACTCGCATTTGCACACCCTTCATTTGACCATAAGCTGTTAACTTCATGATTGTTCTTGATTGGTTCTAGAGATTCACATTTGCTTACCCTGTTCCCTTGGACCTTAATGGTCTGGCTTTTGTTGCTGCACTCTCAGTTTGTGGTTTCTCCAACGTGTCACATTAAATAATAGAATCATATTTATAAAGAGGCAAGTCCAACTGATGGAAGAAGTTGTTCGATGCCCTGCTCCAGTGAAATCTGGTCCAATATTTATCTCATTTTATTGTTCATAAAGCAATATGAAATTAAATGTGATTTGCCGTGGTGAAAATGAACAATTTAATACAGTTAGTGCTCCTGCCACACAGCTCCAAATAATTTGGTTCAGTCTTGTCTAGGGTGAAGTTTGAAGTTTGAAGTTTGCACATTCTCCCTGTGACCGTGTGGGGTTTCCCCAGGTGCTCCAGTTTTTTCCAACATCTCAAAGGTGTTAGGTGGTTAATTGCCTATTGTAAACTTACCTTCAATATAGCCAGGAGAATTAGGGCAAGTGAAAGAGAACAGGTTACAAGGAAATCGGTGGGAGAATGGGACTGAGCTTCGAGAGCTGATGAGCCAAATACCCTCCTTCTACATTGTAAGAAAATATAGGAAAATATGACAAATATTATACATAAGTTATTGTCACTGTCAAATTAAGTACCAGTCAAAAACATTATTTTTTGTTCTATCTGTTGGCAGGGGGCATAATATCCTGTCTGTTTAAAAGTGTCTGTCTGCTAGGGAGTCCCAAATGAATAATGCCACGAAGCCCAACACATCTTTAGGCTGTCTTTACAATCCAATGATCTCCCAAAAAGTAATGACGGTTACTTCTACAGTAAAAGTCGAATTAATCCTCCCATAGTCACTTCACTGCGAATGCTTGTGAGGGAATCCTGCGAAGCATCTATTGCCCAATATGAGTTTGTCCCCTTACTTCAGCAGGGGTGGAAATGAGAGGAGATTTTTTGTAATAAATTTTCAAACTACAGAAATAGAACTGCTGCCTATCAGTTCCAGTGACCTGGGTTCAATCCTGACCTCTGGTGCTGTGTATGTAGAGTTCGAAGCTCTCCCTGTGACCATCTGGGTTTCCAATGGGTGCTCCAGTCTCCTCGCATATCCCAAATGTGAGTGAGTTGGTAGGCGAACTGATCACTGTATATTTCCCATAGTGCATAGGATAGTGGTAGAATCTCCAGGGAGCTAATGGGAATATGGGCAAATAAAATGGATTAGGGTAGGATTAGTTGTTTTCTGGGATAAGTTTGTTTTCTGGCAAGGATGTGTTCAAAGGCAAAATTTTGAGAGTGCAGGGCTTGCATGTTCCTGCCAGGATTAAAGGGCAATGTTGACAGGCATAGGGAACCTTGGTTTCAAGGGATATTGGTGATCTGGTTTAAGAAAAAGAGAGAGGTGTATAGCAGGTATAGGCAACTAGGAATAAATGAGGTACTTGAAGAGTATAGAAAATGTAAGAGAATACTAAAGAAGGAAATCAGGAAGGCAAAAAGAAGACATGAGGTTGCTTTGGCAGATAATGTGAAGGTAAACCCGAAGGATCTCTACAAGTATATTAAGGGTAAAAGGATAGTAAGGGACAAAATTGGTCCCCTAGAAGATCAGAGTGGTTGTCTATGTGTGGAGCCTCAGGAGATGGGGGAGATCTTAAATAGTTTTTTTGCATCAGTATTTACTCAGGAAACTGGCATAGTGTTTATGGAAGGAAGGGAAACAAGCAGTAGTATCATGGAAAATATAGAGATTAAAGAGGAGGAGGTGTTTGCTGCCTTACAGCGAATAAAGGTAGATAAATCCCATGGGCCTGACATGATATTTCCTAGGACCTTGAGAGAGACTAGTGTAGAAATTGCAGGGGCCCTGGCAGATATATTTAAGATGTCCTTAGCCAAGGGTGCAGTGCCAGAGGACTGGAAGGTAGCTCATGTTGTTCTGTTGTTTAAAAAAGGCTCTAAAAGTAAATCAGACAATTACAGGCCGGTGAGCCTGACATCAGTAGTAGGTAAATTATTGGAAGGTGTTCTGAGAGATCGGATATACAAGTATTTGGACAGCCAAGGGCTGATTAAGGATAGTCAGCATGGCTTTGTGCATGGTTAGATTGTGTTTAACGAATCTTGTAGCGATTTTAGAGGAGGTTACCAAGAAAGTTTGAAGGAAAGGCTATGGATGTTGTCTACATGGACTTTAGTAAGGCCTTTGATAAGGTCTCACATGGGAGGTTAGTTCAGAAGGTTCAGACACTAGGTATCCATGGAGAGGTTGTAAACTGGATTCGAAATTGGCTGTGTGGGAGAAGACAGAGCGTGGTTGTGGATAATTGTTTCTCAGACTGCAGGCCTGTGACTAGTGGTGTGCCTCAGGGATCTGTGCTGGGACCATTGTTGTTTGTTGTCTATATCAATGATATAGATGATAATGTGGTAAATTGGATCAGCAAGTTTGCTGATGACACTAAGATTGGAGGTGTAGTGGACAGCGAGGAAGGCTTTCAAAGCTTGCAGAGGGATCTGGCCAACTGGAAAAATGGGCCAGAAAATGGCAGATGGAATTTAATGCAGACAAGTGTGAGGTGTTGCATTTTGGAAGGAGAAACCAAGGTAGGACATACACTGTAAATGGTAGGGCACTGAGGAGTGTGGAGGAACAAAAGGATCTGGGAGTTCAGAAACATAATTCTCTGAAAGTAGAGTCACAGATAGACAGGGTTGTAAAGAAGGCTTTTGGCATCCTGGCATTAATAAATCAAAGTATTGAGTATAGAAGTTGGGATGTTATGGTGAGGTTGTATAAGACATTGGTGGGGCCAAATTTGGAGTATTGTGTGCAGTTCTGGTCACCTAACTATAGGAAGGCTATCAGTAAGATTGAAAGAGTGCAGAGAAGATTTACTAGAATGTTGCCTGGTCTTCAGGAGTTGAGTTACAGGGAAAGATTGAACAGGTTAGGACTTTATTCCTTGGAGCGTAGAAGAATGAGGGGAGATTTGATGGAGGTTTACAAAATTATGAGGAGTATAAACATAGTAAATGCAAGTAGGCTCTTTTCCACCTCGATTAGGAGAAATAAGTGCAAGAGCGGGCTGGCTTTTAGGGTGAAAGGGGAAAGGTTTAGTGGGAACATTAATCATAGAACCATAGAACCAGTACAGGCACAATACAGGCCCTTCGGCCCACAATGTTGTGCTGACTTTTAAACCTCACCTAAGACATTAGGGGGAACTTCTTCACAGAGAGTGGTGGGAGAGTGGAACAAGGTGCCATCTGACATGGTAAATGCAGGCTCACTCATTTTAAGAATAAATTGGATAGATACATGGATGGGAAAGGTCTGGAGGGTTATGGACTGGGTGCAGTTCAGTGGGACTAGCAGAATAAAGTTTCAGCACAGACTAGAAGGGCCGAATGGCCTCTTTTCTGTGCTGTAGTGGTTCTATCGTCCTATGGTTCTATTAGTGTGAAAAATAGATGGTTTTGAGGTTGGTACAGACTTGGGTTGAATCAACTATTTCCATGCTGTATCTCTCTCTCTCTGTCTTTATGACTCTAAATAAATTGTTGATCAACAGAATAGCCTGGAGCTAAATTTGTTCTATCAAATTTCCATTTGAAGGTACATTGTCCTGCAAAATGCAACTTGCTACTAATGATACGCAAGTAACAAATAAAACAAAAGTATGCCGGAAATAGTCTACAAGTCAGGTAGGTTTCTCCAGAGAGAGAAAAAAATGTTAAGGTTACATGCTAATGACTTTTCATCAAAATCTGGAGATGTGAAAAGGTGAACCCCATTTTATGCACAAGTTAATCTTAATAATAAAGTACAGAGAACTGAAGACTTAAAAATGCTGAATTCGCAGAAATCTGTTTTTCAAAAACTTTATTGTTTATCATGCCTAATTCATATTGTCAAGCATATGGAAGTTACCAACTGGATCATTAAAACTGTCCTGCAACATTTTACATATGTGGTATTACTTAAACCTGCCATTACTCAAAAGCAGCTTTCCATTCTGCCTTGAACTTCAGCAATTTACTTTGTTATTTTGGAGCCAAGGTATGGGGAATTAAATGTCACATTGTGATAGCCAACAATATTAATCTTTGGGCTAATTGTAACTTTAAAGTGGGAGAAAAGAATTTGCAATTATAAAGTGACTTTTGTGACTGTAGGATGTCCCAAAGCACTGCATCGGTAATGAAACAGTTCTGAAATATAGTCACAGTGGAAGCAGTCAAATTACACCCAGCAGATATTGTAGCGGTTAGCGCGATGCTATTACAGCGCCAGCAATCGGGGTTCGATTCCCGTCGCTGTCTGCGTGGGTTTCTTCCGGGTGCTCCGGTTTCCTCCCACATTGCAAAGACGTACGGGTAGGTTAATTTGGGTTTAAAATGGGCGGTGCAGACTTGTTGGGCCTAAAGGGCCTGTTACCGCGCTGTAAATAAAATTTAAAAAAATTAGAAAAGAAAGATACTACAGAGAGCAGTGAGATAGATAACTGGAAATCTATCTTATCAAAGTTTTTGACTAAGCGACACTTGGCTGACTCCTTTTCTCTGCTGCCAGCTGCAAAGGGATCCCACCACCAGTCACGTCTTCCCCTCTCCCCGCCTTTCTGCTTTCTACACAGAACACTGTCTCTATGACTTCCTGGCATGCACCTCCTTGAACCTCATCTACTGCATTCTGTAAAGGCTAACAACACTCTCTTTTTGTCTGGATATATGAAGATAAGTACCAAGAGCTCGTAAGTGCCAACTCCAATGCAGGACTCATAATTGAATCTAATCCATCTATGTGGTAGTGAGGCAGAGTTGCATTTCTGATGACATGTTAACATGAGACCTTGTCTTGTCCTTCCCCATGGCTTGTATATATTAAGCATACAGGATAGGACAAGGCCATTCAGTTCTTTAAGCTTACTGCAGCATTCTATTAGATCATGGCTGATCTGCAACTCGACTGAATTTGGATGATCCTAGTCAGCAGCCACAATCTAATTGAGAAAATAATTCCACTAACATACTTCCAGTAACCTTTATCTGCAGAAGAAAACTTCCAGCCTTCACTTCTACATGACTGGTTCAAAATTAAGATTGTACCCTTTTATTCTGGATTCCCCTGTCAGATAAAACAATGTCAATTTTCCTTATTAAATCTTCATAATTTTAAACACTTTATCCTCCTAAACTCATGAGAATATAACTAAATTTATGCAATCTGACCTCATAATTTAATTCATTAATCTTCTGTTTTATTGTGATGAATCAGCTCTGCTTCCCCCTAAGGCTTATGTTAAAGATCCACCAGGGATGGTTAAGGAAGACCAGAGAGCTTCCTCCAGTATCCTGGCCAATATCCAATGTGAAAATCTCTTGGATGCACCAACTGATGGTATGAAAGCATTGTGTAAATTCAAAATCATTCTTTCTAATGCAGGAGCATAAGATATTATGGACAAGAAAGGGCCAATCAAGCCTATACTAACCAACAGAAAATGTAAAATGTACACTAAGATTTTTCCCCCCAGCTGGTCTTAAGATAAGTTAAGATTTTTTAAAAGTCTTATTTACAACATTGTAACAGGCCCTTCCGGCCCAACGAGTCTGCGCTGCCCATTTTAAACCCCCAAATTAACCTACTCGTACGTCTTTAGAATGTGGGAGGAAACCGGAGCACCCGGAGGAAACCCACGCAGACACGAGAGAACACACAAACAGACAGCGGCTGGAATTGAATCTGGGTCGCTGGCACTGTAATAATGTTACGCTAACTGCTACATTCTTACCACAAAAAAGAGGTAAGTAACCAGAATAAACAATTTTAAAACAAAGTAAAAGATAAAAAGAAAATAAACAAGTGCTAGAAATCTGATCTAAAAACAGAAAATGCGGGGAACACTTAATAGGTCAAGCAGCATCTGAGTTATTGTTTCAGGAACTTTTTAGAAATACGAAAAGCTGCTTCAAGGTGTTAATTGGACATTGCAGCCTAGTTTATACAATGTACTAACAGGACGGCATGAGCTATGGTGCTCATTATATATTCACCAATCCTTGGAAGCCTAGAAATTCTAGGCTGCCCTAACTGAGGCACTGGATGACTAAAACATCACCAAAGTTTATATTCCAGCAGGCTGTGAGGTACCAAGGAGGTTTAGGTGAACTTTTAAAACAGGCTGTGACATTGAAATTATCAGTCTGTTTCCTTCCCACAGAACATAAAAACTGCAGGGAAGTAGTAATCTTGATTCCACCAAATCATGTTCAAAGCCTTTGAAAATGTTCATGCTCAGATTGTTGCTGGAATGAAACAAAAAATCAGCTTTTCAATATGATGATAAACCTTTCCCATCCAAACACTTTAGTCAAAACCTCATACAAAGTGATCTTCTCTTGAGAGGATCAAGAATGATTCACTGACACAGAAGAGAGAAGGAACCATTTACATAGACTTCTAGCAAACAAATATAATTAAGGTAAAGATGGTGCAATTAAAGGAAGAGTTGCATTAATCAACTTGAGCTGCCTGTCCTGACTTTCTGAATTTATTTTAGATTTCCAGAATCTGCAGTTTTTTTAATATCTTTCACTCATGCCCCAAAGTGCCCAAACTGAAGTTACACAGGCATAAAATGATCCAAAAAGTTTATTTTCATGTTTTACCCGAGGAAAATTTGATTTCAGAATAATCGAGGATGATACCTCAGTGTACTATTGAGAAAGTGTTGGGAGATTGTTAAGAGTGGTGGAATAGAAATTCATTTTCTGCCATTTGTTCCAAAAGTGCATATATCTGAAGAGGCTCTGTTTCATACTTTTGTTTCTAAAATTCATTTACATTGCCTTCAATAGGACCAAATTTCTACTGAGAGTGTTATATACCTCAACCATTTTATATCATGTGCAGTGCAAGCAATTGAGCAGAAATTCTACCCAGCTATCCTTTGAATGAGACATTAAACAAAGATATTTGCATCCCATGGTTAAAAAAAAGCTCCCACATCAGTATTTGAAGAAGAAGTTGCCATTTTCCATTCTTTCCTTTTGCTCCATAAATTAGTTTGTCAAATACCATATAATTGGCTTTGAGTTACTCTTGGATATTCTAAGCACTTGAGGGGTACTACTTAAATGTAAACTATTTTAGCTTCCTTCTGTTGTAAGTGCTTATAAAACCTATATTATCTCCTCCCTCTGTGGAACAAATGAATATTTCAACTGTGTTTCCATCTCCACATCATATGGAACTCATGTCACTTAAGACACACTTCTGAAATTTTCATATGCAATCAGCCCCTGCGACATTCTGACAGGAACTTCTGCACAAATGTTATTCATGAAATGCTATATTTTCATTCAGATAAAACATGATGTACCGTTTTACTTTTTATTGTTTTGGTAAAATTCACATGTAAATAATTTATTCAACAACCTATGATTTCCTCATCCTCCACAGCCATTAAAACCAACTTCTCAGTTAATAATCTGGTAACTCTTTAGTGCATTACCTGTTAATGAAAGCCAATGACAACATCACTATGGTACCTCTCAGAAGGTTACCATTCAACCTATCTTCTTCCTGACGTTGACAGTTATCTTTCTCTTTCTGTAGATTTTTACTGCTTCAATCTACCTTTATTATTATCCTCTTACCTTTTCTAATATTCACTTTGTACAGTCCCAGCAGACCTCCATGTGACTTATTACTTTACAATCACTGAAATTTTGTTCCTATTTTTCTTCTTTCATCTAAGTATAATTTGGCTTTAAAAACATTTCTTTGCTTTTTGTTTGTTTTGCATTATGAGTAGGCCAGGATTTTGTAAGACAAAATTTAGACCCAAAAAGCAGTCAAATATTTACACCAAATTACAATAAAATTGACCAAGGGAGAATAAAGTCATGGACCACACAAATGTACACACAAACCTTCCAATTCAAGTGCTTCAGCTTTACAGTCATAGACAGAGTCTTGAAAGCTGGTTTTATGTGTAGAGTCATGAAGAGAAAAACAATCAATCTCTGTTTCCATGAATGGTATTTTTGGAATATTAAACAGATTATGCTTTGGGTCTTTATCCACATTTTGACTATATCAGGATAAAGGTTGCAATGGCTCTTGCAAGGTTAGGTGACCAGGTTAGTTCAAAATATATAAATGCTGAGTCCAAAAAAATCTTGTTTTTCATAAAAGTCATCAGAAATCTCAGACATTTTCAAAGTTCATAGTATCCATGACACTTTTGATCTCTGTGACATAATGTTAGTCTTACTTACAAGGGAATTTCCCATCTAATTATCTCAAATTTTCTCAGACCTAAACTTTGCTTATCAGTTTTGTTTTAATACATCAGAAAGTTTTGATACAACCTTATAAGGAACTGGAGTACTGCATAGAGTTTTGTTTTTTGTATTTAAAGAATGAAGTACTTGTATTGGTGGCAAAGCAGAGAAAGTTCATAGGTTGATTCTTGGGATGAAAGATCCTTTGGAGCTTAGAAGAATGAAAGTTGGTCTAATTTAAACACATAAGGTTCTGTGGGTGATTGACAGCCTAGATATTGAGTGGATATTTCTCCTTGTAGGAGCACCTGGAACTGATGGGTGGGAGGGGGGGTGTAGTTTCAGAATTAGATAGAGGAGGAATTGAAGAATTTCTTCTCCCAGGCAGTCAGCAACGTTTAACATTTTTCTACACCAGAAAGCTGCAAACGCTGATTCATTGACTAGATTAAAGGTGGGGATTGACCAATACTTAAACTATGAGGAAGTTAAGAGCTCTGGGAACAGAGCAGGGCAGTGACATTGAGCCAAGATCAGAACAGCCATGAAGTGATTGAATGGAGGAGCAGGTTTGAGAACCCAAGTGGCTGACTCCAGTTCCTGCTTCTTACATTTTAATGTTCTTATGTATCCGTCCCTTGGGTGTCTCAAATTATTCTCAAATTTCCTGTTATGTAGACATTGGCTTTCATTCACTTTGGCATTTCTAAACTACCCTGACCAAAAATGGGATTTTGTGGTGGAACATATTTGTGTGCTGTCTGATCCAATATTACAAAGAAAAATAAAAGATGATAGAAAATCAGGCATTAACTGGAAGTTGCTAGAAATGCACATCCTTGCTTCTGGCTCCTCTGTGCCCCTGACACATTATTACATGGAAGAGCCCAGACACATGGTGCAGTGTTCAACAATGTGCAACACACATGTTGACCCCACTTCTGGGACTTTCACCCATGCAGCTGAGGTCTGTGTATCTGTCTGCAACACATGTGCAGTTTCAGACCTCTATAAAACTTGTGAGGCCTGCTTCATTTTTTTCTTAAGGAGATCTGTATGTCTCGTTCAGACTGTGGAATCTGGCACAGGAAACCCACCGGGCAGTTTCCATTTAACTGTTGCATCTACCTGGCTCTTGCACAGTCTTCCACAGCCTCACCTACTCCAGGGAGCAACTTCCACAGCCCCTTGCCTGACAGCTTCCCCACAATCCACTAATCTGACAACTGCTCCACCTATTTCCAACCAGGCATCTGCCAACCAGAAACCACTGCCCCATTCCTGGCAACCCCTCCAACCATGTTATCCAGCAGATGACCCTCATTTCGACTTCCTAATTGACTCTTGCTCCAACCTATATATGCATTGATCTGGCCCTGACCCCGAATTCAATGAGTCAAAGAACTATCAGAGAGATAAGACACAGGGAGAACACTAAGCCTTTTGACTCTATCGTGGTTCTTTGTGGAATAATCTATTCAGACTCATTCCCTCACTCTTTCCTTGCAGAACTAAGAATTGTCTTTCCCCAATTTCCTAACCAATTCCATTTTGAAAAATGATTATCTATTTCCACGGTAAAGTTTCAGATCATTGCTACTCCCTGTGTAAAGAAGATTTTTATCACAGCCTTTCAGAAAGCCTTTGATAAGATCCCATATAAAAGTTTAGTGTGTAAAATTAAAAGTGCATAGTATTAAGGGCAATGCATTGGGATGGATTTAAAATTGGTTGTTAGATAGGAAACAGAGAGGACAAATATATGGCAGATGCAGTATAAAACAGGACTTCTGCCCATCCTGTCAGGAACTATAGCTGCAGCACTGTGACTAAACACCAGGAAGCAAATTGCTTCTAAAAGAACTCTCTCCTTGGCAATCACAGCACAGTAGCAGAAATGGTTGACATGGAGGTGAGGGAAAACACAGGGGAGGGGGGCACCACAATCTCCAGTGTATCTGGGGCCCAGCACATGAGATGAACAATCAACTCTTTTTCCATGAGTGGCTCCAAGCCGCTGTGAGCTGCAGGCTGATCAACAGACTAGTGATCACTTCATGCAGATCACATGGTTGTTAAGGAAAGGCTGTGATCAATGAAGGAAACTGCAGTGGGTTATTGAATGTTATGCTGGCTCTTGAAAACTGAAGCTGGGAAACACTGTCCGTAGGGCATTAATGTGAGAGTGCAGGTGTTTTCATTTGCATCATATTCTCAAACCCTGTGCTGGCTATTTACAGGAACAAGGATGTGATGCTGCAATTAGACAGAGCCTTGGCTGAGACCACACTTTTAGTATTATGTTCCGTTTTAGTCTCCTTACCCAAGGAAGGATATTCTTGTCATTGAGGGAGTGCAACAAAGGTTCATCATACTGATCCCTGGGATGGCAAGTTTGTCACTAGAGGAGAGATTAGGGTTACTAGCCCTGTATTCAATAGAGTTCAGAAGAATGGGTGATCAATGAATTGAAACTTATAAAATTCTGACATGGCTAAATGGTTGGATGCAGGAAGACTATTCCCCCTGTCTAGGGATGTCTAGAATGAGGAGTCATAGTCTCAGATTACAGGGCAAAAGATGAAAGGCTAAGATGAGGAGAAACTTCTTTGTTCAAAGCCTGGTCAATCTTTGGAATTGTCTACCCAAGAGTCCTCAATTTCTCAACTCCAAAGGTTCAGCCATTGATTGCATTCAAAACAATGGCTGATTTAGGTAGAACTCTTTTTCAATGGCACAGAAGGCTTGAAGAGCCAAATGTCCTACCTTTGCTCCAATTTCGTATATTCTCATGTGATCTACACACCACAGTTAACACCTGCGGAATGAAAATCCTCACAGAAAAGTGTACTAGTGTAGAGTTGTGAACTCAGTAATCAGTGTACCAATCATCAGGAATTGCAGAGATAGAATAGCAGGGCATGTAAGTAACTGGAGCAGGGATTCATTCATTGATATATTATAATCTGTTCCACCTATCACCTCCCAGCTTCTGACATCATTTCTGCCCTCATCTGCTTGTCAACCCCACCCTCACTTGGATCCACCTATCACTTCCCAGCTCTTGCTTCACCCCTTCCCTCCACCTTTTTATCTTCTCCGTGGATTGTCACCTTGTTGTGGTGGAGAAGCTTGTGTGGTCCTGAGATCCCGAGAGTGATGCTGTCTGGAGCTATGCTCCTGGTAGGGTCACCCATGGCGGTAAGGTCGATGGTGAGGTCTCTGAAAAAGAACAATCCAACCAAGAACTCAACGGTGGAACAGGCAGATGAAGTTACTTCAAACTCAACGGCTGTGAAGGCAGATGAAGGCTGCAACAAATCCATCAGCTCCAATTGTTATGGTTTCCATGCCATTGGAATTAGTTGGTTGATTTGTGAAGTATCGTGTGCTTTTTGTAGTGCAATATCAAGTACACGTTAAACAAATACACGCACAGGCATCTTCGCTTTGAGGGCTACTCATAGATCAATGGAACAAAGACCATCATCCTCGACCTTGAGGGATAGCCACAACAATGACCTTTTTATGCCTCTCATAAAGAGCTTTTATGAAGAAGCCTCTCATAGCCTGTGCCAACCTTCTCTTCTCCTCATTTAGGAAATGAAGATACAGATGTTGAGCATGGACATCTCTCCTGTGGTCCTCCTATTCCTCCTGTACCTCCTGTCCTGTTGCTGGTTGGGTTTCTCATTCCTCAGACACTGGACCACCTAAAGACTTGCAAGATTTCACAACCTACAGCACGTGACAATGAAGTCTCTACATATGCTTAGCATGACCTCATTCTACAGCAGGCAACCAAATCTCTTATTGGGGAGCCCAATGATGCTTTCCACTCTCATCCCATTGGCCATTTAACCTGTGGCATGAGGTGGTACAGCAAGGCCCAAATGGATTAGTACAGCTTACTGTCCTTTAGAAGACACTGAAATCAAGACCTGGTGTGGACCTTCACTCTCATCCTGCTCGGAATGGCTAAAGGTTGGTTGACAGAATTTGTCTGAGTGCTGGAAGTTAAAATAGTATGGAGGTCATTTCTAGATCGATGCATGTCACTTCCTACAACAGTTGAAGGTAGAGTCATAGATTCTCGAAACCTTGGTGCTTTCCTTAATTATGTCAAAATCTGAGAAAAATGGACCCCATGCAAATATTGATATTCTAGATATTTCCATGTGTCCATAAATACAGAAATGCAACTGGAGACCACCTGTCAATATAATGGAAACCCATTAAATTGACACTTTTAGTGACTAAAATCTGTTTTCAAAAAGCCAGCAATTAACTCTATTGAATGTCATGGATGAACTGGAAAAGTATTCATGTTGTCAGATGATAGAATTTGTTGTCATTGGAAGCCACTAAAGGAATGACAGAGTAAGATAAGAACTGAGGAGAATTTTAAATTTATAACCACTTCCAGTCACCATTGCACAGCCCCATGGAGGAGCCCTGTTAGCAGGAAGCAAATGGATTCTAGTACTCCATTTCTTTTCTTTCCCCGGCTTCTTTTTAAGCAGAGTTTAGAAGATTATATCATAACGTAAAGTTGCAGTTGTCTCTGTATCTCCCATGTTAACTCTCCAGGATATGGGAAATGCTTTTTAATTTAAGTGAGCAATATGGTGCTTTGTTCGTAAAACAGTTCACAGAGCCAGCAGCTTCACATCAGGAATGTTGATACTATTACAACAACAGCCTGAAGATAGTCGCATAATATAATTCTTAAAGTGGTGAGAGCATTAAAGGAACAGTTATTGTCTATAGACCAATATTACATACAACACACATGTTACAGTATTTGCTTGAGGTTGGTCAGTTGAAGGTGAGCTATTTGGGTTGATTAAATGATAAAATTATGCAACAGAGTGGGCATCCAAAGTTAAGGATCATAGTTTTAAAACAGTAAAATTAGAGTGTGGCCATTCAGGTGTGAAATCAGGAATCACTTTTTCACACAAAGTTGAATGGACATCTGAAATTCTCTCTACAAAATGGTTGTATCAGCTGAAGCTTTCAAAGCTGAGAATAATCATTTTATGATGTAAGGGGTATACATGTGGCAAATGGAATTAGGGTCCAGATCAGCCAAGAAAACATGGAGGAACAAAAAGAATAAAGAGATTAGAGCAGGAATGAGTGACTGGCTGCTCTTAAGTTCTTGACCACATCATGCAGAAACAAGAGAAAGACTTAATAATTCGCTGATCATGCTTGAACACTTATTTTTCAGTCATACTATCTGTGGTGTATCCTAGCTTCTTGTCAGGGAATAAATGGTTCATTTAGGATAGTTTATCAAATCTTGCGTTGAAAATAATTCATTTCAGCAGAATGAGATTCATGAAAAATTTTAAGGGTATCTAATCTATCTCACAAGTAATACATTGGAATTAGCTTCAATCATAAATATTTACTGAATCCCTGATGTTTAGATGTTATCAAAGCCATTTCACCAGGGTATGTATTTATGATGCAATGGACATTTACTGAGCATGATTAGTGGATGTACTGAACATTTAATAACATGTTAAAGGAAAGTAGATTATCAATATAATAGCTATCATCATTATATGCATTTATTAAATGCTAAATACAGGAAAATATTAGATTTGGGAATGGCAATGCACAAGGAAATTATGCAGATCAGTTTTGTTACAATATGAGATAAACATTCATATTAGTTATTAATGAAGTATCATAGTTTGAACAAATGTTTGTACCAATACGTGCCAAATTGTTGTCAGACTGTGGCATAAATCAAATGAAAAATTAAAAAAGACTCTGTGGATGGTGGTAATCTGAAACAAAAACAGGAAATGCTGGAAACACTCAGCAAGTCAGGCAGTATCTATGGAGAGAGAAAAACATGAATAATGTTTCAGGTAGATGATCTTTCATCAGCCACTCCACTTTAATCAAAGGAGTGAGTCTGGGTGTCAGCTTCATCCTCCATGCTCAGGAGAAGGTCGGCCTTTGCTGCAATGCCCTCTCTGCATTGCAATGTCTCCTGCCTGGAAGACATTGGGAAACACTGATCTATAAAGTGCAAGGGCATCTTGCCTCAATTCCTTGCATAAATATGCAGCTGAGTTTATTTTTAATAATGGCGGCTCCCTTAACTCTGCCTTAGTTCTTTTTAGATATTAAACCATCAGCAATAAAAATAGAAAATGCTTGAAATTTTCAGCAGGCCAGGTAGTATCTGTGGGGCAATAACCTTTAATATTTTTTAGCAATGACGTTTCATCAGAATGGTCACCAGTCTCCATCCAAAAAAATACAATATAAATTGGTCATATAATTTCAAACATAATCCAATTGTAAGGTGAATTCTGATTTTACAGCTACTGATCATGAATAATCAATAAAACTGAACGTATTCTAACCATTGTAAGGGAAAGTGTTCCCATTGTAGCGTCTCACCGTCCGGGCAAGCGAACCGGCTCGGCAGTCGGGTCACACGGTGTCGGAGCGGCAAGGGCCAAGATGGCGGCGGGCCTTCGTCTTCCCCGAGCGATGGGGAGAACCCGTGCGTGGGAAAGACTTGATGACATAGTATATACATCATTGCCGGTTGCATTGGGAGGAAACAGTCTCCCTTAAAAGGCCCGCGCAAGGTGGGAAAATAAACCAGTTCTGTTCTGAAACTCTACGACTAGCGTCTTGTGTTCATTCCGCGGTAGCAACTGCTACACCATCAACAAATTTCTTTGAAAGTTTCCTCATAACCTGAAATTGTGTTGCTTAGATGCTGTAACTTTAATAGTTGCTGCACCAAACCAATATCTTCGGTAGTGATGACTGAGGGAATACTTAAGAGTGCTGCCTCTTATTACCATACATTATAGGTGTGAAGTGATGCATTTTAGGGAGTTAAACCAGGGCATGACATACACAACGAATAGGAGGTCGCTGGGCAGTGTTATTGAACAGAGAGACCTTGGAGTACAAGTACAAAGTTCCCAGAAGGTATCATCACAGGTAGACAGAGTGGTGAAGAAGGCACATAACATGTTTGCCTCCATTGGCCGATGCATTGTATTCAACTGCGGACATCATGTCACAGTTGTGCAAACCATTGGTTTGGTCTCACTTGGAATATTGTGTGCAGTTCTGATCACTACACAGCAGGTAAGATGTGATTAAGCTAGAAAAGTTGCAGAAAAGATTCACAAGGAATTTGCCTGGTTTGAAAGGGCTTGAGTTATAAGGAAAGCTTAGATAGGCAGGGTTTGTTTTCCCTGGAGCAAAGGAGGCTAAGAGGTGACACAATAGAGCTATATAAAATTATGGGATGCATTGGTAGTTTAGAGAACCAGTGTTTGTTTTCCATGGTAGGGGTGTCTAAAAGTAGAGATCTTATGTTGGAAGTGAGAGGGAAGATGCTTAAAGGGGTACTTTTATCACACATAGAGTAGTTGGTATCTGGAATGACCTGCCAGAGGAGGTGGAGAAGGCAGGAAAGGCAACAACATTTAAAATGCATCTTGACAGGTACTTGAATGAGCAAGGCATAGAGGGGTATGGAATTAATGCAGGGAAGTGGGATTAGTACATTAGTACAGATAGGCAACATGCTATGGGCCAGAGGACCTGTTTCCATGCTGCATATCTTTACGACTATATAACCTGTTATCTCTCTTTCACAGTTCGATGAAGGATCTCAGACATGAAATGTTAACTCTTCCTCTTTCAGCAGATACTGCCTGACTGACTGAGTGCTTTTCAGCATTCTCTGTTTTACTTTATGCTTCTTGTAGCAGCAGTTTTCATGTTCCCATTTTTGGGAAATAAAATCTGTGCATTCTCATTAGCCTCAGGATTATATTAATGGAGGTACATTACCATGAATGCAGTTTTTGATCATCCTTAGTTCATTGTCAGTAAATTATGTCTCTGCACCAAATTGCTAAGATCTTTCAACTTGAATTTTTGGATTGCTCATTTAAATATTCATGTTCAGATCCTGTAATCTGGGTCCATAGCATTACTGCTGGCATGCATTCAATCTCAAAACTTCAAGAAAAATATTATGGAGTGCCTGTACTAAACTTCCAGAGAGGTGGTGAAATTACTTCCAAAGGAGAGCTCCCTACCCTCAGCATGCTTCAAAATTAATATCTGGACTTTTGCTCTTACTTAAGTTCCTTCAAGACCTTTTTCATTCGAGCAATACTCTTATTAGGTGTTACGTATAAATGTTGATAAATAGCATTTTGAAATACAGTACCAATTTGTGTTATAATTAATTACTTGAAGCATTTCAAAAACTTGAACCTAAGAGTACTGTGATCCATCAGTTACACGTGAAAGACAATGAAAGTTTTCATTGCCTTTATCGACTTTACTGATTTGAAGTGTAATATATTGCTATAATTAGAATTTTTTTCACATTTCATTCCTAGTCTGTAGTGTTAAACAAATTTTCATCATGTGTGTGCCTTCTAAAAATACAATAGACTCAACAAACTGAACAGACACAATATTAACAATAAACTTGACTCTAACTTTGGTACTCCACTTCTGAAATTCAATATAATTGACAACATAAAATATTAAATGTTACCAAAGGCAACAAAGTTCTAGACAGTTGCAGTTGTAATAATGTCATAAAAAAGTGTAAGTAGCATAAGACAAAAATAGGTTCTCATTCCATCAATCATGACTGTACAACAGGTGCAATACACCCAGTTATAAAAGCTTTCCTGCTTACTTAATGTCTACATGAACTGATTCACATAGTTAATCCCAACTAGCAAAATGTTTATGCAACTTCACATCATTACCCAGCCCTGCTTTTCTGCTCCCAACCATCCCATTTTCCTCACATTATGAGCATTATTTGAAATAATAGCTATCTTTGCAGGCACTCTAAAGAAATATTCAATAACGCCAGGAAAGCTGCTTGGTGCTTCTCATCTTCTTTGAAGTTTTCTCATTTTAAATTTTAATTGTATTACTCTATCCAATACATTACTTCCACTAAGATCTGTGCCTCACAGCTTTGGTTGTACAAGGTGTCCAGGCCCCAGAATTAACTTTGATCTTCTATGAATATTGTTCAATTTATTACTCTACATTGAACTCTCCTGAAGGTCAAAGGGAACTCCTTGGGACAATGTCTGATTATTCAATGTAATATAAAATATCAAGAATAGCATAGTTGTTAACTTCCTTGTACCTGGGAAAACATGGGATATGTGGCTGCAAAAGGTTTTACCACATTTTCTCAACATTGGCGCCTGAGTGTAGATGTATCATTGATATTTAAAGATGATTTGATTATTAAACCCCAATGTGATACATTAAAAGGGAAGAGCAAAGCTCCTAAAAACAAATGTGTGAAGTTAAAAAAAGCAATATTCTCACCTAAGCTAAATTGCTCCCTGAAAATGATTTCTATGGAGATAGCATCAGATTCATTTTAATATTTTAAGAGTTATTTGTAACATAATTAACACACTTGCATGGCACAGTGGTACAGCTGGCAGAGCTGCTGTCTCACAGTTTCAGTGACCCACGTTCAAGCCTGACCTCCAATGCTGTTTCTGTGGAGTGTGCACATTCTCCCTTTGACCATGTGGGTTCACAGAAGTGTGGACCGCTGTGAGCGTGGACTGGTGTGAATGAGGACTGGATTAAATATAGATGGTGTAAGTGCTGACCAATGTGTTAACCAATGTAAGCGTGGATCAGTATAAGTGTAGATCATTGTATGTTTGGCCTGGTGTAAATATGGATCAGTGAAAGAATAGATCAGTGCAAGTGTGAACCAGAATAATAGAACATAGAATATTACAGAACAGGAATAGGTCCTTTGGATCAAAATGTCTGTGCCAACCATGATGCCAGCCCCAAATAATCCCATCTGTCTGCACAGGTATCCCACTATTCCCTGCCTGTTCATGTGACTGTCTAAATGCCTCTTAAACATTGCTATTGTATCTGCTTCCACCACTTCCCCTGGCAATGCATTCCAGGCACCTAGCACTCTGTGTAAAAAAACTTCCCTCACAAATCTCCTTTAAACTTTCTCCCTTTCACCTGAAAACTATTTGACATTTCTACAGAGGGAAAAAGACTTTGATTGTCTACCCTACCTATGCCTCTCGCAGATTATTTTATATAATCATATACTTTTTTTTACACTATCAGGTTGGCCCTCAGCCTATGACCCTCCAGAGAAAACAATCCAAGTTTTTCTAACCTCTTCCTATAGCTAATAGTCTCTAGGCAGCACCCTGGTGAACCTCTTCTGCATCCTCTCCAAAACCTACAATTCCTTCTTGTAATGTGTTGACCAAAACGGCATACAATACACCAAATGTGGCCAGAAGTTTATACAGCTGTAACATGACTTACTTAGCCCACCCTGACCAATGAAGGCAAGAATGACATATGCCTTCTTTACCTCTCTATCCACCTGTGTTGCCACTTTCAGGGAGCACTTCAAGATTGCTCTGTACATCAATACTCCTCAGGGTTCTGCCATTTACTGTATACTTTCCTCTTGCATTTGCCCTCCCAGTGTGCAACACCTCACACTTGTTCAGATTAAACTCCTTCTGCCCACATTTCCAACTGATTTATATCCTCCTGAATCCTCACAATCCACAACTCCACCAATTTTTGTGTCATCTGCAAACTTAGAAATTATCCCACCTACATGTTCATCCAAATCATTTGTGTATTACAAACAACAGAGATCCCAGCACTGATCCTTGTGGAACACCACTGATCACAGACCTCCAAAATAACTCTCCTCCACCACTACCCTCTGTCTACTATGACAAAGTCAAAGTTGAATCCAATCTACCAAATTTCCATGGATCCCATGTGCCTCAATCTTCTAGATCAGCCTACCATGAGGGACGTTGTTGTAAGTTGTACTAAGGTCCATATACACAACATCCACTGCCCAAAGCTCATTGATTATCTTTGTCACCCCCTCAAAAAACTCAGTCAAGTTTATAAGACATGACCTCCCCTGCACAAAGTCATGCTGACTATCCCTAATAAGTCTACACTTTCCAAATGCGAGTAGAACCAATCCCTAAGAATCTTCTCTAGTAATTTCCCTATCACCGATATAAGGCTCACTGGTCTATAATTTTGCGGGTTGGCTCTATTGCCCTTCATAAATAGAGGAAAAACATTGGCTGTTCTCTCGTCCTCTGGAACATTACCCAGGATAGATCCCATCAGGCTCTGGGGACTTATCCACTTTAATGTTCTTCAAGAATCCCAACATCTCCTCCTTCTTGATATCAACCTGCCCGAGAATATCAGCATAACCCTCCTTGATCTTATTATCCTCCAAGATATTTTCCTTGGTGAATACCAATGCAAGGTAATCATTTAGCATATTGAGGGTGATCATTTAGTACTTTCCTCTGGCTCTGGGTATAAATTCCCTCTTTTGTCCTTGACTGGTCCTATCTCTCCCTAGTTACCCTCTTTTTTTAATGAATGCATAAAAAGCGTTGTGATTTTCTTTTATCTTACTTGTCAAAGACATTTCATGCCCCTTTTTTGCCCTCCTGATTTCATGATTAAGTTCTCTCCAGCTTCCTCCTTTATATTCTTCAAAGGCCCTGTCCAATTTCAGCTTCCCAAACCTTACATGCTCTTTCTTTTACTTTTTAACTGAATTTGCAACATCTCTCATCATCCAACGTTCCTGAACCTTGCCATCCTTTTCTTTCTTCCTCACAGGAACTTGTTGATCCTGAACTCTGACCAGCTGGCCTTTAACAGACTCCTACATGTCTGGTATGGACTTACCCAATACCAGCTGCTCCCAATGTCCTCTCGCCAGCTCCTGCCTAATACTGTTATGATTATCCTTTCCCCAACTTAGCACTTTCAGAATCAGAATCAGAATCAGGTTTACTATCACTGACATATGTGGTGAAATTTGTCGTTTTGCTGCAGCAGTATAGTGCAAGACATAAAAATTACTATAAGTTACAAAAATAAATAAATCGGTCAAAAGATGAATAACGAGATAATGTTCATGGGTTCACGGACCATTCAGAAATCTAATGGCAGAGGGGAAGAGCTGTTCCTAAAATGTTGAGTGCAGGTCTTCAGGCTCCTGTACCTCCTCCCTGATGGTAGTAACGAGAAAAGGGCATGACCCAGATGGTGAGGGTCATTAATGATGGATGCCACCTTCTTGACCCTCCATACCAGGTGGTGACGCAACCAGTCAGAATGTTCTCCACCATACATCTGTAGAAATTTGCAAGAGTCTTTGATGACATACCAAATCTCCTCAAACTCCTAATGTAGTCTCTTTATTAAGAAAAGCCTCTGGCATGCCCTCTTTGTGATTGCATCAATGTGTTGGGCCCAAGATAGATCCTTAAAGATGCTGTTTCCCAGGAACTTGAAGCTGCTCACTCTTTCCACTGTTGACCCCTCAATGAAGACTGGTGTGTGTTCTCCTGACTTCTCCTTACTGAAGTCCACAATCAATTCCTTGGTCTTGCTGATGTTGAGTGAGAGGTTGTTGTTGCAACACCACTCAACCAGCCGACAAATCTCACTTCTGTAGCGTTCCCATCGCCATCTGAGATTCTGCCAACAACAGTGGTGTCATCAACAAATTTATAGATGGCATTTGACCTATGCCTACCCACATATTCATGAGTGTAGGGAGAGTAGAGTTGTGGGCTAAGTACACGTCCTTAAGGTGCGGAGTCTTATCCTTGTCAATAACTATCTGAGAGCTTACAGAGTTATGATCACTGTTCCCAAAATGCTATCCAGTGAAACTCCGATCACCTGGCCAGGTTCATTTCCCAATACAAGGTCTAGAATGGCCACTTGCCTGGTTGGATTTTCTGCATACTATATCAAGAAACCGCTCCCCACCACCCCCCCCACTCCCGGATGCATCTAACAAATTCTGGCCCATCTCGACACTAAGGGAGTCCCAATCAATTTTAGAGAAATTAAAGTTACTTACCACAACTGTCCTGTTGCTTTATTTCCATAATCTGCCTCCGTATCTGTTCCTCTATGTCTCCCTGGCTATTCGGAGGCCTATAATATAGCCCCATCTCAGTGATGCATCTTTCTTACTCCTGAGCTCTACCCATTTTGCCCCACTGGACGAGCCCTCTCAAATATCCTAAGTGCACTGTGACATCCCTCTAATCAGTAGTCAGCTCGCCCATCTTCTTTACATCTGTCTCTATCATGTCTGGAACAGCTGAATCCTGGAACATTGAGCTGCCAGTCCTGCCCTTCTCTCAACCAAGTATCTGTAATGTCCTCTTGTCAAAACCCTTAGTTTTGCATTTATGCTTTGCTTTTGATTATTTTTAGTTGGAATCTAACACGGTATGGTATTAATTATGATTATCCTTTCCCCAATTTAGCACTTTCAGAATCAGAATCAGGTTTATTATCACTGACGTATGTGGTGAAATTTGTCGTGTTGCTGCAGCAGTATAGTGCAAGACATAAAAATTACTATAAGTTACAAAAATAAATAAATCGGTCAAAAGATGAATAACGAGATAATGTTCATGGGTTCACGGACCATTCAGAAATCTAATGGCAGAGGGGAAGAGCTGTTCCTAAAATGTTGAGTGCAGGTCTTCAGGCTCCTGTACCTCCTCCCTGATGGTAACGTAGCGGTTAGCGCGACGCTATTACAGCGCCAGCGATCAGGGTTCAATTCCCGTCGCTGTCTTTAAGGAGTTTGTACGTTCTCCTGTGTCTGTGTGGGTTTCCTTCGGGTGCCCCAGTTTCCTCCCACATTGCAAAGACGTACGGGTAGGTTAATTTGGGTTTAAAATGGGCGCCGCGGACTCATTGGGCCGGAAGGGCCTGTTACCACGCTGTAAATAAAACTTTTTAAAAAATTTAAAAAAAAGTCTTCTTGTTGCTGCCAGATTTCAATTATGAGCAATTATTTAGCATGTTGCTGCATACTTGTAACATTATTGTACTTACATATGAGTTATAAATTATCGCATACTCTCTCATCAGTTGAGTGCTGCAGTGATTGAATGTCACATTCCCAAAACTGATGTGAAGTTTAATGTTCATGTTAGAGAATGAATTGGGAACTCGCTGTTGTGACCTGCATTAATAACCATCTGACATTAACTCCTTTATTATTGACATGTTTAGTTATGCCACACTTAATATCACTAAAGTGCCAAAGATAATTCCATGGAGATCTGTCATGAAGCTTATTTCATATATTGACAGAATTACCCCAATCCATATAATTAAATGTTTGCATTTAAAACTTGTCCGTATTCACACCTCAAATGTCTGTTATATCTTAAATACCCATTAAACTTCAGAACCTGATATTTTTCCAATCATGCTATTTTAGGCAGCACAATTTCAAGCATATCAAGTTAGCACAAATTAAATTTGAAAAGTAGATCCCACCTGTCAATCTAACTATGCCACATCAATGAGTAACTGGGAAGATGAGTTAACAGGAAGCAACCAAGAAAGGGCGACTCGGTAAAGTGATGAAAATTAATGCATTCCAAGCAATCCCATAAAACAACGAACTTAAAAGATATTATTTTCTCAAATGTCTGAAATCACACTTACACACACCTGTTGAATAACAAAATGTTATTTTTCCTTTTCCTCCAGCTCCAATGTGATTCCAATGTGATTCACCCACTCTGGCTTCAGCAGTTAGAATCAGGCTTTCCAGAGTCCTCTGAGCTCCTCTTGCTGATAATTTTAGGATTTATTACTCTGAGCATTTCCTACTAAAATCCTTTACTTTTAAGTAGTTTTTCAGATTGACATTTTCTATACCATTACCAATTACCCACTGCCATGAAATCTCCTCTCAGACACTTCCTTCAAGGTCAAAGCTCATTTCCCAGTCTTTCCTGGTAACTCAGGCTTTAAATTTACCTTATTATTTTGTGATCTGAAGTGACCAAAATGCAATGTGCAATCTGCATCAAACACTCTGATCTTGGAAGATGATTTCCTCTAATATGTTGTCTTCAGTTTGTTCATTTAGTGCATTCAGATGTTGTAGGAAGAGGTCAGGAAATTATTCTGCATTTAGTGTGACCAACACGTGATGAAGAGAAAATATGAACCATTTAAGGAAATATTGAGGTTATTTAAACATCTTTCTGAATGAATGAATGAATGAATGAATGAATGAATGAATGAATGAATGTAGTTTGAGTGTGAAAATCTGCCACTATTGTGTGATTTTGGGATAAGGAATGACTAATTGATTGTGTGTCACAGTGCTGCCAACACTTGCAAAGTCTCCATTGTCAGAGTCAGCACAAGACTGTGGAAAATGGGATGAAGATTAGATGTAAGCATAATCCCATCTCCATGTTAGAGCATGAGAAGAAGCACCCAGAATGTGCATCCGGTACAAATTAATTAATAGTATGAACATGGAGATTTGAATATCTTACACACAGGAGGACATTTAACCCATCGTTGTGCTGTTGCCAAAACAATTTTCTTTTATGAAGCAGAGTCACAGAGTGAAACAGCATGAAAATAAGCCCTTTCAGGCCACCAAGTCTTTGCCAGCCATCATGCACCTATCTACACTAAGACCTTTTTCCAACTGTCAGACCTCCTATGCCATGGCTTTTTGTGGTCATCTAACTACTTCTTAAATGTTGTGAGAGTATCTGCATTCAACACCTCCTTGCGACAGTGCATTCCAGATAGCACTTCCTCAGGAGGCTAAAGAAATTTGGTTTGTCCCCTTTGACTCTCACCAACTTTTACTGATGCACCATAGAAAGCATCTGATCTGGATGTATCACGGCTTGGTACGCCAACTGCTCTGCCCAAGACCACAAGAAACTGCAGAGAGTTGTGGACACAGCCCAGTGCATTATGGACACCAGCCTCCCCTCCTTGGACTCTGTCTTTACCTCTCGTTGTCTTGGTGAAACAGCCAGCATAATCAAAGACCACACTCACCCGGGACATTCTCTCTTCTCTCCTCTTCCATAGGGTAGAATATACAGGAGCCTGAAGGCATGTACCACCAGACTTAAGGACAGCTTCTACCCCACTGTGACAAGACTATTGAACAGTTCCCTGATACAATGAGATGTACTATGACCTCACGATCTACCTTGTAGTGACCTTGCACCTTATTGCACTGCACTTTCTCTGTAGCTGTGACACTTTACTCTGTACTGTTATTGTTTTTACCTATACTACATCAATGGACTCTGTACTAACTCAATGTAACTGCACTGTGGAATGAATTGACCTGTACGATTGGTTTGTAAGACAAGTTTTTCACTCTACCTCGGTACAAGTGACAATAATAAACCAATACCAATACCATTCTTAGTCAAAGAAAATCTTCCCTAATTCCTTCTAAATTTCCTATCCCTTAACTTAACTCCACAGTTAAAGATGCCACTACTGAGGAAAAAGCTTCCGACTATCTACACTATTTATTCTCCTCATAATTTTGTTTATCTAAATCGTGCCCCTCTGCTAAAAAGAAACAAACCCAGTAATGAGGAGAATCTGTATACAGTGTATCCAGTCTCTCTGCAGTACTGAAACATTCCATCCCAATCAAATCTCCTCTGTATCCTTTCCATTGCAATCATATCCTTATTATAATGTTGCAACAAAACTGCAGACAGTACTACAGCTGTGTCCGAACCAATGTTTCATAAAGTTGTACCATATGCTCCCTGCTTTTGTATTCTATACCCCAGCTGATGAAGACAAGTATTTGTGTGCTTTCTTAATGATCTTATCTACCTATACTGTGAACTTGGGCTGTAAACCTAGGTCTCTCTGTCCCTTGGTACTTCCTGGGGTCTAAACATTCATTGTGTACATCCAAGCCTTATTAGCCTCATCAAAGTATATCACCTGAGATTTTTCAGGATTTAATTCCATCTGCCATTACTTGCCCATCATACCAACTGATTAATATCATTCTATAGCTGAAGTCTACCCTTGTCGCTATCAAATCAACGTAAACCTTCATGTTATAGAGTCATAGAGTTATTCAGCACAGAAACAGGCCCTTTGGCCCAACTTGTCCATGCCAACCAAGTAGCCTACATCAGTCAAACCACCCTCATTAGCACATTTAGTCACCTCCTTAAAAAAATCAGGCAAATTGCACAGACATGATCTTCACTTAACAAAGCCACTCTGAATATCCTTCCTTTCCAAGTTAAAGTTAATCCAGTCTCTCAGAGCTTGTTCCAATATCTTCCCTACCATAAATGTTAGATACACCTGCCTATAATTACCTGGCTTATCCCTGCTGCCCTTCTTGAGTAAAAGTACTGTATTTGTTGTCCCCCAATCATCTGGACTTCTTCTGTGGTTAGAGAAGGTTTGGAATTCCTGACAGGGTCCCAGCCATCACCTTCCTTGCTTCCCATACCAGCTTGGTATACATCTCATCAGGCCCTGGGGATTTATCCACCCAGAAGCCTATTAAGATGTCTAAAACCTTTGCTTTTTTGATGATAACTTGTTCGAGAACTCTACCCTCACTCTTGTTGAATTCTTGATCTGCAATTTCCTTCTCCAGAGTGAAAACAGATGAGAAATCTTTATCTGGAACTTCACTCTATGTCCTTCAGTTCCAGGCACAAATTGTCACTTTGGTCCCTCAGGGGCCCCACTCCTTGCCTGGTTAACTTCTTAACCTTTAATATACATTTCAAATGGGATGTTCTAATCTTTCTCACAATGGTTCTTGTCCTCTCTTCATGTTCCAAAGTAGATTTTTAAATACCACCCCACATATTCTAAACTCCCACAGGACCTCTCCTGCTTTCAGTTCTCTAAACTTGCCCTAAACTGCCTTTCATTTCTTTATCTAATCCTCAATATCCAATTCTGTTTGTAGCTTTTAAAAATGAACCTTTGCCATTCTTGTGAATAAATGTGATACAAAATGATAAATAACTTTCTCAGTTAAGGAAGTAAACATGAGAATATCAACTGATGGGCATAGCCAGCCCTACAATACTGGCACAGTATCAACATTCTCTGCAAATGTTACAGACACAACTTCATAGATTATATGTTTCTGGAGCAACAAAGCCAGCTCCAATAAGCCCATAATGAATATTGCTGCAAAATGTAGTAGTACATTTTTATCTTCATTGGTACCAATGCAGAATTGGAAGAATTGGGAGGACAGATCAGTAATTTGGACAGTTGCCTCCCTTCCCCTGCTCAGTGCTCTGTTCCATCCATCCATCCCAATGTCCTGTTGGATAATACCAATATTTAAACTGCATTCTGAGAATGTTTGCAATATTGGCAAGATACTATTTTTTCAAATCCAGTTGTCTAAAAAGCATTAAGATTCCAGAAGGAGTCTGGATCAGAGTCACATATGGTCCATAAGAACATAAGAAATAGAAGCAGGAATATGCTGCTCCAACCTCTCATTTCTGCTCTGTCATTTAATCAAATCATAAGATCTTCTGTTTTAGTGCCATATTCCTGCACTAATCTCATATTTTTTGATCCTAAATATCTAAAAATCGAGCAATCCTGATCATGAAAATACTGTGTCACCAGACCCTCTTGGGCAGGCAGTTCCAAAGAAACATCATCCACTTGGTGAAAAAATTTCTCCTCATCTTTGTCCTGAATAATAGAGACCTACATTAAAACTCCAATAATCTACTATCCAACTCCTTGGAAATCCTAATGGTTCGGCATCTGGATCTGGTGAAGGAAAGGAATGAGGCAAATGGACAGGTGCAGGTGCCCGAACTGATACATTTTAAAAAGGTTTTAAATTGGTTGTCCATGATTCCTCAGGTGATATTTGTCAGTGTGTGAAAAGTGACATCAGGAAAGGCAGAGGCGGCGGCATTTGCTTCATGATTAACTTATCGTGGTGTGTAGACATGACGATTCTATATCAGTCCTGCTCCTCCGACATCTGCCGAGGGAGTTCTCTGCCATCATCCTGGTAGTGGTGTACATTCCACCCCTGGCACGGTAGCGTAGTGGTTAGCACGACATTAAAACAGCGCCACCAATCGGGGTTCAATTCCCGTTGCTGTCTGTAAGGAGTTTGTGCGTTCTCCCGTGTCTGTGTGGGTTTCCTCCGGGTGCTCCAGTTTCCTCCCACATTCCAAAAGACGTACGGGTAGGCTAATTTGGGTTTAAAATGGGCGGCGCGGACTCATTGGGCCAGAAGGGCCTGTTACCATGCTGTAAATAAAATTAAATTTAAAAAATTAATCTGGCACTGGAGAAGCTGAGCACCATGATTAACAGTCACATGGCAATGCACCCTGATGCCTTCCCGATCATCTCAGGGGACTTCAATCACGGTAGCTTAAAGAAGTCTCTGACCAACTACCACCAACATGTCACCTGTAGAACCAGTCAACACACTCGATCACTGTGACACCACCATTATGAATGCTGACCGTGCCATTCTGCACCCGCTCTTTGGCAACTCCGATCACCTGGCTGTACTTCTACTCTCAAGGCAGAGACTGAAGACCACAGCTCCAGGGGTGAGAACTACGAAGGTGTGGTCAAGGGAGGTGGAGGAGCGTTTACACGACTGCTTTGAATCAGTGGACTGGACCATATTCAGGGGTTCATCTTCGGATCTGAATGAATTATGCCCACAGCGACCATTGACTTCATCAAGACCTGCGTGGATGAGTGTGTGTCTTCGAGAACCTACCAAGTCTTCCCAAACCAGAAGCCCTGGATGAACCAGGACATTCACAGTCTGCTAAGTGCTAGATCTGTGGCATTCAAGACTGTCAATCCAGAATTCTACAAAAAGTCCAAGTATGACCTACGGAAGGCCATTGTGAGAGCAAAAAGACAATTCTGAGTGAAGCTAGAGACACAATCGGATGTGGTAGGGTTTGCATGCCATTACTTCCTATAAGGCAAAACCTAACAGCATAAATGGCAGTGATGCTTTATTCCACAACTCCACTCCCTTTGAAAGGGAGAATAACATCACACCTGTGCGAACCCCCACAGCAACCAGTGACCCTGTGATCCCTGTCTCAGAGGCCGAAGTCCGAACATCCTTCAAGAGGGTGAACCCTTGCAAGGTGTCAGGGCCCAACAGTGTACCTGGCAGGGTACTGAAAATCTGCACTGACCAACTAGCTGGACTATTCAAGAACATCTTCAACCTTCGACTGCTATGGTTTGAGGTTCCCTCCCCACCTACTTCAAAAGGCAGGGCACTTGCCCAAGAAGAGCAGGGTGAACTACCTCAATGACTATCAGCCAGCAGCACTCACATTTACTGTAATGAAGTGCTTTGAGAGATTGGTTAGAGCTAGAATTAATTCCTGCCTGAGCAAGGACCTGGACCATTGCATTTCACCTACCACCACAACAGATCTACAGCGGATGCAATCTCACCAGATCTGCACTCTGTTTTACAGCATCTAGACAACCGCAAAACATACGTCAGACTGCTGTTTATCGGTTACAGCTTGATGTTCAACACTATCATCCCCTCAGTACTAATCAACAAGCTTCAGGACCTGGGCCTCTGTACCTCCCTCTGCAACTTGATCCTCTACTTCCTTATCAAAAGATCACAGTCAGTGCAAATCAATAATAACATCTCCTCCTCACTGACAATCAACAGAGGTGTACCTCAAGGATGCATGCTTAGTCTACTGCTCTACTCTCCCTACACTCATGACTGTATGGCTAAGCACACCTCAAGCACCATCTGTAAATTTGCCATGACACCACTGTTGTTGGCAGAATCTCAGATGGTGATGAGGAGGCGTACAGGAGTGAGATAGATCAGCTAGTTAAGTGATGTCGCAACAACAACCTCGCACTCAATGTCAGCATGACCAAAGAACTGATTGTGGATTTCAGGAAGGGGAAGTCGGGAGAACACACACTAGTCCTCATTGAGGAGTCAGCAGTGGAAAGGGTGAGCAGCTTCAAGTTTCTGGGCGTCAACATTTCGAAGGATCTATCCTGGGCCCAACACAGTGATGAAATCACAAAGAAAGTACGCCAACAGCTGTATTTTGTTCAGAGTTTGAGGAGATTTGGTGTGTCACCAAAGACTCTTACGAATTTCTAGGAATTTCTATGAATGGACAGCATTCTGACTGGTTGCATCACCGCTTGGTATGGAGGGTCCAATGCACAAGATTGTAAGAGGCTGCAGAGATTGTAGACTCAGCCAGTTCCATCATGGGCACAACCCTCCCCACCATCGAGGACATCTTCAAGAAGCAGTTCCTCAAGAAGGCAGCATCCATCATGAAGGACCCTCATCCGGGACATGCCCTCTTCTCATTACTACCATCGGGGAGGAGGTACAGGAGCCTGAAACCCACACTCAAAGTGATTCAGAAACAGCTTCTTCTCCTCCATCATCAGATTTCTGAATGGTCCATGAACCCACGAACACCACCTCATTATTCCTTTTTTTACACACTATTTATTTATTTTGGTAATTTATAGTAATTTTAGTGCAAAGTACCGCTACTGCGAAACAACAAATTTCGTGTCATATGCCAGTGATAATAAATCTGATTCTGATTCTGTGTGGACCAATCACTTGCCAAGGACCTGGTTCCGGGGCTCCCCATCCACCTACTGGGGCATCCATTCCTGGGCTCCTTGTCCACCCACTGAGGGGTTGATTCCCACACTCTCCATCCACCCACTGGGGTGCTGGTTCTTGGGTTCTCTTGCTACACACCAAGGCTTGGCTCCTGTGCTGCCTGACTACTAGCCAGGTTCAGGTGGCTGCACTGCTTTACCTGGTTCTGTTACTCATGCTCTCTTTCAGGTTAGGGTTCATGGGAACATTTGTTATTCTACAGTGCAATGCTTAAAGAAAAATTGAATTAAATACTTGATGAAATAACTCTGCAAAAGCTACTCTTCAGTGCCACCAAAATCCTGAGCCTGGGATTAAGCTTTTTTTTACTGTATTTTGAAATTAAATGTATCCATAGATTTTGAGACTCTTTTCTCGAGTTCTGGACAACCCAGTCATCAACTTCTCATCTACCCTGTCAAGCTCTTTAAGAATTTTGTATGTTTCAATGAGGTCAGCTCCTGTTCTCCTAAATCTACAGGAGTAGAAGCCCAAACTGGTTAACCTTTCTTCACAGCACAAATCCGCTATTACAGGATACAATCTCTTGAAACTTTGTCTCACACCCTCTATCATAAGCACATCTTTCATTACCTTGAGAGACCAGATCTTCTTTTCTGATTCATTTTTGTGTACCTGGGCTCCACTGACAAGGACAACATTCATAGCCCATCCTAAATGGTTCTTGAAAAGGTAGTGGTGAGCCGACTTCCTGAATTACTGCAGTCTTTCTCGTGAAGGTACTCCTGCAGTGCTGTTGGGCAGGGAGCTTCTTTCTTGTGAAGGTACTCCTGAAGTGCTGTTGGGTAGGGAGTTCCAGGGTTTCGACTAATGATGTTGAAAGACTGGCAATATATTCCCACGTCAGCATGTGACTTGAAGGGGAAGAAGCAGGGGATGATGCTCATTATGCACCTGCTGCTTTCCTTCTTGGTGGCATTCGTTGTGGGTTTGGAAGGTGTTGTTAGAATAGGCTGGTTGAGTAACTGCACTGCGTACTGGTAATGGAGATAATGAATGCTTAAGGAGGTTGGCCGAATGCCAAAACAGTGAGCTGCTTTGTCCTGGATCAATTGAAGCTTATTGAAGGTTGCTGGTGCTGGAACTGCCCTTGGATCATGAGAAGGTGAGTCACTTACCCTTGGATATCCAGCCACTGACCTGCTCTCACAGCCATAGTATTTAAGTGTCCAGACCAATTGATTTTCTGGGAAATAGCAACCAGCAGGATATTTGTTGGTGGGGGATTTGGGAATGGTAATGCCATTGTAATGTGAGGGATGGGCAGTGACCCTGTCACTCATTGAAGTTGGCCATTGCCTGACACTTCTGTAGTGTGAATGAACCTTGTCACCTATCAGCCCATGCCTGAATGTGGTCTAGGCCTTACTGCTTGTATACATGGACTGCTTCATTTGTTGAGGAGTTGACAATGGAATATAAGCTTACATTCTCATTAGCAGAAATGCCCACTTCTAACCTTATTATGGAAGGAAGATTATTGATAAAGCAGCTGAAAATGGTTGACATTGCCTTAAATAGCTCCTGGAGTAAAGGCTAAGCTGGAAAGATTGACCTCCGGTACCACTACCTTCTTCCTTTGTTCAAGATTTGGCTTCAAATACTGGAGTGTTTGACCTTTGATGCCCATTCACTTTAGTGCTTAAGTGAAAATGTAAAAAAAACATAAATGCTGGAAATCTAAAAATCCTGGAAACACTCAGCAGCTTGGGCTGCATCTGAGGAAGGAGAAACACTGTTCGTATTACCAGGGATCGTCAATGCCACATTCAGTCAAATGGTGCCTTTATGACAATGGCAGTCATTCCTACCTTACTTCTAATATTCAGCTCCTTGATCCATGTGTGGATCAACACTGTGAGGACATCTGGAACCAAGTGGTCCAGTGAAAACCAGACTGGGCATCGGTGAGTAAGTTATTGATGAGTAAGTGCTACTTGAAGCAGTGTTGATTACCGCTTTCCAGCATTTTTCAAGTGATTGAGAGCAGACTGATTGGTAAGTAATTATTTGGATTAGGTTTGTCCTTTTTGAGAATGGGACACACCCAGATAATTTTCCACATTGCTGGGTATATGCCAGTACTGCAACTATATTCAGATTGGTTGGTTGGAAGCACAGCCAGTTCTGGAGAATGGGTCTGAAGTACTGCAGCTGGAATGCTGTCTGGTGCCATAGCCTTTGCTGCGTTCTTAGCCGATATGCAGTATTGCAGATGGACGCCTACCAGGTGTTCTACCAGTGGAACAAGACACCTCCACTCACATTCTTTTGAATTAGAGACCAGAATATGTTTTCCTTCCTAACCTTTTGCTGTACTTGTGTGCTAACTTCCAGTAGCTCTTGTACAAAGCCAGTTCCCTTTGCACTCCAATGGCTTTTGATCTTTAAAACATGTCCATTTTTTTTCTACCAAAGCAGATGGACTTATATTTTTCCCATGTTACATTCCATCTGCCATGTCCTTGCTCATTCACTAACCTGTCTCCATCCTCCCAAAGCTTCTCTGCATTGTCTTCATAACTCACACTGCTACTTACCTCTGTATCATCAGCTAACTTGGCTATATTAAGTTTAATCCTGTCATCCAAATCATTCTTAAAGATCGGGAACAGATGCGCCCAGGCACTGATTGCTACAGCACCCCACTTGTCACAGCCTTTCAATCTACTTTCTGCTTTCTGTCCACTAAACAATCCTAAGTCCATGCCAATATATTAATTCATTCTAATTTTGTTTAATAACCATTTTGTCCGGCCTTAAAATAGGTCTTGTGAAAGTCCAAATGTAGCACATCAATTAGTTCACCTTTATCTTTTCTGCTATTGATTGTCATGAGGCAGTGATGGAAATCTGTCCATGGAAGCGATGGGAATCTTTCTATGGACAAAGTGTAGCAAAGGTTCACCAGGTTGATTCTTGGACTGGCAAGACTGACATTAAAGTGAGATTGGGTCAACTAGGCCTGTATTCACTGGAGTTTAAAATCTCATTGAAATGTACAAATATTTGACAAGGCCAAACCGTCTGGATGCAGAGAAAGGCTGGGGATCCAGAATGATGGGTCGTGGTTTCAGGATCGGAGGAAGGCTGAGAAGAGGAGGAATTTCTTCACTCAGAGAATGGTGAACCAGTGAAATTCTCTACCATAGGAGGCCAAGTCACTGAATGTTTTTATGAAGAAGGTGGATAGATTTTTTGACATGAGAAACATCAAGGGATGTGGAAAGAGAGCAGAAATATGGCATTGAGACAGAGGATCAGCCATGAATGGTGGAACAGGCTCAATGGACCCTGTGACCTACTCCTGTTTCTATAGACAAGATAAATAAGATATCTTTATTAGTCACATGTACATCGAAACACACAGTGAAATGCATCTTTGAGTAGAGTGTTCTGGGGGCAGCCTGCAAGTGTCGTCATGCTTCCGGCGCCAATGTAGCGTGCCCACAACTTCCTAACCTGTTTGTCTTTGGAATGTGGGAGGAAATAGGAGCGCCCAGAGGAAACCCACGCAGTCACGGGGAGAATGTACAAACTCCTTAAGGACAGCGGCCGGAATTGAACCTGGGTCGCTGGCGCTGTAATAGCGTTACACTAACCACTATACTACCATGCTTGCCTTACACTACCATGCCTGCCTAGTTCCATGTCAATGTTGAAGATGTGTCAAGCCCAATCTTAAGCACTTGCCAATCATTTTAGTATGTAGCCCTTACAGTATAATTATCCTGAATTGAAGGAATTCTAAAACTTTTTCCAGTTCTTCCCAGAGTCTGGTATTCAATCCCCAGGCATGATTTTGAACATTGGTATTTCAGTGTATGAGAAGAACTTATCTGGCAGAAGACTCAAATGTGCTTGGAACACAGAGCCCCCCAGAAATGTTAATGCACCTGACTATTATTTATGGTGCAGGTGTGGTGATGATTAGCACAGAACTTCTCATGAACTGTAATTATTTTTGATAGCGATAGCTGTCAGTTTTATCGAAGCAACAACTACAGTTGCAATAATAATGTTTTCAAATTTTTTCCTGTTTTGATTAAGGAAATCAAAGCATTACAAAAGTATGTTTGGTCTCTTAAAAAAAGTTTCTTTTTATGTCACCTGATGTGTGCAGATTATTGAAACAATAGTTTTTTTATGGTTTGGGGGAATGGATTAATCTTTATCAAAAAGTAAGTTCTTAGTAAAATCCTGTTTGTTACAAGACGTGAGTTCCCTTAGTAAGGACATCCAGTTGTCATTGACAAATGTGTTTTAACAAAGTTTCCTGTATAATGCCAGTGATATGTGTTTTGTCATCTTTTGCTCCTTCTCTCATTTTAAAGTGCAGTTATGGAACAACTTTAATATTAGGATGCAGCAGTTTTGTCTTAAACTAATCTGCTATAGTAATTAAAGATAGCTTGCATCTACAGAACATTGTAACACAGGAGACTTTTGTCACATTGTGCCCATGATAGGTCTTTGTCAGAGCAAATAAAAATTAATTTAAAGTCTGGCTCCCCCAAGCTCCTTCTGCAGATATTTTGTGTTGGAGTGAAATGGATCCAACTCTTGCCAGGCTGATGAGGAGGATATCTCACCTTGCTGACACCAGAGACTGCAGTCGCTGGGATGTGGAGCAAAAGCAAGCTGGTGGAGGAAATCAGCGGGTCAGGCAGCATTTGTGGAGGTACAGGGATGGTCAATGTTTTGGGTTGAAACCCTGCATTAGGACTGTTTTTGTCCTACTTTGCTTCTGAATCTGATTCCTGATACTCAATTCACACTAGACAAGTTCAGTATTATGTTTGTTTTCAGGGATGGTTCACAGTTACATTGTTAACTGAAATGTTTTAAGGTGGGTGGATCAGTGAGTCACAAAGGTAAACAAATAGAACAGGTTCATTCAGCAGTTGAGTTCCCCAAGCCAGGTATCTAGCTTGTGATCCTGGCCAGTTAAATAATTTCCTTTGTCTGCTCATATTTCAATTCATTGCAATAAATGGAAATCACAACAGATTAATGACCCTCTCGCCCAACCAGTCAGAGCTGCTCTCTGCTTCCATAACTAACTCCAGCAAAGTATTTTACAGTCTCACAACATTCTGAGTGACACAAAAGTTTCCTCTGCAGTCCATCCTAAATATTTTCAACTGTGAAATTCGTTGATTCAACTGATATGGAAATTAAAGTCACGGAGCTAGAAACTGAATGGCATTGCACCACTTTATCAGTGCTACAATTCTCAGTTTGGTTGGAATTTTAATTGCAATCACTAAAATATGTCACTCCCTGTGCAACATAGCAAACTGAATTATGCAGAGTAAACAGTTGGTGACCAACGACTGACCAGTTCTTGCCAATGACTGACAATGCCTGTCCTGTTAAATGGTACCACATAAGTGTCTGAACAATGAATAAAAAGAGATATGATCATCAGGATGAACGCTCTCTTCCAGCATACCCAATCCCTACAAGAGATCCTCAACTACTGGCAGGTTTGTTGGGGATTAGGTTGAACTGACTTCATTCTGCTGAACTGAACTGTGGAACTGTTGTGAACTTGCTCTTCAGAGTTCAGCTGGATGGAAGTTTCCTTTTCAAAAATGGGAAATTTAGGCATGGCTCTACAGAGTTTCCATCAGGAGGAGAGGAGCTAAAACAAGGCTTCCTTGCCAAAGAAGGCTGAAGGAGGAGTTGAAAGTGTAGTTTGAGGAGGGAGAGGCTCTGGGCAGGAGGAATAATGTGAGCTGAGACTTAGATTTTCCCATCTGCTTCAGACCTAGGATTAGATCACTCTGTCTGAGACAATGGAGATTATAGTGGCCCATGCAATTTCTGACAATGGTAGCTGATGAACGTTGTGGATTGCAGTTTGTATCAGAGTCTTCACTATCACCTCTGAACAAGGAGAGAGGCATTACTCTCCTCTTGAAGTAACACACAGTAGTTAGTGGCCTAATTATAACCATTGAACGAAACAGCAAATAAAGACTCTGTTCCCAAATGGCTGAACATGCAACTCTAATGCAATCATGAGTAGAAAGTTATGATAATCAATACCATGCACTTAGTAACCTTGAACAACTTGTTTATTCTGAAGCAGCTGGCCCAATCCACAGGAATTCTGCAGATCTTTTGGACCAACAGATAGCCATTTGCTAAATTGCTGGTTTCTAGTTCTAGTACAGGCTTCTGCAAGTGCTAGTGAGAACACGTACAATGAATGCACAAAGCTAAGAGGGAGGTAATGGAAACACTCATCAGAGTTTTCAAGCAGCACTGCAGATGCTGGAAATGAAATTTAATAAATTCCAGAGGGTATCTCCATTTTCTAATCCTTCAGCATCCTTCATATCATGGTCATTATATGGGCACATCCTTTGTCTATGGCACAGCAGTGTTTGGAAGAGAAGGATAAGGAAGAGGAGAAGATGGAGGAAAAGTAACAGAAGGAAAAATGAGGCAAGAATTGATGACAAGAAGTGATCTCTGGAGCTGCTGTCAGCGAGTCATTGAATGCTTTTTAGTTCAGCACTCCTTGTTCCACAGAACGATGATTCTTATAAAGACACCTGTAGCAATGCCTGGGCAATGAGCTAACTTGCACCAATGGCTAATGTTACATTTCTGTTCTATAGATCTTTGTGAATGACTGACGTAACAAGAGGAAGTCGAAACATTTCCCCTTGATTTTCAATCTTTCTGTTGTGCAATCACTTCCCTCTTCTACCCTACCCCCATTTCTTAATGTCCTGGGGGTCACCATTGAACAGAAGCTGATCTAGGATAATTATTGCTGTGTCTAGAAGAGCATGTTGGAGGCTGGGTATTCTGTGGTTCATGACTCTCCTGGATTTGCCAAAGTTAGGACCGTGAAAGACTTTGAAAAATGCATCTGCTTGCCTGGCTGAATACAGCTCTAACTTCATTGAAAAATCTTTTATACCTGTCTCTGTGAAGAAACCTCCAACTACAATGAGAAAATTTAACTTTAATTGGGCCAAAGCAGCCTGGATGGTTGTCATCTTAAAAGTTCACTGTTGAACATCAGTGACGCCTAGTATTTCTCATCCAGAAAATAGATGGCTTAACATCAGTTGCCGAAGTTTCCTACACAGCAGTTGGAAAAATAGTAAACTATATTACCTGGAGACATAAGAAACACTGCAGATGCTGGAAATCTGGAGCAACACACAAAATGTTTAAGGAACTCAGCAGGTAAAGCAGCACCTCTGAAGGGAAATGGACAGTCGATGTTTCAGTTTGAGAGCCTTCATCCGGACTGGAAAGAAAGAGGGGAGAAGCCAGTATAAAAGGGTGTGGGGAGGGGGTGGAGCAAGAGCTGACGAGTGATAGGTTGAAGGGATAAGTGCCTGGAGGGGGATCGGTGGGGAGAGATGAGTGGACAAGGGAGTCATGGAAACTGTACCACCAGGAAAGATAAAGGAGCAATGACATGAGTGCTCCACCATCTGCAAGATGGTCTTCAAGTTACACTATGTCTTGATTTGGAAATGTTTCATTCTTACTCAGTGTGGTAAACAAATTCATGTTTTCAGATCAATTACAGGACTGGCATCCAGAAAGTCTCATCCACAAAGAGCAATTGGAACAATGTCAATTGTTAATTTGAAATCTAAACTAAACCGCTGTTAAGGAACATGGTCCAAAGAAGGTGCATAAAAAAGAAAATATTGCTGTTGTTGGAAATTTGAAATAAAAACAGAAAATGTTAGAAAATTTCAACAGATCAGCTAGCGTCTTTGGAAAGAGGAAAGGAGTTAACATTTCAGATTAATGAGCTTTCAGCAGAACCGTGGGGGCCAATGTACAGGTAGGTTGCAGATCAAACATTGACCGGTTCAAGGAACTAAATGGCCTATTCCTGCTTCTAAGTTTCTCGAATCTATTTTCCTAAATTCTGATGTATTTGCTTCAGTCTTTTTTTTCCTGCTTTTATATTGATTTAAAACAATGTGACTTTCAAGTTTCCAGAGATTTGGATAATTCAAGGCCTCTTCTGATACAAAAGTGGAATAGTCCCTTTCCTGGGTCTTTTAACATGATTTAAAATGACACAGAATGTTAGAAGAGTCAGGTCTCTTCATCTGCCACTACAGCTCATAAAACGATAATGAATTTCAGCAACACTGAAAAAATGTGAATCATTGTAGCTAATATAGGACAGTAATTACATTGGGGAAATATTAATTATGAATTGATGTCTAGGCATCTTCTACACATAATCTAAACTCAAGACAATTGCTTCTGAATCACCATCAGTTCCCTCTGGCCCATAACTTACCAGTCGGTCTTCTCTGAAGTTGCACATAAGGGATTAGATCATGCAGTGGGGTTAGAAGGTCAGGGAGAATTTGATCAGAGCCTGAAGACCTGAAAGAAGGATTTATTTTCTCCTTTTCTGGAACTGTTGCACTCTAGACTCCTCTCGTTACTCCATGCCGTGGTAAACTGCAGGACTAAGAGTCAGAATATTGGATCATGCAGTGCCCACATTTGTATCCCATATGAATCACTTTTAATGAAATATGAAATGCAAAGAAAAATGGAGGACTGCATGTTACACAAAGTCCATGATTAGTTTTTAAGGTCTTCTTGTGTGCTTCTTTGCATTAATGCAGAAAGGAACAAATGCCAAAATTTCCCAATTCAGTTAAGGTTCTATTTGAATGGAAAATAACAAATGAAAAAAGGAGGGAGAAAGCAAGAAACCACAGGCTAGTTAGTTTAACATCTGTCATGTGGAAAATGTTAGATGCTATATTATTATACAGCATCTAACATTTTCCACTAGCTAGCTAGCAGAATATTATTGTTTCTTGTGAAGGGAATACAATAGAAAAATAGGAACGTCATCTGTCGGTTATATAGGGCTTTGGTGAGACCATATCTGGAATACTGTGTGCACTATTTGTCTCCTTAGTTCAAGAAAGAGGTAAGTGTATTGGAAGCAATTCAAAGAAGGTTTACCTGGAAGAGCATACTATCTTATAAATTGAACAAGATAGGCTTTTATCCATTGGACTTGATTGAAACATTTAAGTTCCTACAGGGACAGGACAAGGTGGATGTTTTGTCCTGCAGGAGAAATTAGAACTAGAGGTTACTGTTTAAAGACAGAACTAAGGTGATGTTCTTATTTCTCTCAGCAGGTCATGAGTCATTGGAACTATTCCAGAGTGGAATCAATGTCTGTGAATATTTTTAGAGCAGAGGCAGATAGATAAGCAAATGGGTGAAAGTTACCAAGGTAGACAGGAAAGCAGAACTGAGCATTCAGATAGATCACCCATATTGAATGGTAGAGAAGTGTGGAGGACTGTGTATCCTTTTCCTTTCACCTCCTCCTCCTGTTTTTTTTTCTAGTGATCCTTAAATCTGGAAAAATAAAGACACTGTGGGCACTCTGATGCATTTTCTTGTACACTTCTCAATTTTACAACAGCAGGCCCTCAAACAGAATGTCTATTGGACTGATCCACACCAACAACTTCTCGAGCATAATAAGGCGCTAGTAAATTTCTGGGCACTGATATTTGCTGCTGTTTCATTGCGTGGAGTCCTGCTTTATTCCTCCATTCAGGGTTACTGTTTTATCTCAACAGATCTACTTTAAAGCTGTATCCTTAGTTTGTGCAGTTTTTAAGATTAAGGTATCTTTATTAGCCACATGTACATCAAAAAACACAGTGAAATGCATCTTTTGTGTAGAGTGTTCTGGGGGCAGCCCACAAGTGTCACCACGCTTCCGGTGCCAACATAGCATGCCCACAACTTCCTAACCTGTACATCTTTTGAATGTGGGAGGAAACCAGAGCACCTGGAGGAAACCTACATAGACGTGAGGAAAACATATAAACTCCTTACAGACAGCTGCTGGAATTGAACCCGGGTCGTTGGCACTGTAATAATGTTATGCTAACCGCTACACCTCTGTGGCTGCCCACTGGGCAGATGATGCCATTTTAAAATTTCTACTTAAGTTGGATGGATCCAACTTAATATTCTGTTTTCCCTTTACCATTGTGGTCTGTATTTAATGCAGTGGTTCTCTTAAACACAGTGATCCTGATTGCGACAATCATTCTTGTTTAACAAAGTGATATGTTTAATGCAATGATCCATGTTTATCATAGTTATCTTTGATTAGCACAGTGGTTCCTGGCCAACACAAAGGTTTCTGTTCAATGCAGTGGTATGTCTTTAATGCACTGATCTTAGTTTAATGTTAGTGTTTGTCACTTAATGCAATACATAAACCACTCAGCCTATCACTTTGTTTATACAGATTGTCTGCACAAACTGATCTAATCTCATTTTTTAAATTAGTTCTTTAAGATGTCTGTTTTTCAGACAATTACTAATTCCCTTAAAGATGGATGCATGACTCTGCATCAGCGGTGGCTAACAGGAAAGAGCTTCTGATCATACTCACTCTCTATGTATCTCTCTTGGTCTTAATCAGAAAGCTAACTTTCTACTTCAGATTGAAGTTCCCAGTGCCAAAGAAACATAAGCTAACATGCCTTAATGGCTACTGCCCAGTGGCTCTGACATCCATCGTGAAGTGTTTCGAGAAGCTGGTCAGGGCATACACAAGACAAGATATAAGATATCTTTATTAGTCACATGTACATCAAAACACACAGTGAAATGTATCTTCTGCTTAGTGTTCTGGGGGCAGCCCGCAAGTGTCGCCATGTTTCTGGCGCCAACATAGCATGCCTACAACTTCCTAACCAGTATGTCTTTGGAATGTGGGAGGAAACCGGAGCACCCAGATGGTCAACTCTACCCTCCCAGGCAACCTCAGGCCACTGTAATTCACCTACTCCCAAAACAGGTCCATGGCGGACACCATCCCCTTGTCCCTACACCTATCTCTGGAATATCTGGATAACAAAGATACCTATTTCAGACTCCTATTTATTGACTACAGCTCTGCCTTCAATACCATAATTCCAAACCAACTCATCTCCAAGCTACTAGACCGAGGACTCTGCACCCCCCTCTGCATCTGGATCCTTGACTTCCTGACCAACAGACCGCAATCAGTAAAGATAGGCAGCAACACCTCTGCCATGATTATTCTCAACACTGGTGCCCTGCAAGGCTGTGTCCTCAGCCCCCAACTTTACTCCCAATACACTCACAAATGAGTGGCCAGATTCTACTCAACTTCATTTACAAGTTTGCAGATGACACCACCGTAGCGGACCGGATCTAAAGCAATAATGAGATGGAGTACAGGAAGGAGATAGGGACTACTGGCATGTTTTCAAGATAACAGTTTTTCCCTCACTTTCAGCAACACAAAGGAGCTAGTCATTGACTTCAGGAAGTGTGGTGGAGTACACGTCCCTGTCGGTATCAATGGTGCTGAGGTGGAGATGGTTGAGACCTTCAAGTACCTAGGTATAAATATCATCAACAATTTGTCCTGGTCCAACCACGCACTGTGGCCAAGAAAACACACCAATGCCTCTACTTCCTCAGAAAGCAAAGGATGTTTGCCTTGTCCCTATGATTCTCATCAATCTTTATAGATGCTTCATAGAAAGCATCTTATCCAGATGTAACACAGCTTGGCATAGCAGCTGCTCTGCCCAACAGTGCAAGAAATTGCAGAGAGTTGTGAATACAGCCCAGTCCATCATGCAAATCAGCCTCCCCTGCATTGACTCTGTCTGCACTTCCCGCTGCCTCAGGAAATCAGCCAACACAATCAAGGACCCCTCCCATCCTGGTCAGTCTCTCTTTTCTCCCCTCCCATCAGGCAGAAGGTACAAAAGATTGAAAGTGTGGACCACCATGCTAGAGGACAGTTTCTATCCTGCTGTTATCAGTCCCTTGAACAGACCTCTCATACACTAAAAAGGGAACACCTGATCTCCCAATCTACCTCGTTGTCGTCCTTGCACTTTACTTGTCTACCTGGACTGCACTTTTAACTTTAACACTAAATTCTGCATTCTGTTTTTCTTGTTGCTACCTTGATGTACTTATGCATGGAATAATCTGTCTGGATGGCATGCAAACTAAAGGTTTTTCACCGTATCTCAGTGCATGTGACACTAAAAAAACAATTCCAATTCTGATTCCAGTCTGAATCGTCCAAAAAGACAGCACTCCTGAGAGTGTAATGTTCCCTCAGCAATGCAATGGATGGTTGTGGGGTTTAAGTCAACAATCTTCAGATTCAAATACAAGTGATGAGTCAAGTTAAGCAGCTGATTGCCAGCATTCAGGGGAAATTCTCTAAAGTAGAGGAATTTGTTTCATGACATGCAGCATGATGATTAGTTCCATCACTTATCAAAAATCTTTACCCTGGGGAAGATTCATATTAGAAGAGTAATAAAAGGACATAAATCAGAACATGTTGTGGACAGTTTATCGGATTTGTACTGCCAGAGAGGATGGGTCTTATCTATATGATGGAAATCCATTATGTGTGAATTTCTGTTGTTATAGTGAAAGGAGCAGTGACTGGAAGAAATGTCTGCCTCCTCCAATGTGATTTTCACAGTCCGCTGCCTGTGTGGGAAGATTTCCATAGGGCACGTCCTCATCATGGAATCAACCCACAAAACTCAATAAAAAGACACTTAAGAAATATTTTAAACTTCATTCCTCAGATACCTCTGTTGTATCTGATATATAACTCTTGCTGTTGTAATTTTAACAGTTTGCTTTTATTTCTGCCATTGCCTTTCAAAACTTACAGTTCCCAGTTGACAATTACAAATTGCATGTTCAAAATAGCTGATTGCTGGCTCACACAACACTTCAGATTGTCAACACTCTTCATCACAGGCTTGGTGCTGGAATGACATTTCCAATAGTTCTTTCCAGCTGAATTGTAAACTTATCATAAATGCTGACCCAACATTCAAGTGCTGAATAATATTTAAATGAAAGAAGCTTACTGTTATTATTTATTTTCTACCTTGCTAAAGCTGCCACTGGCGCTTCTTATTAAACATTCTTAGGAACATGGAAATGCTGAGAAATCAAAGAGCTCTCAAAACTGCATTAGTTACAGCAAAAGCACATCTGGAATGCAGGTGATATATGCCACCAGAATGTCTGATGTTGTAAAAAGCAGATGTATTATTGGTGCTTCTACATTTCCTGGTGAATTCTGAACTTTTCACTCATTTCTGAATTTATTAAGTTTGCTTTGTGTGAAGAGCAATTCAAATTTAAATGAATTCTGTGCTGATCAAATGGTTAATTTTTCGAGCTTGCATACCAAGCCGAGCTTTCAAATATGGGAATTCATTTTAACTTGGCTGTTGAGGAAATGAAATCAAGAAACATTGTCTCAAAAAAGGGCAGTAAAAAATCTCAAATTGTTCTGCTGGAAGGCTAAGAATGCTGGGGGATGAACTGATTTTTTTTTCTCAGAGATTTGCTGATTGATTTTTATTTGGTAAAGCTATCAAGTCTATTGTTGAAAGTTGTGTAAATACATTGAAATAGAGATCAACTATGATCTGGTTATACAAAGGAACTAAAATCCTTTATTAAAGATTAAAGTGACGTCAGCAGGTAACGCGCAGGCAGTTTAAAAAGCAAACCGCCATATTCAGCAGGCAGCATTGGAGCGGGCAGTGGAGTGAGAGGGAGCAGAGTGGTTGGGCTTTGGCTCAAGGGGCTTAGGTGTAAAGGGGCAAGGAAAGATAGGTGACTTGAGTAAAGGAGGGAGTATGATTGCAGTTTCCTGTATTCGGTGTCAGATGTGGGAGTTATGTGGGACCCAGTGCATCGAACTGCAGCTCCTAAGGGACCAAGTTAAGGAACTGGAGATGTGGCTCGATGACCTTTGTCTGATCAGGGAGAATGAGGAGGAGATAGAAAGGAGTTATAGGCAGGTGGTCACACGGGGGCCATGGGAGTCAGGCAAGTGGGTCACAGTCAGGAGGTGGAAGGGGAAGAGTCAGGTACTAGAGAGTACCCCTGTGGCTGTACCCCTTGACAATAAGTACTCCTGCTTGAGTACTGTTGGGGGAGACAGCCTACCTGGAGGAAGCAACAGTAGCAGTGTGCCTGGCACAGAGCACAGCCCTGTGGCTCAGAGGGGTAGGGAAGGAGAGAGGAGGGCAGTAGGATAGGGGACTCTATAGTTAGGTGGGCAGACAGGCAATTCTGTGGGCGCAGGAAAAAAACTCAGAAGGTAGTTTGCCTCCCAGGTGCCAGGGTCCCATCCAAGATATCCTGCAGAGGCAGGGAGAACAGCCAAAGGTCGTGGTACATATTGGTACCAATGACATCGGTAGGGAAAAGAATGAGGTCCTGAAAAAAGACTATAGGGAGTTAGGAAGGAAGTTGAGAAGCAGGACTTCAAAGGTAATAATTTCAGGATTACTGCCTGTGCCAAGTAACAGTTGGTATAGGAATAGAATGAGGAGGAGTTTAAATGTGTGGCTGAGGGATTGGTGTAAGGAGCAGGGATTCAGATTTCTGGATCACTGGGGCCTCTTTTGGGGCAGGTATGACCTGTACAAAGAGGACGGTAGCACTTGAATCCCAGGGGGACAAATATCCTGGCAGGGAGGTTTGCTAAGGGGGGAGTTTAAACTAGAATTGTTGGGGGGTGGGATCCTAACTGGAGAGGCTGGGGAAGAGGTGTTTGGCTCTCAAATAAAGAAAGCTAGTAGTAGGTACGAGAGGGAGGATAAGCAGCTGATAGAGAAGGGACGCGCATTTGACCAGTTTGTGATGTGTCTATTTTAACGCAAGGAGTGTTGTGAACAAGGCGGATGAGCTTAGAGCTTGGATCGATACTTGGAATTATGATGCGGTGGCCATTATGGAGACTTGGATGGCTCAGGGACTGGAATGGTTGCTTCAAGTGCCGGGTTTTAGATGTTTCAGAAAGGACACGGAGGGAGGCAAAAGATGTGGAGGAGTGGCACTGTTGATCAGAGATAGTGTCACGGCTACAGAAAAGGTGGATGTCATGGAGGGGTTGTCTACCGAGTCTCTGTGGGTGGAGGTTAGGAACAGGAAGGGGTCAATAACTTCACTGGGTATTTTTTATAGTATAATAGCAACAGGGATATTGAGGAGCAGATAGGGAAGCAGATCCTAGAAAAGTGTGATAATAGCAGAGTTGTTGTAATGGGAGATTGTAATTTCCCAAACATCGATTGGCATCTCCAGACAGTGAGGGGTTTAGATGGGGTGGAGTTTGTTAAGTGTGTTCAGGAAGGATTCTTGACACAATATGTAGATAGGCCTACAAGAGGAGAGGCTGTGCTTGATTTGGCATTGGGAAATGAACCTGGTCAGGTGTCAGATCTCTCAGTGGGTGAACATTTTGGAGATAGTGATCATAATTCTATCTCCTTTATGATAGCATTGGAGAGAGATAGGAACAGACAGACTAGAAAGGCGTTTACTTTGAATAAAGGGAATTATGAGGCTCTCAGGCAGGAAATTGGAAGATTAAATTGGGAACAGATGTTCTCAGGGAAAAGTCCAGAAGAAATGTGGCAAATATTCAGGGGATATTTGTGTGGAGCTCTGCATAGGCATGTTCCAATGAGACAGGGGAGTCAAGAGAGGATACAAGAACCGTGGTGTACAAAGGCTATAATAAATCTAGTCAAAAGGAAAAGAAAAGCTTACAAAAGGTACAGAGAGCTAGATAATGTTAGAGATCTGGAAGAGTATAAGGCTAACAGGAAGGAGCTCAAGAAGGAAATTAGGAGAGCCAGAAGGGGCCATGGCGGGCAGGATTAAGGAAAACCCCAAGGCATTCTACAAGTATGTGAAGAGCAAGAGGATAAGATGCAAAAGAATAGGGCCTATCAAGTGCAGCAGTGGGAAAGTGTATATGGATCTGGAAGAAATGGCGGAGGTACTTAATGAATACTTTACTTCAGTATTCACTATGGAAAAAGATCTGGGTGATTGTATTGAGGACGCAGCAGGCTGAAAAGCTTGAGCATGTAGATATTAAGAAAGAGGAGGTGCTGAAACTTTTGGAAAGCATCAAGTTGGATAAGTCACCGGGACCGGATGAGATGTACCCCAGGCTGCTGTGGGAGGCAAGAGAAGAGATTGCAGAGCCTCTGACAATGATCTTTGCATCATCGATGGAGACGGGAGAGGTTCCTGAGGATTGGAGGGTTGAGGACGTTGTTCCCTTATTCAAGAAAGGGAGTAGAGATAGCCCAGGAAATTATAGACCAGTGAGTCTTACCTCAGTGGTTGGTGAGCTGATGGAGAAGATCCTGAGAGGCAGGATTTATGAACATTTGGAGAGGTATAATATGATTAGGAATAGTCAACGTGGCTTTGTCAAGGGCAGGTCCTGCCTTACGAGCCTGATTGAATTTTTTGAGGATGTGACTAAACACATCGATGAAGGGAGAGCAGTAGATGTAGTGTATATGGATTTCAGCAAGGCATTTGATAAAGTACCCCACGCAAGGCTTATTGAGAAAGTAAGGAGACATGGGATCCAAGGGGACATTGCAATGTGGATCCAGAACTGGCTGGCCCACAGGAGGCAAAGAGTGGTTGTTGAAGTGTTGTATTCTGCATGGAAGTCGGTGACCAGTGGTGCACCTCAGGGATCTGTTCTGGGACCCTTACTCTTTGTGATTTTTATAAACGACCTGGATGAGGAAGTGGAGGGATGGGTTGGTAAGTTTGCGGATGACACAAAGGTTGGAGGTGTTGTGGATAGTTTGGAGGGCTGTCAGTGGTTACAGCAAGACATAGGTAGGATGCAAAGTTGGGCTGAGAAGTGGCAGATGCAGTTCAACCCAGATAAGTGTGAAGTGGTTCATTTTGGTAGGTCAAATATGATGGCAGAATATAGTATTAATGGTAGGACTCTTGGCAGTGTGGAGGATCAGAGGGATCTTGGGGTCCGAGTCCATAGGACGCTCAAAGCGGCTGCACAGGTTGACTCTGTGGTTAAGAAGGCATATGGTGTATTGTCCTTCATCAATCGTGGAATTGAATTTAGGAGCTGAGAGGTATTGTTGCAGCTATATAGGACCCTGGTCAGACCCCACTTAGAGTACTGTGCTCAGTTCTGGTTACCTCACTACAGGAAGGATGCAGAAGCCATAGGGAGGGTGCAGAGGAGATTTACAAGGATGCTGTCTGGACTGCGGAGCATGCCTTATGAAAACAGGTTGAGGGAACTCGGCCTTTTCTCCTTAGAGTGACGAAGGATGTGGGGGGACCTGATAGAGGTATATAAGATGATGAGAGGTATTGATCATGTGGATAGTCAGAAGCTTTTCCCCAGGGCTGAAATGGTGGCCACAAGAGGACATAGGTTTAAGGTTCTGGGGAGTAGGTATAGAGGAGATGTCAGGGGTAAGTTTTTTACTCAGAGAGTGGTGAGTGCGTGGAATGGGCTGCTGGCAATGCTGGTGGAGGTGGATATGATAGGGTCTTTTATGAGAATGTTGGATAGGTACATGGAGCTGAGAAAAATAGAGGGCTATGGGTAAGCCTAGTAATTTCTAAGGTAGGGACATGTTCGGCACAGCTTTGTGGGCCAAAAGGCCTGAATTGTGCTGTAGGTTTTTCTATGTTTCTTTTCTATGTTTCTAAGATTATAGGGCACTGGAAAATTACAATATAATTAGACAGAATCAATACAGGTGTATGAAAGGATAATGAGCTTTGACAAATATTTAAGAGTTTTGAAATCTATAGTTAGCACAGAAGATATAGGGAACCCCTGGATATAGGGTATTTGGATTTTCAGAAGACATTCATTCAGCTGCCATGCAAGGCAGTGTTGCATAAAATGAGGGATCTTGGGATTAAGGGCAAATTTACCATGGATAAATTACTAGGCAGAAAACAGTGTAGAAGTAAATGGGTTACTTCTGTGATGCCCAGGAGTAAAAACCACATGGAGTGCTATCAGGATTGGTGCTTGGACTTCAGCTATTTTCAACTGATTTTGTTGTTGTTGATTATGAAACCACGTGTATTATTAGTTTCCTAATAATTAGAGATATTGAACAACAGAAATACTTAATCACAGTTAATCATAGTATTAATCATACAGTTACAGAAGAATTGACTATCAATAGTTTTAAAGATCCAATGGAAAACACTTGGTTTATTAACCTCTAACAGTAGAATTTAAATTTCTCAATGCAGCAAACCTATCTATGGCTTGTCCTAGCTCTATAATCTCTTGAGCTCCTCTAAATCTAAGTCCTCTATATTTCTACAGTTGTGAATTCTTGCATCTCCTGAATTTTATTTGATTTGCACCCTCTCTAACACTATCACATCTTTCCTAGGTGTGTCCAGAACTGCACGCAATACTCCAGTTTGAGGTATAACTAATGTTTTATAAAGTTGGAGCACAAGCTCCCTGCTCTTGTATTCAATGCCCTGATAATGAAGGTGAATATACCATATGCCTTCTTCACCACACTGATCTGTTGATAAATTGAGCCTGTGTTTGTAGAGTGACCGTAACTCTTCACTATTCAGGCTGATCCATCCTCTCAGTGCGTGTTTGTCCACCTGCTTTAGTATTACTTCTTGCTGAGTCACCTGGGCAATCTCATTGGCTGTTTCCAGAAAAATCAGTATCCATAAGCTGTAGTATGAAAATTGAAATGTCACTCTTGATATCAGATGATCTACATGATAATCTAGGCAGAAAGACATCTTGAACATAAATACTTCTGCCTAACTTGCCAATAATCCATTACAACCATGGTAACTTGAGATGCTGGTCCCTAGAACATAGAACAGGAACAGGCCCTTCAGCCCACAATGTTGTATCAAACTAATTAAGCTAGTAACTAAAAGCCTACTAAACTAGTCCCTTCTGCCTACATGTCCATATCCCTCCATTCTCTGCATATTCATGTGCCTACCTAAGACCCTCTTAAATGACCCTATCATATTTCCCTCCACCACCACCTCTGGCAGTGCATTCCAGATACCCACCACTCTGTGTAAAATACTTGCCCTGCACATCTCCTTTGAATTTACCCTCTCTCACCTTAAATGCATGCCATCTAGTATTAGTCATTTTGACCCTGAGGAGAAAAGATATCCGCTGTCTACTCTAACTGTGCCCCTCATAATCATATAAGCTTCTATCAGGTCTCCACTCAGCCTCCACCGTTCCAGAGAGAACAACACAAGTTTGTCCAATCTCTCCTTATAGTATATGCCCTCTAATCCAGGCAACATCCTGGTAAACCTCTTCTGCACCCTCTCCAAAGTTTCCACATCCTTCCTATAATGGGACAACCAGAATTGAATGCAATACTGCATATGCAGACTAACCAGTGCTTTATAAAGCTGCAACATAACTTCTTGACTCTTGAACACAGGACCTCAGCTAGCTGGGGCAAGCATGCCATATGCCTTCTTTACCACTCTATCAACCTGCGAAGCCACTCTCACGGAGCTTTGGACTTGGACTTCAAGATCCCTCTGTATATCATAGATGTGCCATCAGTCATTTCTCACACAATCTTTTTTACAGTCTCAGTTCTGCTCAGGTCAAGTGGAGTCAACATCTTCTGCAAAGAACAAATTTCTCATAAGAAATCACAAAAAGGGAATCTGTTAAGGGTCCTGCCATTAACTGTGTACTGTCCCCTTACATTTAATCTCATAAAGTGCAACACCTCACACTTGGCTGGATTAAACTCCATCTGCCATTTCTCTGCCCATGTCTGCAACTAATCTCTATCCTGCTGTACCCTTTAGCAATCTTTTACACTATCTACAATGCCAGCCATCTTTGTACCATCTGCAAACTTACTAACCCACACATCCATGTTTTCATCCAAGTCATTTATATATATACTGTATATCACAAACAGCAGAGGTCCCAGTATGGATCTCTGCAGAGATCCTGGTCTTTGTAGCATTCCATATAAAACATCTATCCCAAATTATCCTGAATAAGGCTTATGACTGACCTTGTTCCTTATTAAGAATAGAAAGCTTAGTTATCGTTTACAGAACTGTGTGCATCTGTTTGTCTACATTGCTAATGGATTTCTGTCAATCAAAACTGAAATCTTAAATCCTGCAGTTTTTGTAGCATTGATGTTACATTAAGTAAATTCTGCATCATCAGCAGGGTTGTAATATTGTGCAGATTCCCTTTTTGTGATTTCTTATGAGAAACTTGTTCTTTGCAGAAGATGTTGACTCCACCTTACCTGAGCAGAACTGAGACTTTAAAAGAAGATTGTGTGAGAAATGACTGATGGCACATCTATGATATTGACTTAAGATCCAATGGTGTTGTCCTTGTGTCTGGACCACATCCTTGGGAAGTGTCCTTTGATTGTGGGCTGCCATTATATCTGTCACAGACACTGAATGGAATTCCCTGGCATTCCCAACTGCCATCTTCATGGGAGTTACAATGTTAAATGCCAAATCAAGGTTTTATTTCAAAGTTTTGACTGGATACTTCTGTTTCCTAGATCATATGTATGTCTGACTCTCAGTGCATTGTTTAAAAATGCTCTAACATCACACTAGAGAAATTTGTTGTAGTCACTCATAGTTTCACGCAGATTTTCACTATATGTGTCAAATTTACAGCTCTTCATCATATTGTTGAAATCTGTGGTCTGAACCACAGACCTGCACAAACCGAACTGAAGGTCTAAGCTTTAGGGTCTGCTTTTCTAGCAGTTTGTTCTATGGAGCTTTCAGAGTTCATGAGATAAGAAAGTGGCTCGGCGGGAGGGGGAGAGAAAGGAAAGGGGGAATGAAGATGGAGACAGAAAGGGAGAGAAGGAGGGAGAGATTAAGAGAGAGAGAGAGAGAGAGAGAAAGGACAAGAAGGAGATAAGGAAGAGGGAGGAAAAGATAGGGGAGGATAGGAGAGGGTGAGAGAGGAAGGGTAGAGGGAGAAAAAGTGGAAAGGGAGAGGAGGAGGGAGAGAACAGAAGAGGGGAGAGGGGAAAGGCAGTGGAAGAGAAGGGAAGATAGGAGAGGGAGAGAAATAGGAATGAGGAGGTGAGAGGGTAAGTGAGAGAATTTAGGGATTAGTGAGAGAAAGAGGGGAGAGATATTGAAACAAAAAGTATTACCTTGCTATGTGATCACCGTCCATATGCAGGTCAACTGAATATGTGTGTCTCAATGTACTTTCTAATGTTATTATATTTTGCCTGCCATTTATGATAATAATTTGTTTGCGGGTCTATCTGTAATCCTTTAGGCTGTTTGTGTCTCTGTGGAACTCCTTGAAGTAGCCTTGTACAACCCTCTGAACTGTCCCCAGTTTAAGTCCAGCAGCCTTTCACGATTCATCTGTAGACTTTGGGGAAGCACTTTGCAGGAGACTGGAAAAGGCCAAGCCATAAGAAAGGCAGTGCCAAAAATAAACACAAGCTCTGCTTTATCCTTCTGTGTATTATGTTATTGAATTATTACATTTTTATTGCAATGTGCTTTTACTGTTGTTGGAAAGAGGAGTATTCAATGGTCAGTGAAGTAAGCAGAGTGTACTGTCGGTGAATTACTTAAGTTATTACTACAACTGAAAAATAAAACTACTTAGAACTTGATGACGCTCAGTGTTCTTGTGTGATAAAATTGAATCAGGTAACAGGAGTAGGATCAATTCACTAATCACTTTCTATTTTATTTCATGTAAACTGATCATCATTTTTATATAAAACCACTTTTCCTAAGATAAATCATAAGCTGTGTGAAAAGTTTTTTTTCAAATTTGCGTGTGAAAGAAATAGGGTTCACCACTGGGAAGCCTTCAAAAATTAGCCAGTTGAAAACAAATGAACATACCTTTGCAATGTTTCTGTTTCTATTTCTAAGGTTTGGCACAAGTAATGAAGACGTCATTGGAAAGAATGGCTTGGAGTTGCTGAGTCAGAGTAGGTACCAGTGGTTGGTAATAACCAGGCAAGGACCCTGACCTCCTGTATGTTTTGAGACATAGTCTATCTACAACAGGTACATCTTTGCACTGGAGAGATGCCATCAATGCCTTCTCTGCAATATCTTCCATATCCATTGGCAGGATTATTGAACCAGTATCCTCTCACAGGCCAACATCCCCAGCACTGGGATTCTAATTACACTCAGCTAGCTCTGATGGGCAGGCCACATTATTTGCATGCTGGTATTAGACTCCCAAAATGGTCACTCTATTCGGAACTCCTTCACACCAAGATATTACCAGAGAATTTAGGAAGCAATTCAAGTTTGTTCTCAAAGCCTGCTTCAAAAAGAATAACATTTTCACCACCTCATGGGAATCCCTAGCACTTGACAGTTCAAGATGGACAAGTAGTTTTCGGGATGGCACTGAGAGCCTTGAGTCTTTTTACCAGGAGCACATAGAAACCAAGCACAAGCTGCCTCATCAACTACCTTTTGCTCCACCTGGGCCTGAAGCTGCAGTTCCCACATTTGCCTCATCAGTCACATCAGAAACCACAGAACTGGAGTGGAAACAAGTCATTCTCAAACCTGAGGGACTGCCCAAGAGAAGAAAGAAATGCTTAAATAGGCTTTGGAGAAATTTGAAGAGATAACACTCACTTTGCAACAATTAGTTGGTTCCAGGGACTTCAGCAGAGTTCAGGATTTGTGCAACTGAGCTGTTTCAGAGCACTTGTGATCGCATGGTCAAATGTGTTTTAAGAAGTCAGAGTGACTTGGCTAAAGTAGCTTCTGAGTTAATGGGAGTTGAGGGAGAAGGACAGATTTGGTGTGGCACAATAGTGGGATTCAAATCTATCAGAAGCACTTGAGTATATATTCAACCTGCAGACATTAAGTACCTTTATTGATGAACAGTTTTTGATCATTTTAATTACAGAAACAGCAGCTGCTTAACAAGATATATCAAATAAACTACAATGAAATGCTTTTAATCTATTAAGGAAACTTCTTTCTGATGAGTATATTTTATATTCCATAACAATGATCCATATGTAGAATGATATCACATTCTTCCAAAGACAAAAAGTAAAACTGAAAGTTGAGCAGGCCAGCTGCTTCCGCCAGGCCTGAGCCTGGAGGGAGCACAGAATATGGGCAACAACACCAAGTCTGCACTTCCACACAATGGAAAGCTCTGTGTTGTACACGGGTCAGCCAGCAACATGTGGTCAAATAGCTGAAGATGCCATTGCTGGTTTAAACCAGCATCAGCTCTGGTCTGTGGGATTTCTGCACAGAAACACAGGTAGGTGAGACAGCTGTGGCGCCTGGGTGAAAGCTCTCCAGCAGCAGTCTACAAGAGGCCAGACACAATAATTTTGGGATGACAGCCACAGGCAAGGCAATTCTTTCCAGGCTTTGATGTGCTGTTCTCTCTGCAGCAGTTGGCAGATTTCAGTCACGGCTACTTTAGTTAAGTGAAGACATCTTAAGTTTTGGTTGCCATTGATGCAAAATTAAGCTTGAACTATTCAATGCATTGAACCTTCAATGCAGAAACTACAGTGGTTCAAAATCCTAGCTCACCAGCACCTTCTCACAGGCAATTAAGTATAAGCAACAAATGCTGAGTTTGTGAGCAACATCCCAGAGAAAAAGATTTACTCTCTGCAGATGCTTGGCAACCACAGTCTCAAATGACAATCCTCCACCCTCCCTTTCGGCTAGCAGTTTGTTCTGTTCTGCATGGTTCCCCCTTCATTCCTCCTCTAGTGCTAGATTTTAGGAAGAAAGCTGACCTGATCACATGTCTTGAAGCAACTTACTGCTGCACATGTTTTTAAATTATTAAACACCCACTTCAGTGTCAGCCTCTCTGAGCTATTAAAACTGTGGGCAATTAGTCAGAAGGTCTCCAAATGTGAACACAACTGCTCTCACAAAAAGGCAAATAATCCAGGGACAGCCAAAAAGAAGTGATCCTTTTAATCTTTGCTGTGTCTTGTTACCATTTAACCTTATGTTCAGCTGAACAAAATTAAGACAGGACATACCAGGAATATGATAGTTTTCAAAAATATCAAGGAGGTATGAATGTAAAGTTGCCTACTGAGAGATATCATAATTAATCTAACCATCATGCAGCCTGTACGCGTTAAGTGAACACATGCCAACTTCTTCACCAAAGTGATGGCCAGCTTGGTTCCCTTCAGAGTTATGTGCATACATATTGATAGTTCTCCTTCAGTCCACAGAGTATCTAGTCATTATCACCCTACTCTTCACAAGACCATACTGCCTGCAGTTTGGCTGCATGCATGCTTCCCAAATCACAATAATGATTACATTTCTAAATTATTTCTTCAGTTGTAAAGTTGAACATTGAAACATTGTGAGGTTGTAAAAGATGGTGCAGAAATGCAGCTTTAATTAAGAGATATACTTAGTAAGAGTAAGTTCAAGGATAAAAAGTTGTGGTTGAGTTCAGTCCCAGTTCAAGACAGAGTGTCATATTTTGTTGTTTTGTAGTATGAGGGAAGGTGGGAAGCAGCTGAAACTTTCCATTGTTGCAGCTCCAGGAATATGCTAGGTGCACTTTTGTTTATAAGGGAGTCCAGGCATGTGTTTAACCAAAGCAAATATGTTGAAGACTCCTGGATTTGTAATTTGAGTAGAATAGTGGAGTTAATAACAGATTTTTTTTTCCTGTCATGTTACTTCTTCAGAAAGTCCTGTTATCAATGGATGTAAGAGGCTTGAGGGCTCCAAGCTAAAAGGTTGTTTAGAAACAATATACGATTACATTGAGTTGCTCTTTTGTTTTGAATCACATTCTTTGCAGTCCTTAACACTCCATAAAGAATGCCCAGTGAGCAAACAGCATGTTGATTACAAGCATTGTTTATGACAGTCTACAAATAGGAAAAACCCAGGTAAGAGTTAAGAACCAGTATTTCCACAATAGTTTCCATGACTGATCTGTGTAACCTGGAAAAGTATGCAACAATCTTGCCGAATCAAGTTATTGGAATGTAAGCAATCTTTTCAACAATCGTCCCCCATAAGACAAAGAAAAGCATTCTTAGTTAAGTCAAGAATTATATAATTTTCTTACCTAATGAATGCTATCAACTCAAAAGCTGTGAATTTATTGAGAACATCTCAAAAAATCATATTTTATATACTGAATGTTTCAGAACAAAAGCAGCTAATTCTCTGACATCTCTGTGTATGTTTAACTTAATTAATAGAAAAATGTCAACATTACAGCCATTTGGAAAATAGTATTGGAGCGACAGAGTTGAAGTGTGGTTGTTAATTTGCAAGTACATCGCTGGAGCAATAGTAATCGTCACCTGCATAATAACCATAATTAGAGAAAGTGAAGACCCAGATAGAGGGGTGAGTTAAGGTTCCTGTTTATCCAACCACAGCACATAGCAGCACTTACCTTGACCTACAGCTTTCACCTCATCTAAACTTGGCATTTCAATGAAGTTGTCTGTAACCTGTGTTGGATTTTTTGCCGTCCCTTCATTTGCTGCATAGTTCCTCCCACTTTCTTGGCTTGAACTGGATACAAGCCCAGAACTATGATGCACTGTTAATCTTCAGCAATGAAAACAATTCAAAAGGGAGTGGATAATATTCCATTCAGGTCAAAACTCATATCCATCCACACAATTAACAAAGCTTGTCATTCTTGACAGATAAAGCTGGAGCAGTAATTTCAGGTCACTCACCATGTGTGGGATTGATTTTTTGTGTGGGTGCTTTTATGATTACAGAGAATATTTGTTGAAGGTGACAGATTAATGAATGTCTTCCTGCTTCCACCTAAGTGGTAATTTCTCTTTATTACCTTCATGTGGACCATTTATTGGAAGGCTGTGAAAGGTTTCCGGAACAGCTGTAGTTTAGGACATTTATTCCCTCACTCACAAATGTTTCAGGACTAAGCAGCATCACTATCTGCTGCAAATATTTCTGCCACCTTGCCTTATGTTAATTTTTCCTCACTTGATCCTTAAATATAATGTAGGATTTTTTTCTCAGATTGTGTCATAATGTTTATCGATTGTTAGCTCGAGCTCAGCAGTTTCTCCTCTAAGTAAATATTATGCTTCTCATGTGTTTCCATTTCTGCCTGCTCACTCATACACATCCTCACTCTTACTTTTATGTATAACCTCAAGTACAGCACTCCAGCAAACAGCATCTTACTATGTAAATAACATTGCAGGATATAGGCACCCCTACAGTTTCTTCATCACTGTCCACAGGAAGCAGCTACAGCTCTGTCTCCATGAAGAATTCACAGCAGCACTCCTTTGTTATCAGAAATATACCTTGGAAATGTAGGTGGTGAGACAGTCAGGTACTGACTGATGAAGAACAGACATGTAGGCTGGCAGTAGTATCAGTCGTCCATAGGCCCACATCAACTTCTTCCACAGTTGCAAAATCTCAGGTATCAGCCTTCATGATTCCTCGCAATAAAAGAAAGTTATGGTCTCAAGTTTTTTGAACAGGCATCATAAATTAACCATGGCATAACCACTAACATACCTGTACAATAATTCATGAAACCTTCTTTGTTTCATATAACCAGTGAAGGATGCCTAGTAAGCCTATGGAGTACTGCAGTGATGCCCCCAGCAACCAGAAGCCCTAAGCTCAGAGATCATTGTCTGAAAAAGACCAGGGACCCTTCACAGAGCCTTCAAAATTAACTTGTAACTGGTTCTCTCTGATGGCCTGAAAATTCCAGGATTAGATTTCATTGATCTACAGAGCTCTTAATGAGACCCTGAGGTGAGCTTTGCTAATTAATGGGAAGGCTGAGAGAGAGGAGAAACAGAGGCAGAACTGATCATGCCATGAAAGAGAATGGTGGTCTCACATACATGCCAAATGCAACACAACCACCTCTCAAAAATATGTGCTGATAATTGAGCAAGAAAAAGTCAATCATCCAACAAGAGGGATATGGGACCAGGAGTAATATTGTCTCATAGAACATAGAATGTAAATCATAGAACAGTACAGCACAGGAACAGGCCCTTTGGCCTACGATGTCTGTGTCAACCATGATGCTAATCCAAACTAATCCCATCTGTCTGCACATGGTCTGTATGCATCCATTCCCTGTGGGTTCATATGCCTGTCTAAATGTTGCCAATGTATCTGTTTCTATCATTTCCCCCAGCAGTGCATTTCAGGCACCTACCACTCTCTGTGTAAAAACTTTGCCTCAGAAATCTCCTTTAATCTTCCCCCTTCTCACCTTAGAGCTACATCCAGTAGTACTTGACATTTCCATCCTGGGAAAAAGACTGACCATCTACCCTCTATATGCCTCTCATTATTTTATATACTTCTATCAGGTCGCCTCTCAGCCTCCGATGCTCCAGAGAAAACAACCCAAATTTGTTCAATGGAGACACAAGAGACTGCAGATACTGGAATCTGGAGGAAAATGGATAGTCGAAGCTTTGGGCCGAGACGCTTCATCTGAGTTGCTGTCTGATCTACTGAGTTCCTCTTGCATTTTGTTTGTTGCGCCAAGTTTGTTCAACCTCTCCTTATAGATAATACTCTCCAATCAAGGCAACATCCTGGTGAACCTCTTCTGTATCCTCTCCAAAGGCTTCAATTCTTGCTGCAATGCAGTAACCAGAACTGTGCACAGTATTCCAGATTCAACTTTATAGAACTGCAACATGACTTTCTGACTTCTATACTCAACACCTTGACTTATGATGTATGCTGTATGCCTTCTTTAACACCCTATCTACTTGTATTTCCACTTCCAGGAATCTGTGTAATTGCATTCCAAGATCCCTCTGTACATCAATGCTCCTCAGGATCCTGCCACTGAGTGTATACTTTCTGCTTGTATTTGCCCTCCAAATTGTAACACCTCACATTTATGCTGACCACATTTCCAGCTGATCTATATCCTGCCAAACCCTTTGATAACCTTCCTCACAAAACACCAATTTTTGTGACATCAGCAAAATTACTAGTCAGCTCACTTAAATTTTCATCCAAATCGCACACACACACACACACACACACACACACACACACACACACACACACACACACACACACACACACACACACACACACACATATAAATATACATATATATATATATATATATAACAAACAACAATGTCCAAGCACTGATCCTAGTGGAACACGATTGGTAACAGACCTCCAGTCAGAATAACATGCCTCCACCACTGCCCTCTATCTTCTATTGCCAAACCAATTTTGAATCTAATCTGCCAAAGCTCCCTGGATCCCATGTGCCTTAATCTCTGGATCGGCCCACCATGAGGGACCTTGTTGAAAGCTGTACTAAAGTCCAAGTATACAACATCCACTGCCCTGCCCTCATTAATCATCTTCATCAACTCCTCAAAAAACTCAATCAGGTTTTTAAGACGTGACCTCCCCCGCATAAGGTCATGCTGACCATCCTTAATAAATCTATGCTTTTACAGATGTGAGAAGATCCTATCCCTAAGGATCTTCTCCAGGGCATCTTTGTCAACTCCTCAAAAAACTCAATCAGGTTTTTAAGACATGACCTCCCCCGCATAAGGTCATGCTGACCATCCTTAATAAATCTATGTTTTTCCAGATGTGAGAAGATCCTATCCTTAAGGATCTTCTCCAGCAATTTCCCTACCACTGATGTAAAGCTCACTGACCTATAATTTGCTGGATTATTGCCCTTCTAAAATAGAGGAACAACATCGGTTATTCTCCAGTCGTCTGAGACCTCAACTGTGACTAAATAGGATACAAAGATCTCCTTGGTGAATACTGATGCAAAGTACTCATTTAGTACCCCACCACCTTCCTTTGGCTCAGGGCATAAATCCCCTCCTTTATCTTTGGATGGTCCTACCCTCTTCCAAGTTATCCTCTTGTTTTTATTGTACGTATTGTAGCGACTCACTGCACCGGCATCGAACCGGCTCCCGACATAGCGAACGTCATCGGAGGCCCCGATCCAAGATGGCGCGGGGCCCTCCTTCTTCCCCATCGTCGGGCTAGGAAAGCCCGCGTGCGGGAAGGTCAGGTGACCCGCGCGTGACATCAGCGCGGGAACTGTAGCGCGGGAAGTTTTGGGATATTAAAGGCGCACCGTACCCGTCATTCATTCGACTTCTGATTTCGAACCAGCGACTCTGTGTCTTCATTTTGTAGTATGTAGCTAGCCGCTACATTGGTGACCCCGATGGGCCCAAACGTTTTTGGACCCAGGATGTCTGCACAGCAAGAGGTACAAGCAGTAGCCCTTAAACTGCCCACCTTCTGGACCCTCCGGCCCCGTGTCTGGTTCGACCAGGCCGAGGCCCAGTTCCAGATTCGCCAGATCACCAGGGACAACACCAAATACTATTACGTGGTGAACGCCCTCAACCAAGACACCGCAGCCCAGGACGAGGACTTCATCCAGGCGCCCCCGGAGCAGGAGAAGTACGATAAGTTCAAGACCCTCCTTCTCGAGACTTTTGGCCTTTCCCGACGCGAACGGGCCTTCCGCCTCCTCCACCTCGATGGGTTGGGCGACAGACCCCCCTCCACGGTCATGAATGAGATGTTGGCCCTGGCAGACGGGCATAAACCCTGCCTGCTGTTTGAGCAGATCTTCCTGAAGCAGTTACCCGATGACATCCACCTGCTCCTGGCGGATGCCGATTTCAGCGACCCCCGGTAGGTGGCCGCCCAGGCAGATGTCCTTTGGCGGGCAAAAAAGGAGGGCGGGGCATCCGTTGAGTGCGTTGCCATACCACATACACAGCGGCCCAACAGGCCAGACCCAGCAATCGAATGAACCCCACCCGCCACCAGGTCTAAGACACCGATCGACCAATGGTGTTTCTACCACCAGAGGTGGGGTGCTGACGCCCGCAGATGCCGGCCACCATGCAGGTTTCTGGGAAACGCCAGAGCCAGCCACCACTGATGGCTACGGCGGCTGGCCACCCGGATAGCCTCTTGCATGTGTGGGACAGGCATTCCAGACGTCGGTTCCTAGTGGACACCGGAGCTGAAGTCAACGTCATGCCTCCCAACGGCTGTGAGACTTGCAACTGCACACCAGAACCTCCCCTCAGAGCCGCCAACGGCAGCGCCATTCGGACCTTTGGTACCCGTTTGGTACACCTCCAGTTCGGCACCTGCAACTTTACTTGGAGGTTCATCCTGGCCGCCGTCGCGCAACCACTCCTCGGGGCAGACTTCCTTCGTGCGAACAGTCTGCTGGTTGACCTGCGGGGTAAGCATTTGGTGCATGCCAGGACCTTCCAAACTTTCTCGTTGGGTGAGGCCAAGCTACCGGCCCCACACCTCGACTCCATCACCACATCGACCAACAAGTTTGCTAGGGTCCTGACAGAGTTCCCATCTGTACTAACGCCCCAGTTCTCCACCACCTTGCCCAAGCATGGCGTCCAGCATCACATCCCCACCTAGGGCCCTCCCCTCCACGCCTGTGCCCGGCGGCTACCCCCAGACAAGCTCCGCCTTGCGAAAGAGGAATTCAGAAAAATGGAGGAGCTGGGGATCATCCGCAGGTCGGACAGCCCATGGGCCTCTCCGCTACACATGGTTCCCAAGGCAGCCGGAGGTTGGTGACCCTGTGGCGATTACCGACGCCTCAACGACATAACTACCCCAGACCGGTACCCCATGCCGCACATTCAGGACTTTGCTGCCAACCTGCACGGGAGGTCTATTTTTTCCAAGGTCGACCTCGTCCGCGGGTATCACCAGATCCCGGTGCATCTGGACGACATTCCGAAGACTGTGCTGATCACACCTTTCAGCCTCTTTGAATTCGTCCGGATGCCCTTTGGTCTCAAGAACGCTGCTCAGTCCTTCCAAAGACTGATGGACGCGGTCGGGTGCAACCTTGACTTCGCCTTCATATACCTCGATGACATCTTGATCGCTAGCAACAGCTGCCAGGGACGTTTTACGCACTTCCGTCAACTCTTTTCTCGCCTGAGGGATTTCAGCCTGACCATCAACCCAGACAAATGCCAATTCGGGCTGGAGACAATTGATTTCCTGGGCCATCAGATCGACAACCACGGCGCCACACCCCTGCCTGCGAAGGTCGACGCCATCTGCCATTTCACCAGACCCACCTCCATCAAGGGCCTGCAGGAATTCCTCGTTATGGTAAACTTTTATCACCGGTTCATACCATCTGCAGCCCGCATCATGCACTCGTTGTTTGCTCTCCTGTCAGGCAGAAGCAAGGACATTGTTTGGTCAGAAGAGGCTCACACCGTGTTCGTCGAAACCAAGCAGGCCTTGGCAGACGCGGTCATGTTGGTGCATCCTCGCACGGATGTCCCGACTGTCCTCACGGTCGATGCCTCCAGCACAGCGGTCGGAGGCGTTCTAGAGCAGCTTATCGAAGGGCGTTGGCAACCACTGGTGTTCTTCAGCAGGCACCTTCAACCACCAGAGCTCAAATATGGCGCCTTCGACCGCAAGCTGTTGGCGTTGTACCTGGCCATCAGACACTTCCGATACTTCTTGGAAGGCAGGCCGTTTCCAGCTTTCACCGACCACAAGCTGTTGACCTTCGCTTTCAACAAGGTCTCAGATCCCTGGTCAGATACACTTGTCGTACATCTCAGAGTTCACCACTGACGTCCGCCATCTGTCTGGGAAAGAGAACATGGTTCCGGATGCACTGTCACGGCCCACCATCCAAGTTCTGTCCCAGGGGGTGGATTTCAGCGCCTTGGCGGAGGCACAGCGAACGGACATGGAGATGCCCAGCTATTGCACCGCAGTCTCAGGCCTGCAACTGCAAGACCTACTGGTAGGCGCCGGTGAGTGCACCGTGCTCTGCGATATCTCCACAGGTAGACACCGCCCCATCGTCCCAGCTGCCTGGTGCCGACGGGTGTTTGATGCCATCCACGGCCTCGCACACCCATCCATCCGGACAGTAGTCCGGATGGTGTCAGACAAGTTCGTCTGGCATGGCCTGCATAAACAGGTTTCCAAATGGGCACGGTCCTGCACTCACTGCCAGTCCTCGAAAGTACAGCAGCACGTCAAGGCCCCCCTGCAGGATTTTCAACCTACCCACCGGAGGTTTGACCATATCCATGTCGACCTGGTCGGCCCCCTCCCAGTCTCCCGGGGAGCGCGGTACCTCCTCACGATTGTCAACCATTTTACCCACTGGCCTGAAGCCATTCCCCTCGCAGACACCTCCGCCCAGTCCTATGCACGGGCCCTTTTGTCAACTTGGGTGGCCCGTTTCGGTATCCCGGCACATAGCACCTCAGACAGAGGAGCTCAATTCACCTCCTGCCTGTGGTCTGTCATTGCCAATTTGTGGGGTTCCCGGATCCACCTCACCACCGCCTATCACCCGCAATCCAATGGGCTGGCGGAGAGGTTCCATCGACACTTGGAGTCCGCGCTCATGGCCCGCCTTAAGGGGCCCAACTGGGTAGACGAACTCTCCTGGATCCTGCTGGGGATATGCACTGCACCAAAAGAGGACCTACATGCCTCGTCCGTGAAGATGCTCTACAGAACACCCGTAGTCATCCCGGGCGAGTTCCTACCAGCCCCTCGGGGGCCAGAGGAAGAACCTGCCGCTGTGCTCGACCGGCTGCGCGAGCGGCTTGGAAACCTGGCCCCGATTCCCACCTCGCAACACGGACAGGCCCTGACCCATATGCTGATTTCCCTCCAAGACTGTAAGCTTGTCTTCGTCAGAAGGGGCGCACACCGTTCACTGCTGCAACAGCCGTATGAAGGGTCATTCTGGGTCATCAGGAACAATGGGTCTACGTTCGTGCTGGACATTGGGGGGCGCAAGGAGGTGTTTACGATTGACCGGCTGAAGCCGGCTCATTTAGACTTGGACCAACCAGTGGTGGTCCAGTGAACGAGGCGCAGGAGTAGGCTGCTCAAGTCATAGTTTATTTAATTCTGGTTTTTGCGACGGTCTGGGGCGGGGGGGTGCAGTTATGTAGCGACTCACCGCATCGGCATCAAACCGGCTCCCGACATCCTGAACGTCGTCGGAGGCCCCAATCCAAGATGGCGCGGGGCCCTCCTTCTTCCCCATCGTTGGGCTAGGAAAGCCCGCGTGCGGGAAGGTCAGGTGACCTGCGCGTGACGTCAGCGAGGGAACTGTAGCGCGGGAAGTTTTGGGATATTAAAGGCGCACCGAGCCCCTGTCGTTCATTCGACTTCTGATTTCGAACCAGCGACTCTGTGTCTTCATTTTGTAGTGTGTAGCTAGCCACTACAGTATAAAATGTCTTGGGATTCTCTTGAATCCTTCTCACCAAGGACATTTCATGGCCCCTTTTTGCCCTTCAGATTCCCTGTTTAAGTTCTCTCTGCTTCCTTTATATTTTTCAAAGGCCCTGTCTGATTTCAGCTTCCTAAACCTTGCATCTTCTTCCTTTTTTTGACTAAATCAGATCAGATTTGTTTATTTTCATATACACCAGGGTGCAATGAAATTTCTTGCTTGCATGAAGCTCACAGAGTAAACAGTATACACGGTAATGAGAAATACAACAATAAATACAATGATGGGAGCAAAAGAGCAAAATGATGCAAGATTGTAGTGTAAACCCGCAGTACAAAAAAGAAATGTGAAAGTGTCAATGACAGAATAACTGAGAGAGGTAGAGGTAAGAGTGGCAGCACCACCAGGAAGGTGGATGTGAAAGAGGTGATTGGTTGAGAAGTCCAATAGCAGTGTGGAAGAAGTTGTTCTTAAGTCAGGATGTCCTGGCTTTCAAGCTCCTGTATCTTCTCCCAGAAGGTAGAAGAGAAAAAAGGGAATGGCCAGGGTAGCAGGCATCCTTGACGATACTATTAGCCTTCCTGAAGCAATGCACCATGTGGATAGACTGGATGGAAGGAAGTGAGGAGCTGTGATGGACTGGACTGTGATTACCACTCTCTGCAGGTCTACACTCTCCATCAGTCCAGAGCAGACCAGTTGCCATACCAAGCTGAGATGCAATTTGTCACTTCTATAGTGCATCTGTAGAAGTTTGAGAGAATTATTGTGGACATGCCAAATCTTCTCAGTTGCCTAAGAAAGTAACTATGATGATGTGCTTTCTTGATCACTCATCATTGAGGTTGCTGGTGATATGGATGCCAAGGAACTTGACACAGTCAACCATCTCTATAGCAGCTCTGCTGATGAGAGCAGGGTTGTGTTCAACTACCCCTCCTGCGCACCCCCCCAACTCCCCCCACCCACCCACCCACTTCCTTAGGTAATCAACCAGCTCTTTCAGCTTGTTGATGTTAAGGGAAAGATTATTGTTCTGACACCATGACACAAGGTTTGCGACCTGTTTCCTGTACTACATCTCATCATGTTGTTGATCTGGCCAATAACAGTGGTATCATAGGCAAACTTAAAGATCGAGTTCATAGGTATACATAAGGTAGAGCAAGGGATTGAGCACCAGTGTTAAGGGTCAGGGTGGATAAAATGTTATGACTAATTCTAACTGACTGAGGTGTGCCAATCAGGAAGTCAGTTGCAGACTGACTGACCTCCAAGGCCAAGGTCCAGGAGTTTAGAGATGACCTTACTATTATGGTGTTGAGGGCTGAATTCTCATCTCTCGTCAGCCAAGGTTTACAAACCTTGCTATCCTTGTCTGTTCTGCTCACGGGAATATATTGGTCCTGAATTCTGACCAGATGGCCTTTAAGCAACTCCCATATGTCAAATGTGGACTTATACAATAACAGCCACTCCCAATCTATTCTCCCAAGTCAGGTAATATAAGTGATGCAAAAAAACAGATTTGATGTTTTAGATCATTGACTTTTTGTCATTTCTTATCCCTGGCTAACATCAGAATACTCAACATCAGTATTTCACCATTTATGTGTAATAAATGTTTTTGAAGTTTTGTAGAGTAGCACTAATTATTTAGAGGCAGATTGAGCTGCAGAGTACAATAAGTGTACTCATGCCTAGAAACTGGATTGTACCCATTTTTCGTCCAGTAAATAAACTCTAGATTTTGCCAAAATGTCAAATCATAAGTCACCAAAAATACCTGGATAACTTTGCTTTCATTATCATGGTTTAATCCCTTCAAGCAATGTTAAAACCTAACCTATTGTAAACTACCATGGAGAACAGATCAAACTAAAATGGGATTAGAGGAGAGATATGTAAAATGGGAGATAAAATGATATGAGTACCCGGGGTAGTGGGGGGAGGTTAATGTTACATGGTTCTCCTCTGAGATGCAGTACCTGATTGCAGATTATGTCCTGTGTCCCTGGATAGTCCTCTAACTCCGCAATCAGAAATTGCCATTGCAAACAGAGGGAAGCTTCACCGAGACTTCAACTTTTACCAAAGTATGCCAGCAACAAACTCCTAAGTTACTGAAAACTATATCCCAAGGGGACATTTTACATTATGTAGATCGCACTACTGTCAGCATTATATACTCCTTGGTGAACTGTGAGTTAATTAGAAAGGTCATAAATCAGGAAGTTTTGATTTGATTCCTGTTGATAAGTAATTAATAGGCAAGTGGATGAGGCCATCGTTTGTTCAAAATACAAATGTAAAATGTCAATGGCATTAGAATTAATCATGATAGGGAGTGCCAAGTCTAATGTCCTAATGGATAACAGGATATGGATGAAAACTCTTGGCAACATCATCAGGATCATGTCTTATTTGCTATTCATGCACAAGAATGTTTTCTTGTCCTAATCCGGTTTCAAGGATGTAAACTCTATTAAACACCTTTAATCTTCAGCAACAAAGCATCCTTTCCTGTGCCTGAATGCAAGGCAGGTAAGATAATATTGGAACAGGAGTAAGTCAATAATGTTTGTTTAAAATAGAAAGTTGGCCACATCACCAGGAGCAACTTCCTATTCCACATTCAAAGATATTAAAGGATTTTTCCGAACAGAGTCTGGAAGAGTCAGATGTGGTCTTGCTTTAACCTCTGAAAACAGTGCCTCCAGTATTTGAGCAATTACTCAATGATTATTTGCTCTGCACTGTTCTTGGATACGTGTAGTCAACTGAACTCTCCAGTCTTTTGGTGGGGTAGAAAACTTCCCAAGTTGCAGGGAAACGAGGCCTAGATTTACTGCTTGAATAATACAGGCTTTCCAGCAACAACTGAGCAGAGTAAAATCTCTTTGGGAGCAATTCCTAGCCTACAATTGGCTCAGCTGCACTGGGATTTTCCATAGGAAGTACAGGACAACAAGACATCTCAGTTTGCCTGGGTGAGTATTTTACAACTATACATTTTGTGGAAAACACCTTGTAACATATTTTCTGCAATCAAAATGGAGAGCTTTCACATCAGATTTTCTTAACAACTGCTTTGTAATACCCAAATGGAAGTTTTATTACTGTATGAAAGCTCTCATTCAATCATATCTTCTAGTGTTTGTTTTGAGAAAATTTGATGGAAAGGTTTATCCTGATACCTCTGTTTTGCAAGAGGCAGATATAACTGACAAAAGAACAATATGAAAACAGATTTTTAGTGTCTGGTTTACTTGCAGAAGAAAATTAGACAAAAATTAGACTATTCTGGTTCAAAGCAGACAGACGGTAACGACCTTTGTCAACACAAGCAACTCTCAAAGGAATACTAGGAAAAGTTACAACTGAACAATGTAAGCAGAATAGAGTTAGAATGGAGGAACAACAATTGGTTTTGCTTCATTTTCATTCATCAAAATTATAGACCAGAAGATAAATGCTGTCATATGTTGAGCATCCGCCTCATTCTCTCATCCATCAGGATTGGAGTTGGGGAATTCTTTCCTCCAGATCTTATATAATTCACAGCATCATTTAAACCATTTGAAGAACATGGAATGAAGAACACAAGAAATAGAAGCAAGAATGAGCCACATGACCTCTCAACCCTGTTTCATCATTCACTAAGAACATGACCGGTCTTATACCTCAAACTTCCTTTCCCATCTGAACTCCATTTCACCTGATTGCGTTAGAGTATAAACTATATTAATTCCAATTTTGATTACACTCTTCTGTCAAGCCATACGTGCCTTTAGGCTAGAAACTTCCAAACTCTCCATGCAAAGAGATTATTGCTCATTTTTGTCCCCAAAAGTCCATCCCTTATCCTGCGATTAAATCCCTTAGTTTTTGATTCTCAGGTCTGAGCAAACAGCCTTTCAGTTTCTTAGCCCATCACTTCTTCCGAGAATTTTCTGTGTTGATGAGATCAACTCACGTTCTTCCAAATTCTGGGGAATCTTGGTTGATCTTACTTAACGTCTCCTCATAGGTCTGCTACTCATTCCAGGAAACAATCTGGTTTGAAAATCTGGTCAGGCCACATCCATTGGTTCCCTCCTCTACCTCAGAATCAGAATCAGAATCAGGATTATTATCAATGACATAGGGCATGAAATTTGTTGGTTTGCGGCAGCAAGCAATTACAGCGCAAGATATAAAAATTACCACAAGTTACAAAAATAAATAAATAGTGCAAAAGAGGAATAATGAGGCGGTGTTCATGGGTTCATGGACCATTCAGAAATCTGATGGCAGAGGAGAAGAAGCTATTCCTGAAATGTTGTGCGGGTCCTGTACCTCCTCCCTGTCCTTCCTCAGGCTCCTATACCTCCTCCCCGATGGTAGTAACTTGAAGAGGGCATGTCCCGGGTGGTGAGGATCCTTAATGATGGATGCCACCTTCTTGAGGCACTGTCTCTTGCAGCTGTCCTTGATGGTGGGGAGAGTTGTGCCCGTGATGGAGCTGGCTGAATCTACAACCTTCTGCAGCCTCTTTCGATCCTACGCATTGGAGCCTCCATACCAGGCTGTAATACAACCAGTCAGAATGCTCTCTAGCGTAGATCTATAAAAAATTGCAAAGAGTCTTTGGTGACATACCAAATCTCCTCAAGCTCCTGATGAAGTAGAGCCACTGCAGTGCCTTCTTCATGATTGCACCAATGTGCTGGGCCCAAGGTAGATCCTCCTAGATGTTGACGCCCAGGAACTTGAAGCTGCTCATCCTTTCCACCATTGACCCCTCAATGAATACTGGTGTGTGTTCTCCCAACATCCCCTACCTGAAGTCCACAATCAATTCCTTGGTCTTGCTGACGTTGAGTGTGAGATTATATTTACGACACTACGTTGTCAGTTACATCCTCAAAATCTTAGTTAGATTTGCCAATCCAAATTCTCTTTTGGAAATCTTTTTGATTCTATCTCAGCTAATTATGATTTTGCAAGAACTACGTCACCATTAACTTAATGAACATAGAATCACAGAAACATATGAGGCCTTTCAGCCCATCTCATCATGCTGACCATGATGCCTATCTACACTAATCCCATTTGCCTACATTAAGCCCATAGCTCCCTATGCCTTTTCTATTCAAGTACTTGTACAAATGTCTTTTAAATGTTGTAATTGTATCTGCCGCCACTGCCTCCACTGCCTCCTCTGGCAGCTCGTTCCAGATATTCACCAATTTCTATGTGAAAAACTTATCCCTAGATCTCCTTTAAATTTCTCGTCTCTTAACTCAAACCTGTGTCCTCTAGTTCTTGAGATCCTTGCCCCGGGAAAAAGATTCTGATTTTCTCCACTATATGCCCCTTATAATTTTTTAACCCTATAAGGTCACCCATTAGCCTCCTACATTCCAGTGACAGTAAATCCAGCCAATCCAATCTCTCCTTATAACTACTGCCCTCCATTCCAGGCAACATCCTGGTTGGCACTCATCTGCACTATCTATTGCTAGCACATCCTTCCTATAGTGTGGCAACCAGAACTGTACACAATACTCAAGTGCAGTCCAACCAATTTTTTAACAGCTGCATCGTGACATTTTAAATCTTATATTCAATACCTTGGCCTATGAAGTCAAGCATACTAAATGCCTTCTTCATTACCCTATTCATCTGTATCACCATTTTCAGGGACCTATGAATTTACACGTCAATGTCTTTCTATAAATAAGGACTCCTAAAATCCCTGCCATTTACTCTACGTATCCTACCAGAATTTGACTTTCCAAAGTGAATTACCTCACACTTGTCTGAATTAAATTCTATCTGCCACCACTACGTTCAACTTTCTTGTTGAAATATGTCTCATTGTATCCTTAGGTAACATTTTTCACTAGCAGCATCTCCACCAAGAATAGATTCCAGCATTTAAGAGCTTGAAAACATGCACTACCAGGCTCAAGGTTGGCTTTTATCCCGCTGTTATAAGACTCTTGATCGTTAAAGATAAACTCTTGACCTCACAATCTACCTTGTATGAGCCCTTATACCTTATTGTCTACCTGCACTGCACTTTCTCTGTAACTTTAGCACAATGTTCCGCATTCTGTTATTGTTCTTCCCTCGTACTACCTCCATGCAATTATGTTTCGAAATTATCTCTATGGATGGCTTGCAAACCAAAGTTTTTCACTGTATCTCGGTACGTGTGGTAATCATAAACCAATTCCAATTCTAACTAGCCTATGATTCCATATATTCTCTCTCCCTCTTTTCTTGAAAACCCCTCCTTTCTTGAAATATCACTTCCCAAATAACAGGAAGTATAGCAAGATTTGGGAAATTGATGGATGATCAACACCAATATATCTTCTATCTGCAGTTTTTGTGGGATGCAGGTTATCAAGCCCAGGGATATGTTGTTTATTAGTCCCCTTAATTTCTCCATATTTTCTCTTTAGTATTATTAATTACTTAAAGTGCCTCAACATCAATAGATCCTTGGATCCTCATTATATCTGCGAAATTTATCATCTATGGTGGAGACTGATACAGAATCCTCAAAACTGGATTGCACCTCTTTTTGATATGCTGGAAAATGAATGTGTTTGGGCCAAACACCCAATCAGGTCCATCCCAGAAAATCACAATACTGGCCAAACTGTGGTTTGGAGCAGTGTTAGAATGTATACATTTAGAAACAAGCCCTAAAGCTAGAACTGGAGATATCTTAATGCACCCTTTAACCAGTTTGTGTAGCTCCTGAGACTTTGCTGCACAGCATTCAGAGAAGGATATCAACCTTTAAAGGCACATTCTTCACGACAGCTACATCGCAGTAGCAGCACACATAATGGCTGCCGTATCAACATGCCAGGAAGGAGGTCCTGGCACCAAGAGGCCAGGAAATTTGTCAGGCTCAGCATGAAAAGTAACTGGCAGGAGTTGGTTACAGTAGACTCCTACAGAAGTGAGATTTCCACACAATGGAACAATGTAAAAAGGAAATTCGTGATCTCTTAAGATATGTCAAGGTGATCTGTGTGCTACTGCTTGCACCTGAAAACATAGAGATCCTCACAGAAAATATATTTTATGCAGAGGTCTGAGTTCTTTAAGCAAGTTGTCACTCGTTACTAAAGAGATATATTGCAGGAAGTCATTGATAAAGGGTCCCAGATCTGAATCATTAACAGTTCCCCTTTCCACAGATGCTGCCTAGCCTGATGAATTTCTCCAGCATTTTCTGTTTTAAGCAGCCTTTCTAGATCTTGTCATAACTGGCCAGTTCTGATGCAAAGACATTCACCTCTAATATTAACACAGTTTTTGACCTCCTCCAATGTTATATGGCCTTTTGAGTAGTTCAGGCACTTTCTGTTTTAATTTCAGGTTTCCAGCATCTGCATCTTCAGCTATTGAATATGTGGGAAACTGCTGGGAAAAACTCCTCCTGTTACTTTTGGCACACTCTCAGGAAGCTGATAGTCACTTCTGAAGGTGCCCAGTCAAGTATTCTGATGTCAGTAGGGTGTCTCTTTGTGAGAAGAGCAACAAATGATCACAATGTGCTCCAAGTTCTACTGAAATTGTTCCACAATTATGGAAGTATGCAGCTTGCTGTCCCAACTTATGTTGATATGAATGAAAACATATGTTAGGCTAATAATAATGGCATATGCCGAATACCAGATACAGGAAAACTATTCGGAATCTTATGCTATAGGTTTATGTTTTGTGCAATTTCACCCACAAGTAATCCTGACAATGACCTACTGTGGGTAAAACCAAAATTGGATAATGTAACACTTAAATTATAGGTGCTATGCAATCCACCTTCTGGACTATTTTTTCTTATATATACTATGAGCATTTCTTTATTCCCATTATAATTTCTCTTGCCCTTCCCTCTAAGAGACACAAAATTATTTCTACTACATTTCTCATCTCTATATGACTGTACAATTAGTATTTCATCTTTTGTAATTCTTCCAAATTTTTCTCATATTCTAAAACTTTTCTTTTAATTGCTGGTTTGGTCATTGGTTGCTGCCTTCTAACATGCCTCTAATTCTCCTGTTCACTAGTCTTTCTGTCAATGTGATAAACTACTTTTTTTCTAATCTCCCCAGTTAGCCAAAGTGCATTCAATTTTCCTGTGAAAGTTTTACTTCATAGTGAAATGTACAATTTTAGCGAGTAATGAAATATATCTCAGTGTTTGTCCTTGTTTATCTGTTGGCAAACTTTTAACCTAGTTTCTGAAAACACCTTAACCAATTCACCCCTCACGATTATATATTTAGCTTTCTTTCAGTTCTGAATAATTGGTGCTCATTTCAAACTAAACAAAAAAATCCCATCATATTTTGAACACTTTCCCCTACTATGAGAACACTAATTAGGCCAGTCTCATTATTCAAAAAGAGCAAAAAACAAACTGCTGGAGGAATTCAGTCTCTTGTGTCTCCAAGCTCTTTTTCTAGTTTATTCTATTATGTACTTCCCATGGAAACTATCTCAAATGTATTCTGTGTTCTCATTCCCTTCAGAAATTTCAACTTAGTTTTATTTGTAATCTCACAGCTGAGAATTGTAAGCGATAAAATATATTGGAGATAAATTATCTTCAAATATAAATTAACATTTTATTTCACTCTGATACTTTCCCATTAATTATGCCCACATCAGACAGATGGGATAGTCACCACCCCCCCATCATATTCGAAAACAGTGCTGCTGAATTGTAGTACTATTCCATAAATGAATATGTGTTAATGTCTTTGCAGATTTTCACATCTAGAGATTGGACTTTAACTTGGAATACTTTTTGTAGACCAATATCTTGCATCAGGAAGTAATTTTCTTTCACTCTTTAACCTCAGTTTCTCACTATAATTTTGTGATGCTTTGGAATTATAAGATATATTGTAAAAATGCTAATGTCTCCAATGTATGACCATCAGTATGTCTTCAGACCTGTGATTCTTTCTTCACTCTCTAGGTCTATTTTTTACCAGATCTGCAGGAGAGTTGTAAGGAGTGTACAGCGAGTGCCCCAGCAAATATTGTCTGTGCTAATGTACATATGAACACTTGAGTGTGTAAACTGAAGTCTACTTATTTATTCAAATAATTTTCATAGAATTATAGAGAATCATATAATCCATACAGCACAGAAACAGGCTCTTCAACCTACAGAGCGCACGTTGACCATCAAGCACTTGTTTTCATTCTTCCCACATTCCCATCACCTCCTCCCAGAATCACCAACATGCAATAGACAATTACAGTGGCCAATTAACTGACTAATCCACAGGTTTTTGGAATGTAAGAGGAAACCGAAGGAAACGCATGGAGTCACTGGGAGAACATACAAACTCTGCACAGACAACACTGGAGGTCAGGATCAAACCCGGGTCACTGGAGCTGTGAGGCAGTAGCTTTAACAGTTGCACCACTGAGTTGTGTATTTGTGATGTATCATAATCACTTCAACAAACAAACACAAAGGTAAAACATTGCATTGAAACAAAATCTTGGAATTAGTAACAGTTCATGCCCTCAATTCTACTGCACCACTTCTCTTTTAGAAGCTGTTCAATGTACTTCAACATTTCCTGTAATTAAGCAATTAAAATTGATGAAACTGAAGTCTTGTCACTGACAATAATGGATGAAGAATTAATAAGTGGATATCTATTAACACCTATTATTTAGGTAGACATACTAATCCTAATAAATAAAAGCAGTTAGTTATCATTCAGGGTGTACTATGTCTTAGGAATATATTAAGAACATGTCCATTATTAATAACAACATCTATTTAGCCAGACACTATTGTGGGTGATGTAAAAGTTCTCCATGGGTTATTGCACTTCATCATAATGACCTTCACTATAAAATTCCTGACGTACCTAGCTATCTTTCAAAGTCACAAGAATATAACTGGGTACTCTATCTCACTCAGATCAGCTGAAAGGTCTCTGTCATACATTTTAGCAAAATTATTTATAAGGCATTTTAGTGTAATTCTTTAACTCAGTAAAACTCATCATCACTTCAGTCTCACCCATCAATTTCCAAACCCTACAGCTTCTTAAGTTCCATTAAGTAGAGATCAAAATTAAAGCCAGTTACAGTATTCACTGCGGTAACCATTCTTCTGTTGCTAAAAGTACTTTCAAAATAAATAAGCTCTGAGTTTAGATAATATGCTAATACACACAGTAAAGTGCCTTTCAGGAAAATAACTCTTTAAAAATCACACTTTTTTTAGATATAACTTGCAAGAAGACAATTACTCTGTAATTGTGACTGTAAGAAACTGTGACCTTGTCTTGCTATTTTTTGTGAGCATCTTGCAGTGGGCAAAAAGAAACATTCAATTGATTGGTTTTAATAGTCTTTATATCACCACATTAAATTGATCTGATTAGTTCTGGTAATCTCCAGACCTATACTGCATGTTATTTGATTAGTGAATATAAATGAAACAAAATTTGAACTTTCCATGATAAGATAAGATATCTTTATTAGCCACATGTACATCGAAACACACAGTGAAATGCATCTTTTGCATAGAGTGTTCTGGGGGCAGCCTGCAAGTGTCGCCATGCTTCCGGCGCCAACATAGCATGCCTACAACTTCCTAACTTGTACGTCTTTGGAAAGTGGGAGGAAACCGGAGCACCCGGAGGAAACCCACGCAGACTCAGGAAGAATGTACAAACTCCTTACAGACAGTGGCCGGAATTGAACCCAGGTCGCTAGCACTATAAAGCGTTATGCTAACCGCTAAGCCAGTGGAAATTGACTAAGGGTCTGAATTAGAAACACACACTTGGTTGACAAAATGTGAGTAACCTGTTCCCATTTGATTTGGTGCAGGACACACAAAGTTTCTGCATTGGTCTCTTTTTACTGCTTACAGTATCCATCTAGAAACAGTTTTGCTCTTTATTGTTAATAGTGTAAATCCATAGAACGAAACTTTGTGAGTGGCTAATTGGCATTAATTAAAGCCAAATATGGTGGTGGAAGTCATTTCACATGTTTTAGAAACTTGGTGGAACCAATGGGAAAAATCTCTACTTACTGCAGTCTTTCTAAACACAAAAAAAATGATGGTTGCAATTATAAAAGACTAGTTAACCTTAGAGTATTGCTGCAGAAGTCATCCCTCAGTTCTTCTTCAGTGACTTCTCCTCAGCAGAGAATCAGAAGTGAGATGTTCAATAATGATTGCACAATACTCAGTTCCATTCACAACTCTTCAGATAATGAAACAGTCTGCCTACATGTAGAAAGACCTGGATTAAATTTGGGCTCATTTGTGCAACACAAGTGCCAGGAAATGCCATTTCTAATGAGTGCAACCTCTCCTTGAAATTCAATAATATTGCCATCATTGAATCCCCCAACATCAACAGCCAGTCATGACTGACCTGCAATGTAAGAACAACAGCCACATAATTCATAGATTCATAGAGTTATACAGTACAGAAACATGGCCTTCAGCTCAATTCATCCTTACCAAGCAAGATGTCTATCTTTGCTAATCATATTTGCCTGCATTTGGCCTGTATGCCTCTAAACTTTTCCTATCCATGTACCTGTCCAAATTCCTTTTAAACATTGTAATTGTATCTGTCTCTAACACCTCCTCTGGCAGCTCGTTCTCTCCGTGTGAAAAACTTGCTCCTCAGGTCCTTTTTAAATTTTTCCCCTCTCACCTTAAACCAATGTCCTCCTGTTTTAGACCCCCCTACCCTGAAGAAAAAACTGTGACTATCTACCCTTTCTGTGCCCCTCATGATTTTATAAACCTCTATAAATGTCACTCCTCACCCTCCGCTCCAGGGAAAAAAAAGTCCCAGTATATCAACTATTTTCTTATTTCTCAAGCGTTGCAGTCCAGGCAACATCCTTGTGATTTTTTTCTGCACCCTCTCTGGCTTAATTATATCTTTCCTTCAGTATGGTGACCAGAACTACAGACTATATTCCAGGTGCACTCTCACCAATATACTACATGGCTGTAACATGACTTCCCAACTCTTGTATTCAACACCCCCTCTGATGAAGACATGCATGCCATATATCTTCTTCACCATCTTGTCTGCTTGTGTCACCACTTTCAGGGAACTATGTACTTGTACTCCAAGATCTCACTGTTCAATAACACTCTGCAAGGCCCTGCTATTCACTGTGTAAGTCCTGTCCTGGTTTAACTTCCCAAAATGCATCACTTTGTACTTGTCCATGACCCATTCCCTTGTCCACTTTCCCAGTTGATCTAGATCCTATTGTAACCTTAGACAACCTTCTTCACTGTCCACTACGCTATCAATTTTGATGTCATCTGCAAACTTACTAATCACATCACCTACTTTTTCTTCCAAATCATTAATATATATCACGGACAATAAAGGGTCCAACACTAATCCCTGCAGCCCACCGTTGGTTACAGGTTTCCAATCTGAAAAATAACCTTCCACTACCATCCTCTGACTCCTACAACCAAGTCAGTTTTGTATCCAATTTGCTACCTCACCATGGATCCCATGTATTCTGACCCTCTTGACCAGCTCCCCATGTGGGACCTTGTCAAAGGCCTAGTTAAAGTCCATGTAGACAACATCCACTGCCATGCCCCTGACAATTCTCTGGGTCACCTTCTCAAAAAACTCAAGCAAATTTGAAAGACATATCTCACATGAACAAAAGCCATGCTGACTATCCCTAATTAGTCTTTGCTGTGGACTGATAAATACAGTGGTTGCCAGAGCATATCTGATGCTAGGTATTATGCAGGGTGTAATGCACTCCTTGGTCTCCATAGCATTATGCCACCAGGAAGCACTGGAATATTCTCCTGTTGACAAGCTGATTAGAACTGCAGCAACACCCATGAACTTCTTCATCATCTAAAACAAACCAGGCCTAGTTGATTAGCATTCTATCCACCATCTTTAACATCCATTTCTTTCATCACCATCACACCAAGATTGCAGTGTATGACACACATTGTGGCAACTCCCCACCACCCGTACATTTCTCTCCAAGTTAAAAGCCACCTTGGTCTGGAGGTGTATTTCTGATCAACCACTACATCATCTGAAGTAGTTCAAGTAGGCAGATCACCAGGATTTTGTAAAAAAGATAGACAGAGAAGGTTAACCTTGACGGCAATGCCTTCATCACAAAGAAAAAAAATTAAAAAGCTAATCAGTTTCATCATCAAGATTGCTTATACTTATGGTGAATAATTGTTATCCAAAAATAGCTTCTTAAGGGACATTGTCAGTTACATCCCACAGTTTGAGTACCTGTCCATTTTTTCTGTTTCCTGTCTCTTGCTGCTTAGCTAACTTTCTAACTAGGTCAAGCATTTGCCTTCAATTCCTTGACTTTCAAGTTTAGCTAAGATGTCAAATTCTTTCTGGAAGTCTGTAAAAATAACCCATCAATAATGCACTGGCTGCCACTTCAGTCACCTCTCCAAAAAAATCACATGGGTTTGTCAGCTGAGACCTACATATGAGTAGTTTAAATCTTTTCCTTGATCGATGTCCTCTTTGCTATTTCCTTTTCAAGGAATATCACCCATTCTTCACAAGATGCAGATCAAGCCAAATAGTTAAGTGTAACAAGGATGATTCTACCTTTAATTTATCTGTGGAATCTGCACCATTTAATACCTTCTACCTATGTTACATAAAAAACAGTGATGTTTGGAAATGGAGGTGATTGTAGAGAAGTGAAATGATTGGTTTGGAAGAAGATATATTCTAAATACTCAGGGAGTACTGCAGCTGTGAATTGAATTTACATTGTGAACTCATATCTTAAGCCAAAAAAATTTCTAGCCTGCAGCTGGTGGATTGATGAATACTCCACTGTGCATTCAATATTACTGGGTAGAGGAAGAGAAGGTCCAGAGAACAAGACAGTCTACCAAATTGGTGAGTTGGAAGCATCCTTAGCAGGAAGGCTTATCTGCAATGTGTGATCAGGAAGCACTTCTCCCATGTGCACTTAAGTAAGGCCCAAATCTATGGAGAAGAAGATGATTTTCATGGTCTGTCACGTGCTTCAGTTGTTGAAATATGATGGTCCATAGCATGGGCACACACTGATGTATTAAAGAAATCTGGAGACTACTGAAGAAAGTAAATTAATCTCTTCATTTGATGGTGATCAACAAGCAACACAGGTCTCGGGAGTGGGGTTCCAATAATGCAGGATCTACTGGATGAGATCCACATTATCCTGAGGGTTCCACAGAGAGAAACAGAAATGTGTCATTGCCACAAAACATTTCACTCCCTCAACCCTCGACTTTGGTCTGTTGACCATACACCAGTCTGTAATCTGAAGAGCTCTCTCTTCTCTTTATCTTATCTTTTATCAGTCTACTGTACTCTCTATCTGTTAATCAAGCCAACAACTGGCTGCTTGGGGATTGGGTTATCAATTCTACCTGGCTCCTGACTCTAACGTCAATTCCGCACACATGAAAGAAAAACACTTACAGTGAGAGATGCGAGGCCATCCTCAACATAATCAATCAGACCACTGCTGAACTCAATGGTTTTAGTGGCTGGACACTGCCAATCAGTAAATTGGTAAATTGGTTTATTATTGTCACATGTACCAAGGTACAATGAAAAACTTTGTTTTGCATACCATCCATACAGATCATTCCATTACAACAGTACATTGAGGTAGCACAAGGGAAAACAATAACAGAATACAGAATACAATGTTACAATTACAGAGAAAGTGCAGTGCAGGCAGACAATAAGGTGCAAGGCATATTTTAGACCTCAAAATATACAAGGTATATTTTGAGGTCTAAAGTCCATCTTATCATACTAGGTGACCGTTCAGTAGTCTTATAACAGTGGGATAGAAGCCTGGCAGTAGGTGCTTTCTGGTTTTTGTATGGGAAACCTGATGGGAAGGGGGATAAGAGAGAATGTCTGGGATGGGTGGGTTCTTTGATTCTGTTGGCTGCTTTACCGAGACAGGGAGAAGTGTGTAGACAGAAAGAACAATACATCCCAGAAAGAACCTTTTGATCGACAGTCACCTGCTGCTTCCTCCAGAGCCTGGAATCATGCAGGATCCATCTTTGTCATAGGAATTAATGGAACAGGATGTTATCATGGAGTAATTTAATATGGAAACAGGCCCTTTGGCCCACCAAGTCTATGCTGATTATCAAGCAAACATCTACACTAATTCCAATTTTATTCTCCCTGCATTACCATCAACCACCCCCTAGATTCAACCACCTGTCTATACATTCCTACCAAACCATACATCTTTTGAATGTGTAAGCAAACTGGAGCGCACAGAGGAATCTCACTTGGTTAGAGGGAAAACATGCAAGTTCCACACAGACAGCACCAGACGTCAAAATTGGGTCACTGAAGATGTGAGGCAGCAAATCTACAACCTGTACTACTGTGACTCTCTTTGAACAAGGGGTGGAAGGGTGAAGAGATGAGAAGGAAAGGAGGTAATGTTGGGAGATCTTTTGTGTTGTGTTTTCAGAGGGAGATTAATTGCTTTGCATTTTCAGTGAGGAGAAAGCTGGATCAAACTGCTACTGCTCAGGGGATGAAGCCCTCAGTGCAGGAACACCTGGATCACATTCACCCACAAAACTGCACCAGAATGGAGAATGGAACAATAGCATTCAACTGCATTACTATCTCTGCACATTCCACCATTAACATCCTGACAGGCTACCATTGAACAGAAACTTATTCAGATTGGCTACAAGATGATATAGCCATAAGACTATGTCAAAAACTAAGTAGTTTGAGGTGAAGAACTCAACGCCAGAGTCACTAAGACATTGCACCACTTACAGACACGGATAAGTAATGGGTTGGATGATGCAGCTCAATAAGATAAAAGAAAGTTGGCAACACCTAGGACAATTTTCATTAAATGGGCACCCAAAACTTGAGCCTGAACATACCCCCTCTACATCACTTGCACCAGTTCTGAATTTTTGACTAAGCTTGTTGCAAGTTTGTGTCAAGTCTTCAACCCTACCATTTAAAAGTGAAAGTTAACAATCACAGAGGAACATCAGCATCTGTAAGTTTTTCTCTTGGGAGAGATTGCACCACTGGACATGCTCCAAGTTAGAGAGGGCTTCAAGAGAGAGCAAGCTATAAGTTCGACTAGCTCATCAGGTAGTGGATGACCTTGCCGGCAAGAGTAAAATCAAAAAATGCCCCCATCAGTAAACCAGGAATTGGAATTGGTTTATTATTGTCACATGTACCAAGGTACAGTGAAAAATTTGTTTTGCATACTGTTCACACAGATCAATTCATTATTCAGTGCTTTGAGGTAGTACAAGGTAAAACGATACAGAATGCAGAGTAAAGTATCACAGCTACAGAGAAAGTGCAGTGCAGGTAGACAATAAGGTGCAAGGTCATAACGAGGTAGATTGTGAGGTCAAGAGTCCATCTTATCACACTAGGGAACCATTCAACACTTTTATAACAGTGAGATAGAAGCTATCCTTGAGCCTGGTGGTACATGCGTCCAGGCTTTTTTATCTTCTGCTCGATGGGAGGGGTGGGGTGGGGTCTTTGATTATGCTGGCTGCTTTACTGAGGCAGCAAGAGGTATAGACAGAGTCCATGGAGGGGACGCTGGTTTCCGTGATGTGCTGAGCTGTGTCTAAAACTCTCTGCAGTTTCTTGCAGTGACGGGCAGAGCTGTTTCTATACCAAGCTGTGATGCATCCAGATAGGATGCTTTCTATGGTGCATTGATAAAAGTTGATGAGTGTCAAAGAGGACATGCTAAATTTCTTTAGCCTTTTGAGGAGTAGAGGTGCTGGTGAGCTTTCTTGGCCATGGCGTCGACACGGTTGGGCAATTGGTGATGTTCACTCCTAGGAAAAAGATCTCAGCCCTCTCAACCTCAGCATCATTGATGTGGACAGGAACATGTGCACCACTCCCCTTCCTGGATCCATATTCAACAAAAGTCATAACCCACCCTGTTGATCTTGCAAAGTCTCATATGAGAGAAGTGGTGTCTAGGTTGAAAGTGGACATTGCTGGCAGACAAGAATTCAATGATGATGCCTAATTGCCCTTGAGAAAGTGGTGTAAGTCTCCACTATGACAGACCTTGCAGTGCTCCAACTGTACTCTTAGAAGGGAGTTCAGGGATTTTGACCCATCAGCAGTGGAGGATAACAGATCTATTTCTAAATCAGGATAGTATATGACTTTGTCAATTTCACATAGTTATCAATGTAAAAGATGGCATTTTCAAAGTAAACTGATTCAGGCTAATATTATTTTTGTAGCATTTTGAAACAGTGGGATGGTTTCCATTCATATCAGAAGTAGGAGGTAAACAGCATCAATGTTTAGTCTGGAGTCAGACTTATGCCACACAGGGTAAAGGTTACTAATTTGCCTCCCTAAAAGATACTAAGGGACAAGCTAGGTTTTATGGCAATACTGGTCACCATTACAGAAAATAACTTTTTAAGTTCTTCAGCAGTAGTTGTGATGTTTGAAGTAATTTCTCCAGAACAGTAGTCCACTGGATTATTAGTCCAGTAACTAACAATTCTTTACCCACATGTCCAAGATTGCAGATGAACCATCTAGTCAGTGGTACTCATAGGACCAGTGAAGAGCAGTGAGAATGTTCCAGCCCTGTAAAAAAGAGCAGGAATAAGTATAGAGAAATACTTTCTACAAGCTATGAGGTGTTAATCTGAGAATTAGATCCAGGATTTTCCAAGAATGAAGTCGGGAAACTTGTAGAAATAGGGTCTTGTAACAGTTTGGAACTCTCTTTCACAAGTGGCAATTGATGCTGACTTAATTTTTAATTTGAATTTGAGTTTGATAGGCCTTGTTGTTCACCAAGAATATTATGCAATGATTACCAAAGATATGAAGACTGCAGATCAATTATGATTTTGATTGAATGGAAAACAGGTTTGAGCGGATAACTCCTTTCCCTCCTGTATTCTAATGACCTGCTCCTATTAGTTAATCCCACTTCCTTCTCTTAATGTTAATGGAATTTGAATTATAGGAAAAGGTAAAATGTTCAAATCACTAGCAGTTGAAAAAGGCACTAAATTCTGGCATTAGCACCATCCTAAGATAAGGCTTTAGCAAGCAGCCATAGAATCTAAATCAAATATTCAGCAAAATGCAACTGGGGCAAACATTTTGTTTGAATTTACCGACATGAAAGTTGGAGAGAACTACTGGCATTTGTGGCTCAGAGGTGATCTAGCAACTGATGGCAATTGCTAGTGGCAGTGCTCAGACACAGGCACTGAGCTCAAGGACATACAGCAATCATAGTGCCCGTCAGACAGTGATGTACTGCTCTCAGAGCAGCTGACATTCTATAAACAACAAAAGCACAACATGTTCCTTCATTATTTACTTCAGACCTTTTGAACAGGCAATAAAAATCTTTATGCTATGGCTTGGGGAGAGAGAAAAAGAATCTGCAGTAACCTAAATAAAGGAACTGAGTTAAAGTGCATTGTCAAACAAATTAATGAATGAAATATATCTGGCTTGAAAGAGATTGGGAGAAACTGGATCACATTGGAAAACTTGCATTGGAATTGGGAAGTGCAAATAACCTGCATCAATATGACCTAGTGCAGATTGCACCTGAAATTTATGATGATTGAAGTGCCCAGCCATTGCCAATTGCACAGTTTAGTGGATTAAAACATTTTGTCAGGGTTATAGTTTCAGGTGCTAACTGAAGCCACGACTATAACTCATAAAGGGAAGGTGCTCTTTGCCTCCAACCATGGCTGAAAATCATTTTGTCAATGTGGGTTGGTTGGAGCAAGCCATGGTACCACAGGGATGAGCAGACAGAGCCATTTTTGGATGTAACTCCAAATATCGCATTGAAAGGGTTGGACACAGGAAAGGGACCCTCATATCCAGACATCAGAGCTCTCCTAGTCCATTAACGGGGGCAGGCTTCTGGCATCTCCTCCAGCAGGTCCACATGAGATTTAGATGCAGTGCAAAAGGAAATTTAATTTTTCAGCCATGGTTAATTTTTGTGAAGAATCCTGAGATCTTATCTCCCAATAACCCCACCATTCATATCTGACATTGAATGATGCCATGATTATTGCACAACACATGTATTTCTACGATAACTGGTTTACATTGGAGATTTTGTGTTCAAATATAATTGTTGTTAAATAAATTGAGAAAGACTATGCAGACATTGCGAAACTTGACTGAGCAGCTTCAGAGCTCTCTGTGGGGTGCTCAAACACTTTCCAGTAAAAGTTGCCAATTGAAGATATCAGCCAGTGCTGAAGGGAGAGCAGCTTGCAGTCCTGGAGCTTGAGAGTCATGAGTGGCAGCCAGAGGAAAAGCAGGATCAAAAGAAGCAGGAAGACCAGGAAGCTATCAAGGGAACGTCCCAGCAGAACACCATGAAACCATCAGACCAGTACAGGGCAGAGAGGCATTGGTTTTACAGGCAATAAGGGAACTTCCTGATAGTTGCTTTTCATTAAGGATCTGCAAAATCACAGATTCTAATCTGGACACAGCGACCTTCCCCACAATCCAAACCTTACTACCAACATAATTCACCAGTAATCAACTGAGAAAGCCCAGATGATACAAAATAATTCATCACATCTTGTTTCATGGTACCACTGATCATAATGCATCAATATGACTCCCTGAATCAATTACTGAAGTGATTACCACAACAATTCAGAGTGATTCAAAGCTCACTCATGCAAATCTTGGAGAAAACAAGATGTATTTCTACATTGCTGACGTGGGCATGGTGATGGAGGGTGGGGGGCAGGGATTGTCATACCTGGAGGAGTGAGTTGGAGCCACATCTAGTCACACCTTTTCTATGGTGGCCCAGCACCTAGCTGGCCTCCTGGCCTGCCAACACACAGGACCTTCTCCCGGCATTTATCATTTCTGCCACTGATGAGAACACCAGGGCCTGATCTCCCCTGCAGCAACTGTCTCTTTTATGGCAGTAATACTGTATGATGCTGGTATCGGGCTGCTGAGGCAAGTGTGACATTTCATATCAGTGTGCAGCAATTTGTCAGAAACTGTGTTCATACACGTGTGGTCCCATTGGAACACCACCTTAACAGGATTCTAAATATCCGACATTTAAGCATACACTTCTCACCTTCCTCCTACACTTCGAGCCTTCTCTGTGCACATATTTTAGAAACCCTACCTCCACAGGTCTGCCGCTGAGCCATAACTGATTGAAGGAAGTAGCTTTCTGTCACTGTGACAATCACAGCCACCAGTTCAGATACTGGCACTGTAGGGTGTGGTTTCAAAGCTGATTTCCTTATGATCATTCACTGGGTATGGGAGCTCAGGCTTCCCAGTACCTCAGAGAACAAGGTTGATCACGTGTTGCCACTCTACCCTACTACTTCCCATCAACCAGTTAGCCTAGTCCGCTACTATTCTTTGTGAAAAGTTGCAATCCGTAGCCTCTAATCTCAGAGCTGTGAGATCTCATTCTTTGTGGCCTTGTGATTGAGAGCAGGTGTTGGAACTACAAGTTATGATAATACCTGACTCAGAGGGGAAACTGCAGATGATGCCCCCATGCACCTGCTCTGTATCTTTCCTGGTGATAGAAGTCATGGGTCAGGGCTGGCAGATTAACAAAGGCAATTAACTGCAGTATATTTTGGAGGCATTGCAGTGACTGTGCACCAGTAGGGAAGGAATGAGGTCTCGGCTATTAGATGGGTTGACAATTAAATGGACTGCTTTGTCTTGGATGGTATGAAACTTCTTGAGTGTTGTTGGAACTGCATTCATTTAGGCCAGTGGATAATGTTCCAACAACCATGTTTTGTGCCCTGAAGTTGATGTAAAAGTCTTGCGACATCAGAACGTGTGTCATTCGGTGCAAGATACCCAGCCTCTGACCTGCTCTTGTACCTTAAGTATTTGGAATTGGAATTGGAATTGGTTTACTATTGTCACTTGTACCGAAGTCTTGTATACTGTTCACAGAGATCAATTCATTACACAGTGCATTGAGGTAGTACAAAGTACAATAATACAGAATGCAGAGTAAAGTGTCACAGCTACAGAGAAAGTGCAGTTCAAGTAGCCAATAAGGTGCATGTCATAACGAGGTACATTGTGAGGTCAAGAGTCCATCTTATTGTACTAGGGAACCATTCAATAGTCTTATAACAGCAGGATAGAAGCTGTTCTTGAGCCTGGTGGTATGTACTTTCAGGCTTTTGCATCTTCAACCTGATGGAAGACTGGTGATGCATCCAGATAGAATGCTTTATATAGTGCATCGATAAAAGAGTGTCAAAGGGGACATGCCAAATTTCTTTAGCCTCCTGAGGAAGTAGAGCTGCTAGTGAGCTTTCTTGGCCATGGTGTCTATGTGGTTGGACCAGGACAGGCTATTGGTGATGTTCACTCCTAGGAACTTGAACTTCTCAGTCCTCTCGACCTCAGCACCATTGACATAGACAGGTGCATATGTACTGCCTCCCTTCCTGAAGTCAATGAGCAGATCTTTTGTTTTGCTGACACTGAGGGAAAGGTTGTTGTCATGACTCCATTGTCACTAAGCTCTCTATCTCCTTCCTGTACTCTGACTCATTGTTATTTGATATATGGCCCACTATGGTGGTATCATCTGCAAACTTGTAGATGGAGTTAGAGCAGAATCCGGCCATGCAGTCATGAGTGTGTAGGGAGTAGAGCAGAGGGGTGAGGACGCAGCCTTGTGGGGCACCAGTGTTGAGAATGTGAGCTGCCAATCCTTACGGATTGCAGTCTTTTGGTCAGGAAGTCAAGGATCCAGTTGCAGAGGGAGGTGTTGAGTCCCAGGTCTCAGAGTTTAGTGATGAGTTTGCTTGGAATTATAGTATAGAAGGTGGAGCAGTAGGCAATAAACAATAATCTAATGTAGGTGTCTTTACTGTCCAGATGCTCCAGAGCTGAGTGTAGGGCCAGGGAGATGTCATCTGTTGTAGACCTGTTTCAACAGGTCTATATTTATATAGCTGATCCAGCTGAGTTTCTGGTCATTGTGGGTAACTTGGTAATGATTATACCATTGAATAGCTCTCATCGGAGACACATATATACAGTGGCATGCAAAAGTTTGGGCACCCCTGGTCAAAATTTCTGTTACTGTGAATAGCTAAGCGAGTAAAAGATGACCTAACATACCTTTGCTCATTGTGGCCAAAAAGTTCTATTTTAACTTCATCAGTCCACAGGACTTGTTTCCAAAATGCATCAGGCTTGTTTAGATGTTCCTTTGCAAACTCTGACACTGAATTTTGTGGTGATGATGCAGGAAAATTTGGAGAAAAAAGGGTGCAGAATTTCATGAAAAGAACACCTCTCCAACTGTTAAGCATGATGGTGGATCGATCATGATTTGGGCTTGTGTTACAGCCAGTGGCACGGGGAACATTTCACTGGTAGAGGGAAGAATGAATTCAATTAAATACCAGCAAATTCTGGAAGCAAACATCACACCGTCTGTAACAAAGCTGAAGATGAAAAGAGGATGGCTTTTACAACAGGATAACAATCCTAAGCACACCTCAAAATCCACAATGGACTGCCTCAAGAGGCACAAGCTGAAGGTTTTGCCATGCCCCTCACAGTCCCCTGACCTAAACATCATCGAAAATCTGTGGATAGACCTCAAAAGAGCAGTGCATGCAAGACTGCCCAAGAATCTCACAGAATTAGAAGCCTTTTGCAAGGAAGAATGGGCAAAAATCCCCCAAACAAGAATTGAAAGACTCTTAGCTGGCTACAGAAGTGTTTACAAGCTGTGATACTTGCTAAAGGTGGTGTTACTAAGTACTGACCATGCAGGGTGCCCAAACTTTTGCTTCGGGCCCTTTTCCTTTTTTGTTATTTTGAAACTGTAAAAGATGGAAATAAAGAAGTAATCTTGCTTAAAATATTAAAGAAATATGTCATCTTTATGCCTTTTGGAAATCAGGTCATCTTTTACTCACTTAGCTATTCACAGTAACAGAAATTTTGACCAGGGATGCCCAAACATTTGCATGCCACTGTATGTGACACCAATGTTAGTCACCACATCAGCCTGTGTCTGAATGTTGTGTAATTCATACCGCATGCAGACAGACAGCTTCATTTTACGAGGAGATACAAATAGAGCTGAACATTGTGCAGTTGTCAACAAAAAATCCATTTCTAATCTTATGAGGGAAGGAAGCTGCTGAGGATAGTTGGTGTTAGGGCACTGTCCTGAGGAATGCCTGGAGTGGTGTCCTTGGCTGAATAAGAAATAATTAATCAGAAGCAGGTGTAGGCCATTTTGCCTCTTGCATCTGCTCCACCTTTTAATAAAATCATGAGACATTGTTTACCTCAGTTCCAAATTCTTATACTGCCCCATATCCTTTGATTCCTTTAATATTGTAAAATCTTTCAATCACTGTCTTGAATATATTCAGTGACCTAGCATCTGCAGCTCTCAGCTGAAATGAGTGTCCTCCAGCAGCCACAAATACCTTCATCTGTGTGAAGTATGACTCCAGCAAATGGAGGTTTTCCCTTGAAGCCCAATAACTTTCAGTTTAACCTGATGCCACACTTGGTCAAATGCTGTCATGATGTCAATCACTCTCACCTCACCTATGGAATTTATGTTTTGGGTCCCTGTTTGGACGAAGGCTCTAATGTGGTCTGGATGTGATAGCACTTGATAGCACTCCATAGCTTTGTCGGTATTGTCGTTCATCATTTTGCTGCTGAGTCATAGTAGACTGAGTAGGTAGTGGTTAGCCAATTTGCATTTGTCTTGCTTTCTGTGCACATGACATAACTGAGCAATTTGGTATTGTTATCTATGGGAGTGCTTCATTTAATGACCATAATTAACAGTTCTTGGAAAGGTGCTGAGCGGCTGGCTTATTTGTCCACTGCAGTGCTTGTGGTGAAGTGATTAGTTAATGTTAACCTCCACAATGGAAAAACTTACGATACTAGCGAGGACAAGTGGTTTCTCTGGTTCTTAGTCTCTGGGAAGAGACAATGATAGATAGCCCCTATGACCTCCCTTACATTCCTGAGGGATGTTACAACTATGAGAGTGAGCGAGAAATATCAAAAGTTGTGGTCGGTCACTTTTACAGCCATTGGGGAAGGTTGCCCACGCTGGGCTCTATAGTTGCACTTGCGTTTGCAGCAGTGGTAGATTCTGCAAGGATACCTTTACTGAAGTACAATGTCTCACACTGTCCCTCACTGAGGCTTAGCTGGGAGCAGCTCTCTGGGAACACTTGGGTAGGCATGGCCTTCTGCTGAGAGGCCTTCTCCTACTCCTCCCTCTACCATCATTCTCTCCTATTCCACTTTCTCCCAGTCATGTTGTCTTCCAAGAAAGAGCTGCTTTGTCTGGAAACCCAAGGCAGAAAAAGTTCTTCAGCATCTCCCACATCACTATCTGAAAACACTTCCTGCTTTAAGTTACTAAAAGTATAAAACACCTGTAGTATCTCAGTAACCATCACACAGAAAAAAAGCCTGCAAGTAACTACTAAGCAGTTGATTTTCCCTCATAAGGTCTGGTTGGGACAGAAGGAAATGGTAGGGTGAATATGGTTTTTCCTGTTCAGTTGTATATATTCAGAAAGGGCATCTCCAAAAGAGTTGAATTCCAGAGTCGTCAAATGCTGATTGACCTCATTATCTGCCTTCTTTCTGTACGTCCCAGCAGATGTTAGCTGTGAGCACACTGGACTTTAGAACTGTAAGGTCATTTATTGCATCCATTAAATAGGCACCACTGGGCCAATTTCTCACCATTTATCTCTAAGTGGTTCCTTTATGTACTCATCATTCCCAATGAATTTACTTTTGAAATAAAGTTATTATTGTAGTATAGAACCTGATTGTTTTCAATATCAGGGGCAAGTTATCTGACAAAATGTACCAGTTTATCCACCTTTTCTGGGCAGGTTGCTCTCATTTAAATAGGTCAGTATGTTTATCGAAACATGATGCACGTGTATCAGAGCAATCATTTTCTGATATCAGCTGCTGCTGGGGAACCTTGTCCATCGATAGAATTCATTATGAATTCAAATGTGGAATAATTGGTTGGAATATTGTATGTAATGCATGTTTGATGAGCTGTTATGCACTCCAAAACAGATGAGTTCCCCTGAGAGGACTGTAAATAGAAACCTTGCCCCTTAAATATTTCTCTGTCACTGTTAATGCAAATAATTTCAAAGTTTTCTGTTCTTTCTGAAGATACTATTGGATTCTTGAGAACAACAGTTATCTTTTAATACAGAACAGTAGGAATGAAATTCCTGGCAGACATGGTATCCCTAAATTGCATCAGTATTTTGAAGAATTGATTAACATTTGCAGACATTTGCCAGTGTTGAAAGGATGCAGAAGAACAAAATACAGGAGTGTCCTGGTGAAGCCTAAAAACAGTTGATTTTGAAACTTCATCATCCTCTGTTGTTCTTTCTGACCATTTTAAATGTTTTATACTTAGTTGAAGTTACAAGGAGTATAGTCATCTCTATATTTGAGCAGTCTTCTTCTAACATATCTTCTCAGCATTGATGCATTTTCTCTTTCCATAGATGCTGCCTGACTTGCTGAGTGATTTTATTTCAGCCCAGCATTTGTCTTTTTACATATTCAATGAAAAGTAAATGGATATTCAGATTGAATGAAGAAAATAACATCTAAAAACTGGAAAAGACATTTATCAATCATGATATCCACTTGAGGAATGTTGTCCTCATTTGAGAAATAACTTCCATGGTTGACTAGTTTTCTCTGCATGACCTTTTGAACAGTTTAGGTATTCCAATGAAAGTTGTAAATGTTTAAGCTTTTTTTATGATATCATATCAGGATAAGATACCTTGTCAAGAATCTATGAAGGCACTTTCTGCTGTTGGGCCTTTTACATTGCTGATGATGATTACAATTGCCAACAGAGGAAGATTTGCTTGAAAAATCCTGAATTACAGCCTAGTTCAATGGCACATTTCCAGTTCCTTTGTCCAGGATCCATTAGATGGGTGCATATGTATGTGCAACATACGTATGGGTACCATATGTATTTTCCAGTCAAAATTACATCTTGAACCCAACAGTATCTTGAAGACTCTTGTTCAAATCCAAATGCAATGGAATAATTTTTACTTCTTCCTCCCAGAACACCATGTTCATCTTACAAATCATGTTCACTTCCATTAAAAAAGACAAGACAAAACCATTGTAGGGGCTTGACAGGTGTCTGAGACATAATGGAATGGGGAGAGATTAAAACACAATAGGCTTGATTGGGACCAAGAGCAGGAGTTCACCAAGATGAAGGGTGGGAAGTCTAATGAGTGGGAAAGGCAGGGAGGTCCCACATGTGGCTGAAGACTGGGACAGGCCAAGTGAAGATGGTTCAGAACTTGGTCACCGGCATTCTGAGTTCAAGATAGTAATTGAAAGGTCCTTTGAAAACACAAGAAGTAATAGGATGTACAGGAACCTTCAGCCTGTTTTTTGTTCTCAAACCAGTAGAGACTGCTGTGATGCAACAGAGACCTACCTGGTTTATTCATGTTCATCATGGAAGAAAATATGTCATGTTTGCTCTGTCTGACCCTTGTATGAGTGCAGACACCAATGTGTTTAACGGTCTTGTTACTTCAGGGAAAATCTTCAGTGTGCAAGTAATGTCAGTGTTGTAGTGATGATCACATCCTGTGGATGAATTTTAGAAAAAAACACTCTGACAACTACACTCCAGAACACTGCACTATAGGCCAACAGTTCACATGTAGGGGAGCAGCGAGAGATGGAATACATTAGTCAGATGGGAATCTACGGAGAGCAGGCCTTTCTGTGATCATCAGCATGAGTCTGCCATGGTGTGTTATGGTGTTATGGTGAAGGTCAGTATGACTCCATGACACATTACAGTTATGGTGCAGAATATTCTGCTGGTGGGGCAGGTAAATGGGTGAAGGGTGGGAAGCCTAGTGAACTCAAGTCATGGCATACATCATCACCTATTTCATTTCTGAATGTACCAGCCTGTAAGCAGTGAGATAAAGCAAATGTATGTGCATCTGGAGTGCAGAAGGGAGAGCCTCAGATTCTTGGGGCATTTGGGACCAGTTGTGGGGCAAGAGGGACCTGTTCAAGACACCCCAGTAGGATTGGAAGAAATGTTTTCACACTAGTTAGTGAGGACAAGCAGCTTTTGGTCATTTTGGAGCTGAAATCTGCTATTTGACTATTACAGCTTCAAGGGTACAGAGATGGGCCATGCATTTGTCTCATAACAACTATGACATTAAGTACAGAGCATCCAAACAAAATATTACAGCTTCTGTCTTGTTGAGAATATCTTATGAAGAGGCCACAATAAATACAGTAATCAACATTAATACTCTAACAGACAATTTCAAAATACTTGGAGTGTCACAACAAACATCCTGTGCATCAGAGAGACGAGCACAAAATGTTATGGCAGCACTCTCAATCCAAGCACTGACACCTGGTAGATTATTTCATCAACCGAGCAAGGGATCATAAATGTGTTTATACCTTCTGTGCACTGATAGGCACCGATGAGTACTGGACTGGTCACCACTTAATCTACCCAATTATCTTCATCAACCTGGTCACAAAACGTCAGTGCCAACAGAGGAGTTGCTGCAAGAAGACTAAAAATGAAGAATTCCAGGACCCTATGATGTCAGCTCTTCTCCATTTCTACACTTTTGGACGCTGAGCTCCAAGACATCATTGTCTTGTTCACTGAAGCTTCATGAGAATTGGCCTTACACTCAACATCGGTAAGACTAATGTCTTTTAAAATCTGTCCCCACGTGCCACACTACCCTTTGACAGTAATGTTTAATGGCGAGGCTCTCAAAAATGTGGACTGCTTCCTAATCTCAGGAGTCACTTTTGGATAAAGATAGACATCAATGATGAAATTCACCAGTGCCTTCAATGTGCCAGCACAGGTTTTGGTCAATTGAGGCAAAAGTTGTTTGAAGGTCAAGACCTGAGACCTAGAACAAAACTCCTGGTCTTCTTGTTCTCTTACATGCTCTGAGATGAAGACTACCAACAGCAGGCATCTCAAGACACTGGAACAATATCACTAATACTGTCTTTACAATATCATCCAAGTTGACTGGGAAGATAAATAAATCATTAGCTTGGTCCTCTCCCAGACCAAGATCTCCAACTCTGAGATCAGCCCATTACGCTCATTGACTGCAATGGGCTGACCATGTCACTCTTATGCATGACACTAGACTCCTGAAACAGAGCTCTGCTGTGGGAGGAGATTGCCCAGCAGACAGAAAACAAAGCTTGAAGTATGTGCTGAAAGCTTCCTTGAAGAAGTACAACTTCCACCTGTCTCCTGGGAACGTCTGGCGCATGACCACACAAAGTGGAAAAGGAACAAATGGGATGGTATTGTGAACCTCAAGGCCAGGCATTAGGAGCACACAGAAGGCCTCTTTAGATGGCAGAGCGAGCAGATCACCTCCCAAACTACCCACTTATTTGTTCCATCAGCCGTTTCCTGTCCCGTTTGTGATGAGTCTGAGGTACCTGCATTGGCCTCACTGACCACCTCAGAACCCACAGAAAGCAAATCATCCGTGATTCAGAGGGACTACTTAAGATGTAGGAAGATTTTATTCTTAAATGCTTCCTTTCCTGAATTGGTAGCTACTTCCAGTAAGGAGAAGTACATTGACCACTGCTAAGTAAAATACCAGATGCCCTCATTCTTCATCCAAATGAAATCCAACGGTAAAGAATAAAGTGCATCAATCAGAAATCCTTGTTGTTCCCAAAGGAAGGAGTCTGCTAAGAACCTTGAGTGTTTCAATATTTTTACCTCCATGCAATTAGAATATACATGTTCAATGAAAGGAAAGAAAATTGTGTCATAAAAATTACATTAACATTTACATTTTCAGAGATTTCAGTCACTGTATGAATTCTTGCCTGATAAAGCACACAGTTCAATGTACCAGAACAGTCACTCCAAATTGAATTTCTATGTATCCTATTCAGTTCTCTAATCTTTGCACAGTTCTCTAATCCTGCTGTGGTGGAATGAGAAATGATTTCTGAAAATTACTTCCATTAGGAACCACACAGTTCATCTCGATTCTGTGTGGGAAGGATGTGATTAACCAAGACAGGGTGCAGAAAAGATAAACAATGATGTTGCCTGGATTGGGGGCTTGAGTTAGAAGGGGAGATTGGATGGGCTCATTCTGTTTCTCCTGGAGTAAAGGAGGATGAGAGGTGACATGATAGGGGAATATAAAATTATGAGAGGCATAGATAAGGGAGATAGACAGTGTCTATTTCCCATGGTAGACGTGTCTAAAACTAGAGAGGATAGGTTGAAGAAGAGAGACCTGAGCACATTAAAGGCTAGTTTGTATCTGTTAGAAGAGGTGTTAGATGCAGGAAAGTAACAACGTTTCAGAAGCATCTGGACAGGTACTTGAATGAGCAAGGCACAGGGGGATATGGAAATTAATGCAGCCAAGTGGGATTTGTATAGATAGGCACAATGGTCGGCATAGATGTGGCGAGCTGTATGGCCTATTTCTACACTGTACAACTCTATGATGAAATTCCTGCAGATTTGATGTGACCAACCCCAGAATCTGAGCATACCTGGAAATCTATTTGTCCATCAAGGGCTCATGTTTAGCAAAATACTGTGATGAAAATCTTTTACTTTGGAAACTTGCAAAGAAGATTCATTAAATATATATATAGCCACATCACTGCAGGCTGAACTGTTAACCAATCTTGAGAATCGGTTGTCGTTGAACTGCATCTTTTACACAATGATCTAAAACATATTAGCTGTATCAAATACTAATACATATAACAGCACAGAAAGAGGCTATTCACAAATTGGGGACATGTTGTCTCCCAGGGGAGCAATCCCATGAGTCACATTTCCTTCTCCTTAGTTTCCCTTACCCCTGCAATTTATTCTCTGTCACACATGCCCAATAACTCCTCTTTGATTTTTTTTTGCCAGCAACTTACACTAAGGGATAATTTAAAGCAGCTACTTAACTTATATCTTTGAGGTAGGTTACCTTTGAGATGTGGGAAGAAGCCAATGCACAATGAGGTACCAGTAGCAGAATCAGAATTTAGTATTAATGACATATGTGGTGAAATGTGTTGTTTTGTGGCAGCAGTACAGTGCAAGACATAAAAATTACTATAAGTTACAAAAATTGTGCAAAAGAGGAATAATGAGGTAGTGTTCATGGGTTCATGGACCATTCAGAAATCTGATGGCGGAGGGGAAGAAGCTGTTCCTGAAACATCGAGTGTGGGTCTTCAGGCTCCTGTACCTCCTCCCCGATGGTGGTAACATGAAGAAGGCATGTCCTGGATGGTGAGGTTCCTTAATGATGGATGCCACCCTCTTGAGGCACCACCTCTTGAAGATATCCTCGATGGCGGGTAAGGTTGTGCCTGTAATGGAGCTGGATGACCCTCTGCAGCCTCTTTTGATCCTGCACATTGGAGGGTCCATACCAGGTGGTGATGCAACTAGTCAGAATGGTCTCCACCATACATCTGTAGACTCTTTGGTACTATAGGGAGAACATGCAAACTCCACACAGACAGCATCTGAGGTCAGGAGCTGTGTCACCCTATGAGTTAAGTCCTAGCTAAAATCACTTCATCAACTGCAATTAAGCTAACGTGTATTAAGATTCTTATCTTGCATCATTATAAGCAAAATTCTCCTGATGTTTTGTCAATGCATAATGGGTTTGTGTGCAGCTTTAATGTCTTGGACTGACATTAGTTTGATGGTATGGCAGAACTGTGTAGGCAACATTTATTGTTTTGTCCTTGTGACATTTTTCCTTTTAATGACTGGTGGATAGTCAATTCTCTGCAAGTGGAAATAATAGGGAGTGGTTTTTTTATGTTGTCATACATTAACTGCAAAAATCAATATCAGCCATTGAACCGTAAATTTTCTTGTGCATATTTTCATAATTTTTGTCCCCACCTTAATTATCCAACAACATATCTAAAATTCTTTTAAAGATAATGGAATCTCCAGCAGAGAAGGCAAATACCGTGTGTGGCAAACAGCTCAGAAGTTTATTGTAACCAGATTTTATTTTGTAATGCCAGTTTCTTCTGCAATGGGTTGATGATTATGAAAGTCAAACATTATGTCAAAGTAATTGGAAATACATGTTGAAATTTTTACATCAAGACCTTGCCTTAAAAATCCACAAAGGGTAATCCATAGCATTCCATTCCAATGTAGTCATGTTTAAATAGTTTATCTCAAGTTCAATTTCAAGTTAGGATTGTTTCTAAGACAACTCATTGTGCAGTTTTGTCATTTTGTCTTCTCAGTAGCATAAATATATCAAGATTACTAGTGACATATTTGGATACAGGATTGGATAAAACCTTTATATTAAATATATACCAGCTTGATTCAGAAGGACAAAAGCCAGGGGCTAGAAAATACTAGAATATTCATGTATGGTTGCTGTGTATGTTCTTTAAACAAAGACACCTAAATGGGGCCATGAACCTTTCAAAGTTTAACAGGTGAGACAGGAGAAACATTAAAACAATGCTTAACTGGGAGCAAAAGTAACAAGCTCAGATATCGGGGAGGGTGGAACAGCGGAGTTTTAGATAATTTCAAGTTTACAGAGAGCTTGATGTATCTACACACTCAGAAATGGAAGTGTTTGCACTGTTCAAGTGGAAGGACTGTTCAATTTCCCCACAGTTTGTAACATTGGAGACAGTCCAAAGGAGTTCCACCAGACTAATTCCTGGGATGAGAGGACTGTTCTATCAAGAGAGGTTAAGTAGGTTGTGCCTGTATTTCCTGGAGTTTAGAAGAATAAAGAGTGACCTTATTCAAACAAGTAAGATCTTAAGAGGGCTTGACAGGGTAGATGTTGAGATGTTTTCACTAGTGGGACAGTCATGAGCAAGGGTTCAGAGCTACAAAGTAAGGGTCCATTCATTTAAAACTAAGGTGTGTAGAAATTTCTTCTCTCAGAGGGTAGTGAATATTTGGAATTCTTGCCCAAGGGCGGTGGAGGTCAGAGCATTAGATATATTTGAGGTAGAGATAGATAAATATTTGAAATATTGGAGAGTTGAGGGTTAGGGGGACCTGGCAAAGAAGAGCAGTTGAGGCCAGCACAGATCAGCCATGATGATATTGGATGGAAGGGCAGGCTTGAGAGACATGGTGGCTCCTAATTTCTTGCGTTCTTATGCTTAATTAGCACAGAAGCAGACTTCAGCTGTCTTGTGAAGGCATGCCTCTATGTGAGTGGCTCTGGTGGCTCACAGACAACAAATGTGCAAATTCATTTTGTGCAAATGGGTATCACATCCTGCTTGATATTACTGGTTGTGTCTGGACACTTCTGTGAAGTATTCTCTGCAATAAATGTGATCGATATTCAATTATATTTATTTTGTAGTGTGGTATGCAACAGAATCATAATATACATTAATGACTGTTTTTAAACACCTCAAATTTAGCTACCTTAAGTATGTGAATCAACAGGACCAATTGTAACATATGCTATATTGTGAATAACAGGGACTGAAAGTGCTCATAAACATTGGAAATACTTCCCTTTCTGTTGAAATTGTGATTTCACCCCCTTCCACACAGAACTTTCTGATCCTTGATAATAAATCTTACCATCTTTTACAAAATTTTCAGCCAAGATTGCAAGACGTATTCATCTCTTGTCACCAGTGATAAACATGTGTAGAGGTACTGGCTGTCAGCTGCGTTCGATATTGCACATGCAGTTCCATTGACTTCAATGGAGCTGAATGTGCAGAGTACAAATGCAGACAATATTCTCACTTGTATTTAGTGCTGGTGAATAAAAGAGAGATCTCAAAAAAAGACTAAATAAGTAAATTAAAATAAAGAGAGTACGTTTCACATTGATGACCCAGTTAAAATAAGCTTTCAAGCACCTTGATTGCCCACTTATCAGTGCCTGTGAGTAGTATCCCTGAGCAATGTCAGACATTAAGATAGATATACTGTAGACTTTTAACCTGCATTTGAAAATAATATACACTTAATTCCTGATAGATCAGACTAACGAGACAATGATAGCACATTTCATTCAAATCCGATTAACAAATTTCTCAGTCGTGTTTATTCATATCCATATAAACATTATAAATCAATACCAACACTCACAGATCAAACTAGGACAGAAATTCCCCACTTCTCATACCCAGAAGATCTCCAGATTTGACAGTATCTGTGCTCTTCCAGCCGCCTATTAATGACAACCCTGAACATATATGAAGTAGGAAGGGTGGAGATCTCCAGCAGAATGCTTTTGTTACATTTATTTTTTTGAGATTTTGTCATTACCAATTTGTCAAGACCAATATTTATTACCTGTCCTAAATGATCTTAAGAAAATGGTGGTGAATCAGCTTCTTAAACCACCACAATTCCTCTGGTGAAGGTACTCACATATTACTGGACTGCAGGTTCTTGGATTAAGACCCAGTGATGACAAAGGAACAGTGATATATTTCTAGTCAGGATGCTTTGTGATTTATAGAGAAATCTGGAATTTGGTGGTGTTCCCATGCACTCACTGCCCTTGTCCTTCTGGTGATAAAAGTTGCAGTTTTGGGAAGTTCTACTGAAGGATCCTGAGAGAGGAACTACAGTTCATTTTGTAGGTTATTTCATATTTCCTTTTCAACATAAAAGGAAGACATTCAGCCTATCAAGTCTATGCCACTCATCAGTTAATCTTATTCCCCCACTAATTTTCATTGCATACTATTTTCTCATGTTTCCATCTTTTCCACCATTCAACTACACAAAAGACAATTCAAAGTTGCCAATTAACCCATCAACTCATGTAGGAAACTGAAGCATCTGGAGGAAAAACAGAGGTCAAAGGGAGAATGTACAAACAATCAAAGCAGGATTGAACCAGATTCACTGGTGCTGTGAGGCAGCTTGACCAGCTGTGCCACTGTCCTGGTAGTTTGGACACACAGCAGCCACTATATGTCCGTGGTGCAGGAAATGAATATTTAGGGTGCCAATTGATAGTGGTGCTTTGCCCTTTTAAATGCTGAGCTTCATGAGCATTGTTGGAACTATATGTACCTGGGCAAGTAGACACTTGTGATCTGTGGTTTGCAGATGGTGGCATGGCGTAGGGATGTAAGGAGATGAGTCACCTGTCAGAGGATACCCAGCCACTAACTTGCTCTTGTAGTCACTGCATTAAATGGCTGACCTAATTGTGCTTCTGATCAATCTTGACCCCATGCAGGGGATTTGGCGATGGTAACCATTGAGTGACAGGAGTAGGTGGTTAGACTCTCTTTTGGAGTTAGAGTCATAGAGTCATGGCACTATACAGACAGAAATAGGCCCCTTGGCTCAACTCATCTCTGCTGACAAAGCTACCTTCCTGAGCTAGTTCAATCTGCTTGTATTTGGCCCACATTCCTCTGAAGTTTCTTATCCATGAATCTGTCCAAATGAATTTTAAACATTGTAATTGTGCCTGCCTCTACCATTTCCTCTGGCAGCTTAATCTGTATACCACCACCCTCTTTGTGTGAAAAACTTGCCCCTCAGGTCCCCTTTAAATCTCTTCCCTGTCACCTTAAACCTATGCCCTCTTGTCTTATACTCACCTACCTTGGAAAAAAAGACTGTGATCATTCACCTTAACTATGCCCCTCATGATCATGTAAGGTCACCCCTCAGCCTCCTTTGCTCTGGGGAAACAGTCCCAGCCTGTCCAATCTCTCCTTACAACTTAAACCCTCCAGTCGCAGTAACAACCTTATGAATATTTTCTGCAACCTCTCCAGCTCAATCACATCCTTCCTATAGTATGGCAACCAGTAGTACACATAATATCCCAAGTGCAGTCTCACCAATGTCCTCTAAAGCTGTAATATGATGTCCCAGCTCCTGTGCTCAATACCCCGTATGATGAAAACGAGCATGTGATATGTCTTCTTTCAGGGAACTATGTACTTGTACCCCTAGATCACTCTGTTTTACAACACTTCCTCGGGTACTCCCATTTACTGGGTAAGTCCTGCCCTGGTTTAACTTCCCAAAATGCATCACTTCACACATGTCTGAGTTAAATCCCATCTGCCATTCCTTTGCCCACTTTCCCAGTTGATCTAGATCCTGTTGTAACCTTAGACAACCTTCTTACCTCTCTCCAATTTTGGTGCAATTTTGGTGTCATCTGCAAACTTACTCATCATGCCACTTACATTCTTATCCAAAGCGTTAATAGTCGGTGACCATCTCGTAGGTGGTCACTGCCTAGCGCTTTTGTGACACAAATGCTCCTTGTCACTTATCACTTCATTCTTGAATGTTGCCTAGGTCTTGCTGCATTCAGGCATGGACTGTGTCATTTTCTGAGTTGAGAATGGAACCAAACACTGTGTGCCCAACAGTGGACAATCCAATTTATATAACATAGAACACAGAAGAGTGCAGCACAAGAACAAGCCTCTCGGCCCACAATGTTGTGCCAAATTAATTAAGCTAATGAGGCCTAATTAAACTAATCCCTTCTGCCTGCACACAGTCCATATCCCTCCATTCTTTGCATATTCGTGTGTCTATCTGAGAGCCTCTTAAACACCTTGATTGTACCTGCACTTCTTACCTAATGATGAATCTTCCTTTGTTCAAGGTATCATTCCAACCATTGGAGTGATTTTTCCTTGATGCCACACTCTGTCAAACACTGCCTTGATGTCAAGGGCAGTTGTTCTGAAATGCGGTTCTTTGATCCGTGTCTGGACTCACACTGTGATGAATACTGGAGCCTTGCATCATTGTGCTCAAGCATTCGGGGAAGTCATTATAAATCTTTAGAAATTATGTTGAAAGCTATGGTAGGCCAGGCGTGGGAGCAAGAAGCACAAATTTCTTATACTGCTCTTCAGTATTAGTCGAAGTGTGGGGAGAAATCTTCCCAGCCTCGGGTATAAGGACAACCATCCAAGTCAGCTGTGACGTAGCAATGGAAAGGCATTGCCAACACAGTGAATGTCAGAAATAAGGTCCTAATTCAACATCATTAATAGTTTAAAGTCACCAAAAGTGTGCTCATAGACAGTAAACCTATCTGTCAACAACCACACCAGTAAACACACACTGCTATCAACCTCCATCACAGGTCTATTCAGAACGCATTCGGGCTGTTGCAATTGCATTCTGATTGGTTATGAGTATATACAGCACAAAACTATTCTGATCCAATGCTAGAAAATAAAATCAAGAATGATTATCAATACTGACATTCCACCCCTTGATGAGCATATAATTCACTCCAATAAAGTAATTTACAGGTGTTTTAGGAAGATTCTTTTGGTGCCTGCGAGCAGAATTATTCATTATGGTTAATTATGAATAGACACTGAAGTGACTAAGTGCAGTGACATTTCACAGAATGACTAGTAGAAGGATATCATACGTTTCACAGACTACGACTAAATTGTTATGCACCTTGGGGAGGTTGGATAATAAATTGATGCCCCAGGGATATAACCAACTTGAAGGGTACTTTTGATATTATAAACAGTCAGTTTATAGAGCTATCTGAGCCTGCAGATGGTATTACTGCTCTTACAGTCCCAAGCAGCTGTTACTTTGTATCACATGCGAAAGTCGTGAAATGTGTCTTCTTTTTAATTAGAAGTTAATAGTCTGAATACTCCAGTTATTGAAATTTACCGTTGCAGTAATTGCCAACTCTGGTCATTGTCTTTATTTATGGAATTATTATAACCTCCAACCAATTCCTCAATGTTGATAATATTACCGTTATCTCCATTCATTGGCTCCTCCCGTTCCCATGGTAGTGACATTTTCAAAGTAATTCACTGTTTTGAAGGAAAAGGTTATTGGTTGTGTTTCTTTCTCAAATGGAATTTTCACTATTTAATAAATGTATTGAACAGTGAATATATTTCTTTACTAGAGTTCATAATGACATGAATGGTTCAGTTTTATGCTTTTATAAGTTTGGCTGTCTAATCATATAAGTTTCATATTTGGTCCGTGACTGAACATATGAGATCATCTGCGAGGTGCTGGTGCTCAAGAGGCATTCCTTTCACGGTGCCAGATTAATTTGTGCCACTGAAGCTGATAACAAGTTTTAAATGATTTGCCAGGTAGATTTAATTTCAAATGCAGCTACTGCCATCATTGTATTTTTTTAACATTTGACCTCTCTATTTAAGCAAGCACTATTTTAAACTTAGTTAATTAAATTCGCCAGGGTTTAGCAGTAGATCTGTCTGTATCCATATGCTTACTTTTTCAACAGTATAGAAATTCCTATACTTCTGATAGCTTTGAGCTGTTGCTAAACATCTGGAAACATTTTTAGCAGTAATTTATAATCCTTTGATACTGATTTTCAAATACGAGTATTAGATTAACCTTGAGTAGAACAGTTTATGGAGGTTATGCAGACATAACAATCGGCTTCTTAATTAATCAGTAGTTTGATGTTGTAGTGTAACAAGAGAAACAAAAGGCAAGTGTGTGCATATGGGTGCAATGCAACAACTATTTTCAGAAGGGTACAGTGGGCATGCAATGTGTGTGGCCAATCATTAATGCAGGTGTTTCTCATGTGGCACAACTGGGCATGTTTCAGGATTTGGAAATTGAAAGCATGGGTCTACTGTTATCTGAAATTGCTGGTTGTATTTTGTGAAATATTTCAGTAACCCAGAGCATTTTGTTTTATACTTATTCCTTTTTTTAATCTCCTGTTTGTCCTCCCCAGTGTCCTCCTTGATTTAGAGAGAAGGAAAGGTTCCAATTGCTCTTCACACTGACCAAGCTGTCACAATAGGGATGAGTGATCAAATACAATCTTGACCTCTGACTTGAAAAATTCCATCTGCAGGGCAAAGCTGACTGGAGCGACCTGTCTCAGGATCAGCAGAAACTGAAAATAAAATATTTCAGAAGTTAGCAGTTCAAAGGCTTCATAGGTGACCCCTGAGTTATGAATTGAACATTAATATTGCAGCTAAGGAACTTGAACTCGATTTGAAACAAATCTGTTTATGTACTGAAATAAATAGGTTGTGCATGTTATCCTTTCAAAATATTTCATTATTCACATTTATTTTCTGACCAAATACAGTTAACGTCTTGTATAGGACCCTCACCTTCTGGCAAAAGCACTATCGTGAGATGAGTCATTTTTGAAATACAGCATGTTGTTAAGTTTTGAAATATACACTTGAAAGAGGGACGGAAGAAGATTAGTTCATGATTTTATAAAGAAAATTATATATCGACTTGAAAAGGTGGTGTTTGCTGAGCTTTGTGAAAGGAATCAGAAAGGAGAAACGGGAGGAAGCAGTGACATTAGTACATCCAGGCGGTAACATTCCATGATTACACTCTTTGACCTTTGTCTTGCTTGGCCATGTACAATATGAATTTGTGAACGAGATTTTCTACTCAGTTGAAACATGCATTTATAGGAACAGAATGGCAAAAATGATGGAAATTTTCACTACGTGTTCACAATGAACATGAAAATTTGGATTGTCACTCCAATGTTACCACATAATTCTCCAAGATGTTAATGACGTCATTGATTTGCCATCAGTTGACAGTTTCTGGATTGAAAAGTTTCTGTTTGCCTACCTGCATCTTAAGATCCTCCATACTGCAAACAATGCATTGAGATAGACAGCAATTCTATGAGTGAGGTATTTTGTACAAATATGTTTTGTTCCACCTTGTTTTCAGACCACTGCGAGAAGATGTCAAGGGCATAAAGCACAATTCTGTTTAATGGTTTCATCACAGCAAATACATCATGTTGATAATATACCACCCAATAAAAATGATCATATTTTTACATCTTAGAAAAATTAAATTGTTGTAAATTATGATATAAAAGTGATTAATCAATGTCCAAAATAAGTGGAAGTTGCAGCTACCCCAATTGCTCACTGGCATCGACAGAAGGAGAGATGACCATGTGCTGCTGTTCATTTGAATATGAAAATTCTTAATCTTTTTCAGATGTTAGTGTGGAGCAAAGACATAAAACAAACCAGATTGCGGTTTTCTCTGTTATCACTCATTATGCAAAAAATATCCCTGACAACTATTCAGATACTTCTGTAAACTGAAGTCTGCCCTTAATGTCCCGGTACTAATCGTACAAGAAGTAACAGTGTTCTGCTTCAATCATGCAGACAGGCTGTATTATAAATGAATAGCAACTCAGTGTAGGCACCAGCCTTGTTATTTCTATTTAAGATGTTAGTCTCCCTGTAATCAAAAATGGATGTTTTTGACAACTCTAAAGGAAATAATAATATTGTTAAGAAACTTCTGAAACCATGAGGCATTTTTTCTCGGTATCCAGCTAGCAGGATATGAATAAATTCCTTCTCCTAACAAAATACAACATACTTAAGGAAGTAGGAAATCTTTGTTGTCTGATCCACGAGACAGCTAGAAACCAATGAACATGGCATGTATTACCTAACAAAGTATGATAAGGTTGTCATGTCTAAACCTAATGTGGCTCTGATGCCCTGTAACAGGCAATTCAAAATGAGGAAATGTATGGTGATAAGAGGAAATCTGGGCAATTTAAAGAAAATGATACTTCAGATTCTGAGCCAAAGGTATTTTCCAACTACTTGAAATATTTCAGGGTTAGGTGGCTTGCTAAGTTTGTGACATTGAGGAGATATATATAGGTATCTTAAAGAATTGCTCTATTTAGTGTACAATCTATAAATTACCTTTTATATTGCTATTTAGTAAATCAACAAACTGGAGACCATATTGATGATTAATAAACCAACAAACAGCAGTGATTGAAACAACAATGTCTTCAAAGCTAGTCACAAAATTCTTAAAAGTATGTACACACTCAGTATACAACACAAAAAGGAATAATCTTCTCAGATTTATGGCCTTCTTTAGAAAGCTATGTTTCCTTTATTTAATGAACCAAATCTACACAGAAAGTAGCATGACAAGGAATGCATGCCCTTGAGTTCAGAGCGAATGAAGTGTTTATTCTAGGAAGGAGTCAGGGTGGGTTTGGAGTGGGGAAGCTATTGGTCTTACTTCCCTAATATGTGTCATAGAGTCATGGAGTCATACAGCAAGAAAACAGGCTAATCAGCCCACCATATCCACTGAAAATAATCCCATCTTCCAGCACTTGGCCCTTAGTCTTCTATGCCTCAGTGGTTCATGTGGTCATCCAGAAACTTCTTAAGTACTGTCAGCTACTCTGCTTCCACCACATTATCTGGCAGTGGATTCCAGATACTCACCACCCTCTCGGTGAAAAAGGCCCCCAGTAGTATTGGTGTAGGGACAGGATGACTGAGACCAGGTTGGAAGGGAAAGGGAAAATAATCAGATGCTGGAAATCTGAAATAAAAATAATATTGGAAATTCTCAGCAGGTCAGGCAGCATCTAAGGAGAAGATACAGAATTAATGCTTTAAGCTGATGAGCTTGCTATCAATACTGAGGAAACAGAGATCATGAGGGTAAAGATCTGAGATGTGGAATTGAGAAGCAAGAAGCGGGCTTAAATTGGGGTGCAGATGGGGACTTGCCACTATGGTGACACAGACCCTTGCTACACAACTTCAGCAGCATGGATTCAATCCTGGTGCCAACTGTGCAGTATTAGCACATTCTTCCAGTGGTCACAAAGGGCTCCCCTGGTCCTCCACTTGTCTCTCACATCTCACAGATGTGCTGGTAGGCTAGTTGGCCACTGTAGTTGGCAGAGGAATTGGGGGGAATTGATAGGTATGTGAGAAAGAATAGGTTACAGGAAATAAGTGAGGAAATGAGACAGATGGTAATGATCTGATGCCAGCATAGGCCAGATGGGCTGAATGGACATCTATATCATGAGCAAATATAAAATAACATGAAATATGAGGTAGGTAAACAATTGGGACCAAGACTGTTGGGAACTTGAAAGTCTAGAATTAAGGACATAGGAGCAAGGAACAGGAGTCCAACAGAGTGGGGCCTCTGTTGGAACATACATGTGTCCCAGGAGGACATAGCTGTAGCAAAATCTGCCATATTTGCACCATGCAGCAGAAAGTGGTCTGAAAAGAGACTAAAGGTTACTATGGCAGAGTGAGACAGAGTGAAAAACTTGAGCTTACTATCCTGAGATAAACAGCATTGAAGAATTAATTGGGTTTGAAATTGGCAAAGTTTCAGCAAATTGCCGTCCATGGCAAGCGTGCAGACCTCAACATCTTAATCTCAATGGACTTCTGTGAAGGGTTTGGTGAACTTAGACCACTTGCGCACATACAAGGCAAGATATCAGTGTATAAAGTCAATTTGACAGCACCAATGTCCTTTTGGAGCAAAGTGCTCCAGACTTTGCCCTCTGTTAACCTTAAACAGGCAAACACAAGGTTGAGTAATATGAAGAAGTCTTTGTTGAAATCAAATAATGGGGATATCAACTATTTACAGTTGAGTGACTGGTTTATTTCTTTTAACCACCACTTCAGTTCCAGGAGTTCTTGTTAAAATATTAATTGGTTAAATGTTCAGTAATGCACAGAATGATGTAGCAGTTTAGAGCACGTGAGTGTTGCGAAAGGTAATGAGTTCTGTTTTTGCTGACTTAAAGGCCTCAACACAGATCAGTTGTTTCCAGATATGGGTGACTTGTCAGCATTCCTTTTGGAATTGAGCATGACTGTGAAAGTGCACACAGAGCACGCAAAACAGGACATGCTATTAGAAGGAGAAGGAAACGGAAGAGGAAGGGTCTCAGCAGAAAACTGTTATGGCAGAAGGTTTTTATGGAGGAGATATGGAGAACAGATTTCTGGTTTGTCATGATATTCTGTCTGAAGCTCACTTTCATATTTGGTATCCGGAGACGTGACAGCAACAGTGTGAACTTTCCAGGGACCAAGCTGAGAGCAACAGAAGTCTGAGCTCTACTGAAACACTCAAACACTGGGTGCCCACTGAATCACTCAGACACTAGGTGCCCACTGAAATACTCAGACACTGGGTGACCACTGCATTCAGTGCTCTAGAAACTGAGATATTAGCTTTTAGACTTCGGTCATTATTATTGGTTCCATTGCTGCTGTGTTGGACATAGAGATTGAACTCATCTAAATACCATGGGATCCAAGTTCTGTACATAGTCCAGTATGAAGCTACTAGCACCATTCTCCATGTTTATTTCTTGAAGCACGAGGTTTTTGGAAGGAGATTTACAAAAAGAGAGATAGAAATTCATTGGTCCTTGTTAATCAGATGTTGTGCAGCATGCCAATGACCATCTTGCTCATGAGACCACCATTCAAAATGCAATAGCATCCAAAGTCCAAGGCATCAGAAACAATTACATTAGCCTGACATGACAGAAAACCATTTCCTTCATGCACTATGCCAATGCCTTTCATGTGAAGAAAATGGACAATTCCAGGGTCAAGGCAAGTACTGGTGACCAGTAGTGATGTGGCCTATGCTTACCAGTCAGGATTTTGCTGAATGGGTATTGCAATAACTGGCAGAAAAGGAATAGTCACCATTGGTGAAGGGGTCAGTGAATGGGAGGAGTCACTGAGGTGGAGAAGGACATTGCTGATCAAGACAAAATCGCTGTCATGGGAGATTGGTTGAATGGGATGACAGCTGAACCAAGGAAAGTCAGTGAAGGAGGAAAGTAGCTGAATCAGGAACAAACCCATCAAGCAAGGCAACCAATTAGAGGAGGAGAAGGTGGTGGAGGTGGGTCTTCAACCAGAAACCCTGTACAGAAAAGGTGTTGTCGAAGAATGTCCCTTCGTTCACAATGCATTAGAAGCTTTGATTTCATCACTATGGTGATGGTGATATGTCACACCTGCAGCCACAACAGAGCAGGAGCTGTATCATATCGTTTCTGTTAATGAAGATGATCGTGGCCATCAATTTTCTCTTCCAGAAACATCAGCAATAATTTGCTTCTTGCAGAACACAGATACATAAAGAGAGCGACAGAGACCCCAACAGAGCCAAAAGCATCCTTTCTTGACAGAGAATAGCTCATAGTGAGAGCACCTGGTTCCTTCAGGATTGGCAGTTTCTTGATTGTGACGGACAATATTTAATTCTTCCCTCCATGGATGCTGTCTGACCTGCTGAGTTCCTCCAGCACTTCCTCCAGATTCCAGCACCTGCAGAATTTCTTGTGTCTCCGTTTAGCTGCTCCACTGCGAAGTCTCTTCCAGGGATGCCTACCTTGAAGAAGTTTTCCTCCTCTCTTCGACAGGAGTTCTGTGAGACTGTCTCAAGTGAAACCCTTCCATGATTTCTGCTGCTCTCCACTTGTTCACCCAGACTCGCTTCCACAGTCACATGGCCTTCCTGAGCACTTGCCTCTACCGCCATCTTGTACCACATGGCTTCCAGCTCCACTTTCAGGCCTCCCAGTTTGGCCCCAACAAGGATCTCAGATACCTACGTTCCATTGACTGCTACTCCCTCCGCTTCTCCCGCTGGATTCTACGCACCACTCTCGCTGCCACGCGAATATACCTGAGGGCCCTATCTCTGTCTCTGCCACAGCTCCAGACACCTCTCTCCATGGCCTGCAACGGACCTCTCTGACACTTCATCCTCTGCTGGATCCACACCTTCAAACACTGGCTCTTCTCCTTCCTTGCGTCCAGGAAGGATCAGAAACTCGCTCACCTCCAGGCCGTAACCCCCACCGCCTCCGGATCCAACCTCGGCCGAGCTCCCAGGCCGAGATCTCTCACACTGCCACTGGGTCCTACTGCTCGGTCACTTTCACTACCACACCTTACTCTTCCCTGGTCTCCCAAGCCTCCCCCCATCCCTCGACCTCCCCCCCACTGCTCTGAGCCCTCTACTTCCTCCCACCCCACCCTCCCTAACCCCTCTAACTGTCCTCTCTCCTCCGACCCCTCCTACTCTTCATCCTCCCCTGACCCCAGCTCCAACCCCTGCCGCGTCTTTCCCTCTGACCTTTCCCTCTCTGAGGCTGGACGTTTTGTCCTTAGCAGGGTTCTTACCTTTGCCCCCTGCACCCACACCTCAACGAGTTTTGTGCCCGCCATGACGCCGAGCTCTTCCTCTGCTGCCTCTGTCTCTGGGCCTATTTCTTTGGCAAGGACTCCCCAACCCCCACTGATGATCCCTTCTCCCTCCTTAAACCCTCTTCCTCCTCTTCGACACCTCGTCCTGGCCTTCTGTCCACCCAGGATCTCTTTATCTCTTACTGCCAATGGGACATTAACCATCTCAACTTCACCACTCCCCTTACCTATACCAACCTCACCCCCTCCGAACCCACTGCCCTCCACTCCCTCTGCACCAATCCTAATCTCACTATCAAACCCATAGACAAGGGTGGTGCTGTTGTAGTCTAGTAGACTGACCTTTACAGACGTTAACTCTCAGACACTTCCTTTTACTTATCCCTCAACCAGGACCCCACCAAGGAGCATCAGGCCACTGTCTCCCAAACTATCACTGACCTCATCATCTCTGGAGATCTCCCCTCTGCAGCCTCCAACCCCATAGTTCCCCTACCATGCACTGCCTGTTTCTACCTCCTACCCAAGATCTACAAATAACTGCCCTAGTAGACCCATTGTTTCTGCCTGCTCCTGCCCCACTGAACATGTGTCCTCATATCTTGACGCCATTTTGTCCCCTTTGGTCCAGTCCCTTCCCACCTACATCTGTGACACTTTGCATGCCCTTCGCAGTTCCCCAGCCCTGACCGCCTCATTTTCACCCTGGATGTCCATTCCCTGTACACTTCCATCCCCCATTAGGAAGGCCTTAAAAGGCTCTCCATTTGTTTCTGGATAACAGACCTAACCAGTCCCTCTCCACCGCCACCCTACCCCATATGGCAGAATTGGTACTCACCCTCAACAACTTCTCTTTCGGCTTCTCCCACTTTCTCCAAACCAAAGATATTGCCATAGGCACTCACATGGGCCCCAGCTATGCCTGCTTTTTCATCGGCTACGTTGAACAGTCCATGTTCCAAGCCTACAATGGTAACGATCCCCGACTCTTTCTCCACTACATTGACAACTGCATTAGGGCTACTTCCTACACTTGTGCTGAGCTCATCAATTTTATCAACTTTGCCTCCAACTTCCACCCTGCCCTCAAATTTATTTGGTCCATCTCTGACACCTCTCTGCACTTTCTAGATCTCCCTGTCTCCAGCTCTGGAGACAGATTAACCACAGACATCTTCTACAAACCCACTGACTCCCACAGTTACCTTGACTACACCTCTTCCCACCCTGTCACTTGTAAGGACACCATCTCCTTCTCCCAGTTCCTCTGCCTCCACTGCATCTGTTCCCATGATGAAGCTTTACATTCCTCCTTTTTCAGTATCCGGGGTTTCCCTTCCATCACCATCAATGCTGCCCTTACCCGTATCTCCTCCACTCCCCGCACACCTGCCCTCATCCCCTTCCCCCACCGACATAACAGGGACAAGGTTCCCCTTGTCCTCACCTACAACCTCACAAGCTTCCATATCCAACACATCATTCTCTGCAACTTCTGCCACCTCCAACAGGATCCCACCACCAGGCACATCTTCCCCTCTCTCCGCTTTCCAAAGGGACCGCTCTCTCCCCGACTCCCTTGTCCACTCGTCCCTCCCCACCGATAACCCCCCTGGCACTTATGCCTGCAACTGCACCAAGTGCTATACCTGCCCCTAAACCTCCTCCCTCACCACCATTCAGGGTCACAAACAGTCCTTCCAGGTGAGGCAGCTCTTCAGCTGTAAGTCCGAGGGTGTCATTTATTGCATACGGTGCTCCCAGTGCGGCCTCCTCTACATCGGTGAGACCTGACGTAGATTGGGTGACCACTTCGTCAAGCACCTTCACTCCATCTGCCTCAACAGCCAAGACCTCCCGGTGGCCACCCACTTCAATTCCACATCCCACTCCCAAACTGACATGTCCATCCATGGCCTCCTCTACTGCCATGTTGAGGCCAGGTGCAGGTTGGAGGAACAACACCTCATATTCCGCCTTGGGAGTCTCCAACCTGATGGCCTTAACATCGATTTCTCTAACTTCCGGTAACCCCACCCCTTTTTCTTTTTCACTCCACTCCTTTGTCTTCCCTTTGGCTCCCTTCCCCCGCCTTGATGACCTGCCCATTTGCTCTTCTCCCCTCCCCCATCTTTTATTCCATGGTTCACTGCCCTCTCCTACCGGATTCCTCCTTCTTCAGCCCTTTGCCTCTGCTACTTATCACCTCTCAGCTTATTGCACCCTCTACCCCTCCCCCACCCACTACCTTCCCCCTCTCATCTGGACTTGCCTATCACCTGAAGTCACCTATCCCCTGCCTGCGTGTGCTCCTCCCGCTCCCCCCACCTTCTTATTCTGGTTTATGCCCTCTTCCTTTCCAAACCTGATGAGGAGTCTTAGCCCGAAATGTCAACTCTTTATTTCCCTCCATGGATGCTGCTTGATCTGCTGAGTTCCTCCTGTGTTTTTTGTGTACTGCTCCAGATCCAGCATCTGCAGAATTTCTTGTGCCTGGAGATCACAACAGTTTTAAAAAAAAATCATCTTTTGGAATCTGAGTGTTGCTGAGAAGGCCAAAATTGGTACTGGTATTGGTATTGGTCTATTATTTTCACTTGTACCGAGGTACAGTGAAAAACTTGTCTTGCAAACCAGTCGTACAGGTCAATTCATTACACAGTGCAGTTATATTGAGTTAGTACAGAGTGTGTCACAGCCTTAACTGCCCTTTAGAAGTTGGAGGTAAGCCTTGCATGAAAGGACAGGCATTACATGCTGGTCTTGCTAAGACTGCCTAGATCTTGAATAATTAATAAATAACACACACACCTTAATCAATGGGTGACTTCTGTTCGTGATCCAATAGAAATTGAGGCTTCAGCCATCGCACACTGCTTGGTAACTGGGTCCGCGAGTATTGAAATGGAACTGAAAGGATGGCTCCAAGCAATATGCGATGAAAGACAGACGTCTATTTCCATTCCACATTCTTAACCATTCATACAGATCAATTCATTACACAGTGCACTGAGGTAGTACAGAGTGCATTGAGGAAGTACAGGGTAAAAACAATAACAGAATACACAGTAAAGTTTCACAGCTACAGGGAAGTGCATTGCAGGTAGACAATAAGGTGCAAGGTCAAACAAGGTAGATTGTGAGGTCAAGAGTCCATCTCATTGTATAAGGGAACCATTCAATAGTCTTATCACTGTTGGATAGAAACTGTCCTTGAGCCTGGTGGTAGGTGCCCTCAGGCTCCTGTATCTTCTTCCTGATGGGAGAGGAGAGAAGAGAAATTTACCTGGGTGTGTAGGGTCTTTGATTATGCTGGCTGCTATACCAAGGCAACAAGAAGTACAGACATAGTCCATGGAGGGGAGGCCGGTTTCCATGGAGGGGAGGCTGGTTTCCGTGGGCTGTGTCCACAACTCTCTGAAGTTTCTTGCGGTCCTGGACAGAGCAGTTGCCATACCAAACCGTCAAACTGTGATGCATTCAGATAGGATGCTTGGTGTCAGATTGTATGATGGAGGTACTTTTCTCATCACCCGCTTGCCATTCAGTCACAATTGTATGGACAGCTAAAAGTCTTCAGTTATTGGAAAACAGAAACACTTCAGTAGGTTCATAGTAAGTGATGTGAGTGTTGTCAATTTAGAGATACAGATTTATGCCATTACCTGTTTAGAAATCATAAAGAAATGTTGAATAAGGAGAAAATGGGTGTGAGAAGGAGGAGTAGGTTTGTAGATGTTACTGGCTTCACAGCCTCTGCATGGAAACTAGGCACAGGCTCTGTGGCTGCTGTTTATGTAATAGGGGATTTTACCATTGAGGCCGTGCTTATCCCCCATAATGATTGCATGTTACCTTGTCCTGCAAAAGAGTGCCAGCCATTTTACTGAGTGTGACACAATTTGTTTGGGTGATATATTTGCATGACTGGCTCAATGGTAGATTTTGCATGCAGTGAGATGTATGTGAGAGAATTAGAATAGCTCACCCAAGCTAACCAGATAGCTCTGCAGCAGGTAGTGAATGAAACAAAACAAGGGATAAACCAATCCAAGTTTGTCTTCACTGACTTATCTATTACAGTTGCATCCATCGTGACAGTATTGGTTGGAATGAAAAACTACAGTCCTTACATACAAACTGCCATTTTCACAAAGAGGGCATCTTCCATTGTGTTGGGGAACACTACACTCATGTTTAATGGGAAAATTTGGCATTGGAGCAGAAAACTAGACATTCATGACATGAAAAGTGCTGGAATTCATTGCAGAAATTCCTCAGACAGTGTCCTGGGCCAAACTCTGTAGCTCCTGGTCTTTGAATGCTTTGAATTTATGTCACAAATGTTGTGTTCAATTTGCACTGTTCAAACAGACACAAAAATTTGTGCTGCGATTACATGAAAATTGGTGATGTTACTGATGATGAAGAGGGGAGCCTGAGGTTGCAGGGTGATATTGATTTGTCAGTAAGATGGGCAGAGTAATGGCAGATGGAATTTAATCCTGACAAGCGAAGTGATGCATTCTGGGGACTCCAATAAGGGTAGGGCAGAAACCATGGATGGTAGGACCCATTGATATTCTGAGGAACAAGTTGTCACTGGGTGTAGAGGAGATTCACCAGGATGTTGCCTGGGATGGAACATTTCGGTTATGAAGAGAAACTGGTGAGGCTTTTTTGTTTTCCTTGGAGCAGAGGATGCTGAGGGGGTAACCTGATGGAGGTGTACAAAATTATGAGAGGCATAGATGGGGTAAATAGTCAGAAATGTCTCCCCATGGCAGACATATCTATGACCAGCAGGCATAGCTTTATGGTGAAGAAGTTTAGAAGGGATCAGAGGACTTCAATTGCAAAGGCATAGTAGGCTATGACCCAAGTACTGGCGAATGGGATAAGTATAAATAAGTATTTAATGGTCAAACCAGGCTTATTATAGAACCATAGAACAATACAGCACAACACAGGCCCTTCGGCCCACCATGCTGTGCCGATCTTTAAACCACACCTAAGACTATCTAAACCCCTTCTTCCCACATATCCCTCTATTTTAAATTCCTCCATATGCTTATCTAACAATCTCTTGAACTTGACCAGTGTACCTGCCTCCACCACTACCCCAGGCAGCGCATTCCATGCTCCAACCACTCTCTAGGTGAAAAGCCTCCCTATTATATCTTCCTTGAACCTCCCAACCATTACTTCAAAGCCATGCCCTCTTGTATTGAGCATTGGTGCCTTGGGAAAGAGGTGTTGGCTGTCTACTCTATCTATTCCTCTTAATATTTTGTATACCTCTATCATGTCTCCCCTCATCCTCCTTCTCTCCAAAGAGAAAAGCCCTAGCTCCCTTAGTATCTCCTCGTAATGCAAACTCTCTAAACCAGGCAGCATCCTGATAAATCTCCTCTGCACCATTTCCAATGCTTCCACATGCTTCCCAGAACTGGACACAGTACTCTAAGTGTGGTCTAACCAGAGTTTTGTAGGGCTGCATCATTACCTCGCGGCTCTTAAACTCAATCCCACGATTTATGAAAGCTAATATCCCATAAGCTTTCTTAACTACCCTATCCACCTGTGAGGCAACTTTCAGTGATCTGTGGATATGAACCCCCAGACCCCTCTGCTTCTCCACACTTCCTAGATTCCTGCCATTAATCTTGTACTCTGCCTTGGAGTTTGTCCTTCCAAAGTGTACCACCTGACACTTCTCCGGATTGAACTCCATCTGCCACTTCTCAGCCCAGCTCTGCATCCTATCAATATCCCTCTGCAATCTCCAACAGTGCTCCACACTATGCACAACACCTCTGACCTTTGTGTTGTCTGCAAACTTGCTAACCCACCATTCTACCCCCTCATCCAAGTCATTAATAAATATCACGAAAAGTAGATGTCCCAGAACCGATCCTTGTGGGACACCACTAGTCACAGCCCTCCAATCTGAATGGACCCCCTCCACCACAACCCTCTGCTTTCTACAGGCAAGCCAATTCTGAATCCACATGGCCAAGCGTCCCTGGATCCCATGCCCTCTGACCTTCTGAAGAAGCATACCATGTGGAACCTTGTCAAACGCCTTACTAAAATCCATGTAGACCACACCTACTGCACTAACCTCATCAGTCTTCCTGGTCACCTCCTCAAAGAATCCTATCAGGCTTGTGAGACATGATCTTCCCTTCACAAATCCATGTTGGCTGTCCCTATTCAGACCATGATTCTCTAAATGCTCATAGATCCTATCTCTAAGAATCCTTTCCAACAGCTTGCCCACCATAGACGTAAGGCTCACTGGTCTGTAATTCCCTGGACTATCCCTACTACATTTTTTGAATAAGGGGTCAACATTTGCCACCCTCCAATCCTCCGGTATCATTCCCATGGACAACGAGGACTCAAAGATCCTAGCCAATGGTTTAGCAATCTCCTCCCTCACCTCGCGGAGCAGCCTGGGGAATATCCCATCAGATCCCGGGGACTTATCTGTCCTGATATTTTCTAACAGCTCCAACGCATCCTCTCTCTTGATATCTACATGCTCTAGAACATTAACTGTACCAACACTGTCCTTAGCGTCATCAACGCCCCTCTCCTTGGTGAATACTGAAGAGAAGTATTCATTAAGAATCTCACCCACTTCCACAGCTTCCAGGCACATCCTCCCACCTTTGTCTCAAATCGGTCCTACCTTTACTCTCGTCATCCTTCTGCTCTTCACGTACGTGAAAACAGCCTTGGGATTTTCCTTAACCCTACGCGCCAAGGCCTTTTTATGTCCCCTTCTTGCTCTCCTCAGGTCCTTCTTACATTCCTTTCTTGCTACCCTGTATTCTTCCTGAGACCTTTCTGTTCCTTGCTGCCTACACCTTATGTATGCTGCCTTCTTCCTCCTAACTAGTTGTTCCACCTCTCTTGTCACCCATGGTTCCTTCACCCTGCCATTCCTTCTCTGCCTCACTGGGACAAATTTATCCCTAACATCCTGCAAGAGATCCCTGAACATCGACCACATCTCCATAGTACATTTCCCTTCGAAAGGGTCATCCCAATTTACACTCACAAGTTCTAGCCGTATAGCCTCATAATTTGCCCTTCCCCAATTAAATATCTTCCCGTCCTCTTTGTTCCTATCCTTGTCCATGACAATGCTAAAGGTTAGGGAACGGTGGTCACTGTCCTCCAAATGCTCACCCACCGAGAGATCTGTCACCAGTCACCTTACCTAATACTAGATCTAAAGTGGCATTCCCTCTCGTTGACCTGTCAACATACTGTGACAGGAATCCGTCCTGTACACACTTAACAAACTCTTCCCCCTCTACAACTTTGGCACTAAGCAGGTGCCAATCAATATTTGGGAAGTTGAAGTCTCCCACGATAACAACACTTTTATTCTCTCACCTTTCCAAAATCTGCCTCCCAATCTGCTCCTCAGTATCCCTGCTGCTCCCTGGGGGCCTATAGAAACTGCTCCTTTCTTGTTCCTAACTTCCACCCATACTGACTCTAGAGCAGATCCTTCTACATTATCCACCCTTTCTGCAGCTGTAATAGTGTCCCTGATCAGTATTGCCACCCCTCCTCCTCTTCTGCCCCCCTCCCTATCCTTTTTAAAACACTGAAATCCAGGAATATTCAATATCCATTCCAACCCTGGTGACAGTCAAGTCTCTGCAAGAGCCACAATATCATAGTTCCATGTGCTTATCCAAGATCTCAGTTCATCACTCTTATTCCTGATACTTCTTGCGTTTCAGTAAATGCACTTAGCCCATTCACCTTTCTACTTTTATGCCCTGTACTCTGCTTCTCCTTCCTCAATGCCCCTCTACATGTTAGATCTGACTTTTCCCCATCCACTTCTTCCTCTGACCTACTCTTCTGGTTCCCATCCCCCTCACAAACTGTCTTACATGATGTGAAATTTGTTGTTTTGCAGCAGCAGTACAGCGCAAAGACATACAAATCTATAAATTACAAAACAAATAAATAGTGCAAATATAAATGAATAATGAGGTAGTGTGCATGGGTTCATGGACCGTTGAAAACTCTGATGGCAGAGGGGAAGGAGCTGTTCCTGAATCATTGAGTGTGGGTCTTCAGGCTCCTGTACCTCCTCCCAGATGGTAGTAACAAGAAGAGGGCATGTCACGGATGGTGAAGGCTCCTAATGATGGATGCTGCCTTCGTTAGGCACCGCCTCATGAAGTTATTCTTGATGGTGGGAAGGGTTGTGCCTGTAATGGAGCTAGCTGAGTCTACTCCACCTTATATCTATAGAAATTCACAATAGTCTTGAGCGACATACCAAACTTCCTCTAACTCCAAATGAAGTAGAGCCACTGGTGTGCCTTCTTCATGACTGCATCAATGTATTGGGCCCAGGACAGATCATTGGAGATGTTGACACCCAGGAACTTAAAGCTACCCACCCTTTCCACTGCTGACCCCTCACTGAAGACTGGTGTGTGTTCTCCGGACTTTCCCTATCTGAAGTCCACAATCAGTTCCTTGGTCTTGCTGACGTTGAGTGTGAGGTTGTTGTTATGACACCTCACTCTTGTACACCTCCTTGTTGCCATCTGAGATTTTACCAACAACAGTGGTGTCATCTGCAAATTTATAACTGGCGTTTGAGCTATGCTTAGCCACACAGTCACGAGTGTAGAGAGAGTAGAGCACGCATCCTTGAGGTGCATCTACGTTGATTGTCAGTGAGGACGAGATGTTATCATCAATCCATACTGATTGTGGTACCCAATAAGGAAGTCGAGGATCCAGTTGCAGAGGGAGGTATAAAGGCCCAGGTTTAGAAGCTTGATGATCAATACTGAAGGGATGATGGTGTTGAACGCCGAGCTGTAATCGATAAACCACAGCCTGACGCATGTTTTGCTGTTTCTTGGTCTTCCAAAACAGAGTGGAGAGCCAGTGAGATTACATCTACTGTTGGAGTGGTAGACAAATTGCAGAGGGTCCAGGACAGCACAGACATGGTGAACCGAAGGTCTGTTTCTCTACTGTATGCCTCCTTGCAGCTTTATGTCTCTGCAATGTGTTCTTATCATGGGTCATTTATCCTCTGGTTCTTTATGCCTATCTCCCAAAGAGAGCACATGCTACTGAGTGGTCATGGAGGTAGTGCAACTAGGGGTAGGCTGGTAGGGCAGGAGGTAAGATTTAAATTTCTTACTACTCTTCAGTGCAAAGGTCCATTTATTAGTTTTCTGAGTCATTGTTCTCTGGGCGATGGATCTGATTGTTACAGTGCTTTTTATTCAAACTCCTTATTCAATAGTTAGATATTCTGTTTCGTAAAATGCATTATTTTTGTTTTCCTGCATTCAGTTTGATTATCAAGAGTGTCAGAGAGAAATGTATCTGTGTTTTTTTAGTTTCTTGCCTTTCTCAGGAGATTAATGTGACTTCTGCTGGGGTAAGATGGGTCTGTTTTGTGATACCATGCATCACAGATTGGTTGGAACAGAAAATATTTTCCTGTCCTTTATTTCAATGTGTACAGAGCTCAGAAATTTGCCAATTATAAGATCTCTTGAAAACTGTTCCTGAAGCTTGACAAGAACAATCTCTGCACAAACGAGTCAGGGATGCACTTACTCATTTTGTGCAACATTATTGGTGGGAAGTGGGGAATCATCTGCTAGTTCTAATTCTGTGCACTGAGTGACTGCAGGTTTCTGCTGAAAGCTATAAATCAATTCTCAGTTCTTAATCTCCAAATATCACTTCCATTTGCTTGATTTTTCCTATATTTTCAACTGTATAAAGAATGTTTCCTTCAATCTAATCTGTTTTTATTCATTTTGGTGGTATTTGTACATTCATTAAAACAGAATATCCTGTTCTACACTGTGAAAGTTAATATAATAGTCAATGGTAGACACTTAGAGAAATATTAAGTACTAAAATAATTTGGTCCATCAGTTAATGTCCTCTTGTGCTAGCAGGGATATACATTTGGCATCTTCAGGAAAACAAATATATTTATCACAATATAAAATGTAAAATAGTTTACATTACAAAGAAATGGAACAAAGTACTTAACATAAAATTCCTCCCAATTAGGTTCACAAACAGCAGAACACCTCTCTTAATTTTATGAAGTTTTAGTTCATAGAACATCAAACTTCACAGCACAGGAACAGGCCCTTTGGCCCACAATGTTGTGATGAACTAATTAAGCTAATGACACTTAATTAAACTAATCCCTTCTGCCTGCACATGACCCATATCTCTCCATCTCTGCATATTCATGTGCCTATCTAAAAGCCTCTTAACCGCCTCCATCATATCACCACCCCTGGGAGCACATTCCAGGCATCCACCACTCTGTGCGTAAAAAAACTTGCCCCACACATCTCCTTTGAACTTTCTTCCTCTCACCTTAAATGCATGCCCTCTGGTATTAGACATTTCGACCTTGGGAAAAAGATACCGGCTGTCGTCTCCATCTATGCCTCTCATAATTTTAAACTTTTGTCAGGTTTTCCCTCAACCTCCACTACTCCAGGGAAAATAACCCTAGTTTGTCCAATCTTTCCTTATAGGATCTGCTCTCTCATCTAGGTGGCATCCTGGTAAACCTCTTCCATACCCTCTCCAAAGCCTCCACATCCTTCCTGTAATGGGGTGACCAGAATTAAATTCAATACTCCAGATGTGGCCTAACCAGAGTTTTATAAAGCTACAACATAACTTCCTGACTCTTGAATTCAATGCCTTAACTAATAAAGGCAAGCACATCATATGCCTTGACTAATAAAGGCAAGCACATCAAATGCCTTCTTTACCACTTTATCAACTTGTGTGGCCACTTCCAGGGAGCTGTGAACTCCTATTCATTTCAATACATTGTAAGATCCTGAAGATAATGTTGATGTGTGATGGGAGTGGGAGACAGATTTACTTGTTGGGAACATTGGAGGCCCTGTAGGACTGATTGAAATATTGACACACAAGAAATTCTGCAGATGCTGGAATCTGGAGCAGTACACAAAAAGTGCTGGAGGAACAAAAAGTGCTAGAGAAAGGGTGAAAGGGGAAAGGTTTAGGGGGAATATTAGAGGGAACTTCTTCACTCAAAGAGTGGTGGGAGTGTGGAATGGGCTGCCATCTGATGTGGTAAATGTGCGCTTGCTCTTAACTTTTAAGAGTAAATTGGATAGATGCATGGACGAGAGAGGTCTGGAGGGGTATGGGCTGGGGGCAGGTAAATGGGACTAACAGAATAATGTTTCAGCACAGACTAGAAGGGCCGAATGGCCAGTTTTCTATTCTGTAGTTTTCTATGGTTCTATGGTTCTAACTTAGCAGGTCAGGCAGCATCCATGGAAGGAAATAAACAATCGATGTTTTGGGCTGAGACCCTTCATCAGGACTGGAAAGGAAGAGGGCAGAAGCCAGAATAAGAAGGTGGGGGGAGGGGGAGGAGCACACGCAGGCAGGGGATAGGTGAGTTCAGGTGATAGGCAAGTCCAGGTGAGAGGGGGAAGGTTGGTGGGTGGGGGAGGGGGAGAAGATGTAATAAACTGAGAGGTGATAGGTAGAAGAGGCAACGGGCTGAAGAAGGAGGAATCCGGTGGGAAAGGGCAGTGGACCATGGAATAAAGGATGGGGGAGGGGAGAAGAGGAGGTGGGCAGGTCATCAAGGCAGGGGAAGGGAGCCACAGGAATAAGGGACGACAAAGGTGTGGGGGAAAAGGAAAAGAAGGGGTGGAGTTACTGCAAGTTAGAGAAATCGATGTTAAGGCCATCAGGCTGGAGACTCCCAAGGCAGAATATGAAGTTTTGTTCCTCCAGCCTGCGCCTGGCCTCAACATTGCAGTAGAGGAGGCCATGTCAGCGTGGGAATGGGATGTGGAATTGAAGTGGGTGGAAATATTGTTCCTTAGTTCTATGGCTGCAGTCATCCTGATTGAAAGGCTGCCTGAGTACTGAGTGGATAACCCCACTCTGGATTCAGCTGGCAATCTTCTGCCAGGATGGAACCTGCATTGGAAGAGGATTGGACCTGCAAGGGAGATGTCATCCACTAGTTGTTCCATCCAACAACATACATTTTTCTTCATCTACTAGATTATCCAGGCCTGTCAATCCTCACTCACCACAATATATTGTAAAACACTGGTAAAATGCACAACACTGAGCCTCACTATGGTATTTAAATTCTGGAGGGGCATGCTACCCACTGCTCCTGTACGTGCCTAAGAGTGGATGGATTTAGGTTGGATTTGAATCTGCTTTACAATTTTATTCATTTTAACTTCTCTGTTAAACTTTGCACTGTCCAAACTTCTCTGTTGATGGCATCTTCAACAGGCAGGTAACCCAGATTTCCACAGGTGGGAAACAGATTGTTTTTGAACTTGGCAGGGCACCTGGGCACTCCATCCTGATTAGTTTTACATTCACTATGTATCCCAAGATATATTTTTTTTTCTCTCAAAATTGAGTGCACCTTCTGAAGTGTGAAAACATGAGTTTCCAGAAGCCTTGGTGTCCATCCCATCCGACTTTGTGCAGATTCAATGACTACATGAAATATATAGAGTCTGGTAAGCAGACTGATTAGCTCATGTTGTTGAAGATTTATGTTCGATCCACCACATGGCTGATGTTCATTAAGAGCAGTCAGTTCAATGGTCAGACAAACAATTGACCTGAGATCAAGGTAGCTGGAAATCAGTAAATGTTATTCCTATTTCTGTCTTGGTTGGTGGGTCTTGCTGGAAAGGCAGATGTTAGAAGAAGAGAAGATTAGGCTCAGTTGGAGCACCTTTCCCAAGTTCATAGTCAGCCACTTCTTCCAGCATGAGGTCACACCAGAAATATGAAAACCTGGGTGGGATACTGGAGTTCTCATGGTTCATGTGTAATTGTTGGCTTGCATGACTGAAGAGAAGATTAAAAAGCACAACATTTTAGAGATACATCTTGCAACTCATCAAGAGTAATAGTAAATGGCATTTATCTTAAAAACATATGGCAGCAATTTTTGCATCTTGAGGTTTGTGCTGGATTGGATTGGAGGGAGACTGATTCTTGCACCCAATCCAAGAATTTTCCAATCCAGCAGGAAGAAGATGGTTACTCTTTGTAATGGAAAAGAAAGGGAATATCTGCTGCATTCACTGGACCACTCATGAGTGCACAGAAGTAACATTGAAAGTGGGCTATAAGTAAGCACATCCCCACATTACCCTCTGAGATATGGCTAATGTTGAAGGAGTGGTGGGATAAATTGAAAAATATGAATCTGGATACCTTTGGAACAATACACAGAAAGAGCAAGAGAAGGCTTGGTCAATGGGACAGAATGCAGAATTTCAACTTCCTTATGTCTAAAAAAACTTGTGAATCAGCATGGCATGGGAAAGCAAAAGAAGCTCTATTACAGTGCGGGATAGGACCCGGTCATGGTGCAGATCTTTAACTGAGATACCTGGGATTCCCAAGTGTTTGCTGAAATACAGCTGTGCTGTTGGAATCCTCATGCTGTCTGAAGGGGCAGCAGAGACTTCCTCAGATATTTTAGTAATGAATAGAAAAGAAGGTTGCCAAGAGATCTATGAGTAGAAACTTTTTTGAGTGTTTATTAGTGTTTTCATGTTTAATTTGTTTTGGATAATTATAAATCTTAATTGCATTTCTATTTGTTTTATACTTTGCCAGTGTTTTTGAATTTAAATGACAGCTTTGGCAACCAGTGAGCTGGGTGTGGGGCCTCTCCAGGAAGCCCATTTGTTTCTGGAGAGACCCTGCACCTCATTACCCTGCTGCAAGCCTGGCCAATCAGCTGGGAGACAGGCTCCAAGAAGGAGACTGCAGGCTGTGCCTCTTTGGAAAAAAACAGCAGGTTTTAAGCACAAGCTGTAGGCTGGTTTGGATGGTTTGGTGGTGAACAGAACATCTTGGTCACTCATGGAAGCTGAGACGTCCTTGACTTAGGGTCATTAGAAATTACCATTCCCTTGTACAAGTATACCATTGTTTCAAATAAAGAGTGCAATAAAAAATGAATGTAGGTTTAAATTGACACCAATTTGTGATTTTTAAGAATATTATATTACTGTGGTTTCCTTGAATAACCAATGTATCAATTATACTCATGGGTTTGCTGCTATCATGAAGCAAAACTATAAATTCTGAAAGCTATTCATTTTTATTTCAAATATTAATAATAGTTTTCTATGGTAATAATTGTGATAATGGAATTAGAAGAGGAAGATCATTTTGCCACATTTCATTTGGTTTGGGTTCTGTAATTGCTGAGAAATCACGACATAATAATGACACAGTGAAGCATGCACTACTAATTAAATGTAAAAGATCCAGCAAATATGGAGCAGTTGAGCCATAAACTGTGATCCACGACATAGGTAGGAATGAAGTCCTGAAAAGTGAGTTTAGGGAGCTAGGTAGAAGGCTGAACAACAGGACCTCAAGGGTAGCAATCTCAGGATTACTGCCAGTGCTATGGGATAGTGAAGGTAGGAATAGGATGAGATGGCAGATGAATGCGTGGCTGAGGAGCTGGTGCAGGAGGGAAGGTTTTAGATTTTTGGATCATTGGGATCTCTTCTGGGGAAGGTGGGACCTGCACAGAGAGGACAGGTTCAGCTGAAGTTGAGGGGGACCAATATCCTTGCAGGCAGGTTTGCTAGGGTGGTTCGGGAGGGTTTAAGCTAGATTGCAAGGGGGATGGGAACCAAAGGGGTAGGTCAGAGGAAGAAGTGGATGGGGAAAAGTCAGATCTAACATGTAAAGAGGCTTTGAGAAAGGAGAAGCAGAGTACAGGGTATAGAAATAGAAAGGTGGATAGGCTAAAGTGCATTTACTTAAATACAAGAAGTATCAGGAATAAGAGAGATGAACTGAGATCTTGGATAAGTACATGGGACAACAATATTGTGGTTATTACAGAGACTTGGCTGTCACCAGGGCAGGAATGGATATTGAATATTCCTGGATTTCAGTGTTTTACAAGGGATATGGAGGGGGGAGAAGAGGAGGAGGGGTGCCGTTACTGGTCAGGGATACTATTACAGCTGAAGAAAGGGTGGATAATGTAGAAGGATCCTCTCTAGAATCAGTATGAGTGGAAGTTAGGAACAAAAAAGGAGCAGTTACTCTACTGAGAGTATTCTATAGGCCCCTGGGGAGCAACAGGGATACTGAGGAGCAGATTGAGAGGCAGATTTTGGAAAGGTGAGAGAATAACAGTGTTGTTATCGTGGGAGACTTCAACTTCCCAAATATTGATTGGCACCTGCTTAGTGCCAAAGTTGTAGAGGGGGCAGAGTTTGTTAAGTGTGTACAGGACGGATTCTTGTCACAGTATGTTGACAGGCCGACCAGAGGGAATGCCATATTAGACCTAGTATTAGGTAATGAACCGGGTCAGGTGATGATCTCTTGGTGGGTGAGCATTTGGGGGACAGTGACCACTGCTCCATAACCTTTAGCATTGTCATGGACAAGGATAGGAGCAAAGAGGACGGGAAGATATTTAATTGGGGAAAGGCAAGTTATGAGGCTATAAGGCGAGAAATTGTGAGTGTAATTTGGGATGACATTTTTGAAGAGAAATGTACTATGAAGATGTGGTTGATGTTCAGGGATCTCTTGCAGGATGTTAGGGATAAATTTGACCCAGTGAGGCAGAGAAAGAATGGCAGGGTGAAGGAACCATGGGTGACAAGAGAGGTGGAACAACTAGTTAGGAAGAAGAAGGCAGCATACATAAGGTCTAAGCAGCAAGGATCAGGTACGGCTCATAAGGAATATAGAGTAGCAAGGAAGGAACTTAAGAAGGGGCTGAGGAGAGCAAGAAGGGGACATGAAAAGGCTTTGGCGAGTAGGACTAAGGAGAATCCCAAGGCTTTTTTCACATATGTGAAGAGCAGAAGGATGACGAGAGTAAAGGTAGGACCAATTAGAGACAAAGGTGGGAAGATGTGCCTGGAAGCTGTGGAAGTGGGTGAGATTCTCAATGATTACTTCTCTTCAGTATTCACCAAAGAGAGGGCCATGATGACGCTGAGGACAATGTTGGTAAGGTTAATGTTCTAGAGCATGTAGATATCAAGAGAGAGGATGTGTTGGAGCTGGCAGAAAATAATAGGACAGATAAGTCCCTGGGGCCTGACAGAATATTCCCCAGGCTGCTCCGCAAGGTGAGGGAGGATATTGCTGAACCATTGGCTAGGATCTTTGAGTCCTTGTTGACCATGGGAATGGTACCGGAGGATTAGAGGGTGGCAAATGTTGACCCCTTATTCAAAATGGTAGTAAGGATAGACCAGAGAATTACAAACCAGTGAGCCTTACGTCTGTGATGGGCAAGCTGTTAGAAAGGATTCTCAGAGATAGGGTCTATGAGCATTTAGAGAATCATTGACTGAATAGGGACAGCCAGCATGGCTCACAACCCTGCTAGTGTTCTTTGAGGAGGTGACCAGGAAGATGGATGAGGGTAGTGCAGTAGATGTGGTCTACATGGATTTTAGTAAGGTGTTTGACAAGGTTCCACATGGTAGGCTTCTTCAGAAGGTCAGAGGGCATGGGATCCAGGGATGCTTGGTCGTGTGGATTCAGAATTGGCTTGCCTGTAGAAAGCAGAGGGTTGTGGTGGAGGGAGTGCATTCAGATTGGAGGGCTGTGACTAGTGGTGTCCCACAAGGATCGGTTCTGGGACCTCTACTTTTCGTGATATTTATTAATGACTTAAATGAGGGGGTAGAATGGTGGGTTAGCAAGTTTGCAGACGACACAAAGGTCAACGGTGTTGTGGATAGTGTGGAAGACTGTAGGAGATTGCAGAGGGATATTGATAGGATGCAGAGCTGTGCTGAGAAGTGGCAGATGGAGTTCAATCCAGAGAAGCGTCAGGTGGTACACTTTGGAAGGACAAACTCCAAAGCAGAGTGCAAGGTTAATAGCAGGATTCTGGGTAGTGTGGAGGAGCAGAGGGATCTGGGGGTTCATATCCTCAGATCACTGAAAGTTGCCTCACAGGTGGATAGAGTAGTTAAGAAAGCTTATGGGATATTAGCTTTCATAAGTTGTGGGATCGAGTTTAAGAGCCGCGAGGTAACGATGCAGCTCTACAAAACTCTGGTTAGACCACACTTGGAGTACTGTGTCCAGTTCTGGTCGCCTCATAATAGGAAGGATGTGGAGGCATTGGAAAGGGTGCAGAGGAGACTCACCAGGCTGCTGCCTGGATTGGAGAGTATGGATTATGAGGAGAGACTCAGGGAGCTAGGGCTTTACTCTTTGAAGAAAAGAAGGATGAGGGGAGACATGATAGAGGTATACAAGATATTAAGAGGAATAGACAGACAGCCAGTTCCTCTTTCCCAGGACACTGATGCTCAATACAAGAGGACATGGCTTTAAAGTAATGGGTGGGATGTTCAAGAGAGATATCAGAGGGAGGTTTTTCACCCAGAGAGTGGTTGGTGCATGGAATGCGCTACCTGGGGTAGTGGTGGAGGCAGGTACACTGGTCGAGTTCAAGAGATTGTTAGATAAGCATATGGAGGAATTTGAAATAGAGGGACATGTGGGAGGAAGGGGTTAGATAGTCTTAGGCGTGGTTTAAAGGTTGGCACAACATGGTGGGCCGAAGGGCCTGTATTGTGCTGTATTTTTCTATGGTTCTATGATTCTATGGTTCACTGTAATCTGGTGGATCACACATATCTTTCCATTGATAAGCCTGCCTTAGCCATAGAAGTCTTGTTTAAAGTGTGCTGACATAATTCAGGACAAGGTTAAGGTCAATGGTTAGTACTAATGTTTTGCTGGATTTATTCTATTAATCAGGTTGCTGCGCTAAAGGCTAGAAAATACTCCAGTGAATAACCTTCAAACAGTCCTTGCATGGCTACAAGCTCAGGGTGTTCTCCAAGGGACTATTGTAGCTGTGAAATTTCACTCCAGCAGGCTGGAAATTGCTTTGATTCTCTTGCTTGGTTGACTTGACATTTTTTTTAAATCGAGAGGCATTCTGGTGTTGGAAAATAATAATTTTCTTTGCTCATTGTGCCTTGTACACTTTTTGAAAGGTTAAGGCATTTTAACAACTCATCATTGGGTAGCCTTCTGTTTTCAAGATTATGAATGGCTTGGTAAACTTAAAAGCAGTTGGGTGTGTTAAGCCACCATAACAGGAAATTGTACTGATGGCCAAAGAGAATAGATATTATTTGGGGCACCAATCAGAAGAGTCAGAAGAGAATTACATCCATCTATGAGAACGAAATTGATTACCACTGTAAGATACCTCATGAAACCCCAGAATTTACTTTCATTATTGTCAGTGTCAAAGAACGTACTGGCAATCATCAGCTATGATCCCTTGCAATGAAGTACTGGATGTTTTGCAACGTGAGCCTAAGTGCTACGATGATCAACATTAAAATTTTTCAGATAAGCTCTTCTTCTGGGTATCTAATATTTTCAGGTAGATGTCTCCTATGTAACAACACAATCGGTCCACCAATTTCCACAGAAATAATGAACTCCTCAAAGTACAGAAAAGCCTATTGATGAGAAGCATGTGCCATTTTCAATCATATGGTTCGATAAACATCCTGTTATTTGATGAAGGATTCTCCTGCTGATCAAAGAACTGCAATAAAATAATTGTTCTTCACCATGCTAATATGCCTGACTTCTTAAATTATATGGGACAAGAAGGTGGATGGCTCCTAAGAGGCAAGGCTTATTAAAGGAACTCACAAGGAGCAGTACCACTCTTCATGACTTAAAAGGCAATACACAAAAAATGTTAAATTTTTAAGATCTGTTATCAAAATCTATTAACAGTTATGCATTTGGCAAATATAGGAGTAACTTCAGAGTGCTTAGTACACTTTGAGACATATTGTCGGAGCTTCATTTGCATACATTTATTTCAGCTCAATTTGTAGTGCACTAGCCTTTGAGTCCATATTTGGATAAGATATTAAAACAAGCCCTGTCTCCTCTCTATCTGGTATAACAAAATATCTATGACATTATCCTGAGGAAAAAGCCAGGTAATTATCTGTGGTATCCAGGCCAATGCTTATCTCTCAATAAATGACATTAAAAACAAGTTATTTGGTCATTATCTCATTTCTGTTTGTGGGTTTTGCTGTGTACAAATTAACTGCTGCTATTCCTACATTACACTAGAAAATCACTTCATTAGCTATAAAGAACCCCTGAACACTCTGAGAATGTGAAAGGCTTTATGTAATTGCAAGATATTCTTTCTATTACTGCTCTAATAAAGTGGAGATTATCTTTTCCTAAAGTCACATTGCACCATTTAGCACTTTATGAAGTTCCTGTGGAAGAAAGGAATATGTGAAAGCTTGGAAATGACCTTTGACTACCTGAAATTAAGTTTTCAGTGTTATTGAAGGCCTCTACCTAGGTCTATTTGTAGTCACATGTGTTTGCCCTTGATTCTGATGTCCATGAGATCTCTGATTCATCATTAATCACACCAACTAACTGAGGTGCAAATATCATGCCATATTAAGTGAGAGCTCAAAGCACAATTAATGGCACTTTGAAAAGCAGAATGTTCAGTCCCTTATTAGTACACATTTGAAGTATTTTAAGCTTGATTGGAATAGAGAAAACTGAAAGAGATAGTCTCCCTTGACACTGTAGGATGTGGCAAGATGAAAAGCTAAATATTCAAGACAATAGCCATGTTGCTCAAGCCCAAACAGTAAAAGATCAGTGACTGAGCTAAAGTTGAAGAATTATTAGAAATCGTGATCACATACTAGCTATGGATTCACCCAATACTGAGCTGAGTATCTACAAACAAAACATTGATTGAAAAAAAATTGACCAGCAGCCTTGGCAGAGTCACCAATAATGCACAGAAAGTCTTTCATTATTACTTATTGGTAGGTTGAAGTTTCAACAATCCCATATTTAACAATTTTAAATGTGTGATTAATGGAAAATAACTCATTTGCCCTCTTGGCTTGCCTTTCGTTTTCAATTTTATTTAAGCATCTGATTACAGGTTGCTTAAATGTAGTGGCAGAGGATTCCTTTTGACAGAGGAATAAAATAAAAAGCTACAAGGTAACAAATTAGAATTCAGATTGGCATTCCTTCAATCGTGGCATCTGACAGCTCTTACATGAACAGAGAAAGCCTTAAATCTTATGCTCAGTGAAGCACAGTTATACAATCCATCACCTCAGCTAAATTTGTCCATATAATTTTTTTGTCTACCAAATGCAACAGTCATGCAAAGTTATAATGGAATTTCTATTTGCATACTTATTTGCTAAAGAATCTTAATGTCAACCTTTGTCCATTTTTTTTCTTGTATCTCATTTTGTTTTAAAACTTAGATGCAGACAAACAAGATGAGATCGCCTCCAGACAAGGATGTTGACAACTCCTTCAAATCAATCATTAGTCCCATTACACAATCCCTGCCAACTTAAGGTAGATAATGACCTTTCAAAGTGCAATGAATCTGGTGATTTATTCATTGCCCATAGCTCTTGTGGACAATTGACAGGTATAAAAGGATTCAGCCGTATTATAAAGAAAGATTGCAAGGGGGTTGTAATAATAGGTTACTAATGTACAGATGACTGCTGAAACAGATTAGATCGGAATCATAAGAGTCTTCTGGTTATTGGGCAAATAATGATATGTAAATGAAACATCACTGCGTATTTAGATAATACAGTGATCATTAAGGACTCTTCGTTTCTACAGAATATCTTGCCCTGATCTGCATCTCTCGCTCTCCTGGTGCTATACTCCTTCACATTTCCTTTCTATCCTGTGGTGGGCTCCAAAGATGTTTCTACAATGGATATTCTGCTTCAATATCACACTACCATTGTACTGCAGTATTTGCTTTGCTTGTTGCTCCATGATATTGGTATTGGTTTATTATTGTCACTTGTATCGAGGTACAGTGAAAATCTTGTCTTGCAAACCGATCGTACAGGTCAATTCATTACACAGTGCAGTTACGTTGGGTTAGTACAGAGTGCATTGATGCAGTACAGGTAAAAACAATAACAGTACAGAGTAAAGTGTCACAGCTACAGAGAAAGTGCAGTGCAATAAGGTGCAAGGTCATAACAAGGTAGATTGTGAGGTCATAGTCCATCTCATTGTATAAGGGAACCATTCAATAGTCTTATCACAGTGGGGTAGAAGCTGTCCTTGTCTGGTGGTACATGTCCTCAGGCTCCTGTATCTTCTACCTGATGGAAGAGGAGAGAAGAGAGAATGATCCGGGTGGGTGGGGTCTTTGATTATGCTGGCTGTTTCACCAAGACAGTGAGAGGTAAAGACAGATTCCAAGGAGGGGAGGCTGGTGTCCGTGACGCGCTGGGCTGTGTCCACAATTCTCTGCAGTTTCTTGCGGTCCTGGGCAGAGCAGTTGCCATACCAAACTGTGATGCATCCAGATAGGATGCTTTCTATGGTGCATCGGTAAAAGTTGGTGAGAGTCAAAGGGGACAAACCAAATTTCTTCAGCCTCCTGAGGAAATAGAGGCACTGGTGAGCTTTCTTGGCCATGGCATCTATGTGATTTGACCAGGATAAGCTGTGGTGATGTTCACTTCCAGGAATTTGAAGCTCTCAACCCTCTCGACCTCAGCACCGTTGATGTAGACAGGTGCATGTACACCGCCCCCTTTCCAGAAGTCAATGACCAGCTCTTTTGTTCTGTTGACATTGAGGGAAAGATTGTTGTCATGACACCACAGGCACGTGGTTCTTGTTGGCAGACATTCAGACAGTGCCCAGATTTGAGAAAACACCCTTGCAACTCATTTAATATCACATAAGGTGTATTCATTAATGTTCACAGCAACTTCATGTCTGGGACTATTACTTTTCCAAATGCCATCATGCAGCTCCACTGCAGCCCTTAGCTCCACACCACTGCATCTTCCTGCAATCTCCAGAACACATAATTGTTGCATGCATTGACCAGCTACTGTGTTTACTCCACAGCTTTTGCTTGCTTCTCTCCCTGATGGTTCAAATCTTAAGTCAGCTTTGGATGGGCTCTGCTCAATTTCAATCTGTACCAGAATCGCTGTATCACTGCCTGCACACTGATGACCACACTCACCCCCATGGAGAAAGTAGCCAGGCTCACCTATCCAGGCACATCTTTGCTTTCCTTCCTAGACATTGGAACATTGTCAACTGATTTTTCATTGTGCATGAACATCATTTTAGAGCTGTCGCTGCTGGCTCTGCTGTGGTTGCATGTGTGAGTACAGACTTCTTCATACCCTTGGAGTTCACATGACTAGTTGCCTTATGGTGTGAGCCCAGTACTCCCTGCAGCTTGATTGGCCTCAGGATCAGGTCACAGGCTAAAGGGGTAATTCCTTGAAATGCACAATTCCTCAAGACAAGTGACTCAATCCAATCAATGCCTAAAAATGCAGGCTGACAGCCATATTAAACAACTGGAATCATCACGAGCTATTGAAACCCACAGTTTCACCTTACAGAACCTGCAGAGTCGCCCTTGTGTAGATATTTAATGGCAATTTGTTCTGTCTTCATCAAAAGTGTTTCAGATGTTTATGATACACATCATTCTTTTCTCAACTGATCAGCTTCTGCAATATCAATGTGCATACTGATAGTGATATTTTCAGTTGACAAGGAGGTCTGTAATTTATTGTGAAGAACTTCCTCTGTCAGTGTACAGTAAACTCCATTGAACATAGTCAACTCCACCATTTCACTGCCCAATTCTGTTCCTTTTGTCTTTTACTGTTCAAGATATTAATATCCTTTTCAGCAGTCAGCTTCTCAAGGGACTTGCACAGCCATTCAAAGTGCCTTATACAGCAGCAAGTAAAATAATGGGCCATTTTGAGTTGGTATTCCAAGTTGAGGTGGCATCCATAACGGTCTTAGAACTGCTTTTCCACCCTTGTGACTCATCTACTACCTTTGCCATTAACGTGAGCTATTGCCTTCCCGCTGAAGACACATGTAGCATCAATGTTTCTTTGCTGACAGAAAGAAGATATTGCTGACACAACCATTTCTGTGGACTTGTTCTCTTCCTGATCTTCAGGATCATAGAGTTATAGAGTTGCACAACACAGAAGCAGCCCTTCAGCCCAAATCATGGTGACCATCAAGCACCTATCTACGCTAATCCCATTTACCAATACTTGGTCCATAACCTATGATGCCTTAGTGACTCAAGTGCTTGAGCAAATGTTGTGAGATTATCTGCCACTGTCACCTTCTCAGACAGTGTGGTTCATATTACGACAACCCTCTGGATGTAAAATTCTTCCTCAGGTCCCTCTGAACTTCTTACTCCTCACTTCAACCTGTGCCTTCTAATCTTAGGCACCTCTACCATGAGGACAAACCTATTATTATCTACCTTATCTCTGCATCTCATAATTTAGTACACCTCCCTCAGGTCCATCCTCAACCTCCTCCGCTCCAAGAAAAACAAACTAATTTTATCCAGTTTCTCCTCATAACTGGAACATTTCATCCCAGGTAACATTCTGGCAAGTCTCCTCTGCATCCTCTTCAACGCAATCATGCCTTTCCCATAGTGTGGGAACCAGAACTGCACATAATATTCCAGCTGTTGCCTAACCGTTGTTGTCTAAAGTTGAAAAGACCTCTCTGCTCTTATACTCCTTGTCCCATTGAATGAAGGAAAGCATCCTGTATGGTTTCTTCATGATCCGATCTACCTGCCCTGCCATGTTTAATGATCTTTGGATTTACACACCAATGTATCCCTGTTCCTCGATACTCCTTAGGGCCTTATCATTCATAGTCCATGTCCTAGCCTCATTAGTAATCCCAATATGCATCACCTCACATTCATCAGGATTAAACTCCACCTGCCATTTCTCGGCCTATTTCACCAACACATTAACATCAACCTGCAGCGTAAGACTACCCCACATACTGTCATCAACTCCACTAATCTTAGTACCTTCTGCGAATTTACTGATTATATCACCTACATCCTCATTCAAACCATTCACATATATTAAAAACAGCAAGGGTCCCAGCACTGATCCTTAGCATTTATATTTCTTAAGCATCCTGAGTCCTGAAAGATGATATAAGAACTGAAAGACTGAAGTATCGGAAATGAGCTGGCATGGATGACATTCCTATTCACAAGAGGATGGAGAGAAAAAAAAAGATAAAGACATTCATACTGATTCATTTTGTGTGAAGCATTTTGAAGAAGCAATGCAACATGAAAGCACTATCACTACAATGATTGGAGTAAGTCAGGGTGAAGACCTACATTGTCTATTCATGGCAATTAGTGATGGGTGACAACTAGGACCTCACTCACATTCAACATCAAACATTGGGAATGTCATGAAACTTAAGAACTGGGGCAAATCTGACAATGAGTAAACTCAGAAATGAACCAAAAAAAAGCAACAGTGATTTGAAGGATGAAAAGCTGGTCCTGAGTTCCTATCTATTTCAGACATTGGGTAGAAGTTCTCTTTGCCAGATATCTATGAGGCTTTATTTTGAAATGAGTTCAAATGTTCAGTGATTATGATACCCTGACATGAACCTATTCCTTATTTTGTACTTCAGAAAGGGCACAAAGTGGCTGGTGTGGGAATTGTAGAACTGTTGCATTTGCAGAATGGACTGTATTTCTGTGGTTTCATCAGGGGAATTTTCATGACTGAGCTTTACCTGACATTGATGTGAATGAAGCTGACAGTGAAAGCCTGAAATGGCAAGAAATCTGCTCTTCATCTTGACATGTGCAAAAAAAAAAGCAAAAGAAATTGAAAGATGAAGCATTGGCTATAATGCACAGAGAAAGGTTCTGTGTGGAATTAGTAATGAAGCAAAGAAATATTGTGGGCATGAATCTGGTACCATGGAAAAAATTCTTAATGAAGTAGCAACTGCAGGATGACCACAAGCTTGGAATTAAAACATTGGAAAGAACAGACAATTGAGTGAGTTGCAAATCAGAAGAATCAGAATCATTATTGACAATAAACTATAAGGATAAATCTGATTGTAAGCAATAGTTCAGCATTCAATCTGAACGGAAGTGTTTGATCAGGATAGCTTATACCCTAGCTTACAAATTCTCCAAACTAAGTAATTTTGAATCATGAACCAAAGAAAATATTTCTTTTATTAAAACATTTACATCTGAATGCTTTTACAGAACAATACAAGCAATACACCAAAAAAAAACAAATGACAGACACTGTGTCTTTCTACTGTTATTATTCTTGCTCATCATAACCATAGGAAAACTTATAGTTGATGGTGGCGTAAGACAGATTGAGGGTGACACTAGATAGCTTATTTCCAAGCAGTTGGGCTGTTTAATTAATGTTTGGAGGAATTAATGTATTGCAGAACATTGAATTATTACTTAAATCACTCTCCTCAACAATACACATGTATTTGACATGGTTTGATTTTCAGATCACAGCAGCTTCTTTGCAGATCTGTTCAAATGCAGATTGGCAATTACCTAGCCCTGTCTTTGCAACTTGTTAGAATTTCTTTAAACACCAATCAGCAAAATCTTAAAATTTAACCAAGTATCCAAAATTATATTCCAGATCAAGCCAAGTTCCTTATTACTGGCCAATTATAAGGTTACTTTCAAATATTTGAATCTCTCCCATGTTGCAAAGACTTTACACGATGATACTGGAGGAACTCGGCAGGCCAGGCAGCATCCATGAAGAAAACCAGGTGGTCAATATTTCAGGTCAGGACCCTTCTATTTCTCCACGGATGCCGTCTGGCCTGCTGAGTTCCTCCAGAATTATTGTGTTTTTCATCTAAATTCCAGCATCTGCAGTCCTTTATTTCTTTTGCAATGACATTGTATTGCATGCACTGGTTAGAAAGTAAAGTACACAAATAATTTGAATGAATTTCATTTTCGTTCCCCTTTTAGTTAAGCAAAATATTTGAACTAGAAGACCAAAGATATAAAAGTTATGAAAACACTTTGCAAATGATCAAAGGATTGGATTGGCACACATAAAAATCTGTGACACACTATTGAGTCCAGAGTATAGTTAAAAATTAAGCCAATATTCTTAGTTACAACTGTCCTTCAGATGTAATCTTGTTTGTTGTCCAGAGTCCATTATCTGAGAGGTAGAATACTGATTTATTGATTCTATAATCAATAAATATTGTAAGTTCATGTTCATTATTTATTCAAATATTAAGCATGCAAACCATAAATCACAAAAATAATAAATCACAATTTTACAAATAATGAAACCAGCAAAGAATAAATAACAGGCTAGAAATTCTACAGAGGGATAAAGCATGCATGAAATGGGCTCTGTGAGGGATTGATAGTCCTAAGGTTGCAATATTCTACCATGTAGGTCACTCAAGTCCTTGCGAGAACGAGAATAAATCTTCCACAGGCAATCAAAAAAGGGCCCATGTCCCCCATTATTACAGAAAGTAAAAATGTACAAATAATTTGGGCCCAGCCAATGTCCCAAGAGTTAATGAGTGGTTTAGTATCATGTCTGGTACTTACTAATGTGTAGGACCATTACAGGCTGGTCAAGTAAGCAATTCGTATAAGGTATTAGTGGGGCTACATCAATATAGATCCTGATAAAATAACCTAGACCCCACCTGTCCAGAAATGGTATTACCAGCTGAAAAAAATATTCTTTGCAACTTCAGAAAAGTAGTGTCAGTTTGACTTTGGGAGATTGTGCAACAGTTATGGTGCTGTATATTAAGCACTGAAAAGTTTTGTGATGGATTAACTAATATGTCAACAATAAATCTACTGAAGACACGTTCATAGCTAAGCAAGTCAAACAACCAGATAAAGATCTCTGATTACCTTACCTGAAAATTAATTACTTAATTTAAAAGAGAGCATATAAATTATTTTTGAGAAAAGAGAGATGATATCCATTTCTTTAATACTTATTTCACAAAATGAAACCAGGCAGTTCCGTTGATTGTATTTCTGTGAAGTCAAAAGTGGCTCTGTATATTGCACATGTACCACCAGACTTAAGGACAGCTTCTACCCCACTGTGATAAGACTATTGAACAGTTCCCTTATACAATGAGATGGACTATGACCTCACGATCTACCTTGCTGTGACCTCGCACCTTATTGCACAGCACTTTCTCTGTAGCTGTGACACTTTACTCTGTACTGTTATTGTTTTTACCTGTACTACATCAATGTACTCTGTACTGACTCAATGTAACTGGACTGTGTAATGAATTGACCTGTACAATCGGTTTGTAAGACAAGCTTTTCACTGTACCTTGGTACAAGTGACAATAATAAACCAATACCAATACCAATATTTTCAAATCTCAGTGACTTTCAATATATTCAGTTCCATAAATTGTAGAATTTGAATATGTCACTAGATTATGTTTCCGTTAATGCATTTCAAAAAAAAATAAAACGATAGCTGATAAAAAGAGCAATATGTAAGTTTCACAAATTATAATAAAATGAAAATGACCAAATCCTCATAGTGCATTTTCAATAACCATATAAACAAAATAATTCCTAAGAGTAATTATAATACAAAAAAACTCATCAGAAGTGTTATCATCCTTGAGGGGAAAATCTTAGCAATATATAATTATTATTTGAATCTTGAGATGGCATTTGAAGTGTTAGCTTGTTTCAACGTTAGCACAATAATGATGAACTCAGGGTATGGATAGGTACATGAGACTGGAGTATTATAGCTATTACAGAAACTTAGTTGAGGGATGCTACAGGTGTATAGAGGTAGAGGTGGGGGAGGAGGTGGAATTGCATTTCTGTTTAGGGAGAACAACACAGTGGTACTCAGAGAGGATGTTACTGAGGGATTGTCCAGTGAGGCTATATGGATGGAACTCATAAATAACAAGTAGATGATTACTTTGGAATAGTATTATAGGCCACCCAATAGTCTGCAGGAACTAGAGGAACCAAATATGTAGGGAAATTGTAAATAGCTGTAGGAATAATTGTGTTGTCATCGAAGGTGATTTTAACTTTATTAATATTGACTGGGACTGGATGGGGAGGAAATTGTTAAATATGTCCAGAAAAATTTTCTCAAGCAATATGTAGATGACCCTACTAGAGAGGAGGCAACACTCACTCTTCTCTTGGGAAATGAGGTGGTGCAAGTGATTGATATGTCAGTGGGGTAGCAAATTGGGACCAGTGACAATAATGTTCTGGTCATTAACTCATTGCTTTCTCTGTGAAATCACTGGGCACACTCTGACTGTCATGCTTTCTATATTCGAACAGAGATTCACTTCAGTAGTACTTAATTTGGTGTTACGTGATTTTTTTTTCCTTTGTGTACATCTTTGAAGTTATTTCAGTATATCATATAAATTTTGCCGATCTGATTATGACGTTCTGCTGGCCAATCATCAGTCTTCTCAATGCCGGACCGTACTTTAACAGCTAAAGCCTTAGTCCATTCAACTGCATTTTTGCAGTTCGTACTGACAATATTAAAAATATTTGTTGTCTCAGTTAGATATGAACTGTGCATTATTGCTTGACACGGATGCAATTATGTTGTGCCTTCTAAATTCTTCAAATTTCTTGGTTAAAAGTCTGCTTTTGCTTTTCAACTTGTCAAATGGCAGACTTTTGGCCAAAATGACTTCCATTTCAAATTAATCAATGAGACAAGGAAGCCTCACAAAGATTAACAAAGTGTACTATGGTGGAATTAAACAGGATAGAGTTAGAATGGCCAAAATCAACCACATGACATAAAAAGAAAGTACATGTAAATTAAATGTTAAACTAATAAAAATACATTAAAGTGAGTGAGAAATTAAGAGGATTATTGAAGAAGACAGAATGTCAGTGTTCACAGTCCATGATTTTAATTACTTAAATTAATGTTTTCATATTTTAATTGTGGACGGCAGATATTGTTAGTATTTGCAGGAATTTGTGAAGGTAATATTAGTGTTTGCTTTGGGACATACTGCATGAGCTCAAAATTATTAAAGTGTAATTTAACCTGCAGATAGTAAATGTTGGAATCTTACTAAGTGCAAATTCAAATTGCTTTTTAGGATAATTTGATTTAAAGAGCAACAATGTAAAATAGATACACTGGTAAAACAATTCTATTAAAGATTCATTAAGATCCATTTTCTAATCAGGCCTCTGACTAGTAATTATGTGGACCTTCTTTTATTGGCTTTCTCTTGATTGTATGCTGATCTGCGTTTAAAAGATTGTGCTTTATTTATATTGCACAGGGTGAGCAACAAGCTCCGACTGGGATAATGCATGGAATTCCCCAAAGATTACAGGGAATAATGTATGGAAAAAAAGATCAGTTAACATATTAGGATTCACTCATTTCAAAGTAAGTAATTACTGTTGTGACTGTGAGTGAGCCACATGGAAACTGGAGCCGTAGAGGTAAAAGGTCTTTGTTCAGTAAAAGCAGACATCTAGGAGGAGACATGGTGGAAGTCTCTCTCCTGGAAGAATCTCTCTGTAGAATCTCTTAAACACAAAATGCATCGAGTTTCTTATACTCTTAAGAACAAAGGTAATAGGAGATGATTGAGTGCAATTTCAATCAGTACAATTGCACCGTTTACTTCGATATTTTGAGTGCGGACAAATGGTTCCATTGAATTATGTATTTACAATGGGAGCACATAATAATTGACAACAACTCTGAATATTTAAATACCTTTTCTGGGATAACAGTCAAATATGGGGACAAAGTGATAATCTTTACAAAAACATCTATGCACTTAATTCATACCTTTTAGTCTTTGCAAATGTTGTAACACCTTGTGACACGCACAATAAATGTAGAGGCAAAATATAGATCAAGCGACGCAATACTTTTAGGTTTTGTGCAACTGTGATTTATAAAATGAAACTCCAACCATCAGCAGCAAATTTCTGGATTTTCCATCTCAGTCCTTTGTGTACATGAAGTACCTTCCAATGGATGCTACTAAACATGCACACTGACGCAAATGGTCTGATGTACTCATTTTGGAAGTCTACCAAGCACACAAGACCCACTAATAGCACAAGCCTCAAGTAATAGAGCAGGTCTTAACTGGAGGGTTGGGTCTGCTTCAGTGTTAGTTAAAAGTCCTGGCCCGATGATTGGCTTTGATGGGAAGGGTGATGGTGTATGACCTGTATACTTACATACCCCTGTTTACCAAGACATCATCACCCTCATCACCATATATCCCCTTATCTTCCACCATATCCCCCTCTCCCTTTCTCCTCAGTCTTAAATGCCAATCATTTCTACCCTCACCCCACACCACCCCAATCAGCTGCCCACACCACTTCATGACCTCCACTGTTGGCAATGGGGGGAGATTGAGCAGGAAATATCATTGTTTGAGCATGAAGCACAATGCCTTTTGCTCTGGCAAAAATAAAATACCAAAACAATTAAAATTACAATCCACCCACAGTCCCTTCCTCATCCCACACCTCCCCCTCTACCCCCAAGCATTCCCACTCTAACTGATGAGTGTTTAAGTGGTGTGCTTGTGGTTTAAATGAAGTATTATTAATAAAGATTGTCCTCTCAATGTTTACAGCATATCCTCCACAAAAGAAAATGTTGCAACATGAAGACAAAAAGGTGAATGAAGAGAAGTTTATCAGTACTGTTACTGTCACAATTCTGATGCACGTATCTGCAGTACCTTACAACAAATGCTGCAACTCTACATCTAACTGGCTAAGGACCGTGGCCATCTTTTCTCACAATAGCCATTAGAGGTAGCATATCAACATTACTACAGTGACTACATTTCAAAAATACTTCATTGACTGTAAAGTGTTTTGGGATATCTTGTGATCATGAGAATTATTGTGTAAATTCAAGTCTGTGTTTCTTTTTTTGGAAGAATATTGGCAGATGACTTGAGGGCCCAGAATCAAGCTTAGATTTTAAACATACAAACTCACTCTACCACAGCTCAGATGTACAGCTCTTCACTTATTCTCTATTTTATATGTGATATTATGTGGTTTTATATGTGATACCAAATAATTCACTGTAATCACAAGCTTATGATCATAAGACTTTCTGTTTATGAACATGGAATGTCATCAAATATATATGAAGCATAATTATAATATTCTTATCAATTTAGTATCTCATTTATATACACTTTTAGTTATCTCAGTGAGATATCTTCTGGTTGTGTGTAATGATTCAATTCCAATCTATATTGAACACATGGGATCTAAAACAAATTTAAAACAAGCATAACTAACCACTTATGCATTCAATGACTTAAGTATAAACCTCCATGTTCTGAATTCCCTATTATAATCTCAAAATCAATTGAAAAAATAATTTTATAACTTCTGCTTTAAACTGCAGAATCAAAATGTTATGCAGAGCAACTGCAATAAAACTCTAATAATCCACAATCTAACCATTCAGAAATCTCAATGGTATGGGATCTGCCCATTAAGTAATGTCTGACTGCTTTCTTCCTGCTCGCCAGGACCCTTGTTCCCATACTTTATTCTGGCTCGCTGAGGCCTGTTTCCCATGATCTCTTTAAGTTTAAAGAGTTCCCTGGCAAATTTATTATAGTGCTGTGCAAGATCAAGTAAGTAAATTATATATGCGTTGGGGTATTAAGAGGAAAAAGATCCAATGATCTACTGATCAAGTACCACCAAAGTCCCAAGTTTGCCAGATTATTGGAGTTTATCTGTTTGTAGAACAAAATAAGCCTTCCATTTTCTAATTTCTCATCTTCAGTCCAAGAACACTTCAGTCCCCAGCTCTCAGTATATGAATTCAACAATATGGGTGACTGACCTTTCCATTTTGTGTCTGATCAGGCCAGTTCTGGTGTGAGAACACAGGATGCTGGGGAGGGTCTGCTGGTCAGGCAGTGTCTGTTGACTGGTGGGAAGTGACCTCCCACAATGGAAGATCATTATCTTAAGTCATTGACTCCATTCACTCTTGCAGTGGTTGTTGCCTGGTCAGCTGAATGTCCAGCATTTTATGTTTCTCCTTCAGATTTCCAGAATCTGCATTTTATTTTTACTTTTCATTCCCTGGTCAGTTCTGATGTGGATTGTTATTTGTCTCTCTGCAGAAGCTGTCTGACCTGCTGGGCTTTTTCAGAATTCTTCTCTATTTCAGATTTCCAACAACAGTTGTGTTCGGCATCTTGCAGTTCCAGCAGTTTTTTTTTCTATTTCCTCCTCTGTCCTCCTATCTACAGAATCTCCAGGCAGATTTGCATGAACAAGCCTTCATCATCTTCTTCCAGTCAACACCAATTTGTTTAACCTCAACCTTCTTGATTCCCACTTTATCACACACTTATTTTGCTTTTTTCTATCCCTCACCCTGCTCCACAAGTTTAAATATGCCTGTTTTCTTAATTTTCCCAAATCTGACAAAGGTATTGGCATTGGTTTATTATTGTCACTTGTACCGAGGTACAGTGAAAAACTTGCCTTGCATACCATTCATACAGGTCAATTAATTACACAGTGCAGTTACATTGAGTTAGTACAGAGTGCATTAAGGTGGTACAGGTAAAAACAATAACAGAATACAGAGTAAAGTGTCGCAGCTACAGGGAAGCGCAGTGCAGGTAGACAATAAGGTGTAAGGTCTTAACAAGGTAGGTTGTGAGGTCAAGAGTCCTTCTCATCATATAAAGGAACTGTTCAATAGTCTTATCACAGTGGAATAGAAGCTGTCCTTGAGCCTAGTGGTATGTACCCTCAGGCTCCTGTATCTTCTGTCTGATAGGAGAGGAGAGACGAGAGAATGACCCAGGTGGGTGGGGTCTTTGATTATACTTCATCAAGGCAGTGAGAGGTATAGACAGAGTCCATGGAGGGGAGGCTGGTTTCCACAACGCGCTGGGCTGCATCCACAACTCTCTGCAGTTTTTTGCGGTCACAGGCAGAGCAGTTGCCATACCAAGCTGTGATACATCCAGATAGGATGCTTTCTATGGTGCATCGATAAAAATTAGTGAGTGTCAAAGTGGATACGCCAAATTCCTTCAGCCTCCTAAGGAAGTAGGGGCGCTGGTGAGCTTTCTTGGCTGTGGCATTTACATGGTTGGACCAGGACAGGCTATTGGTGATATTCACTCCTAGGAACTTGAAGCTCTCAACACTCTTGACCTCAGTACCGTTGATGTAGACAGGTGCATGTACACTGCCCCCTTTCCTGAATGAATGACCAGTTCTTTTGCTGACATTGAGGGAAATATTGTTGTCATGACACCATGTTACTAAGCTCTCTATCTCTGTCCTGTACTCCGACTCATCATTATTTGAGATACAGCCTACTACAGTGGTATCATCTGGCCACGCAGTCATGAGTATATAGGAAGTAGAGTAGAGGGCTGAGGACTCAGCCTTGTGGGACACCAGTGTTGAGAGTAATTATGTTGGAATGTTTTGCTGCCTATCCTTACTGACTGTGGTCTGTTGGTCAGAAAGTCAAGGATCCAGTTGCAGAGGGAGGTGTTGAGTCCCAGGTCTCAGAGTTTGCTGATGAGTTTGCTTGTAATTATAGTATTGAAGATGGAGCTGTAGTCAATAATTCAGAAATCAAATTAAAGTTAGTACCATAGCTGTTTGCTGACGTATTAACAAAACCATTAAAACTGAATAAAAACACTGTTGAATGTTGTCCAAGGAAGATAGTTCTGGTTGTTGGGCATTAATCACCCCCATCCCCAGAATAACATTACAGGGGTTCCTCAGAGCAGTGTTTTAATCAACCCTCTTCAACTGCTTCATCAATGACATTCTATCTATCATAAGCTCAGAAGTGCAAATGTTGAATGGTGATTATGTAATACTCAATTTCACAGTGGATATGTCCAAAAAGAGAAAACCTAACCACATGGCGTAAAAGGGGTAGCTGATGGTTGGTGTTTCAAAGGGCTTGTTTCCATGCTGTAAGACTCTATGACGATACCCTTATAATCAATGCTATTATCAACAATACCCCCATCATCAATATTCTGAAGCTCACTATTGACCAGAGATCCAACTGAACCAGCCACAAATAAACTATGGTTAGACAAGCAGTTAAAGGTTGAGTATTTTTGGCCAATGAGCATTTTCACCAATATACACTGCATGTCAGGAATATGATGGAAACTGTCCAGTTGCCTGGATAAGTGGAGCTCCAGTAACTCTCAAGAAACTCAACACCATCCTGGACAAAGCACATCATCCATAACCATAAACATGTATTTCTTCGTGACTGCCCCACAGTCATTGCAGTGTGTAATATTTATAAAATAGGTAAATAGACAGATAAATAAATAACCATGTGGGACATGTTTTATCCCACATAGTTGGATAAAATGTCAGACTGCACTAGGATTTAAAAGAGTGTAATCTAATTTGTCACTTAGAATTTTTTTGCTGTATTTTTTCAGTGATGTTAATAAAAGTTTTGAATTTGATAGTATTGTAAAATTGTAATATTGTAAAATTCCAATAATCTGCTATCCAATCATTCAGAAATCCTGATGATTGATATCTAGCTCACAGGGATCTGATTTCCGCGGTCCTATTAAAACATTTGGACCCAAGTTCCTGCATTTCCTTTAAACTCACAGAGACCTAGTTTCAGCACTCCCTTGAAGTTCATCTGGTTCCATTTCTGGCACTCCCTTGGGTTCTCTGGAAAATGCTGTGTAACATCTAAAAACATGTGAATTGTAAGTGTGTTGGGCAATAACATCCAATTGTCTGGAAAATGTACCAGTCCTGCATCACCAAAGATTTGAGGATGGCTAACTAACATGCCAGGCAGCATCTGTGCAGAGAAAAAACAAATTTAACGCTTCAGGTTGATGGAGTGTAAGATGGCGCTGGAGCATAGCGACTCGTTACAAGCTGCTCTCTGCAGATCTACTCATTACCTTTACTATAATCGTTCTACACCTCTAAATTTAAATTCTATGTCACTTATTATTACTAATAAAGTTCTTTTAAATCTTCTTACAGGGCTGGCGACCTTCTGTCCTCCAGGAACGACTGTAAAATGGACCCGACTCCCGACTCCCAGAAGGAAACAACCAGCGAGGCCTAGGACAGGCCCATCCATATGGAAGCATTCGCAGGGTGAAGAGATGACTCCACGGAGCCCCCATCACCGAGACCCAACTGCCAGCTCCCAATGTTGAGACCCGAGAACCTGGAGAGAGGACCTGACTAACTGGAGCGCCTGACGCCAAGGCCCGACCTGTGGAAGCCGAGTCCCAAGGTCCGACCCAACAAGAGGCCTGACCCAACAGGAGGCCTGACCCGAAGAGTGGCCCGACCCAAGGAGGCCGAGTCCTGAGGCCCAACCCAACATGAGGCCCGACCTGCAGGAATGCTCGATGCCAGGGCCCGACACCGGGTCGCCTCCGGATTGGAAGCCCGACCCTATGGAGCACCCAGGGCCGGGTCCCGATGCCAAGGATCCCCCTAGACACTCCCACTTACCTGCTGGGGCAGCCAACTCCTCTTCAGGACCTTTAGACCTGTATGGAAACAACAACTTACCTCCCAGTCCAGGGGATTCTGCTCCAGGCCTTCCAAGTATGTTCACGAGCAGTCACTTACCTTCCAGTCCAGGTGAACCGCTCCAGGTCTTCCAGGTCTGCCAGGTCTGCCCTTAAGCAATCACTTATCAGGTGGCTCCACTCCAGGACCGACAAGTCACAGCCCCTTACCTGGGAAGTGTGATAAGAGGGCTGGGCTGCAGGTGAGGCTGAAACAACGTGATACAAGACTCCCCCACATCCAGGCCATTGAGAACAAAGTTGATGAACTAAGGGCAAGACTGACCAACCAAAGAGAACTGAGGGACTGCTGTGTGCTATGTCTCACCAAAACATAGCTTACATCTGCTTCATCTGACTGTGTCATTCAACCTGAGGGTTTCTCAATCCACTGAATGGACTGTACAGCATCCTCAGGGAAAGTTAGAGGCTGAGGGGTCTGCTTCTTAATAACTTGTGGTGCTCAGACATGATGGTCCTGGCAGGCTCCTGCTCACTCAGCCTGGAATATCTAACGGTGAAGTATCTGCCATGGGAGTTTACTTCAGCTATCCTGATGGCAGTCTACATCCCACCACAGATGGACATGAAGCCTGCACTCAATGAACTATACTCTGTGGTCAACAACCTTGAGACAGGATAACCTGAGGCCCTATTCATTATTGCAGGTGACTTCAACCAGGCCAACCTCAAGAGTGTGTTACCAAAGTACTACTAGCATGTCTCCTGTCCCACCAGGGGCCCTAATACCCATGACCATTGCTATACAACAATCAAAGATACCTTCCAAGCCACCCCCTGCCCTCACTTTGGTAAATCTGACCACCAGGCTGTGCTCCTCCTCCCTGCATACAAACAGAAACTGAAATGGGAGGATCCGGTACAGAGAGTCGTGCAGTGCTGGTCTGAGGAAATAGATGAGCTTCTACGCAACTACTTTGAGTCAATAGACTGGTCCATGTTCAAAGACTCAGCTGCCAGCCTTGATGAGTATGTTACCATCATCACGGACTTTATCAACAAGTGTGTTGAGGACTTTGTACCAAAGAGGACAATATGGGTGTTCCCAAACTGAAACCATGAATGATCCGGGAGATCCACTCCTTACTGAAGTCGAAGACTGCTGCATTACAATCCGGTGACCGACCTTCACAAGAAATCAAGATATGACTTCCATAAAGCTATCAGGAATGCCAAGAGACAATACCAGTTCAAGACCAGCCGTCAGTTGTGGCAGGGCTTACGTGCTATAACGGGTGAGAAAATGAAGTCAGGCAGCAAAGTTATCAACAGCATATCCCTTCCTGATGAGCTTAACACATTCTATGTGTGTTTTGAGCAGAAGGGAAGTGGATTGTCCCCACCCACCCTGACAGCCTCCAATGCAACTGAACCTGTGGTCACCGTTGAGGATGTAAGATCAGTCTTCCGGAGAGTGAACCCGAGGAAAGCATCTGGCCCAGGTGATGTCCCTGGCCGAGTGCTCAGATCTTGTGCTGATCAGCTGGTGGGGGTATTTGAAGACATATTTAACCTCTCCCTGCTTCAATCTCAGGTTCCCATCTGTTTTAAGAAGACCACTATCATTCTGGTACTGAAGAAAAGCAAAGCAACATGCCTTGATGACTACCGACCAGCGGCTCTGACATCCAACATCGCGAAGTGCTTCGAGAGGCTGGTCATAGCACACATTAACTCCAGTCTCCCAGACAACCTCGACCCACTGCAATTTGTATACTGCCGTAACAGGTCTACAGTGGACACTATCTCCCTGGACCTACACTCAGCTCTAGAGCATCTGGACAGTAAAGACACCTACTTTACTGTCCAAATCTTTGTATCCTATGAAACATTTTTCAATTTTTTCTTACATATATAGCCAAAAGGACACTATAAAATTCCTATATTGATTGGAAAATTAAAACTTTTAGCTATCATATGGAGTTATGGAGATAAATATAGATATACTTGAGATAATCATGTGAAAAGTATGCTTAGCAGTTCAGAATACTGTAAAAAAGTCCAATACAATGTCAGATTTTACCTCATCAGAAATGGAAAGCCCTTGATAAAATGTGCAACCATTCCCTGTACAGTATCAGAATCCACATTATTGGAAAGATAGAGATTATTTATTTAAGGTACAATACAGATTTACTTAGTGGCTGGCTTGTATGAGGAAACTGAAATGAACAGAATGGCTTGAATAATAGGACTTTTCTGAAAGGACACATACATTGAAGGTGGATGCAATGGAAGTATTCAATATTGTAAAAGAATGAGACAGGGTTGATAAGAAAAAAATGGTTTCCAGTAGGTAAGTGACCAAGAGAAAGAGATGATAGATGCAAGATTAAATGTAATAGATTTAGACCGTAATGCGTATATGCCTGCAAATCATCTGCATTTTGAGCCAAAAGATCAAGTCTATGCACATATGGTTTCACATATTATAACAAATTCCACATGGGATCACCCAGTTTTTCACATTAACTCAGGCAGGAGTCTTCCAGAACACAAATGAAAATAATGTGAAGAACAGTTTTTGGTTGTCTGGGTTGTATCCCATTGTTCATTATTCATTGTTATTACATTGGACTTCTGCTGGAATTCTGGTTAGAATCTGCAAGAATTCATGTGTAATCTTAAAACTGGTTTCTTCATTGTAATTTATTGGCTTCTGTTTTATTATTTCCAATCAATTACATGAGCAGCTCCACATTTATTGACCATCCCTCAATGCCCTTTGAAGATAGTGTTAGTCCCCTATCTTGAAAATTCGCAGACTTTGAAACTCTTCCCACAATGGTGCATGTGCTATACTGAGTTTAATGAATGATATGCAAATGGTAGAATAGAAATCCTAATCTATCTCCTCTTATTTGTCTTTGCTCAGTACCATGTATAGAGATACATTTGTACAATTTGGATCAGTAAATGCTTAAAATTGAAGCCCAAAATGTTTTGCTGAATTAAAAAAAATAATACTTATTAAAGCCTTGAAGTGCCAGGTAATATTTTGCTTTGTATTTTTTGTCTTAAGTGATGTTATATATGTGTCAGACTTGATCATAATTATATTGTTCAATAATAAAATGGGAAGAATGTAGGCAAAATGGGAAAAGGCAGGCATGGTAGTGTAGCCGTTATTGTAATGCTTTACAGCGTCAGTGACCTAGGTTCAAATCCGGCCACTGTCTGTAAGGAGTTTGTACATTCTCCCTGTGTCTGCGTGGGTTTCCCCCAGGTGCTCTGATTTCCTCCCACATTACAAAGATGTATAGGTTAGGAAGTTGTGAGCATGCTATGTTGGCGTCTGAAGCATGGCGACACTTGCGGGCTGCCCCCAGAACATTACGCAAAAAGATGTATTTCACCATATGTTTCGATGTACATATGACTAATAAAGGTATCTTATCTTACCTTACACCCATCATGTCTTCAGGATGTCTCTTATTGCTTCACAATCAATTCATTACTGCTACTTTGTAGACAACTGTAGCTGTTAAATGTTGCTCTCACCAAAGAAAACAAAATGAGTTTAATAACCAATTAACTTGTTTTTGTTGTTGGCAGAGACAGCAATCTTGTGTAATTGTAGAAAATGCTGAGATATATTACTTCTCATATGAACCTCTGCCAACAATTATTTTCTCAGCAAATTATCACCACTTTTAAAGCCCTAAAAGAAACACATCTACCAGCATGTATTTGGCATTCTGCACTTTTAATTCTTCTCATTTGCTGCTCTTTGTCTATTCCTTAATAAGCTTGGAAACATTATTCGAATGCAGTGTTTTACTATTGTTATTGTTCGTGGCTGTGGTATACTTCTGTGGACAATAGTAGTCTTTTGGTATCTCATCTATACTGTAAGTGAGTCTAGCTGTTGATTACCATTAGCGCTATCTGGTAACAGAAGGTAATCAACAGATCCAGACCCAATGCTAGTGAAGGGATAAAGGGACATGAATCAAAGGTGGATTAGTGAAGATGAGTTGTCAATCAAATTCTCTTATGTTCAGTTCAAGCATGATCCACAGACAATAATACCTTGCATTCGAATAGTAAAGTCCAATGCAGAACAATATCCCAAGCAATTATGGTAACCAAACCTGAATTAATAGCAGTGATACAGGTAACCAGGGTGGTGAAGAAGGTATTTGGCACATTTGCTTTCATCAGTCAGGGCGTTGAGTACAAGAGTTGGGATGTCATGTTGCAACTGTTCAAGACATTTGTGAGCTTAACCTGAGGACTGTGCACGGTTCTGGTCACCTAGTTATTGGAAGGATGTCATTGAGCTGGAAAGGGTGCAGAAAAGATTCACAAGAATGTTACCGAGACTGAATTATAAGGAGAGACTGGATAGGCTGATGGTTTTTTACCCTGGAGCATAGGAGGCTGGAAGGTAACCTTAAAGAGATATATAAAACCGTGAGGTGCAGAGAAAAGGTGAATGTTCACAGTCTCTTCCCAGGGTAGGGGAGTCTAAAAATAGAAGGCATAGATTTAAGGTGAGAAGGGAAGAGTTTAAAGGGAACATGAGAGGCAACTTTTTCACACAGAGGGTGATTAATATGTGGAATGAGCTGCAGAGGAATTACAATGGTTAGAAGACATTTAGACAGGTAGATGGATAGGAACGATACAGAGGGATATGGACTAAATGCAGGCAAATGTGACCAGCTCAGGTAGGTAAGTTGGTTGGCATGGCTGAACTGGGTTTAAGGGACTGTTTCCATGCTGAATAACTCTACGATTCTAATACTGAGCTACGGGGTAATCTAAATATAGTCAATTGTAGTTTTAAGAGAGGTATTGTTGCAGCTATATAGGTCCCTGGTCAGATCCCACTTGGAGTATTGTGCTCAGTTCTGGTCGCCTCACTACAGGAAAGATGTGGAAGCCATAGAGAAGATGCAGAGGAGATTTACAAGGATGCTGCCTGGAATGCGGAGCATGCCTTGTGAAAGCAGGCTGAGGGAACTCGGCCTTTCCTCCTTGGAGAGACGGAGGATGAGGGGGGACCTGATAGAGGTGTATCAGATGATGAGAGGTATTGATTGGGTAGATAGTCAGAGGCTTTTCCCCAGGGCTGAAATGGTGGCCACAAGAGGACATAGGTTTAAGGTGCTGGGGAGTAGATATAGAGGAGATGTCAGGGGTAAGTTTTTTACTCAGAGAATGGTGAGTGCGTGGAATGGGCTGCCGGAAATGGTGGTGGAGGCTGATACGATAGGGTCTTTCAGGAGACTGTTAGATAGGTACATGGAGCTGAGTAAAATAGAGGGCTATGGGTAAGCCTAGTAATTTCTAGGGTAGGGACATGTTCGGCACAGCTTTGTGGGCTGAAGGGCCTGAATTGTGCTGTAGTTTTTCTATGTTTCTACATTTCTGTTAAAAAAAGTGAAGAAGGAGGTAATACCAAAGCATTGAGAAACTGAGGGGTTGCATTCCATGCCCTCAACTGAGGCACAAAATGATAAGTGCGGAGAATTTCTATGGGAACAGAATTAGAAGAATTTTACTTGGGTGATTATACATCTTGATCTTCTGAGCCAAGGCTATATCTCACTACTTCATGGTTCTATCATTTGGATATCACTGTTAGATATTTTAGAAAAGGTTTGTGGTAGCAGCTGTGCATTGTTTTTGCTACCAGTTACAATTTACCGCAGTCATCACGATTAGACATAGAATCATACAGCACAGTCTTTTGGCCCGCCATCACCACTGTGACCTTTAAAATCCTCAACAGAAGAGTGTTCGTAATGTAACAGAATTACATATTCAGGCTGAGGGAAGAAACCAAAGTCTGAAACATTTTTCTTAAACTTAATTAAATAAATATGTTTTACTTAAATTTAAATGTATGTTGGCAGGTTTGTCTAATATGGACTAGGAAAATAGATTGTGAGGTAAGATAAGTAATGGCAGACATTTAAGAAAATGTTTTCATAATGCTTTGAAAAATTCCATTGGGAAATAAAGACTTTATGAGAAAAAAATATCCATTCTTGGCTCATTAAGAACTTAAAGATCTTATTGATCTGAAGGGAAATATATACAATCTTACAATGATCTTGTAAAATCTTACAAAGTTGGAAGACTGGGAAACATTTATGACCAGTAAAGGCTGACCAATAGTAATTAGAGAGGGCAAAGTAGATTATCAGAGTAAGCTAGCAAGAAATATAACAAGAATAAGATATAAGAGCTTCTACAAGTACATACACAGAAAGAAGGTTGCTAAAGCAAACCTTGGTTTCTTAGAGGATGAGAGTGCAAAATGGATTGGCAGAAACTTTTAACAAATATTTTGCACCTGCCTTTATATTTGAATCCCCAGACACTAAATAAATCCTAATAATGGTCAAAAATCCAGGAACAAAAGGGAGGTTGAAAATTGAAGAAATAACTGTTACTAAGTGAGCAAATGAGAGTGAAGGCTGACAAGTCCCCTGACCTTGAACGTTTGTATCCTTGAAGGCTGCAGAGATTGTGGATGTATCGGCCATGACCTTCAAAGTTCCATAAATGTGAAAAGTTCTATTGGATTGAAAAACTACAAATGTAATGCCCATTCAAGAAAGAAGAAACATCGAAAGCAGGAACTGATAATTCAGTTAGTCTGAGATCTGCCATTAGAAAAATATTGGAATTTATTATTGAGGAAGCAATAATAAGATGTTTAGAAAATCAAAATACAATCACGCAAAGTCAAAATGGTGTAAAAGGAAAACTGTTTGAAACATATCTTCGAGTTTCTTGAGGATGTATTGAACAGGGTGAGTAAAGGAGAACCTATAGGTGCAATGAATTTGGATTTCCAAAAGACATTCAATAAGGTGCCACAGAACAGGTTTCTCCAGAAGGAAAGGGCTCATGGCATCAGGTTAATATATCAGCATGAAAAGAAGATTGACTTACAAACAGAAAACAGAGGAAAGGGAAATGGATCATTTTCTGCTTGTCAAGTTGTAACCAATGTGATTCTGCAGAGATCATTTCTGAGCCTCAAATATTTCCAGTGTATATTCATAACGAAGGGACTGGGTGTATTGTAACCTAATTTGCTTTCAATGCAGACAGGTAAGAAAAAAAGTTGTGAGGAGGAAGCAAAGAGCCACCCAAAAGGATATTAATAGATCATATAAGTGGGCAAAAATTGGGCAGATGGAGTAGCTGTCCATTTTGGAAAGAAGAATAAAAAGAAACAGAATATTATTTAAAAATAGAGACAACAGAATTCTATGGATCAGAAAAATCTCAGCATCCTCATACACAGAATCCAAGAGGTTAACATGCAGGTACAGCAATACTTAGAAAGACAAATGCTCTTATTTTTGAAAGGATATATGATAAAAGCAGGGAATCTTGGGGGAAATGTATGGATCATTGGTGAGACCGCACCTGGACTTCTATGCATAGCTTTGGTCTCCTAATGGAAAAATATATTTGGAGGACATTTAGGGTATGTTCACTGGATTGATTCCTGGGATAAAGAGGCATTATCTCCTCAGAAAAGGCTGACCCAAGGGTCTTTACTCATTACAGTTCAGAAGTATGGAAGGGGATCAAATTGAAACATAAGAAATTCTTGGGGAGTTTGAAAGGGTAAATGCTGAGAGGACATTTCACCTCATGTGGGAATCTAAAACAATGATGATCATTTCAGAATAAAGGGTCAACCATTTAAGATGGAGCAGATGAGTAATTTCTTTACTTAGTGGGTCATGAATCTTTAGAATTCTCTACCAAGGAGTACTGTGGATTCTGAATCATTGAACATATTAAGCTCCAAAATAGACAGATTTTTGGTCTTTTGATGTGGCAAGTCTTCTGGGGAAGTGCTAGGAAATTGGAGCTGAGGTCAAGATTAGATCAGCCATGATTCTTTTTAGTGCCAGAATAGGTTCAAAGCATCACATGGCCTACTTCATGTGTTAAGAAAGGTGGGAGGCAGCATAAAGGAAATTACAGACCTATTAGTCTGACATCGATGTTGGGAAAATTATTGGAATCGATCCTCAAGGATGAGGTTATGGAATACCAAGAGGTCCAAGGCAAGATAGGTCCAAGTCAGCATGGTTTCGTGAAGGGAAGATCCTGCTTGACCAACCTATTGGAGTTTTTTGAGGAAATCTCAGGTAGGGTGGATAAGGGAGAGGCTGTGGATGTTGTGTATTTAGACTTTCAAATGACCTTCAACAAGGTGCCGCACAAGAGGCTGATTAATAAGATGAGAGCTCATGGAATTACAGGAAGGATATTAGAATGGGTGGAGCATTGGCTGATAGGCAGAAAGCAAAAGGTGGGAATAAAAGGATCCTGTTCTGGTTGTCTACCGGTTACCAGTGGTGTTCCGCAAGGGTCGGTGTTGGGGCCGCTTCTTTTTACACTGTATATCAATGATTATGGAGTAAATAGTTTTGTGACTAAGTTTGCAGACGACACCAAGATAGGTGGAGGAGTAGGGAGTATTGAAGAAACAGGAAGGTTGCAGAGACTTAGATAGTTTAGGAGAATGGGCAAAGAAATGGCAGATGAGATTCAATGTTGAGAAATGTGCCATTGTACACTTTGGAAAAGGAAATAAACAGGAAGATTATTATCTAGATGGGGAGAAAATTCAAAGTACAAAAGTACAAAGGGACTTGGGGGTACTCGTGCAGGATACCCTGAAGGTTAACCACCAGGTCGGATCGGCGGTAAAGAAAGCGAATGCTATGTTGGCATTCATTTCGAGAGGTATAGTGTGTAAAAGTAGGGCAGTGTTGATGAGGCTCTATGGAGCACTGGTGAGGCCTCATTTGGAATATTGTGTGCAGTTTTGGAGCCCCTTATCTTAGGAAGGATGTACTGATGTTGGAGAGGGTTCAGAGGAGATTTACGAGGATGATTCCAGGAATGAAAGGGCTTACATATGATGAGTGTTTGTCAGCTCTTGGACTGTACTCACTGGAGAGGGGAACTCATAGAAACATTTAGAATGTTGAAAGGACTGGGCAGAGTAGATGTGGTTAAACTGTTTCCCTTGGTGGATGAGTCCAGGACTAGAGGGTACATCTTAGAATTAGAGGGTACCGGTTTAAAACAGAAATGAGGAGAAATTTCTTTAGCCAGAGGGTAGTGAAATTATGGAATTCTTTGCCACGTACAGCTGTGGAGGCCAATCATTTGGGGCGTTTAAGGAGGAGACCGATAGGTATCTAATTAACCAAGGTATCAAGGGATATGGGGAAAAGGCTGGAAAATGGGGCTAGATAGGAATAGTTTTAGTTTAGCTCATGGAGCAGACTCGATGGGCCGAGTGGCCTACTTCTGCTCCTTTGTCTTGTGATCTTGTGATCTCCTATTTCTTACATTTTTGCACGGTTTAATTTTCAATACCTACTTTCACCACTTCCAGGCACCTCCCACTTTCTTTGTAAAAAGCTTCTCACACGTATCTGCTTTAAACTTCCCCTCTCACCTTAAAGCTATGCTCTCCAGCATTTGAGCTCGCAAGATCCGCCAAATTTGTACCAGGACAAAACTGGATGTCTAAGGCACTAGAAAGTCAGAAGGTAATCAATATTTGTTACTTGTGTACTGAAAAACTGTAATAAAAATGAGCCCAATTTGCTCTAAATCACTGTTGACCATCTCTTCATGCCTGTGCTTACCTGGTCCAGCTGCAGAAGGAAAAATCTACTCTTTTGGACTTGTCCTCATATCTCATACTCTAGAGTAATGGTCTGAGCAGCCAAAGGGTTGTCAGAGTCACAATGAAGATGGCCCCATTCTTAAACACCCCGAAAAGATTTGACAGCCAGAGCAAGTTTGCACCCAAGTTTGCTGGCTACGAAAGCTATAAGTGATTTTTTTTAAATGTTAAGCATTTCTGTCATTTAGAGCTACTTCAGGACTAATAACAATAAAATATGTAATTTAAAAAATTAAAATAAATTACAAAATTAAAACAAATAATAGCACAATAATAATTAAAAATCTTAATGTAAAACCAAATCATTTGCTTCCTAGTCATTTGCTCAACAATCCCATTGAAATCAATGGATCTCTGTTCCTGCAACATCAAAGAATCTTACATCTTCACTCATTCTTGTGCCTCCATGCGAACTCTAGTGTCAGAGTATACTGATAGATCTGGCTTTCAAATTTGTCAGTAGTTCCCTTATTCTGAATTTGCACAGATGTAAGGCCAATACTTATTATTTAAATGATTATACGCCAGCAATAAATTCTGAGAGACAGAACATTATGACTTTCTGAATGCCTTTTACCTCATTCATAATAATAAGTATCTTATCTTAGTTGTCAAATTAACTCATTCACTATTTTCTCTGTGTCTCTTTCTTGAATAGCAGTATTATATTTTGCTACTTCCAGAATGCTGGCAGTATTGTGGAATTCAGGGAATTTTTGAAGGTCAGCAATAATGCATCCACTAACTGTAGGCAATTTTCCCGTTAAGACTGAGGTTCACATTGCCCCTTCCCTATTAACCAGAACTTCAGCTGTCTTTCCTTTGCCTGTCTTGCTATCCGCGTCAGCTGTCACAAAGACATAATTTTTAATTTCGTTCCAGATGGTCAAACATAATTTCAGAAGTTACAATGGGGTACATTTCAGTTCATGTGTCAGTCCAAATTCCTCTTAAACATTGCTATCGTAACTGCTTTCACAACTCCCCTGACAGCATGTTCCAGGCACCTACAACTCTCTATATAAAAAATGTGCCTCATAAATTTCCTTTAAACCTTCCCCTCTCACCTTAAAGCTATGCCCTCTAGTATTTGACATTTCCACCTTGGGAAAGAGACATATGCTATCTATCCTATCTACTCTAAATATGCCTCTTCTAATTTTATATACTTCTACCAGGTCATCCCTCAGCCTGCAGCACTCCAAAGAAAACAAGCCAAGTTTGTCTGACTTCTCCTTCTAGCTAATACTCTCTAATCCAGGCAGCACCCTGGTGAACCTCTTCTCCACCCTCTCCAAAACCTCCATATGCTTCCTGTAATGCAGCAACCAGAACTACACACAAAACTTCAATGTGGCCTAACCAAAGTTTTATATAGCTGCAACATGACTTCTCAACTTTTATATTGAACACCCTGACCAATGAATTATGCCTTCTTGACAACTTTATCTAATTGTGTTGCCCCCTTCAGGGATCTATGGACTTGCACCCAAAGATCCCTCTGTACATCAATGTTCCCAAGAATGCTGCCACTTACTGGATACTTTCCTCTTACATTTGACTTCCCAAAGTGCAACACCTCACACTTGTCTGGATCAACCTCCACCTGCCATTTCTCCACCTATATTTCCAACTGGTCTGTAACCTTCTGAATTCTTTGACAACATTCCTCATGATCTACAACTCCACCAACTTTTGAGTCGTCTGCAAACTTACCAATCAGCCCACACATTTTCATTCAAATCATGCACATATATCACAAACAACAGATGACCCTAGCATTGATCTTTGTGGAACACCACTGGTCACAGACTTCCAGTCAGATTAACATCCCTCCACCACTACTCTCCATCTTCTATTGTTGTTCCGATTTTAAGTTCCCACTCCTCTCTGCTGCGAAGTAACACAGTGCCACAGATTAATTCTGTCAAAACGCATTTATTAGCAGTATAGTGCAGGAGAATTCTCCTCAAACTCTCATGTAGAGTCTTTATCGGAGGTCTGTACAGTCCAAAGGAGCAGACAGAAATTTATACAGATATTGTCATGCACACTTAATGAATTCAGCTCCACGAGTTTCAGTCAGGCCTCAGAGATCCAGAGACAGACATTGCACCTATTGTCCAACATAATTGAGTTATAATCAAGAGATTCAAAGACAGGTATCACCCTCATTGTTTAGGACAAGCTTCCCACTCATTGTTTATTGCACCCATCACTCTTATTGTCTAGCATAACTGGTCTGCAGTCAAGGTTCTGGACACAGTAATTATCACTTATTCATGAGTAGTAGCTTGCCTGCTCCTGCTTGTGAGGTATTTTTCCATCAGCTATATGTATAGTTACAGTTTCTTAACCCTTTACTTCCTCACTATGGCCAAGGCAATTTTGTATTGAATTTACCAACTCACTGTGGATCCCATGTGACTTAATCTTCTGGACCAGCCTACCATGAGGGACCTTGTCCAAAGCTTTACTAAAGTCCATGCATGCAACCTCCATCATCCCAGCCTCATCAATCATGTCCATCACTGCTTCAAAAAACTCAAACAAGTTTGTAAGACATAACCTCCTCCACACAAAGCCATCTTTTCCAGATGCGAGTAAATCCTATCCCCAAGAATCTTCTCCAATAATTTTCCTACCACTGATGTAAAGCTCACTGGCCTATAATTTCCTGGTTTGTCTCTACTACCCTTCTTAAATAGAGAAACAACATTGGTGATTCTCCAGTCTTCTGGACTTCACCTGCAGCTAAAGAGGATACAACAATCTCTTCTCTTGCCTCCATAACTGAAGTGGTTTTTCTATGAGATTTTTACTGCAGCTATTGTTTCAGTATTTTCTGAAATAATTGAAACCTATTTCACAGCAGTATTGTGAGTATTGTAGCCCGATGGACAATCAGAAACTCAAAGTCAGATTAATGTCTTCCTCTCTCTCCCTCTCTCCCTCTGTTCTGTCAGAGCATACTGGGACAATGTCTGAAACAAACTGTCTTAACCATGCAGTCATGGTACAATCCTCCACACAAATGCCCAGCTCCATTAATATAACCATTCTTCCTGCAGACATTGCTACATACTTAAGACCTTTGATGTGCTCTCCAAAAACATGTAACTTTAATGATAATCTAATTTGTTAATAAAGTGGCTTATTTTCTTAAAAAATATATTTTAGAAAGCATCTTCCACATTTTCAGCAAGTTTTTTTCTTCCTCACATCCAATAAGGATCTCTAAGAGAGTAACTGTTTTTAAATAGGCAAATATTACAACTTAATTTTCATACAACATCTTCAAAAATAAATAATGGTAATTTATTGTGTTGTTGCCATTTAAGGGCTAAAAATTGACCTTAAATCAGAAGAACTCACTTGCTCTTTTTTAAAGTGATACCCTGGGATTTATGACATGGATCAGAAAGGCTGTATTTCCAACATTTTCTCATTCCCATATTTTTTTTGTTGAAGTCTTCAGAGTGAGGCTTCAACCTAATCTCTTTTCTCAGGAGAGAGCATGGTGCTATTGAGACACCACTAATTGATAATGACTCTTTGTTGGGGCCAGGAGGCCATAAGAGCTCAATCCTGCATTTACCTAATAAAGCACTTCAAGGTCCACGAACAAGTAGATTTCCCTTGATTATCATTAGAAGCTGGAGCTGCAGCTCATCTTCCCCTTAGCTGAGGAGTACCAAAGCCAAATGGAGTTGCCTGCATCAATCAGTTATCACCCAAGAGGCTAGGAGCTGAAGGAAATGACTAACATATGATTTGAAAAAAAACTTCTCAGATCAAATCATTTCAGCTGGGTGTCAGATTTAAATTCACCAGTATCATTAGTCACTGGAGTGGCTACGCCTGTTTCCAGATTTAATTTCCACATGCTCATTGCTCACACAAATACCATCAGCCTCAGGTTTCCAAATTCACTTCTATAGTCAGCTCTTGGGAGATGAAGTAACCAGCAGAATCCTCACTGCCCATTCTCACTCTCTTCTGAAAATATCATGCATGCACAATGTGTTCCTTCCCTAATGTGTGGAAATTTGGATAAAAATATAGTTTTTGTCACCTTTTCAATGCCAACAAGATCAGGAGCTTCAGAGATTGTTCTTGCAGGTATTACTTGTTTAGCGATTGCAGTATTAAGATTCTGCCTGGCATACAAAATGGGGAAGAAAAGATATGAACAATGAAGGCTCTATTGGGCAAGATACCAGAATTATTTAAAGTTAATCAAGGATGGTAGATGGTTACTTTTTTGAAATAATCAAGAATTCAAAGACATTGTTACAGGATTAAAAAGGAGACTCAGAAGCATTGAAACACAGAAGCAGGAATACGTCAATCAAATGCTCATGTCAATGTCTTACTTGATAATGGCTGATCTTTACTTCAAATCCATTTACTCACCTTTGCTCCATTGACCTCAATCCACTTGTTCGACATACACCTTTCAATCCCAGTAATGACATTTTCAATCGTCACAGAATTCATTGTCTTTGTGGAGACATGGCCAATTAGAAAGTCTTCCTGATTTTACTATTTAGAGGTAGTACATAATCTTTTCTTAAGTTCTTCTCACTTTCTGCTAGATACTCCTGCTAGAGGAAACATTTCTTTTTTATCTGCAGAAAAAATCATAACATACCGCAATAAGATCACCCTGAGCCCCAAGAGAATTCAGATTGAGAGCAGAGAAACTCTTAGACAAGGAGAGTTGTAAGACTGTGTCATTCACATCAAGGGCAAATGGATGAAATACAAAACAAACAAGATTAGATTAGATAAAGGTGGATATAGGAAAAGGAATTGAAGGTATATTGCAACAATTATAACTGGAAATACTTGCTTGAGTGGAGAGTGTTAGCACGGACAGAATGGCTGAATGTTTTCTATCCATTTGGTATCTTTAACATATGACCTTAAAGAGGTTTAGAACATCATGAGGGGTATAGAAAAGGTGAAAAACACTATGATGCTGGAGGAGACTCTGAATGGTCAGTTTTTTCCCCAGGGTAAGGGAGTCTAAAACTAGATATCATAGGTTTAAGGAGAGAGAGGAAAGATTTGAAAGGGACCTGAGGGATAACTTTTTCTACACAGAGGGTGGTGGATATATGGTTTTGGAGGGATATGAGTCAAATGTAGGCAATTGGGACTATCTCAGGAAGCTGGCATAGACAAGTTGGGCCGAAGGGCCTCTTTCTGTGCTGGATAACTCTATGACTCTATTTCCAATAGCACAATTAGCATAGGAAAAGTCCCTGTAGTTACCATAATAAAAATGATACTGATCTTGGCAGAAGGAAAAGATGATGTTAAAATGCAGGGATATTTTGTTGTTCAGCAACAGCACCACTTTTCTAAGGGGAATGGTATTCAACCTCAGAGAAATCAGAAGCACTAACACAAGATTCCATCAAGGTACCGGAACCAGAACAATATGTACCATCTACTTTTCCAAATATTGATTCACTTACTGACATTATCATCCAGGTTCTGAAATGAACCCAGTTGGATGTAAACAGACTAGCTGAATTGTCCTTTTTTTTCATCCAAGTGATTCTAGTCAAAGGTCAAATTAGTTTTCTAGCACTATCAATAACTCAGAGAGATCAGTGTGTAAAAACCCTGACACGTTGTTCAAGCAAAGCATAATCAATGATAACCATTGTTGGGATTAAGTATATTGGCAAAATGTGTGGCTGTGGGTATAATGAGATCAGAAATCTGCTTTCTAGCTGAATTATTACATTTCTTGAAAAATTATAAGATAATTTTGGCTGAATAGCCAACCAATAGTTTTATTACCTTCAGCTCCAAGCTCAAAGGGACAAATCTTTCCAGGTAAAGTTGGCAGTTTTGCCATTCATGATGAAGTAATTTCTTGACTCATAAATGTGTGCTGTGAGACTGAGGGTTACAGGAGAACAAATCTGACTCTACACAGAGTTCACATGCAGTGTCTAGTCTTGGGATTCCCCATCAGTTAATGTAATTTGGTAGATTCAGCCTTACACAGGGTCTGACATAACATTTATTTAAACAGGGATTTTGGGACTGCAGGTTTCAAAGTAAAGAAAATACAGTACTTTCTCAAAAATGATTTTGCTTCAATTTAATATGTTTAATTATTTTCAAGTGCTTTATATGTTTTAAATATCTTTATTTTAATACATTCTTAAACTATTTATTTCAATTGTAATAATATTTCATACTAAAACTCCTAAATTCAATGATAGTTTTGCCTTCCTTCAAGATTGGTCTGGGTTGTTTCAGGAGTGAGGTCTCTCCTTCACTCACCTGAGGTCCAGTCAGCATCCAGAGCTCTTTGCCTGTCTCAGAGGTGTGAAGGGTTATCTCAATTGGTCCACAACAACCAGTCAATGTAAATATGGGTGTGCAGAGACCCGGGCTGCCCCTCCAGCATGACCTGGCCTGAGGAGTATACTCAACAGTATATTGTACACACTGTTGATATAGACATTATTATTAGGAGTGACAGGCTGATACAATACATAACAAGGGATTTATGAAGCAGTTAAGGGCTTCTGCTAATATGTCAGTGTTCCATATAATTTTTTTTTCTTTATCTAAGTATTTAGGAAATAGTTTTACTCTGTGATGCCTCTTTTGTCTGTCACTGAAGATTATAAGTACAAGCGTAAATTAAGTGTGTAAGTTGGGCATGCAATTTAGCATAGTGCTGTGGAGGTGTTGAAAGGGATATTTATGGATGAAAGTTAAAATAAAGAACTTCTCCACTATTGCTGAGACAAATGAAAATATTCTATGGTACTATTTGAAAAAGAGCACAAGTTATTCTGGTATCTTTTCCAAAGCTTATTCCTCAGCCAACACCAACAGAATGAATTATCTCATCAATTATTTCACCGTTCTTTTACCAGAATGGTTCCAAGGATGAGGGATTACAGTTCCAAGGTTAGCTTGGAGTGTCTGTAGTAGTGGTCCTTGGAGAAAAGAAGATTGAAAGGAGATTTAATGGAGATTTACAAGATCATGACTAGGTTAGAAAGCATAAATGAAAATGTTCCCATCAGTGGATGGTTCAAGGAGTCTAAGAAGAACCTTTGATCCACTACACATACCTTCCAGAGATCTCCAAGTTTCCATCATGTTACTCTACACATTCTTCAGGTTATTTCACAATAAGCTAGGAACCTACAAGGGCACATGTGAAGGACATTCAGTATAAATTGGCATCATGATCGGTACAACATTATGGGCTGAATGGCTGTGCTGTTCTATGTTCTAAGTTCTATTTAACCTAATTAAGCAGATAATGTCATACTGGCTGACGTTACATAAGATTATAAGAAGTAAGAGCTGGAGGAGCCATTTGACCATTGAGCTTGCTCCAGCATTCATCAAGATCATGGCTGATATTCTACTTCAGCAGCTTCTTCATGCACTGCCACCCCCCCCCCCCCCACCCACCCCCATCTCTTGATAATTCATTAATATCCAGGAACGTATTAATCTCTGTTTTGAATGAACTCAATGATTGAGCCGCTACAGCCCTAAAGGGAAGACAATTGCAATGATTTGCCATCCTTTGCATGAAAAAAATTTCTTCCTGTTTCATTCCTAAATGGCTGACATTTTATTCTGAGAAAGTGATCTCTAGGTCTAGACTCTTCAGCCAGGAGGAGCATCTCCTTTCTTCCAGCCTATTGAGCTCAGTCAGAATGATTAGGTTTCAATGAGATCTCCTCCTATTCTTTGAAACTCTAGAGTATATGCACCTGTCTAATCAATCTGTCCTCATCAGGCAAACCCACCATTCCTGGAACTGGGCGAATGAACCAGGGAAGTATAGTCTTTTTCGGTAAGGACCAAACTATTCACAATACTCCAGATGCAGTCTCATCAAGGCTTTATATAATTTCAGTAAGACATCTTCATTCCTGTATTCAAACCCTCCCTGGCAATGATCAAAATCTCCATTCGCATCTGCATCAGCTTTCTGTTATGGGCTGCTCTATTGCAATCCTCACCTGAGTTTCCTGGAAAGCGAATCATGTGTTACTCTTCCCTCTCCCTTGTTACAGATCACTCATGCCAGATGAAATTTAGGCCTCTTCAGTACATTCACTGAGATACAAAGATTGGAACTGGTTGATAGGAGTATCAGATGCAGTGATGCAGTGTCTTCTATAGCTTATTGGGTGAAGATATTGTCTGCACTAGTGTGATCTCCTGTGAATCTGTAATGATAAAAACAGAATGGTGTACTTAAGATGAAGAAAGAGGACAGTGAAGAAGAGTGTTTTCTATGTCAAATTAATGGTCAGAGCATATCTTCAGGTAAAGGCAGGTCATTGTGAAAAGGAAGATCAGATATGTGCAAACATGATTTCCAGATTTCCACTGTGGACTGAATGTGTGGCAGCGGAGCCCATGATGATTAGCACTGTCTCCTCCAAGCTGGTGTACAGCTGGGATTGGAACTGGTCCTCCAGCTTGTTGCTGCAGGCATCTGCTGTGAGCAGTCTGCTCTGCAGAATTGGGATAAGGCTGTTAAAGGATCTGTTCAAACACTTGTGCATTGGAAGGACAATGAAAACTAATAAAACGATTGAAAAAGAAAGAAAGGAAGGACAATCATCATACTAAAATACTGGATGTATTGGTATTGGTATTGGTTTATTATTGTCATTTGTACCAAGGTACAGTAAAAAACTTGTCTTGCATATCGATCGTACAGGTCAATTCATTACACAGTGCAGTTACATTGGGTTAGTACAGAGTCCATTGATGTAGCACAGGTAAAAACAATAACAGTACCTTGGCACAATGGATAGTGCATTGGACTTCCTGCGGGTTGAAGACAGTCAAAGGTTCCAGGTTCGAGTCCCTGCAGGGTTGATCACTTTTAGGGGCAGCACGATAGTGTAGCGGTTAGCGCGACACTATTACAGCACCAGTGATCGGGGTTCGATTCACGTCGCTGTCTGTAAGGAGTTTGTATGTTCTCCCGTGTCTGCGTGGGTTTCCTCTGGGTGCTCTGGTTTCCTCCCACATTCCAAAGATGTATGGGTAGGTTAATTTGGGTTTAAAATGAGCAGCGCGGACTCATTGGGCTGGAAGGGCCTGTTACCATGCTGTAAATAAAATTTAAAAAAAAAATTTAAAAAGTGTCACAGCTACAGAGAAAGTGCAGCGCAATAAGGTCCAAGATCACAGCAAGGTAAATCGTGAGGTTATAGTCCATCTCATTGTATAAGGGAACAATTCAATAGTCTTATCACGGTGGGGTAGAAGTTATCCTTAAGTCTGGTGGTACGTGCCCTCAGGCTCCTGTATCTTCTACCTGATGGAAGAGGAGAGAAGAGAGAATGTCCTGGGTGAGTGGGGTCTTTGATTATGCTGGCTGCTTCACCAAGACAACGAGAGGTAAAGACAGAGTCCAAGGAGGGGAGACTGGTGTTCGTGATGCGCTGGGCTGTGTCCACAATTCTCTGCAGTTTCTTGTGGTCCTGGGCAGAGCAGTTGCCGTACCAAGCCATGATACATCCAGATAGGATGCTTTCTATGATGCATCAGTAAAAGTTGGTGACAGTCAAAGGGGACAGGCCGAATTTTTTGAGCCTCCTGAGGAAGTAGAAGCACTGGTGAGCTTTCTTGGCCATGGCATCTACGTGATTTGACCAGGACAGGCTTTTGGTGATGTTCACTCCCAGGAACTTGAAGCTCTCAACCCTCTCGACCTCAATACCATTGATGTAGACAGGTGCATGTTTACCGCCCCCTTTCCTGAAGTCAATGACCAGCTCTTTTGTTTTGTTGACATTGAGGGAAAGGTTGTTGTCATGACACCATTCTACTAAGCTCTCTATCTGCTTCCTGTACTCTGACTCATGGCTGTTTGAGATACGGCCTACAACGGTGGTATCATCTGCAAACTTGTAGATAGAGCAGAATCTGGCCACACAGTCATGAGTGTATAGGGAGTAGAGTAGCGGGCTGAGGACGCAGCCTTGTGGGACACCAGTGTTGAGAATAATCGTGTCGGAAGTATTGCTGCCTATCCTCACAGATTGCGGTCTGTTGGTGAGAAAGTCAAGGATCCAGTTACAGAGGGAGGTGTTGAGTCCTAGGTTTCAGAGTTTGGTGACAAGCTTGCTTGGGATTATTGTATAGAAGACAGAGCTGTAGTCAATAAACAATAGTCTAACGTGGGTGTCTTTACTGTCCAGATGCTCCAGAGCTGAGTGTAGGGCCAGAGAGATGGCAACTGCTGTGGACCTGTTTCGGCGATAGGCGAATTGCAGTGGGTCAAGATTGTCTGGGAGGCTGGAGTTGATGCGTGTCATGACCAAACTCTCAAAGCACTTCATGATGGTGGATGTCAGAGCCACTGGTCGGTAGCCATTGAGGCATATTGCCTTGTTTAGCTAAACGTGGCATTGCATATCATTAGGGCACCACAGTCAATGGCTGATGGCTGGTTCTCAACACTTGCAAACATTGCTCCCCCAGTTTTAGAAAGGGGCTTCCATTACCCTCTATGAGGTCACATCTTTCAGGGCCCATCACATCTGATCCATTGCAAAATAGTGTGTGTGTACCAAGATCACTGTCCAAACCAAGGAAGCACTGTGGGAGAGATTCTATCATTACACTTTATTTAATAGGGATGAACAACTGAAATTTCAATGAAGCAACATCATTGACCCTACAGAAATAATACCTGTACATACTTCCATACGGAGAACCCCATGACAAGGAAGATATACCATCTTTAACACCTGTGGAAACTCAAGTCAAGTCCAATTTGCAACTCCAGAATTGAAAGTTAAACAATGAGATGTTTTGTCAAACACTGCTCTCTGCCATCTGTTCCATGGCATAAGGCCAATATCTGTACAGATGCAGCAGATGTTATAACCTGATTCCAAATTTTAGACAATATTGTATAAGCTGCTTTCACTGTCTCATGATAAGGATGCCTGTGCATGAGATGGCTGCCAAGATTGAATGGATACAGATATATTTGAAGTCCAGGGAGCCTGTTGAGTGTTGGAACACTGTTAAGTGTGTTCCTGTCCCAGTTCCTGTGTAGTCAAATGGGACTTGTAGCTCAATTCATTAAACTCCCTCTGTGTCTCACTCCTACCATTTGTCCATCTTGCTGTCTTCTCGTATTACTGGTTTAACTTGGTCTAGGCGGGCTTCCTTGGAACACTGGTGTGAAATTTAACCTCTTCCTCAGTGATGTCAAGGTTGACATTTGTAAATCAGTGGTGTGCTTGCATGCCTGTGGCAGATCCTGTGCAACCTCTACTAAGCAATGAAGTAATATAGATACATTGAATTGCAGCAAGAGTGAGTTTGAGTGGTCAGTTCTCCTTCAAGAGCTGGAACTCTGAAGTTTTCTAGCACTTGTGGATTCACATATGTGTTTAGTATTGAAGATATTACACCACACGACATGAGCAAACAGCCAAACCAATGGGGTCCTTAATTGATATGTGTACAAACTCTTGCACAAAGTGCATAGAAAGGAACTGTTCACTGGCGCAGCATCATTTTAACACATTGCAAGAAAGTCTCTTTCATCACAGGAGATTTTTGAATATTTCAAATGTGTTGTCAAATGTAAGTGGATTTCTTGTCTGTCAATGCTACATTAACTATTGCAATAAAGCAAATGGAACTTTTTGAAGAGTCAAGATGATCAGGATCAGTTTTTGAAGGCATTGGATTCCAGGTTTACCAGCTTCCACAAGGTGATTGCCATCTGCTCCCATGAATCCATTTGCTCAGTGTTCAAAGTTTAAACCCCCCCCCCCCCACCACTTTTAATATTAGTCTTGTCACATGATGCCCACAAGACAGATTCAAATTAGATTCCTCCTGATCAAACCTCCAAATATACTGGACAATCTGATATATCCTCCCTGTCATTAGCAAGGAATAGGAGATATCCTGGACTATTCCAGACAATTAGATTTGATTACCAGCTGACCAGTTCACCAATATTTTGTCTCTTCCATTGTTCTAGCTGACCTCCAATATTCACACATGAGCAGGAAATGTAAAATGAAACAAATGTTTCCACATATCTTTTTAGGAGTAATAGAATTTCAAGCCAAGGATTTTCAAAGGGACTCCACTGACTGTGATGTTTTGGGATGTACTGAGAATGCAGATGATGCTATATACCTGGTTTACAATTGTCAAATGTACTGAGATACAGTGAAGAACTTTGTTTTGCATGCCATCCATACAGATAATTTCAAAACATAAACAACTGAGGTAGCACAAGGGAAAAGCAATAACTGAATGCAAAATATAGTGTTAGAGCTGCAGTTAGAAAAAGTGCAGTGCAGGTAGATATTAAGGTGCATGGGCCATGATGAGGTAGATTGGGAGGTCAAGGGTATATAAATGCAAGGTTTTTATAGAAAGAAATCTTCTCAAACAAAGTGGTTTTATCACTACAAAGATTATATTTTGCTTGTATGGTTTTCAGACAAGTGCACTGTACTTATTTGTATATTTTTATTTCACAGCTCAATTGTAATATTGAACAATATTCTCTAGAATGAAAGATGTGATAAAAATAAGTAGGAATATTTGAACTGAAAAGTCTTATTATCATTTGTTCAATTGAAGTTATCTATAACAAGCTAGAAGCTGTTTAACATTTGTCACTTCCACCTCAGAACCAAAATTAGTAATTGATTTACAACCTTCTGATGACATATGTGTTTGTTCACTCAAAGGTTGAACTCCAAGTCATTGTTGGTTCCTTTACTGAAGTACATAAGAGGACGATGCTTACTCTAAGTAACTGGAAGGCAAGGGTTCCCTACCAACCCTCTTCTGCCAGACAAAGCTGCCGCTCTTCTCAACAATCAGAATCCACAATGAGACCATGGTTCTTGTTAATCACTTTCTATAGTTTGGGCCATTTCTCAGTGAAGGCATAAGTCACCCTTGCCTCCTCTATTCCAGCATAGCTATTGGCCAATTGAAGAGAAAAGTGTTAATGGTCTACTGAACAGCAGTTATGGCCACCCTTCAGTATGTTCCAGCGACATGGATAAACTGCAATAGTCACTTTAAAGTACTGGAGACCTAATGCCAACTCTGTTTCAGCAAAATCTTCCACATGTATTGGCAGGATAGCACACCAACATCAGCTTCTTCTCCCAGGCCATTATCTGCAGGACTGAGGTGTAGATTATGCCCTACCAGCTATGGTGGATACTGCATTGTCAGCCTGCCTGGCACCAGACTCCTAAAATAGGCATTTGTCTCTGAGTTGCACTATGGCAAGAGATTTCCAGGACAACAGAGAAAATGTTTCAAGGATGTTCGCAAAGTCTCCTTGAGAAAATGTAACATCTTTATTGAATCAAGAATCCACTGCCTGTGATCACTCAAAATGAGAGAGGTGCATCCATGAAGGCACAGCAACCAAGAGCAAACAGTCGTGGGAGTGCACAATGGCCCAATTATCCACCCATGTCCCTGTTCAAGTACCACCTGCTCCACCTGTAACAGGGTCTGCAGATCTGCATTGCACTCATAAGCTGCCTCAGAACCCCAAGATCAGGAGACAAAGTCAGTCACAAAATTATAGAGTCACAGAGCATGAAAACAGACCCTTCAGCCCAACTGGTCCGTGCCAACCAAGATTCCCATCCAAGCTAGTCCTATTTGCCTGTATTTGGTCCATATATTTCTAAACATTTCTTATCCATGTACCCATCCAACTGTCATTTAAAAGTTGTTATTGTACCTACCTTAACCACTTTCTCTGGCAGCTTATTGCACATAGATACCATCCTGTATATAAAAAAGTTGCCTCTCAAGTTCCTATTAAATCTTTCCACTCTTACTTTAAACCTATGCCCTCTAGTTCTTGATTCCCCAACCTTGGGAAAAAGACTGAGTGTATTCATCCTATCTATGCCCCTCATGATTTTATACTCCTCTGTAAGATCACTTCTCAGTCTTCGACACTCCAAAGAATAAAATCCTAGCCATCCAACCTCTCCTTATAACTCAGTCCCTCAAGTCCTGGCAACATCCTTGTAAATCTTTTCTGAACTCTTTCCAGTTTAATAACACCTTTCCTATAGCAGGGCGACCAGTACTGAACACAATACTCCAAGTGCGGCATCACCAGCATCCTGCACAACTACAACATAACCTCCCAACTTCATTGCTCTGACTGATAAATGCCAGCGTGCCAAAAGCCTTCTTCATCACCCTGTATACCTGTAGCTCCACTTTCAGGGAACCATGAACCTGAACTCTAAAGTCTCTCTGCTCTATAACACTCCATAGGGCCCTACTGTTCACTGTGAAAGTCCAACATTGATTTGACTTTAAACAATAAAATACCTCACACATACCTGACTGACTGCTGAAGAAGAAGAAAAAATGATGAGTAGAATGGTAGCCCAAAGAAATCCAAGCACTGAATCAATTCAATCACTCCACGTTCAATCATTCCAGCAATCAGCCCTCATTTCCAACACCGTGCTTGTTTCTATTATGTGTTCTTAGTACATTGGCCATATTAACAAGGCAGATTTAATTGCCCAATCCTTATTGCTTAATGCTTGCTCTTTCTACTGCTTCAATTCTTCTGGTGTTTGTGCTCCCAAACTGATGTCAGGTTAAGAACTACAGGACAATAGTCTGGCAATGATTAAGGAGCTGGACAGTCATAGTCTTTATTTTTGTGAGGTATCTTCCTCAACAACTCAATAGCTTTAATTATGCAAAGCTTCTAACTCAGTCACAGGGAAGATTGAGGAAAGCCAATTTGGACTATTTTCTTTGATACTTACAAACTTGTTAGTTTTCCCATCAACAAATTCAACTGGACTTGAGACAACACTGATCTCCTCGAAAAATTACTTTTATTTTGCAATTAAATAAAGTATTTGTTAATGCTCCTTCCTATTTATCGGTGGGCATCAATGCAACACAAAAATATCAGGTAGCCAAATTGCAGACAAACTTGGTTATTGCACTTCCATCAAGTCATATGGGTAGATGGCTTGATGACTGGAGTCATACAGTGCCAGATGCAAACCAATAGCTGGGGCCAGAACAATGTCCTGGAAATCAAAGCTTATCATGGGAAATATTATAATGAGCTACCTACAAGACTGAAGCTACCTTCCCCTGAGACTAAGAAATCTGAGATATCTGCATATGCATAATTACATTTGGAAGTTCCAGACCTTCTTAGCAAAATTTGGTACTATTTGTTTCCATTCACTAGTATTTATGTTGGGAATCGTCAACTTCTGCACCAGGTTCAACTTCTCACTGCTGCAGTTGGAAGTTCCCACCTGCTTCAAAAGGGCATCAATCATACCAGTGCCCAAGAAGAGCAGGGTGAACTTCCTCAATGATTATCTCCCAGTAGCACTCACATCTAGTGTGATGAAGTGTTTTGAGAGGTTGGTCATGGCTAGAATTAACTCCTGCCTGAGCAAGGACCAGGACCCGCTGCACTTTGCCTACTGCCACAACAGGTCTACTGTGGATGCAATCTCACTGGCTCTCCACTCGGCTTTGGAGCACCTAGATAACAGCAAAACATATGTCAGGCTGCTGTTTATCGATTACAGCTCGGCATTCAACACCATCATCCCCTCAGTACTAATCAACAATATTCAAAACCTGGGCCTCCGTACTTCCCTCTGCAACTGGATCCTCGACTTCCTTATTGGGAGACCACAGTCAGTGCGGATCGGTAGTAATATCTCCTCTTCACTGACAATCAACACAGGCGTACCTCAAGGATGCATGCTTAGTCCACTGTTCTACTCTCTCTATACTCATGACTGTGTGGCTCGGCACAGCTCAAACAACATCCCTAAATTTGCCGATGACAACACTGTTGTTGGCAGAATCTCAGATAGCGATGAGGAGGCGTGCAGAAGCAAGATAGATTGGCTGGTTGAGTGGTGTCGCAAAAACAACCTCGCACTCAACATCAGCAAGGCCAAGGAATTGGTTGTGGACTTCAGGAAGCAGAAGTCGGGAGAACACACACCAGTCCTCATTGAGGGTTAATGGTGGAAAGGGTGAGCAGCTTCAAGCTCTTGGGCGTCAACATATCTTGGTCCCAACACATTGATGCAGAAGACATCATGAAGAAGGCATACCAGTGGCTCTTCTTCATTAGGAGTTTAGGAAATTTGGTACGTCACCAAAAACTCTTGCAAATTTCTACAGATATACAGTGGAGAGCATTCTGACTGGTTGCATCACCGCCTGGTGTGGTGGCTGCAATGCACAAGATCAAAGAGGCTGCAGAGACTTGTAGACTCAGCCAGCTCCATCATGGGCACACCCTCCCCACCATTGAAGACATCGTCAAGAGGCGGTGCTTCAAGAAGGCGGCATCTATCTTTAAGCACCCTCACTACCTGGGACATTCCCTTTTCACTTTACTACCATCGGAGGTAGAGGAACCGAAAGACCCACACTCATCATTTCAGGAACAGCTTCTTCCCTTCCACCATCAGATTTCTGAATGGTCCATGAACGCAAGAATTACATATCTTGTTATTCCTCTTTTGCACTATTTATTTATTTTTGTAACATAGTAATTTTTATGTCTTGCGCTGTACTGCTGCTGCAAAACAACAAATTTCATCACATTTGTCAGTGATAAGATAAGATAAGATATTTTTATTAGTCACATGTACATCAAGACACACAGTGAAATGCATCTTTTGCATAGGGTGTTCTGGGGGCAGCCCACAAGTGTCACCATGTTTCTGGCGCCAACATAGCATGCCCACAACTTCCTAACCTGTATGTCTTTGGAATGTGGGGGGAAACTGGAACACATGGAGGAAACCCACACAGACACGGGGAGAACGTACAAACTCTTTACAGACAGCGGCTGGAATTGAACCCGGATCTCTGGCACTGTAATAGTGTTATGTTAACTGCTGCACTACCGTGCCTACCTCATTCTGATTGTGATTCTGAGGTTCAATCTGGCTAAAGATCTGTAGACCCATTGATTTAGTGAGGTTCGTAAGGTTGTCGGAAAAAATAAATTGGAGACACAAGAGACTGCAAATACAGGAATCTGGAGCTAAAAATGAGCTGCTGGAGGAATTCAGCATGAAAGGCAACATCTGAGGAGCAAAATGGACAGTCTATGTTTTGGGTCGAGAGCCTTCATGACTCCAGATGAAGGGTCTTGACCAGAAACATCAACTGTCCATTTCCCTCCACTGATGATGCCTGACATGCTGAGTTCCTCTCGCAGCTCTTTTTTTGGGAAAAAAAATGTTTATTTTTAAATTCTTTTGTGCTTTTACATTTTTTAGGTATTGAAGCTGTCTTTTAATTATTTTGTTTTTAAATGTTTATTTTCTAAAAATGTCTCAATTTTTAAGAGTTTTTAAATATTTCTTTCTCAATGTTTGCCATTCCTTTTAAAATATGAAAAACACTGACCGCTTTCGTAGCTGGTAAAGCTGGGAGTGGGGCTTTGCTGGGTCTCATAAGCAAGAGGAGTGGCATGGCTGGACTTCTCCATTGCAACGTTTGAGACCTTCCACCATTTAGGCCTTATCACTTGGATTCTTGTTGCTTTGGCCAAATGAAGTAGTCCCTTGACATCTAGATCAGTTAAGTTCAGCTATGCAGTAACGACAGACCATGATTGCATTCACCAAGCCCGTTCAACAGGATCTGGCTCTTTCTTTTTCTCTGAACACAATTGCATATGCATAGGCTATGTTGTTCTTGACATGTTTATACTTGTATACGTGTAGTTGTTGTTCAAATCTGAGGAGACGACACTAGAGTTACGTACACTACATGCTACTAGTATGATTGAGGCAATATAGAACATAGAACAGTACAGCACAGGAATGGGGCCTTCGACCTCCAACGTCTGCACCAAACAAAATGCCAAATTAAATCTCTTCTGCCCGTACGTGATCCATATCCCTCCATTCCCTGCATATTCATGTATTTAATAGCCTCTTAAATGTCACTATCATGACTGCTTCCACCAATACCCCTGATAGCCTATCCCAGGCACCTACCACTCTCTGTGTAAAAAAAAATTGTCCTGCACATCTCCTTTAAATTTACCCTCACGCTTCAAACACATATCCTCTTGTACTTGACACTTCTACCTGGGAAAAAGATTTTAACTGTCTACCCTACCTATGCCAATCATGATTTTATAAATTTCTATCAGGTCTCCCCTTATCCTCCACTGCTCCAGAGAAAACAACCTAAGTTTGTCCAACCTCTCCATACCCTCTAATCCAGGCAGTATCTTGGTAAATCTCTTCTATACCCTTTCCAGTATCTCCACGTTCTTCCTATAATGGGGCAACATTATACAGTACCCCAAGTACAGCCTAACCTAAGTTTTATACAGCTGCAACATGACTTCCTTACTCTTTTATTCAATGCTCAACAAATGAAGGCAAAAGTGCCATATGCCTTCTTTACCACCCTCTCTAGTTGTGTGGCCACTTTCAGGCAGCTATGGACTTGGACCCCAAGATCCCTCTGTACATCAACGCTGTTAAGGATCTGACCCTTATATGTATACTTTCCCCTTACATTTGACCTCCCAAAGTGTAACACTTCACACTTGCTTGGATTAAATTCCATCTGCCATTTCTCTATCCAAATCTGCAACTGATCTATACCCTGCTCTATCCTTTGATAACCATCTACACTGTCCTCTACTCAACCTACCTTTGTGTCATCTGCAAACTTACTAACCCACCCATCTACATTTTCATCCATGTCATTTCCCTACATCACAAACAACAGAAGTCCCAACACTGATCCCTGCAGAACACTACTGATCACGGACCTCCAGCCTGAATAACACCCTTCCCCCACTACCCTCTGTGTTCTATGGGCAAGCTAATTCTGAATCCAAACTGTTAAGTAACTGTGGATTCAATGCATCTTAATCTTCTGGATCAGCCTACCATGAGGGACCTTGTCAAATACTTTAATAAAGTCCATGTAGACAACTTCCACTGCCCTAACCTCATCAATCACCTTTGTCACCTCCTAAAAAAACTCAATCAGATTTGTAAGACATGACCTGCCCCGCACATAGCCATGCTGACTACCCCTAAGCAGGCCATATTTTTCCAAACGTATGTAAATTCTACCCCTTAGAATCCATTCTAATAGCTTCACTATCACTGATACGTGGCTCACCGGCCTATCATTTTCTGGATTATCTCTAATTCCCTTCTTAAATAAAGGAACAACATTGGCTTCTCTCCAGTCGCCCAGGACCTCGCCTGTTGCTAGTGAGGATACAAAGTCCTTCGTCAAGGTCCCAGCCATCTGCTCTCTTGCCTCTTTCAATAATCTGAGATTTATCCAATTAGGCCCTGAGGACTTCACCACCTTGATTCTCTTCAACAGTCCCAGCACCAACTCCTTCTTGATCTCAAAATACCTGTGCACATTAGTATGCCCCATACTGATCTCACTATCTTCATGTTCTTCTCCTTGGTGAATATTGACAAAAAGTACTCATTTAGTACCTTGCCCACATCCTCTGACTCCAATCATAAATTCCATCCTTTATGTTTGATTGGCCCCACCCTCTCCCCAGTTATCATCTTGTTTTTAGTTCAGGTATAAAATGCCTTGGGATTCTCTTTAATCCAACTTGCCAAGGATATTTCATGGTCCTTTTTGGCCTTCCTAATCCCCGGCTTGAATTCTTTCCTGTTATCTTTACATTCCTCAAGGGCCCTGTCTGATTTTAGTTTCCTAAACCTTACATATGTTTCCTTTTTCTTTTTGACCAAATATACAACCTCTCTCGTCACCTAAGGTTCCCTTTCCTTACCATCCTTGTCCTTCGTCCTTACAGGAATATAGCGGTCCTGAGCTCTGGTCAGTTGGTCTTTAAACAACTCCCGCATGTCAGATATGGACTTGCCTGATAACTGCTGTTCCCAATTAACTCCCCCTAGCTTCTGCCTAATATTGCCATAATTTTCCCTTCCCCAATTTTGTACTTTCCCACAAGGTCCAGACCCATCCTCATTTATAACTATCTTAAGGAGTTGTGAACACTGGTCCTAAAATGCTCTCCCACTGAAAGGCCAGATACCTGGCCAGGCACATTTCCAAAAACAAGGTTCAGTATGGTCCCTCCACTCATTGGACTATCTAAACACTGTTTCAAGAAACAGTCTTGGATGTACCAAAGAGATTCTTCCTCATCTAAGACTCTTGCGCTAAGGAAATCCCAGTCAATATTGGGGAAGTTAAGGTCACCCACTACAACAACCCTGTTGGTTTTACATCTTTCTATAATCTGTCCACATATCTGTTCCTCTATTTCCCGGTAGCTATTGGGAGACCTGTAGTATAACCCCATCAGTGATTATAGCTTCCTTATTTTTTAGCTCTACCCATAATACCACAGTATATTTTAAAGCCCTTCACTGCATTGAAGTACCAAGTATAATGAGACCTAAATGTTCTTCAAGCTATAACCATGTGTTAATGTGTTCAGAATTTACTGTCTTTAAAATGAAGAGATTGGTCATAATTATTTTATTCTTGTAAAAACTACCATTTGGTGTGTGACTTGCTTTATAGGATTAACATCAATACGCAATAGGTGATGAATAAATTTAATCTAAATGAATAATATTTTGTTCCATAAGTCAAATTGAAATGTAAAATAATCAGACTCTCATTTGTTAAAACTAATTTAAAATCACTGTCAATTTGTCTGAAGATGCAGGGAAATACAACAAGGTCTATAATTAAATTTAGAAACCAGACTGAGGATTCACAGAATTAAGATGTCGTTAATAATTATCAACCAACACTCTTTCAAACAACCAGAGTTAAACCAGTGGTCTAATTTATCCAGCAAATGACAAACTTTCTTCACTGAATGAAGTTAATATCAGATAAATCACAGGCCATTTAAGTCATACAGTTTGAGTTGACTTATGGTTATTTTGGTCATATTGATATAAATTGAGTAGTACAATTAGATGAAGTACTGGAAATGAAATTGCATAACACTGTTTTATCAACATTATTCAATTGAGAATCAACTCTAACTGGTGAAATATGATAATGGGTCAATTTGCATCAATTTGAAAATTCTTACAATAATTTCCTGTCATCAGTCAACCTTCCGACCTCTACTAATTTCTGAGTCAGGGTGCACAGGAAGTATACAGTAAATGGCAGGACCCTTAGGACCACTGATGTACAGAGGGATCTTGGGATGCAAATCCATGGCTCCCTGTAAGTGGCAGAACAGGTTGATTGGGTAGTAAAGAAGGCATATGGCATACCTACCCTCATCGGTCGAGGTGTTGAGTATAAAAGTCAGGGAGTCATGTTACAGCAGTATAAAACTTTGGTTAGGCCGCATCTGTGTGCATTGTATTGTGTGCATTTCTGGTCACTGCACTAGAGGAAGGATGTGGAGGCTTTGGAGAGGGTGCAGAAGTTCACCAGGTGTGTTAGCTATAAGGAGAGGTTAAACAAACTTGGATTGTTTTCTCTGGAGCATTGGGTGTTGAGGGGTGACCTGATGGAGGAACATAAATATATGAGAGGCATAGATAGGGTGGATAGTCAGAGTCTTTTTCCCAGGCGGAAATGCCAAATGTTGGAGGATATAGCTTTAAGGTGAGAGGGGGAAATTTTAAGGGGGGCTTACAAGCAACTATTTTCACACAGAGAGTGGTAGGCGCCTGGAACGTGCTGACTGGGCCTTCAGAGGCAGGCCCTGGCACTAAAATCATACATTTGTGGCTTTGGATTTGATTGGAAGTGGAGTGGACTGGCAGATTGTGGTTGTGTTCAAGGTAGTGTTGAGAGTAGCAGCACACTTAGCGATATGTGTGTGTGTGTGTGTGTGTGTGTGTGTGTGTGTGTGTGTGTGTGTGTGTGTGTGTGTGCGCGCGCGCGTGTGTAGAGGGGGTTGTATCAGGTGTGTGGGAAGATGGCAGCAGGAGCTACAGCTGATTGGAGGCATTTAGACAATATGGAGGGTGGAAGGGGTGGGAGGACGACAAAGTAATCTTGGGGATTGGGGAGAAGGGCAAAGGATGGCAAGAATCAGTGGGTGGCAGGGTGGGGTTGTGGGGACTGGAAGAGGGGCAGGAGCAAGTGGATGGAGCAGATTATAAAGACAGGGAATTACTCACAGAATTGGGGTGGGCAATTTCAGGATCAGAGATGAGGCACACGGACACAATCTGGAGAGCAAAGAGTATGAGGGGGAGCTTTGACTACAGGAGGTCAGCTTAAAAAGTGGTGAAAGCAGTTTGAGACGCATTTAGAAAGGCCCATGATCAGGCAGGGAATGGAGGGATATAGACCTTATGCAAGCTCGTGGTTTGGATTGGCATTATGGTCAGCACAGACATCATAGGCCACAGGGCCAGTTCCTGTTCTGTACTGTTCTATGTTCTATGACACCAACCACACCCTGTCCAAATGTCTTACTGCAGAATTGCAGGGGGACTTGAAGCACACTGTCCTGGGGAATACCCACTCCTGGGCAATCTTTGGACAAAATCGTCCCAGAAGTATTTACCTCCATTTTTAAGCTCACCTCCTGTAGTCAAAGCTCCCCCTCATACTCTTTGCTCTCCAGATTGTGTCCGCGTGCCTCATCTCTGATCCTGAAATTGCCCACCCCAATTCTGTGAGTAATTCCCTGTCTTTATAATCTGCTCCATCCACTTGCTCCTGCCCCTCTTCCAGTCCCCACAACCCCACCCTGCCACCCACTGATTCTTGCCATCATTTGCCCTTCTCCCCAATCCCCAAGATTACTTTGTCGTCCTCCCACCCCTTCCACCCTCCATATTGTCTAAATGCCTCCAATCAGCTGTAGCTCCTGCTGCCATCTTCCCACACACCTGATACAACCCCCTCTACACACGCGCGCGCACGCACGCACGCACGCACGCACACACACACACACACACACACACACACATCGCTAAGCGTGCTGCTACTCTCAACACTACCTCGAACACAACCACAATCTGCCAGTCCACTCCACTTCCAATCAAATCCAAAGCCACAAATGTATGATTTTAGTGCCATGGCCTGCCTCTGAAGGTCCAGTCAGCTAGAGCTCCCAAGCTTGGCCTCAATAAAGAACAGTCAGGCAGGACAGTACCTGTTAGCAATGTGTACAGTGTCTGGCCTGTTGCACTCAGGACCCAATAGACCAATGATCAAAATGAAGCACCTCCTGTCCCAGCCCCAGATCCAGTAAACTCCCTGACCTAGCCTGGGCTCCATACAAACCTGCTGACCCAGCCTGGCTCCGTACAAGCCCCCTGACCTCGCCCCATATCCAGTACAGTCACTGAACTTAATCATTCTTTTGCCATCCAACATTTTCTGTTTTATTTTTAATGTCACCATGAGACTCCTTACAGCTATCAATCAACGTTTACATTTTATCAGTATTTATTTGTTCACCTCTGATTTTCTTGCCCAGATTGCTGTATAATCAACAGGCTATACTGTTTAAGGCAGTTAAACTGGTCTGAAGCAGTTACTTGTTGATATATCTTCAACAACAAAAGAATTAAATTAAAAACACTGTAACCACAAAAGGATTATTTCTGGCAGCCTTCCTCCTCACAAGGAATAAGGAGAAAAAATGTGAAGGATTGTGCAGAGACTTACGTCTCGGATTAAAATAAGCAGTTAAGAAGGGATGATATTTGAGGAAGACCTCAATGGTTTAGCTTTCAATGACTCCAAAGGATCAAAATATTTCAATTGAATATATGATAACTCAAATTACTTTCCCAGAATTTATAGAAGGAGCTAAATTAATCCTCTCTGCTGGTCCCTTAATCCCAATTTACATGCAGCTCTTAATTCTAACTTTCTTACAATCATGAACAATATAAATATTATTGGATATTTTCCCTACACTATCAGCTAGAATTAGAACAGGTAAAATCTGATAATAATAAACAGGAATGAAAACCATTTTCTGTTTGATCTGAACATGCTCACAAGAAAAACACTTTTATTTATGGTGTTTAAAAAACAGGAAAAACATCACTTTGACATCCAGATGGTAAACAGACATAATAAGATCATTTCTCCTTGATACAAACATTGAGGTTGAAGCAAACAAAAAATAGGTGGGGTGTCTGATATATATTTTTGTCCCCAGTGACAAAAAATTAAGTTGTCCATTGATTGGTGTTCTGATGTGTAAAAGTAACCAGTGACTTCAGTCCAAATCAAGAAATAGAGGATTAGCTGGTTGACTGAAAAAGTTCTTTCATTCTCAGGTATCTGGTTTCATTCTGGGCTGTTGGGCTGAATGAACAACTCCTGCTTTCTGTTCCTAACGTCCAATCAGATTGCTCATATGGAATAACTTTGAACAGTTGTATTCCATTTCCTTTTTGCAAAACTACATAAAATTCAAGTTGAAAATGAAAAAAAAACAGAGGCCAGAAACCTGAAATAAAAATAGAAACCACTGTTAAAGCTCAGCAGGTCAGGCAGTGTATGTGGAAAGAGAAAAAGTCAGCCTTTCAGCTGGCAAAGAGAGAACATGAGTTATTTTTCAGTAGCAGAGAAAAGGTCCGCATATCCCTTGCTCACGGTCTCTCCTACTGAATACCACCTTGTATCTTTCTTCTTTGCAGTTCAGACTAAAGATTACAGGCCCAAACTGTTGGCTGTTTGCTACCTAACCTGCTGAGTTTTTAATAGCATGTTTTGTTTTTTGTAGAAAATTCCAGATGTCTCACTCAAGGATACTTTAAGAATAGTTGGTTTAGTGATGTTCGATGGGTCAATTGAAATTTTGTTCCAGGTTACAGCACTGAAAGCATGCAAGCTCTGGGTAGTAAGGATGGGTTGAAGAGATGAAGAGTGCATTATCAGTGGGATGGGGGGGGTGAGGGTGCAGGGAAGGAAGCCTCAGAGAGTGGAGAATTTATTCTCGGTTCAGAAGAGTGGAGGCAGTGCGCTAGAGAACAAGTAGAGGGAAAAGTCAGTGTAAAATTGTAAGGAGCAGACTATGGGAGTCCAGGTGGAGAACCATCAAGAGGGTTTAGTACTTTCCTTAAATAAAACTAGCCTGTGTAGGTTCCCAGCACAGAAGTTCACAGGCTGGGAACTTCACACACATGTCTATGCCATTCACAAGCCATGCATTCATGCAACAAAATCACAGCAGCAAAAAACTTGCATGAATTGCTCAGATTGGATGCAACTGTGCATGTGCCTCTGTCTCCTTACATTGATGCATCCAATGCATGAGCAACTTGGAAGTAAAATGGTTAAATTTATCAACAGTAAGTTGCTGATTATTTCAGTCAGATCTTTCATATCATGGCTCTGTTCTTCTAAAAAGAAAATTTCTATCGAAATGCAGACACATTTTAGGAGTCAAGAGGTTCATCAATGTGGAGGATGCTAAATTTATTCCTGCCAGTCGATTTGGAGGAGTTGGGGATAGCATTGCTAGTACCTCTCAGATGGTTGCCTTAAGTAGCCCATGGTCTCTGAAGCATTAAAGAGAGTGGGCATCACTGCCAAACAATGCACCATCAAATGTGTGTCAGTTTTGAGGCCTTGATCTTTGAAGACTCTTTTTGTCATGTTAGTACACTGGAACCGGCGGTGAATTTCATTATTGAGATCGGCCTTTGTTGTGGAAATGCTCCTCAGGTATGGAAAGTAATTCATGTTTTCCAGGGTCTTGTTGTGAATCTTTATTTAGTCAGTGGGCATTGTTTTGCAGTAAGAATAGGTTGTTAGATGTTGCTGCAAATGTTTGGTGCAAGGTCCAATCTTTTGGACACATCTGTGAATGAGTCACTGTTGACTTGGAGCTCATCACCTGAGTCTACATGTACACAAACATCATTTATGTACTGTAGCTGGATATATGAGGATGAAGGGACCTCAGTTTTGGAGTGGAGGCAGTGATGGTTGAACAGTTTCCCATTCACCCTGTGTATTTTTGGTGGAAGTTATTTGAAATATTGAAGGCAGCTCAATTTGAGAAAGATTCACTAAATTCCCAAATGACTGATGGGGTGCAAAGCATTTGTGAGGTTGAAAAAGGCCATATCTAATGGCTGATGTTGCTCTCTGGATTGTTCTTGAAATTGATGCACATTGAAGATCATGGCTACCGTCCCTGTTGATGGATGGATTCGACACTGTGATTTGGGAAGCAACTCTTCAATCACTAGATGGAGGTGTTTGAGGAGAACTCTGGTGATGAATTTTTCTGTTGCAGACAACAGGGAGATCTGTCTGTTATTACTCCAACCAGATTTCTCTTCTTTCTTGAAGTGGGTCACAATTTACAGCAACCGAGGTCCTTTGGCGTGTTCTCCTTTTCCTAGGAGAGGACAATAAGCCTATGAATTTGTGTCAGAGGTTCCTCTTAAGGATTTTTTGGGATATCAGCAGGGACATCATCTGCCTCAGAGGCCTTGTTGTTTATCAGCAATGACTAACCTGGGTGAAGTCAAGTCCGGTTATATCAAGTTCTTGGTTATGATGATATTTCCAATGAGTGCTAATTCTATCCTTGATATGTTTTCCTCCATTCTTGATCCTCTGTGGGGTGGGCCTTTGGATAATTCAGCCATCAATGATCTTGGCAAAGCTGAAGAATGCACACATGTCATAGTTGTTGGCTGGTTGCTTGATCTTTTTCCACAATATTCGTTCTTCAGGTTATATACTTTTTGCTGGACATCAACCTATCAAACTTCAAGTGATCTGTATTGTTGTACTTTGAGGTGTGATGGAGTTCCCACCTTGTGCTCAGAGTTAATTAGATCCTGGATTTCTTGGTCATTCTTGTGAAACCAGTTGTGTGATAAAGAAACCAAGAGTCTCTTCACTGGTGCTAATCCTGGTGGACTTCAGGGCAGTCCTGGCAATGTGGACACCCATGGGCTTGTGTTGACTGGAAGTTATTAGGTTGTCTGTCAGGCACAAGCTGAGAACTGGTGATGATGGAATGGCAATTTATTTCCAACTCTCTATATATTATAAATTAAATTGTAGAAGTGGAACAAGAGGATCTCAGTTCAAGATAGATATCAGGAAATTGCTCTTCACATTTGAAGAGAAGTTTAATTTGTATGATGGTGTAGAAGAACGATATTGTTTCAGCTTTCATTAAATCTCTCCCGATTTTAATTTCCATTTAAGTCCTTGGAAGTGAAAGACAGGAGAGATGTATAATAGGCAGCTGGTCTGATATCAGCTGTTTTACTCTGTCACACAGTCAAAATTATGCCTCATGAAGTAATCAATTTGTAGAAAAAGACTGCCATATATTGTAGTGAAGGCTATACCCAAGAATAATTTAAATGATAATTGGATTCTGCAGTTGGGTCTGTTAGGATCTGTCAGGATAGATTAAGTAAGATTAGCTGACTAGCTTTCTTCTCAATACTTACTTTGCCGTTAAAGACCCTGCAATGAAACAAAATCCAGTTCATAAAGTGATGTTAAATGTTATCACCTGCACACCTGTAAATAAAACAATTAGAGATATTAAAATCTGTCACTCAAATTGTAAAGAAAAGATTAAGAAATGTCATTGGCTGAACTTCCAGCTGACATTGTCACAGCTGCACTAAGAACTTTCCCAATAGGTAATAATCAAGATCTGCTGAAGTGTTTGTGCTAGTTCATGTGAACTCCTGAATGTAGTAATAAAAACTCCAAGCAGGAAAACTCAGTCTAATTGTGAAACTGCAATGAAGTGGGAAAGAATCAGGACCAAATATTAAATTAATGACAAAACTGGAGTTTCATCATTTAGCAGTTCTATGATGAAGAAGTAAATACTGGCCAAAGCTTTTATCTTTTGGTGCATGTTTATTCAGATATTGTTGTAAAGGCCAGAAAACAGTTGGACACAAAATATATTCAGAAAACTGAAAGTACAGCACCATGCTTATGTAAACTCAGGACAGGGCAGGGGTTCCTGCTCAGCTGTTACTGCAGGCCAAAAATCCTCTTTTGTAAAAGACAATCAAAGAGTCCTCAAGAGCCTGGAGTTTGATAGGACAGAGAGGGAAATGTTTAGGCAGACAAAGGTTGTGGGATTGTATGTGTAATGATAGACAATTCTAGGGCACAGTGAGTGGAATATTGCACAATAGAATGGATGCTACTACCATGAGAAATAACATTCAGCTCTGGTCAGCTTTTTGTCACCTGAACTTTTATCCAGATTAGTAGTCATTCAGATGTAGTGATGATGACCAAACTTATATTTCAGAAAATGAGACCAGATCACCCAGACTTCAGGGTAGGGCAGGAGTTCAGTCCCAACAATGTATTTTTTAGTATCATGGGAAATTAAGGCCTTTGTCCTATGAGTTTCCCAAAAGCACGCCATCCGAGGGATTTATTGAGGGATCCATCATATTGTTCCATAACAAGAACTGGGAGTACAGCAAAAATTGAAAATGCTTGAACTAAATTTTATGTGGAACTCACCTAATAGAAATAGGCCATTTGGCCTAACCGGTCTCTAGTGATGTTTCTGCTCCATTGTAATGCCTCCCACTATCTAATTCCTTCCTTCCACATGCACTTCCAACTTCCCCTTATTGACTCAATATTGCACAGTAGAACAAATGCTCCCATGAGAAATAGCATTCAGTACTCAACTCCATCTGTTATCTAATTCCACATTCTAAACAATCACTGAGCAAAGAAGTTGCTCATAATATTTTTTACAAGACTTATCGATAACCAATGTATGTTTATGACCTGTAGTTCTGGAATCTCTTATGATTTACTACAACAGTTGGTAGAAGTACTGTCTTTCCCCACCTCTCCCACTTGCATTACTCTTGTAACTTTCAGATTGCTGACAACTCCTACATGACCAGATGGTTCGTAGAAGAACAAAGCTGAAGACGCCCATGTAGCTCAGATCCTGGTACTTTCCATAACATGGAGAGTAATTTAGAGGTGAGAGGTGCATACGAGGAGTATCCCCTTATATTGCTAGTTGTTGTATTGGGCATCAGAAAACGCATACCTGGAATTACCTGTGGTAAGTAGATTATGATATCAATCACTGTAAGTCAATAATTTGATGCCAGTGGTGCCAAACTGGTGCTCAATGATGCTTCCAAAATCTTCATAACCCATCAACAAAGGGTTGTAGTAGTAGGAAGTTCCACCAACTAGTGCCAGTTACAGTAAAATTCTGATAATCCAGCACACTCAGGACTGTGGTGGTGCCGGACTGATGGATTTTCAAGACTATTGGATATTATTCACATTAATTCCCAAGGTATTTTAATTAGTCTTTTATGATGTCACACAGTACTGCAATAAATTCTCCATTGAACTTGCTGAGTTTTAGGTGAGTGCAGGAATCGGGATCTGGGTGAATCTTGGGGGAGTGCAAACACCAGTGAGACCTGGGCGAGTGTGGGGTTCATAAGACTCAGTGTAGTGTGGATCTTGTTGAGACTTGGGAGAGTGCAGGGACCGGTGAGTCTCAGGCAAATGTGAGGACCAGGGAGACTTGAAGGAGAGTGTGAAATATTACCTGGTGAGTCAGAAGCCTAACCATTGAGGTTTCTTATAGCAAATTATCAGAGTTTTATTGTAAATGGATAAACAATTGCTGCCACGTTAACTGCAGATTGATATTTGCTGTAGAACTCCATGTTGGAATCTCTCTGATCTAGTTTCCTCCTTTGTGACAGAACAAAAGCTCTCTATTTCACGTCATTTTCAATGTCCACCTGAACGATACTATACTTCCCTGCTTCCAATTCTCAATCCAGTCATACTCATATAAAGTCCTATAGTGGTCTATCTTTTTATGCCTACTATCATATCTCTGGAGCTTTCAAGGATTTATCCATAGTTCATCCTATTTCTCAGCCAGATGTTGAACCTACACAATAACATCTAAAATACGGTGTCAATTTTCCACACACGTTGATGACATTCTGATCTATCTCACCAAAACCATTATCTTCAGTCCCTTACAGACTGACACTATCCCTCTCCCTGACAATTGTCTGAAATTAAACCAAATCATTTCCAACCTTAATTGCACATTTAATGGAGTTAATTCTAATGTTATTAATTTAGTGTTTTCTGGTATTTAAAAAAATGTTCATTACAAATATTAATTTTCAAGATTTTCATTTTCTTTAATATTATAAGTAGTTTTTGAATGTATCTGAATGTCAAACATTCAATCTCTGACACTTTTGACAGCTGGCAAACCTAACGGCATGACTTAACCTGCTGTCAAAGCAATTCTGTGGGAGGGGCTTTCCATTCACAGTCAGAAAGGCCCTGGAAGGCACTGGTCCTCACCAATCATTTAAGAGCCATCTCATTTGATGAATTTGCATGGGGGGTCCTGCTGTCGGAAAGAGGGGTTCAATAAGCAGGTGATTGGAGAGTGCAGGTGGCAAGCCAGCCCATGGAAGATTCAGCCCATTAGATTGCTTACTGACGAGTGTGTGAAATATTGCCATCCTTTCTCTATGTATGTGTTGGACTTCTCATATCAAATCATTACTTGTGTTTTTCCTTGACAGAGGTTGCCAGCATGTCATGCCATTTAATTTACCTCCACAAGACTTGTGCTTCAAAAAATGAACATTTGACAGGTATTTATTTATGGTGTTGATTCAAGTTAAATGACTCGTTAACTGTTTGAGAACTATTGAAGGATTATCATTTCAGATGCACTGTGTCTCACTGTTGGCTTCTTTTCCATCACTAATTAAATTTCAGTCATAGAAAATCCATTTTGAAAATAATGGTGTCCCCTGATCTCGTCATTGGATTATTGATTATCGTGAAAATTGAAGTTTCTCCTTCTTTAACATCAGGTGAAATATACAGTAATGGGCTTCTTTATAGCATTGTCTAGAGGTTATGTTAACATTTTTAAAAATCTTAAGGAAACAGAATAGATTCCAAAATGTAAATTGCTCTTTCTCCAATTTTGTCAAATCTGGAACAGATACTTCTGAATGCTCTTCTCCAATCTTGAACAAGCTCAGGTTTGAACTGCCTGGTAGAATTCCAAAAGTTTCCTTCCCTGCTCCCGTCACAACTTCAAAAGAACCACAAAGAAGTTACACCAATGGCCATTTCTCTGGAGCTGCTGCTGAAGTTACAATGGGAGATCCAGCATATTCCAGAGAAATCAACCTTCCTGAATGAATTTTTGGGGCTTCAGTAAAAAAGTAATAAAATCTCAGATGCTACAGCTTTGCTCACAATCTGCTGCACAGGCAAAGTAATAAAAGCTTGTGAAACTAGAAATTCATGGCAGCAGGAGGCCCAGGGCAATTATGTCTTTTTCAGGTGTGATTCTCCTCCATTAGGAGTTTCAGTAACCAGATCAGAACTGTCAACTCACTCAGAAGGAGTTTCCATTCAGTGGTTCATTGATTCAGTCATACTAACTAATTCTAAACCATAATAGCTAAAATCAAGCAGGTGCCAAGTACAGTGAGAATGCAGCTTCAGTGACCCAGCAACCTTTAACACCACCGATAATTTTCAGGTGTTAAATAAGAAAAAAAATATTCAGATATCAGAAAGACAGCAAAGATATGAGGCCAATATTTTCTGAGAAATGTTGACAGTCCAGTTCCCTGTGTTTCGGGAAGCTTGGGATTTCTTACAAGCATGTGCAAATGTGGAAGTCTTGAATTTACATGTGGTTGTTTGCTGGGGTTTTGCTAGCTGTGTTCCAGTATTTTTCTATATAAATGCCACTAAATCCAAGAATCCTAAATGAATACAGAATTCCTGAACTTGCTGACAGAGCTGTGTTGGGAACTTGCTGACTGCTCATAAAACCCTCTGTTGGAGTGTCAAAATTCTGCGGTTTCCCAGCAATTACATTCACTCATTACATTTCATTTCAATGGAGAAGACTGGCAACAAAATAGAGAGGTAATTTTCAGTCTTTGAATTAATTAACTTAAATGCTTTAGTAATCTTTAAGTATATTCAGATACTTTTTAATGTTTTCATTTATTTATTTTAATTATTTTTAAAACAATTTTATTAACAATGTAACAGCTTTTGACTATGTTGGATGTTTGCATGTTAAAGCCCTTGGAAGGTTTAGTGGGGTTTAGCTGGTTGGTAAAGATTTTCCCAGGATCTCTCTGCTTTTACTTAGTCCAGGCCTTCTATACACATGAATGGTGCATAGGCTTCACCAACAGTGGAGATGGCTATGCAGAGGAAACCCCTGGTGGAATTGTTGGTTCATCAACCTGCTGAAGATAAGTCTGGAATTAGCAGGTTGATGAACCAAAGCACAGAAAAATTTAGAGAGACACAAGAGACTGCAGATGCTCAGAAGATTTTAGGCCATTAACTATAAGGAAATGTTCTGCATGAGCACCTTGGTTACATACATTACTGTGCAGTGCAACATTCTTTTGCACAGGATGATCAGATGTTTTGAATACCATTAATGCATTTTCTGATTGCAGCTGTGTAACATCAGAATGTTTGGCACACACACACATGGGACTCCTGAGTATCTGCAGTGGCCTCAGTACCACATTGCACACATTTTGACGTCATTTGTAAAAAAAATAGTTTTCACATACAGGACCCATGAATGGTATAGGCTTTGCAGACTGAAACAAGACTTAACTGGGGAGTTAAGCAGACATAGTTTTTGAAAACCCTTATACCCCTCATGGTATTAATGTCCTCAGGGTTGCTGATCATCTCCTTGAACCCATCCTGATCACTGGTTTGACTCTCCAATCTTCTCCAATACTTCTTCTCCAATTGAAGCATTTGTTTCCTCAAATCCACCTCAGTCATTAACTACACAACCCCAGATGTTGTCCCCTCCTAGTACCTTTCTGACATCCACCTTAATCATGTCCTCTATGTCCCTTACACTCCTGGAGTCATCTTCCCTGCAACCCAAACTGATCCTTGACCATTTCACAAGGATATTCAGCATTTTGTAAGGCAAAAAAGGAAAAATAAATGGTTTGGAAACATTATTCACAAGGGATAATATTTCAAAACATTGTTAGAATGGTTTTGGTTTGACAGATCATAATGTGAAATTAGAATCAGTTTGGGCTGAGCTAAGGAACAGCAAAGAGCAGAACATTCTGCATGGAGTTATTTATCAACCACCAAATAAGTCACAGTATTGGGCATGGCATTGATCAGGAAATGGTGTGCAAGGAACAGAGGTAACAGAGTAATCATGGGGGACTTTAATCTAACTATAGACTGGAACAAGTCAAATTAACATTAATAAGGTGAAGACAAACTTCATGGAACATTTATGAGTTGGTTTTTAGTTCAATACATTAAGAAATCAGCATTGGAACAGGACATTTGTTAAATGATACTCCTGTTGTACCTGGGCCTTCAGGGAAAAGTATGACCATATTATAATAGAATTTTATATTGAGTTTGAAAGTGATCTAGTTTATTCTGAAACTATGATCTTAAATCTAAACAAAGAAAACTACAAATGTATAAGGGAAGAATTGGCTATTGTTGATTCTGAAGAAAAACATTGAAAGATATGATAGTGGAAAGGCAATAGCTAGCATTTCAAGAAAAAATGCATAATTTGCAGAAAAGTAAATATTCCTTTGACACAAAAAGTACATTGACAAGAGATATTAAAAATAATAATTCCAAGGAAAAAGCTACAAAGTTGTTAGAAATAGCAGTAAGCATGAGGATTGAGTGTATTTTAGAACTCAGCAAGTAAGGACTAATAAGTTGATCCGAAAAGGCAAGATATATTACAGTAGCTAAGAGACATTGACATGCAAGATGTTCTACAGGTATATAACAGGAAAAAAACTAATATGTTCAGAGATGGGAGAATTTATAACGGAGAGTAAAGAAATAATAGAGAAATTAAACAATTTGTCTTCATGGCAGAATACACAGAAAACCTGTCAGAAAAAGCAGAGAACCAAGTATGTGGAACTAACAGAAAGAAGTATTGGTTAAGACAAAGTTTGAGAGAAGATGATGAGTCTAAAAGCCGATAAATCTCAAGGACCTAAGGATCCACATCTCTAAGTTCTGAAAGGGATGTCTACAGAGATGGTAAGACCCTGGTAATAATCTTCAAAAATTCAATAGATGCTGGATAATTCCTGTGGAATCAAGGGTTAAAAATGTGTGCCTACTATTTAAAAATGGAAAAAAGGAAAACTGGGAACCCTTGAATGGTGAGAAACAAAGGACTCCAGATGCTGGAATCTAGATCTGAGCTAGAGTCCAATTGGATTCTAGAGAGCTCGCACCCATATCTCTGCCACTTCCCGCACCTCCATTCTACCCCCACCCCTCCCAGACCCAACAGGGATAACATGTGTGTTATGAGAAAGGTTCTTTGGATCTCAAAGATAGAGGTATCTGGACACACACTCTTTGTACTTTAAAAAGGAGAATTTTATTTACAAAGACAGATGTGGGAACAGAATGGAAAGGAACAAATGCACACTCACACACTCGCACTCAGGTGATCGCGAAATGCGAGGGGAGTCGCAACAGGGGTGAAGTGCACACACACACACACACACACACACACACACACACACACACACACACACACACGCAATGAACTAGCACAAATGATCAGGGAATGAACAAATACGTTGTCTGAACCCCCTGAATCTGGACAAACAATGGCTCTACGCTACTGGGAATCTACTTAGGATGCTCCTAGACCCCTGTGGAAGTGCACCCTCTCACCTGTGGTCTCGACCCCGGCAGTAATCGGCAAAGGAAAAGAATTACACATGTGCAGCATCTTTTATAGGGCTGGAGAGCTGGGTGGATCTAACTCAGGTAATTCAAACAGGCCAATGATTTGGGGGTCAAAGACATAGGTGTTTACCAAGGCCAATGGTCAGGCAGACCCAGGAACAAAGGTGCTCTCCAAGGCCAATCCCTATGTTTGCACCTGATGTGTGGGGTGGAGCCAAATCTTTGATTGACAGTGGTGTCACTTCCGACCCGATGAGCAATGCCATCCTCCGACCAGAGGGGTCAGTGTTGTCACTGTCACCTGACAGCCATGGCCTCTCATACTACACCTTGTCCTCACACTTCATACCCCCAGTCTATGTGTCCAACACGTCATTCTCCACCACTTCCGCCATCTCCAACAGGACCCCACCACCAAGCATATCTTCCCCTCCCCACCCCTTTCTGTCTCTCTCCGCGACTCCCGAGTTCATTTCTCACCCCCCCACCCATCCCGCTCACACCCCGGGAACCTTCTACTGCCCCCGCCATAGGTGCAACACCTGCCCCTACACCACCTCCATCCAAGGACCCAAACAGTCCTTTCAGGTGAGACAGAGATTCACCTGCACCTCCCTTAATATCATCCACTGCATTCGGTGCTCCAAGTGTGGCCTCCTCTGCATTGGTGAGACCAAACACAGACTAAGTGACCGTTTCGCAGAACACCTATGTTCTGTCTGTAGCTACGACCTGCATCTTTCCGTTGCCAGTCACTTCAACGCCCCCTCCCACACTGTCACTGATATGCCAGCCCTCGGCCTCCTCCACTGCTAGGAGAAGTCTAAGTGCAAACTGGAGGAACAGCACCTCATTTTCTGTCTTGGAACTTTGCAGCCTAATGGCATGAACATTGAATTCTCCCACTTTAAGTAATCCCCACTCCACTTCCCCACAACACTCCTCCCCGCCCACTGTGCTTCTTCTTTTCTTCCCTTTCCTAGCCTATCTCTTTTTTTTCTACCCCCCTTTTTTTCCTTTCTCTCCTTACCTTTGACCCATCCCCTGGTGGATCTGCTCTCCCCTCCTCCCCCGCACCTGCCTATCAGTCTCTCTTACCTGCATCTACCTATCACCATACTGTGCCCACCCAGCCTCCCCTCTTTTGTCCACCTATCACTGCTCTGCTTTTGCCTCCTATATATTGGGCTTCCCCTTTTCCTATCTTCAGTCCTGAAGAAGGGTCCTGTCTCAAAATGTTGCCTGCCTGTTTTTCTCCACGGATGCTGCCTGGCCTGCTGAGTTCCTCCAGCATCATAGTAATTTTAATCAGTTCAAGGATCTTACTGGAAAATACCATGGGTCTCCTGAGGATGAATTGTTGCTGTTTCCATCAGTTTGGGGGGTGTCTTCTGGTACACAGGAAGCAGATGAGCAGACTTTATTGTCATCTCTGGCATTCCATACAACCTTGCCAATCACAGACAGCAAGCAGTCCCAAGGAAAGAAAATCAAAGAAAGCTGAAGCTGAGGGTCAAGAAATATAAGAAACTGGAAGCAGAAGTAATCTATTTGTCCTCCTGTGCCTGCTTTGCCATTCAAATCGATTATGGTTGACCTTTTACCTCAGCACTATTTTCTTGCACTACCCCCATATTCCCTAATTCCGTTAATATCTAAAAATCTGTTTTGAATATAATCAGCTAGTGAGCCTCTTAGTTCAGAATTCCAAAGATTTGTTACCCTATGAGTGAGCTGAGAAAAATAGAGGGCTATGGATAAGCCTAGTAATTTCTAAGGTAGGGACATGTTCGGCACAACTTTGTGAGCTGAAGGGCCTGTATTGTGCTGTAGGTTTTCTATGTTTCTATGTTTTTATTTCTCCTCATCTTTATCCAGAATGGCCAAAAGTCATTTTGAGGTGTTGATGCCTGGTTCAGAAACCTCCTACAGGAGGTTTCAACTCACATCAACTCTGCATCTACTCTTTTCAGTCTTATGAGAATGTTGTATATTTCAATGTGATTATCTTTCATTTTTTTTTAAAGTCAAGGAAGTATCGGGTTAGTCTGCTAAAATTCTCATTATATAACAAACCTAGCAGATGGAGAACAGCAGGAGCAAGATGACCAAGAGAAAGAACAAAGCTGTCAGGGGATGTACTTGATTAACAGCCACAGCCTCATCTCCCAGATGAATGCAGGAGACAAGCACTGGCTGCATGTCTCTTCAGGGATTCCTGAATAGAGACAATTTTCATAAGAGGCCTGAAAGGTATAATTCCCTTACTCAAGCCTTTGACCCTCTCTACACAACAATCAATAACATCTATGCCAATAATCAACCAAGAGAGAACAGATGTTGTTTTAAATCCCCTCACATCCTGTCATTGAATGAATCCCTGACCCAGTACCATTAATGGCTTGATACAAATTCTCTGCATTTCCTGATGAGTGGCATCCTGCTTAGACAAGTTTGACCTCTGCACAAAATTTATTTTCCTCAGATCAGCTCCATGCTACAGGTCGAAAGATTGTTTGAGATCTTCCGCTCTTTAGACTGCTGCTCAATAAGGATACCAACTGGTCAGTTTTGCAGTAGTTGAGAGTAATGCACAAAACAACATATTGATCGGATTTTTATTCTCTGGAGAGGGAGATTTATTCCATATTTACTTCATCCCATCAATCCTGGCTCACAGAGCAATCCCATTCCACTACTAGTTTTCCTTGTAACACGTTCTCCTTACACTGCTGCATTCTACCTCTTATATGCACACCAGGGTAACTTTCGAGTGGCCAATTCACCTTTCAGCATGGAGACAGAAGAGACTGCAGATCCCAGAATCTGGAGCAACAAACAATGTGCTGGAGGAATTCAGTGGGTGGAGTGAATTGATGCTGCTCGACTCATGAAGTTCCTCCAATGCAATGTTTGCTGTAAAGTATCAATCTGCACATCTTTGGAATGTGGGTGAAAAACAGAGCACCCAGAGGAAAGCTGGATCACAGGCAGAAAGTGTAAACTCCACACAGCCAGTACCAGAGGTCAGGATTAAACTTGGATCATTAACATTGTGAGGTAGCAGCTATGCCATGATGCTGACCATTGAAGGGCTAAAATACAAGCCAATAAAGTGTTTAATCATTCAGCACTCATGAGACTTCAGAAAACACTTAAGAGACTTCAACTCAAAGTCAAAGTCGAGTTTATTGTCATATATACAAGTACATGTGTGCACAGGTGTAGTGGAAGACTTACTTGCAGCTGAGTTTATTGTGATTTGCACAAGTACGATCAGGTACAGTACAATGCAAAACTTATTTGCAGCAGCATCACAGGCACATAGGTGCAGACAACACACAGAACATAAATTATACATAAGTTATACATAAAATTATAGTATCTAGTAAAAAAAGTGTGCAAAAACAAGACTTTAGTGCAAACAAAACAAAGACAAAATCAAAGGCAAGTCCATGGTTTATAATGGGACACAACTGATGGATTATATGATGGAAGCATATCTGCAGCTGGTTATTCTCCATGAACAGTGAGCTGCTATTCATTAGCGGATTGTTACCCTATGAAAGTAGAGAGATGTCATGCAGGAGCAGATCACTCTTCCACATACAGAAATGGTATGTGGGTTGCGATCTATGTTCATTGTGAGCAGTGTCTTCCCTAGGTTGCGCAAAGAGCTGACTCCAAGGAGAAAGCTGAAGGCAGAGAGGAGCAGACGTCTGTGATTTGGGGCAACACACAAAACACTGTTGGAACTCAACTGGTCAGGCAGCGTCTATTGGAGAGAAATGGACAGTCAATGTTATGGGTCGAGACTCTTCATCAGTCCAGATGAAGGGTCTCAAACCAAAACGTTGACTGTTCATTTCTCTCCATAGATGCTGCCTAACCTGCTGAGTTCAAAGTCAAAGTCAAAGTCAAGTTTAATGTCATATGCACAGGTACATATATGCACAAGTGCAATGAAAAGCTTACTCACAGCAGCATCACAGGCACATAGCATCAGAAACATAGCATTCACAAGAAAAAGATGAATTAAATATAAATTACACACAATTTTTACCAGAAAGAAGACAATCAGAACAAAATAAAACAAAGTCCATTGTAGTGCAAAGTGATCAAAGTGGACATAGTGTAGTGATTAAGGTTGTGCAGGTTGGTTCAAGAACCGAACAGTTGAAGGGAAGACGCTGTTCTTGAACCTGGTGGTGTGCGACTTCAGGCATCTGTACCCTCTGCTTGATGATAGCTGTGAGAAGATGGCATGACCTGAATGGCGTGGATCTTTGATGATGAGGGGTTGCCTGCTTGAGACATTACCTCACAAAGATACTATTGATTGAGTCAGCACTTTGTGTGTTGCTCTAGATTCCAGCACCTGTAGTCTTTTGTGACTCTTAAGGATGGTCAGAGGTGAGAAAATGGAATATTGGAAAAATGCTAGAGTACAGTATTCTAAGAGTTATCTCAAGAATATTGGCAAGTAATTCAGATGAAGCTCATGTACGCTATTTGCTCCTAGCAATTTTTACCAAAAGATGACTGTGGTCAAAGGTGTTCCCTAAGTGAATCACACAATTGTTCAAGGAGGCCCAACAGGCTATATCTGTGATGAGTGTCAAGGTGAGATGACATCAATGTAGGCAAATCACAGAGAGGTAGGTGTAAGAGTAATATTGTTGGAGTAATAGGGAATTTCGACTTCTCCATTATTAAGTGGGATCGCCTTAGTGTGAAAGGCCTAGAGGAGATGGAATTTTTAAAGTGTGTCCAAGAGAGCTTTTTGAACCAATGTGTAGGTCATCCCTCCAGGGATTAGGCAGTATAGGATCTGATCTTAGGGAAGTAGTTTGGGCAAGTAGTTAAGATAAGATAATCAGATATTTATTTATTAGTCACATGTACATCGAACACACAGTGAGATGTGAATTTTTGCATTACTGAGAATGTGCTGGGGCAGCCTGCAAGTGTCGCCACTCTTTCAGCACCAAAGTAGCATGCCCACAACTCCTAACCTGCACGTCTTTGGAATGTGGGAGGAAACCGGAGCACCCAGAGGAAACCCACACAGTCATGGGAAGAACATACAAACTCCTTACAGACAGTGGCAGGAATTGAACCCAGGTCACTGGCGCTGTAATAGTGTTACGCTAACTGCTACACTACCATGCCACCCACTGTCACAGTAAACTGTCTGAGGGTGAGCATTTGGGGGATTGTGATCACAACTCTGTAAATTTCAAACAAAAACAGAAAAGTCTGGAAAAATTTCACCAGGTTTGGCAGCATCTGTGGAAAGAAAAACTGTCAAAGTGAAATAGTACTATCCTGTTCCTATGAGGGTGACAGATAAAGAAGGCAAGACCAGGGAACCTTGGGTGTTAAGAGATATTGAGGGTTTGATAGAGAGAAAAAAAAGAAAACGCATGGCAAGTGCAGAGAACTAAAAACAGGCGAGGCCCTTCAGGAGTGTAGAATGTACAGGGGGTAATTGAAAAAAAAATTAGAAGATCAAAGATGGGCCACAAGCTATCACTGGCAGACAAAGAACACCATCTCCATCTTCCTATTGATATCCACAAGGGATTGTGTATAAATTTTTAATTTTTAAAAAATTTTTAAATTTTATTTACAGCATGATAACAGGCCCTTCCGGCCCAGTGAGTCCGTGCCGCCCATTTTAAACCCAAATTAGCCTACCTGTACGTCTTTGGGATGTGGGAGGAAACTGGAGCACCCGGAGGAAACCTATGCAGACACAGGAGAACGTACAAACTCCTTACAGACAGTGACGGGAGTCGAACCCTGATCGCTGACGCTGTAATAGTGTCGCATTAACCGCTACACTACCATGCCGCCTATAGATATATATATATATATCTATAGGCAGCATGGTAGTGTAGCGGTATATATATGTGTGTGTGTGTGTGTGTGTGTTTGTGTGTGTGTGTGTGTGTGTGTGTGTGTGTGTGTGTGTACGTGTGTGTATAGTATGTATGTATATACACACACACATATTTATGATAGAATTTATATAAAACTAATCTATAGGCTATTATATCAGTTATCATATGGTAAGATCATTGCCAAAAGTATTCTAGGCAACCATGGATTAGAAATTACAGCATCATTTGTGCAATTAGGATTATATTCTAATTGCAACCACCATGGAGGAAGAAAGCTTTTGGATACTTGACGAAATGTTCAGAGAAGTTTGTAAATATAAACCTAAAAAATAGCAAACATGCCTTTGTACAGCAGAAAGTGTTTTATTTATATCTGATGAAAAAGGACTACAGCCAGTTAACAGGAAAGTTGCAGCATCATCACTGCCAGGACCCAAGAACTATGATCATTCCTTGTGACAATCTTATAGTGCACTGGATTTCTATTTGAATCTGAGTTTGCCACAATGTTAACGCCATTATAAAGACTATTAAAGAAACAGGCTATGGATGGTCAATGGTCAAGAAGTTTCAACTTTCAACTTTTCTTCAAAGCTATGGAACAGTGCATAACAGGACACCCTCCTATGGAAAATCTAATGCACAGGAGACTCAGGATGCAACTGAACCTCATTCAGCCCAATTTAGAATGAAAAATAAAAAAAGACATTTCAAGCAGAGTAAGAATCACAATGTAAATTATAAGGAAAAGCTGTTAAGTTTGCATGGTAGAGGTTGTGTCCTGAGACTGTCTGAAGGTCGGAGGGGAGAAAATGGAATATTGAGAAAATACTAGAATGCACAATTCTAAGAGTTATCCGAAGAATATTGGTGAGTATCCACTCTGAAAAAAAATTGCATTTGCAGTTTTCAGGGAGAGGAAAAGGATCTTCCAGAACATGTTAACATTAAAAGGAGGATTTATTAGTTGTTTTAGCATGATGAAGGAGGATAGGTCCTCCAAGCTTGATCAGATGCATCCCAGCTGTTTCTGGAGCCCTGGCAGAGGTGTTTAAATCTTGCAAAATGACTAGAGGACCACAGGCATGCTGCAGCGGGGATACACCAGGCAATTACAGGCCAATGAGACTAACATCAGTGGCAGGGAAGTCATTGGAAAATTTTCTGAGGGACAGGATTAATCTACACTTGATTAGGTAGAGTCAGCATGACTTTGTTGGTGGGAGCACCTATTTGACCAATATGCATGAGTTTTTTTGAAAAAGTAACAAAATATATTAATGAAAGCAGTATAAATTAGCTGTGAACAGTAATTGTTGCCTTACACCCAGCACACCTTTAAGGATTGCATCATGTAGCTAACTACTTTCTGAATACAACAATATTTATAGTAAATATCAGAGGCCATCTGTGAAAAGACCTTGAATAAACTTCACATCCTTCAAGCTTCTAATGTATTACATATGCCTTGCAACGGGCTTCACTGCAGGATAGAAACACATTGAGCACACATTCTTAACATGTGAGCTATGAATTGACATGTGCAGTATTCCATTATGATTGCAGGTCTTAGAGTAGCAGCTCTGCAGTACAACTCTTTTGGGGCAGCTTGTGGAAACGTGATGTGATGTGTACCAGGGCAGATTAAAGAGCAGGCACCCCCACTTTTCTGATGCAACTGGAAACATTGCGACACTGCTGGACCAGTGCCGAGGGAATCGGAACAGTCAACACCTGCTACCGTGCTTCTCCCAAAATTAAAAGAAATTTGGGCTTCAACTGAAAAATGCTGAGACATTTGGATCATAATTAAATTCATCATTTCTATTCCCAACGATGCTGGTAAGGTCTGAAACTTTAAGGAGTATTCGAGCAGGCCTGCTTCCTTTCATTAGTGCATAATTTTCTGAACCATGAGATCTATTGCTACAGCAATAATGTCAAATTTGCATTACATGATGACTGATATTATTGTTTTGTGCCCAACATTACATATGCACAGAACACCGTGTGGTTCGAAGTTACATTATCTCCTGTGTGTGCTGTCCTGATCACAATTTCATACCTCAATTCAATTATGTGGCTGATATAAAAAAAAATTCCATGCAATTGAATGTCTTGGCATTATGTAAACTATTGTCCCATCTCTAACCCCACTTTCTTTTTTAAAGTCCCTAAACACATTGTCACCTCCCAAATCTAATAAACAAAATGAGGTTGCTGACATTCTTACATAATGAAATGTCCCCAATCCAAATTATTAATGATATCTTCATTAAACCATCATCTTTGACATATTTGACCATGATATCTTACTCCATTTGTCTTCTGATGATCACCTGAGTTGGATTGCCCCCACCTTGTTTCACTCTTAATTGTAATTGGTGAATATGCTTCATTTACTACTTTTTCTTATCTCTCGTTTAAATGCAGGACATGATCTCAGGTTAAAAATGTGCAATGACTGCACTGAAGCCTGTCTCATTAACACCTCTTTCAAGCCCTCCACTGTCACAGTCCTGTTATACAGCTTGTCCTGGATGATTCACAATTTCCTGTAATTAAACATTGGGATGACCAAAGTGATTATCCTGCTACAAAGTCTATTGCTTCATATTGATTTCTTTGCTTTTCACATCAGTGATCTCAGGCTGAACACAAACAATTCACAGTCTTAGTAGCATCACCATTTCCACCACGCCTCAGCAAATCTGCTGCTGAGTGCTTCATCCATACCTTTGTTAAACTCAGATTTAGCTATCCTAATGCTCTGCAAGCTGGCTTCAAATTTTGCCCCTTCTATAAACCTGAATTTATGCAATTTTTTTGTATGCATCCTATCCACACTGAGACTATTTGTTTATTTTTTGTGTTATTGCTGCCCTTGATACCTTGCCCATAAACACCACAATTTTAAAATTCTCAATCTCATGTCCAAATGCCTCCATGGGTTAATTCCTCCCCATCTCAGTAACACTCTCCAGCCACACACCACTCAGAAAATACTACAATCTTCAGACTTTGGATTCTTGCTCACCCTCATTCCTATCGCTCTACTGTTGGATGTTGACATCAGCTTTGGAATTCTCTCCATAAAACTTTCTATCTCTATCTCTCCATTCGCCTTTACCATTCACCTTTATTACACTACTTTCAGACACAGTTGTGCAGCGCTTAGCATAACGCTATTACAGCACCAGCAACTCGGGTTGAATTCTGGCCGCTGTCTGTAAGGAGTTTGTACGATCTCCCCGTGTTAGCATGGGTTTCCTCCGGGTGGTCCAGTTTCCTCCCACATTCCAAGGATGTACGGGTTAGGAAGTTATGGGCATGCGATGTTGGCACCGGAAGCGTGGTGACACTTACGGGCTGCACCCAGAATATTCTACGCAAGGATGCATTTCACTGTGTATTTCGATCTACATGTGACTGATAAAGATATCTTATTCTGAAAATCTGTCCCCTTGACCAAAGGTATATCTCTATCTTTAGCTGATTATGTTCCTGCAAGATACCTTAGGTTGTTTGCTGTGTTAAAGGCACTATCTAAATGTACATTGTTGTTGCCATGTTTTGGATGAAAATGTAGCCTCTTTTTCTGTCTGAATAAGAGCAAGATTTCTGCTGGTGTGCCAGTTAACAATGCAATAAAAAGACAGCTTAATTGATCAATCATCTAAATCTCTCTTCACGTATGTTTCTGTTTCTCACTTTGTATCATGTCACTAGGTGTTTTCAAGACGTACTTCCCTTTCTGAGCAGATGATTGCACTTCTAAGAGAACAGGATTTTTATAGACTAGGGGTTTTAGGGCCATATGATGCAGTAACTGATTCTGTTTGGGCAAGAATGCTGAAGCCACTTAATTGATGAATGTTTCACTCAGTGCACTGCTACCTAATATTTCAGCAATATATTTTATGTTTCAAACAAAGGTGGATACAGGACAAGCCTAATATCATGTCTGAGACATGTTAAACTATTTCAAAAATTCACTGAACAATTTATCACTGCACAATCACTGCTTAATCCTTTTAATTACACTTCTAACAGCAGAGAAATGTGTCATCTCCCTTAAAGTAAGCTTTGTATTAAGGGAACTTAGCCTAACTAGTTATTCTTTTTCTTCCTTTTAAGCTAGGAATTTAACAGAGTTTACTTCAACAGGTTACGGGATGAGTTAAGCATACACATGACTTTTTTGTATTATCTCCCTGGCGATTTCCTTCAGTAAACCTTGATTAAAGAAGCAATTAACCCATCAGACTAACTTTTGTAGTCCTGCTGCTGCTTTGTATCGAAAGTTAATTTGTGACTTATGGATGTTCAGTTCAAAAATTTGTGGAATTCTTTGAATATGTTCAGTGTGTTCTGTGAGCAACACTGCCCCTCTTCCCTCCAAACCCCTGTCCCCCTTGACATGTTACCTTTGTTGGATAGCAGTTATCACTGCTACAAGCCTTATCTCTACTTGTCAACCACTTCTGAAAACAAGACAGTGAGCTGGACCATCTGGAGAATCCAGAGAGCTGGGTGGCCTGGTATTGGGAATCAGATAAAGGAAGAGACTTCTTCATTCCCAAGTTAGATGAACGTGGTTTTGCACACAGAAATTAGATTCTAATTTATGACCTCAGCAGAGAATATTACAAAAACTTCATCACTGTAAAGAAGTACTTTTTTAAAAGAGATTGTTGCTCAAAAATGGAAAAATAGACTGATATTAAGTAGGTAAAATACATACACTTTTCTTTGATTATCACAATAGAACAACATTGTTTTTAATAGTTTCCTGAGGCTTTGTCACATCTTATTCATCTTTGTCATTTCTAATGCTAAATATTTCTTATTATAAAACCTCAATTTACATTTACACATGGGTAGACTATGGAGGCTCTGGCTTTTATCCATGTAGATATCCATGTCTGATGGAAGAGGAGCCGTGAACCTCTCAGCTTATCTAGCCAGACAGGTCTCAACACTGGTCAGACTAATGAGTTCTCCATTATAAATAAGGATTATTGTAACAAAAACAACCCTGAGTATGAACAGCCAGCTGTAAAATAAGCAAAAGAAATGGATTATCTCAAGTGCCATTAGGCATAGTAATGAAGATATAAATAAAGTTTATAACCTGACACCTTGGGAATGCAAATGTGTTAGATTATATCTGACTAATAGTTGAATCAGTGCAATGGTGGCTGTCTTCAAGTAGATGTTTTAATTAGCAACTTTAGTTAGATTTATTCAACACTTATTTTGACCTGTGTATGCACCTGTAGATGACAGGAAACATTGCTGTCATTCACTGCCCAAAATAACCAGAATAACTATTGTCCAAAATGGGATAACTATCTCTCCAATGGCTAATGTGAGAAGAGGGTGGCAGAGAATCAGGAGCAAGCTGGGAAAGTTGATTAGAAATGTGTAGTGGAAAATCAATTTCACTTCATTGCTTAAATCAAGATCTTGTCATGGCAGTGCAGCTCCAGCCTTCTGAAAGAAAGGCTTTGTGTCATGGCTGGGCGCAGATGTTCTGAATGTTAAGTTAAACTGCAGATTTCCCTTCATCATTTACTTCTCAATGATCTCTTCCTTTTGACGGCTTCCAATGGCTTGGGGCTTGAAAAAACATGCAGAATTGTAGTATGGTAAGAACAATCAACTCCATAAACTTCTGCTCTTGAACGCTGGCTTTTGTTAAAATGTGTACCAAGTTAAAAAAATGATAAACTGTGCCAATTACAGTCTAAGAAAGTGTTTTAGTTATTTTAGCTGCTAATGTCAATAAGAACCTGCATCGTGTGAGCTCTGCTGGTGCATCCAAAGATAACAACCAATGTTCTGCCACTCCTTGGTGAGAACGTTCAGCACTACGGCAGACCTGTTATAAGTCCAGGACCTGCTACCTGTCATTCTGCTCCATCAATGAGCTCTTCATGGAATATTTTCTTAATGGTGAACAAGGCTGATTTCATTCAAGAACACATTGGAATTATTTCCAGCAGTGGGCAGTACTCAAACTTCCTTTTTCATTTTCCAGAAGGCCAACAAAGTATCTTCCAAACGTAACATTAAAAAAAAATCCTCTCCCTGGCTCCAGCCTGTTGCTTGACATGGCCAAGTGTTGCTGCATCCAGAGAATCAACCACCTCCAGAGGGCCATGTACATACACTGACCCCTGCAGTGGTGCTTTTCTCTCTATTCATGTGTTGGGAAATTACATTCTGAGCAGGTTTAATGTGCAAAATTTACGCAGCTGTGTAGCTCACCTTCCCCACCCGTGTTACCAATATAAGACATAAACACAGGGAGTGTTGGAAATATTCAATATGTGATGCAACAACTGTGGAAGAAAGAAAGGAAAATAATGAAAAAGGATTTCAGTGAATTTTACTGAATGATTACACATGAATGATAGAAAAGTAGAGGGCTATGTGGGAGGGAAGGGTTAGATAGATCTTAGAGCAGGATAAAATGTCGGCACAACATTGTGGGCCGAAGGGCTTGTACTGTGCTATAGTGTTCTATGTTCTATGTTTACTGACAGCTCCATACTGCCGGATGTCCCAGACTTCCATGCATGTAATTTTCAAGCATGGAATGCTGGAACCTACGAAGTTTACTGCATCTTTCACCGTACTCTACCACTGGATTCCAGATGAAGTGTATGGATGAGGAACAGTTTTGCTGCAGTCGCTTACCTTATGCTGGAGAATCACCACTTAGATTGCGAACCATGGCAGACCTAGCTCAGGGGCTGAGCCTTTATCGAATTTAATTAGGACATTGGAACTGTAGGCCTGAAGGTTGGAATCAAAAGGGGAAAGTAAGTTTATTATTATTTGGCTTCAATGTTTTAGACACCTTTTGTTTTCAGACAAGGGCTCTACCAGCAGAAGGAAATCTTTTGGTGAGGGGAAAGGAAAACATATCAGAGGTACTGGTATGGTAAGATCAGAAGTGACAAAGACCTGAAACTTTGGGAATGAATAGATTCCCTACAGGAACAAGAAGAAAGTGATGTGAAGCTGGCTGTGGAGTCAGTGTACTTAAAGTGAACATTTGCCAATAGCTTATTCCAGAAATGCCACCAGAGTTGTCAAGGAAGGGGGAATTCTAAAATGGCTGCTCTCTTCACACACGTTGATCAATAGATTCTGCCTTCCCATGTCAAGTTCTTATACAAGCATGAGAGATGCAATACTTTCATTTTCCTTTCCATAATCCAGGCTCCTAAACATTCCTTGGTGAAATAGAAATGTACCTAGACTTATTTCAATTTAATATGTTGGATTTACAATGCAATAAGCATTGTATCAGAGAAGTCAAACACCTTCTGCTCAGTTTATAGTCCTGGTCCTGGTCTTCCATCACTTTAACGCTCTGTGTACTCTCACTCCAACAAGTCCATCTTAAATCTTACAGCTTTCCAATGAAAATCAAGTCAACTTGAAGAACTGCATCACATCTTTCAATAAGCACATTACAGCTAACCAATAATGAATCATAACTACTTTTGCAAAGAACAGATTTGGTCGTGATTTTTTTCACTTCAATTATAATTCTGGACCCCATCTATTGATTCTTTGCTTATCCTGTAGCAATGACCTCATGTCTTGGTTCTTAAAAAAAGTGTTATGTCTCTTGTCCCGGTTTTTGATGGTAGGTCAATGACTCAAAGCATTATTTTTTTCCCTCCTACAGACACTGCCTGACCTGTTGAGTTTTTTGTACTTTTTAAAATTTTTGTCATTTGCAATATTATGATTTCTAACTGGTATAAATATTTATACTTGAACTTATTCAATATTTAGAGAAAACTTGATTCAATGCAATTAAGATAAACATAAAAAGGATTTAACATCTCAGTGATCTCTAACTGTTGAAGAACATGTAGATATGTTCATTTGTTGAGCAATAATGACCCAACTACCTACATGCACGGAACAATCCCTTTCTGAAACCAATCTCCAAACACTCTGACCCAGATCATCCTGAACCCAGCCACAACCCAGACTCATTGCTCACTAGCCCATCAGGCCTGAACCTACTTTTTCAGAAGGTAGAGGGCCAGAGAAGCAGACATTCCACATCCTCCAGGATGGGTTGTGGGGAATGAGTAGACCTCCAGCAGTAGTTCACTGCCATCAAAAATCTTGCAACAATTTTTGTATGTCTCCAATGGTCAGAGACAACTAAATTCTATTCAACATATGGATATAATTTTAATTTACTTCTTAAATTTATTAAAGAACATGTTAAAACATTAAAATAAAGTGAGTAAAGCAATTGCGTGCACTTACCTATTTTCACAGTCGGTGACCCCAATTAATGAAACAGAGTGGTTATCAAACACCAGCCCTCCTTGGATCCAGACATGGTGCTATTGGACCTTTTCTGAGGCACTGCTGTGGTAACCAGCACAATGTTGAGTTGAGCAGCAGGGGAATCCGTTGGGCTGGCATTTGACCATCTGAACATCTAAATTGTCCTACACATGCCCAGAAACTGAGATGTTCTGAGGTAAAAATGGCCCTACAATATAATGAAGTAGGCAGTGAACAAAACATTTGTGTAAGGGACAACACTTTAACTACTTTAAGGACTGAGTTATCCCCATCCGTGTGCCTGAAGAATTTTCAGAGCTCACATACAGAACAAAGTCTCAGGTGATTTTTGTTTAGTGCAGTTATTTTTGAACTTGTCTCACTGAATCCCATGTCATCAGGTCACCTTGTACCACTGGTCAGTGAACACTGAATGGCTTTTTAATGATCAGGTGTTTCGATAGCCTAAGACAAGATCCTATGGTTTTAGTGCAGCATCTGACGGCATGTGATGGATCTTTGGCAAGGCGTTTGACTTCCAGGGATGTGAGGCAATGCTATCTACAAATCTCCATCATTCAGAGCTCAGATGGTAATGTAGTTCCTTAGTTGTTGTGGGTTTCTGATTTATTGATTATTTGTTCAGGCAACAGAAGTGAGTGGCACTGTGTACAAATTTCTGTGTACCAGAAATTCTACCTCTTCATCAGGGAATATCTCTTTTTTTGCATCGCTGTCTCATTTGATCCTTCACCCACATCTGCCAAAAGTGGTGCACATATGGAATGTGTGTGCTCCTCAATTTACATACTATTAACATCATTATTTGCACCTCAGCATTGATTGGTGTGCAGAATGCCACTTGTGCAATGTGCATGTGTTTAGGAGGAAAATAGCAACTTTGTGCAGGTAATTGTTGAGTAATTAAAGTTATTTTTTCCAGCAAGTTAAAAATAATCATAGCAACGACAGCTTCCTGGTGCAGAAAATATTATGTTGTCACCTCCAACATTTTCTTAACTTCCCAACATTTTTTTGTTGTCTTTTCTTTCCATGGTTTGAAATTCCTTGATTAATGTCAATCAACAGCAGTTTGTCCGTTGACTGAGTCAACCGTATAATTATAAGTTCTTGTCCAGTACCAACCTTGTCTTGGCTGCAAGTTCTGAATTTCAACCAATTTTCATTTCCAGACAAAGGGTTTGTACCTCTTTTTTGGAAGGTGAAAGAGGTGAATAGAACCTCACTCTGGGTAAAACAAACACAATTAGGTTGTAGTGTCAAAATACCCTGTGCTGGGAGCAGGGCAAAACCACAGACAGAAAAGATAGGTTGCAAACTGAATCCACAGTCCCAGAAGATTTAAGGTAGGATGGTGTGTTAAATGATTTATCCTGGATAAAAGGAGCTATAACTTCAGAATGAACATATTTTCTGGCACATTGACTTTTCTTTTCATTGCTAAAGGTCAATTGAAAAACAAAACTTCAGAACTGACATTTTGAAAGTGATAAATCTGCGTTTTCAGGTAATGTAGTGAAGCTCCTCATTTCTCTTTAAAGGGAATGTAGGTATGATTCATCTCTTTTTTTTTCCAGATTGTTCTACACAGCCTTAAGTTCAATGAAACATTTTGCTTCTCAACCTTTATCCGTCTTCACATTGATCACTAACATTGCTATAGCTACGTGTGACATGTATACCAAATTAGTTTAAATTCTTGCCTGAGAGAACTCCTCTGCTGGGAAAAGGATGCATGGGATTTGTGCTAAAGGCAATAGTACTGGGCATACACCTGAGGAAAATCTGAATCAAATCAGATCAACATCCAGATTAATTGTGTTTGAACAACACCAATGACTTGTTGCAAAAAAGACTTAACATAAAAGAATTTTTCAAGTGGTCTAGTTGATGGAATCACATTAAATAAAAATGTCAGAGAAAAAGTAAGCCATGTGCCTGAATGTTAAAACACATTCATGTTTTATGTCTTTTATTCTTCAATAAAAACATACATCACATGTTTCTGAAAGCTAAATACTAGAAAAGACACTCAATTTATTTTTCTCTGATTATTGGTTGGTTTTCAACATACTGAAATGTAAAAAATGGCATAATTTTTGGTCTAGTTTTCTATTCTTTTGACCTGAAATAGATGATAGAGTTGAATTCAGCAAACACAGTTAGCCTCCCTGAATGACCAAGCCTAAAGTGCAGACCTTGAGGTTGAAGCAAAGTAACAGTTCAGTTACTTTCTTCAACCTGAGGGATATTGAACTCTATGGCACTTTAGCCAGTCCAAATTCTGTCCTGATCACTCTCTCTGTCACACACACTTAAACATGCACATGCACACATTGGTACATGTCAGCTGGCCATTTATCTCCTTACAATTATTTGTGGAAGTTTGAGAGATAATTGCCAAATAGAGCTTTTACATTGTAATAATGAATACCCTTCAATGTTATTTGATTGGCTATAATGCATATTTGCATGTCCAGAGGTTACAACAGATGTTATTGCTTCTGTTTTCAGATTTGATTTGATCTTTGATGACATTCTATAAAATGGGTTTTAAACTATAAAACCCAAGGATAAGTGGTACTCTTGGTATTTGGAAGAGCAGGAAAGGATGCACAAGATTGTAGATGAGGGCCGATAAAACCGTGGAAGTGAATGGCAACCACTTTGTTCATGGAACTACACAGAGCTAAGTTTGTTGTCACCATCTCAACTTTAATTGGACTTACTCATTAATTCACATGATCTTTAATTGAGCCTTAGTAGAAAAGGACATCTGATAATTAAACAATATTTCTTGATGATCTTAGGATGGTGACTCTTGCTGGGTGCTAGCTATTTACATAAGGACATAAGAACATAAGAAGGAGGAGCAGGAGTAGGCCATCTGGTCCATCAAGCCTGCTCCGTCATTCAATAAGTTCATGGCTGATCTGGCCATGGATTCAGCTCCACCTACCTTCCTTTTCCCCCATAACCCTTAATTCCCCCACTATGCAAAAATCTATCTGACTGTGTCTTAAGTATATCTAATGATGTAGCCTCTACTGCTTCCCTGGGCAGAGAATTCCAAAGATTCACTACTCTGGGAAAAGCAGTTTCTCCTCATCTCTGTTCTAAATCTATTCCCCTGAATCTTGAGGCTAAGTCCCCTAGTTCTAGTCTTACCTACCAGTGGAAACAACCTTCCTGCCTCTATCTTATCTATCCCTTTCATAATTTTATATGATTCTGTAAGTTCCCCTCTCATTTTTCTGAATTCCAGCGAGTAAGGTCCTAGGCGACTCAATCTCTCCTCATAGGCTAACCCCCCCACCCCCCGGCATGTTCGGAATCAACCTGGTGAACCTCCTCTCTACCACTTCCAAAGCCAGTTTTATCTTTCCTCAAGTAAGAAGACCAGAACTGCATATAGCACACCAGGTGCGGCCTCACCAGCACCCTTTACAGTTGCAGCATAACCTCTTTGCTCTTATATTCAATCCCTCAAGCAATGAAGGCCAACACTCCATTTGCCTTCTTGATAACCTGTTGCATCTGCAAACCAACTTTTTGCAATTCATGCACAAGTACTCCCAAGTCCCTCTGCACAACAGCATGCTGCAATCATTCACTATTTAAAAACTAATCTGATCTTCTATTTTTTCTTCCAAAGTGGATGACCGACCTCTCATTTACCAGCATTGTACTCCATCTGCCAGACCTTTGCCCACTCACTTAACCTATCTATATCTCTCTGCAGACTTTCCGCATCCTCTGCACAATTTGTTTTTCCACTCAATTTAGTGTCATTAGCCAACTTAGATACACTACACTTGGTCCCCTCTTCCAAATCATGAACAGTTGTGGACCCAGCACCAACCCCTGCAACGCTCTGCTCTCCACTGATTGCCAACCAGAGAAATACCCATTTATCCCAACTCTCTGCCTTCTATTGGTTAACCAATCCTCTATCCATGCTAATACATTACTCCAAACTCCGTGTATCCTTTTCTTATGGATAAGTCTTTTATGCAGCACCTTATCAAGTGCCTTCTGGAAATCCAAGTATACAACATTCACCTGTTCCCCTCTATCCATTGCACTCATTATACCCTCAAAGAACTCCAGTAAGTTTGTCAAAAAGGACGTGCCTTTCCTGAATCCATGCTGTGTCTGCCTGATGAAAGCACTTTTCTCCAGATGTTTCGCTATTTCTTCCTTAATGATAGTTTCAAGCATTTTCCCGACTACATAAGTTAAGCTAACTAGCCTATAGTTACCCTCCTTTTGCCTACACCCTTTTTTAAACAGTGGCGTGACACTTGCTGTTTTCCAATCTGCCAGGACCTCCCCAGAATCCAGAGAATTTTGGTAAATTATCACAAGTGTGTCTACTACAACTTTTGCCATTTCTTTCAGTACCCTGGAATGCATCCCATCAGGACCAGGAGAGTTGTCTACCTTTAGGGCCACTAATTGCTCATCACTATGTCTTTAGTGACAATGATTGTATCAAGGTCCTCACCTCCCACCGCATCCATAACATCTCCCTTTGGCATGTTAGACGTATCTTCCACCATGAAGACCGACACAAAATAGTCATTCAAGGCCTCGGCCATTTCCACATTATGCAATATTAATTCCCCCGTCTCATCTTCCAAGGGACGATGTTCACTTTAGCCACCCTTTTCCACTTTATATAATAAAAACTTGTACTATGTTTTTTATATTTTGTGCGTTTACTTCAATAATCTATCTTTCTTTTCCTTATTGCTTGCTTAGTGATTCTTTGTTGCTTTGTAAAGTTTTCCTATTCTTCCCGTTTCCCACTACTCTTGACAACTTTGTATGCATGAGCTTTTAGCTTATGCCTTCTTTTATTTCCTTAGTTATCCAAGGCTGGCTCTCCCCACCCTCACTGTCCTTGCTTTTAACTGGAATATACTTTTGTTGAGCACTGTGAAAAACCTCTTTGGAAGTCTTTCACTGTTCCTCAACTGTCCCACCTATAGCCTGTGTTTCCAGTCTACGCGAGCCAACTCCTCCCTCATCCCACTGTAGTCTCCCTTATTTAGGCATAATACACTGGTTTTAGATGGAACTATTGCATCCTCCGTTTGTATGAGAAATTCAATCATACTTTCCAAGAGGATGCCTAACTACAAGATCATTAATTTTACCTGTCTCATTGCACAGGACCAGACCAAAGATAGCATTTCCCTTTGTAGGTTCACCAACATGCTGTTCAAGAAAGCTATCACGGATGCATTCTTTGAAGTCCTACTCAGGACTTCCTCGACCAACTTGATTCGCCTGATCTATGTGGAAGTTAAAGACCTCATGACAACTGCCATTCCATTCCTACATGCATCAAATATTTCTTGGTTTATTGCCTGTGCCACTGTAATGTTATTATTCGGTGGCCTATAGACAACTCCCACTAGTGATTTTTTTTCCCTTTACTATTCCTAATCTCGACCCAGATGGACTCAGCATTCTGCTCCTTAGACCTTATATCATTTCTCACTATCACCCTGATCTCATCCTTAATTAAAACCACGACTCCACCTCCCTTACCTTCCTGCCTATCCTTCCGTTTTACCTGATACCCTTGGACATTTAATTCACAATCATGTCCTCCCTGCAACCATGTTTCTGTAATGACCAAGAAATCATACACCTTTGTACTGATTTGTGCCACAAGTTCACTGTCCTTGTTTTGAATACTCAGGGGCATTCAGGTAAAGTGCCCTTACACTCATTGTCCTTTCAGAATCTGGTAACCTTTGTGTCCTTTGCATTTGACTTTTCTGTACTCCACTCTTACTTTTCTCTTTTCTAACTTTTTCCCTGGTTTCTGCGTTGCTTTTCTCTGCCTTTCTGCATGGATTCCCATCCCCCTTCCCTATTAGGCACCCTAATATCAGAACTTCTTTGGAGGTTGAGATTAAGAGCATAAAACAAAAGAACATAAGAAACAGAAGCAGGAGCAGGCTAATTGACCTGCTTCTTCAGTCAAAAAGATCATGGCCCTTCAAATCTCAACGTCAGCACCACTTTCCTGTGCTCTCCCTGTACCCTGATTAATCTCTGCCTGTTAATCTCAGACTTGACTATATCTGGAATTTGCCTGCACAGCTCTCTGGAATAAGGAATTCCAAAGAATCATGGCCCCTGAGAAACAGAATCCTTCTTTAGCTCTAGGTTAATGGGTGACTCCCCACCCATTCTGTAATTATGCCCAGACCCCTAATTTTAGAACAAAGGGAAATTTTCCCTCATCATCCATCCTGTTGATCCCCTTCAAAATCTTGCATGTTTCCATTGGCTCACCTCTGATCCTATAAGCTCCAAAGAGTATAGGTCCAACCTGCTCCACATCTCTTTGTACATCAACCCCTTCATCCCAGAGATCAAGATCGTGAGTCTTCTCTGAACTGCCTCCAACTCAAGCACAGTTTTTCTTAAATATCGGCACCAAAGCTGTATGTGGTATTCCAGATTCAATCTCACCAGCACTATCTAAAGTTGCATCAAAACTTCCATGTTTTTATATTCCATACCCCTAGAAATGAAGGCCAATTTTTCATTAGACATTAATTAGTTGCTGTCCCTTTGTGTGTTGTGTATTAGGACCCTCGGATCCATTTTTGTTTTATGTACGAGGGCGACCAGATCCCTTTGCTCTAGAGTTTTATAATCTAATATCCAATAATTAATATTGTTTGTATATAGTTAGGATCCCAGTAGTGATCCCTATGGTATAACATTAATTACTGATGCAAAAAAATGACCAATTTTTATGACTCTTTGCTTTTTGTTAGTGAGGCAATCCATGCCAATATATTACCATCAACTTCATGTGCTCTTCAGGGTCATTATTGTTGCTAAAGTGACTGATATTCGCGATGCAACATGTACACAGTGCTTCTGATTTGAACGTGATCAAAGTATAGAAGAGTCATCAGTTTTAGAGCACCCACCTTCCTCATGTTGAAGAAAGGAAACTTGATTCAGTCTCAACAGACATTTTGTCCCCTACGATACAAGTTTTGAATGGCAAAAATAAATGTTATGCAATCTGAACATTTGTAGCAAATATTTTTTTGGAAAATTACCAACATGATATAAAGTTGACAAACCTAAAAAAGTATCAGTGTTGAGCAATGATTATTAAAGGGTCAGAACTGATGTGGAAGTATTTGCTTCAGGCAATAGGCAAGAACCCAGCTTTGCAGAGATCCATGCTGTGTCAGTTTGTTGGCAGATCTGTTAAATCACATTTATTCTCAATGATTTCCATTTCATTTTGTTCTTACAAAGTATGGGCTATTTGATTCTTTGCAGGACAAAAAAAATACACGGTTCCACATACTGAATTTGCATTAAAGCAAATCTGCTTTACTGTTTACGTTTATTGACCTGTGGGAACCTAACCACAATTTTTCATTGCAAGAAAGGTTGTTTATGAATCATCATGTTAGTAGCAATTCATATGCAAAATTGAGATGTTTAGAGCTTCAGAGCATTACCTTTATCAACATCTGCGTTCATCAGCCTAGAAACTGGATCACATAAATGACCACTCCTTAGTACTTAACTATGTTAAATCCCCGCTTACCCTGAGAATTTTGTTCTGGAAATCATCATCAGGTGAGATTGCAGCAATTACTAACTTGGGCTGGGAACTTCCACTTGTGAACCAAATCACCAGTCATGCACTACATGCTTCCATCTATAGCGATATAAACAAGAGCTCAAAGCTCCACACACCACCAACAAGGGACAGTGTCAGCAGACCTAGAAACACATTTTGCTTCTTTGTTGCCTTTCTTCCCACTCAAAGGACAGTCTGCTGATATTGGGAGTCATAACTAGGCAAGTTTAGAACTGACTGCTGATTACTCAGACACTTCCAAAGTACCCAGAATGTGCTACAGAAAGAGTTTTTCTCTGCTGTTAACTTTTGAGTTGCTCATTCTGTGATTGCATCAGTAGTGTCATCCTTGCCACCAGTCCATTAATGGACCCACCACTATGGCAATAACTGGCCGCTCAGCAAGCTTGGAGCAGGTGGCAAAAAGATGCCATCACTGGAAGTCAAACTCCCAGTGACCCTGCCTGGAACTCTCTGATGATCAACACATACATAGGTTTGGGTTTTCCTTCAGCTGCATTCTCATGGCTGGACTGTTTTCTCTGTAAAGCTGAAGATCTCTTTGACTTTCAGTTTCCTCACCACAGACCTTTCCAACTAACAACATCTCAGGCACTGAATTTATCAGCATTGCTGGATTCACCCATGTGCAGGCAGCTATTGACTGCAATCATGTGGTCGTAAGGGCTCACATTAAGATCCCAAACATTTTATGAACAAAAATGTTTTCATCTCCCTCAACCTACAATGTGGTAGATTATGAGAACATAGAACATAGAACTTGCTCATGGTGAATGGTTTTCCAGCAAGAATATATGAGCAGGAGGATGAAGAGGAAGAATGAGACGACCAGGGGGACGTCCCTGCTCAACATCCGGGAACCATTTGCCAGATGAGCAGAGAAGGAAAGTATAGTAAAATCTGTAATTGCTTCCATGATAGAAAGACACTTCCTCTGACAAACCTGTGGCATCATAACCTTCAGTGCAAACCAAATGACACTGTCCATATTGTAATTGTTGCTACAGACATTGTTGGTGTCTCTTTGAAGAGGAAAAGAAGGGCATTAATCAACTGGAGAGCCCAACTGATGCATGGAAATCTCACAGATTCGACCTTGCAGGCACACCTGCAATGGTTTTAACACATGAATGAATTTACCTCTGCTTCAATTTCTTGTTCCAGCATCTCTGTATTTCCTGATGAGTGCCGCCTTGCAAATAACTCAGTCGCGTGCACAATTTCCTGCTAAGAACGGTGCCTTGTAACAACATAATATTTATTCTCCTGTTGCCTATCATGGAGGGATTCTCAGTTCTGGAGGAGACTACAATACATAGCTCCTGCCAGGTGGGTTCCCTGGCCTTGTAGTACATAGGACTTCTGCCTGTATCTCATCGACCAGGATTCATATCCTTTGAATGAATGTGGGAGCTGTCTCCCTCCTCCCTCCAAATACATCTTCCTCCACAGCAGCCATAGTGTGCTTTGCTGTTGTGTGACTGTCATGGAGAGTCTTTTAGGGCTCTGAATGCCGCATACCAAAACATCAGCAGTGGTGCTAAATTGGGTGAGGCACCACTGAGAATTGCATCAATCACACTGATGTTATTTCACCTTGGATTTGGCTAATTTTTGTGATTATTTTGTTTGCAGGGGAGCCGTTTTGATGTTAGTGCAAAACACAGCAATGTTTTTGTGCACCAAATATAGATGCAATCCAATTTCTAGGCAATCATGTTTGAAAAGTCTTAATTTATGAAATGAATTTCTAAAAAGAATATACATAATTTCCAGTCTTTGTGAAATGTCTGACAAGCTTCTTATTATTCAAGATAATTTATTTAACAAAGCAGGCAGAGTAAGTTTCAAAGTTTCTTCATGCTGTGCTCTCTTATTGTGCTCAACATGAAATCTCCGATTGACATTCTAATAAAACCCAATTGAACAACAGCCTACATATGAACAAGGAAAAATCTTGAATAACAGAGGATCAGCTCACCCCACAAGCCGGTCCATTCAGCTGTGATAGATTATTTATCATGAAGCATTCTGCATTGGTACAAATGAGAGAACTAAAATCTAGACAAGCAAATCTAATGCTAATTAACAAAAAAAGAATTGAACATTTTTACTTGAACTCCCTCAAGGTGTTTAACGTTAGTCCAGGAGACCCTGTGACCAACCGTTACATTACTTAGATTTTGAGTGATGTAGTCTCTTCCCTTGCTTTATCTATAATCTATATCTATAATTTATCTATGATCTATATATTCACATAATTCATATGCTGTAAGTATTCAGACACATGTTGGGTGATACTTGTATCTCCTCAGGCCTTCCTGAAAATATTCTAGGAAGCTTCCTGTCCCATTCTGGCTTCAGTTATGCTTGATTGTAAAATGAGATAGTTTTGCCATTACAATAAAGAACTCATGCTCCAATGATATGCTTTGACATTTGAACTATCACATGCATTATAAGGTCTGCAAGAATATTTGAAACAAATGATGAACCAGTAGTTGTGTGATGTAGTGCATTCAGGGTTCTTCTCAACTGTCAAGGGCTGAATATTGCTCAGACTTGGAGCATGAAGTAAATACAAACTTTATTTATGGCATTTGGTCTTCAATTAAATTGTAATCATGGTACAAACAATGTTTTAAGAGGTAGCTTTGTGTTATGCACTCTTGAGGTATAAGTTACCCACAACCTTTAAGATAGCAGCTTTCCTGAGCAGTGAGCAAACATATACCGCACTACTCCTCACTTTAATGAGGGAGGAGTAAACACTGCTGCACAATCACATTTACACTGGGAGCTTCTACATTCCCATAACAGACCACAGATTAATTGTAAACCTGTACACCATGTGTTGTCAATTTATCAACTTAATATATCACCAAAATATCAACTTAAAAATGTGATTACATTTCAAGAACCTATGTATGCCATGTATGCAATATATACACAATAACAATCTTAGATGCATTAAAGAATCCTTGGTGTCCAGAGATTTTGTGTGGCATCCCTTTGCCATGCACCTTCATTTAACTCTGAAATTTGCAGTGGATTATGATCCTGATCCATATCAGTTATGGTCTCAACATGAAGTGTTGACATACACCTTTTGCCTCCACAGATGCTGCTTGACCCATTGTGTTCTTCTAGCAGTCTTTTTCTTACTTCAGTTACATAATTATTGCTACCTTCACAGGTAGTCATGTCTTGAATGCTCTGGATTTGTGAGTCTTAACACTCAGGCCACTACTGGAGAAGCCTCCACACCCTGTATAATATTGTACACTGCCTGTCTTGTGGATTTCACTCCTGTGTTGTCTGTACTCTGATGTATACTTGGCTTCTCAAGCTCTCCTTTTCCTGCACTTCTCCTCTATACTGCTTCTCCTTTGAAGCTTTAAATCACCTCCGTTTTCCTTCTGGAGACCTTCTCCTTGGCTCCTGTCTCTGTCAAGTCAATTTATAGTCGGTTCTACCATTCTTGGGTGAAGGCACATTGAGCAGACACTATTATCTTCTTCAAATGACTCACTGCTCCGCTTGTATTTTGCTGCTGTTCCCATTACACTATGTATTCTTCTCTCACCTTGTCCTGCTGCATCTGCAATTGATTGACCCCTGTGAGGAGCTTCATAATTAGCAAGAATTGAATTGATGGCAAACACTTTGGTGGTGACTAAGAGTGCTCAGACTCTGGTGTTTAAGATGGTCTTACTGATTTATGTGTGATCCCAGTCAGCATTATAGTTGATCTTGCTTTCCATGTTGCTAACAGATCTTGGCTGCATTGGTTCCAGCTTGGCTGAATCAGCCATGCTCCATGCCACAGGCAGAATGAAGCTTTCATTCTTCCCTCTTCAACGAGACCAAGTCCGAGAGGACATTTTGAAGAAACACCATTTCAGGTGAAAACTCACAGTTTTCTACTGCAGCAAAATCTCTCCTTGCATGCTGAAAAATGAATTTCCTGAAGCAGATCCATCTCTTGCTTTTGTGTGTTCACACTTACAGCCATTTTCCAGATCCTAGATCTCTAGCCTTGTTTATGTTAACTGTGTATTCAAGCATTTCACTGCCATTGAATTCAAGCTTTCTTTCCAAGTGTTCCTTAGTACCTATCCCTGGGCATATATGTCTACTAGTTCTTTATCTCACAAGAAGGTTCTCAGTGCCTTTGCAGAACCATGGTCTGGAGTCTTCACAAGATTGAAAAGCCTCGACCATCCCTTTTTACCTGCGCAGTCAAGTATTCGGAACAACTGAGCAATTTCTCTGACAAGATCTGCAATAGCTTTCCTGTTACTTGCTCTGTTTCTCTCTCGCTATCTATGCTGCATAACTTCCCTAGAGCCATAACCATTTCTGGTCCTGGCTGTAATATCATTTTTGACCCACCCCAGTATTTCCTTCCTCTGGTGGTTCCACTATCTTGCTTGGAAGTCTGACTCTTCTTTCCTTTCCATTGTATTAATTTGAAGATCAAGGGCAGCACAGTAGCATAGCAGTTAGCACGATGCTATTACAGCGACAGCGATTGGGGTTCGATTCCCGTTGTTGTCTGTAAGGAGTTTGTACGTTCTTCCGTGTCTGCGTGGGTTTCCTCCGGGTGATCCGGTTTCCTCCCACATTCTAAAGACGTATGGGTAGGTTAATTTGGGGTTTAAAATGGGCGGCGCGGACTCGTTGGGCCGGAAGGGCCTGTTACCATGCTGTAAATAAATTCTTTTAAAAAGTGATAGCGGACAGAAAGACCTCCCCATCAGCTCCTTATGCATTCTTGCTTCCTCCTATCATTGTGCTGAAGCTGAATAGGTTAACCCTGGTTTGTAGGGTGCAGTTTGCTCCAATTACTGGCAGCACAATTCCTCTGTTGCCTTGGGCCATGATGCACCTTATTTATCCTGATGTTTGCAAAAACTCTCTGAGTTTGGGCATGATAGGACATTAGCTTCCATCAGAGGGATTTCTCCAAAATGACATCTGTGGGTATTTCACCCCTTTTCTGAGTGGTCTACGATAAACTTGCTGCAGTTTTTGGTCATTTAACTGTCCACAGCTTAGATATCATTCAAGATGTTGATGAGAGCTCCTTTCCGAGTGTATTCTGCAGGGATATTTCCTTGCATGAGATCAAACCATGGTCTGCAATTCTCTGTGTCACGCACATTCTGTTTGTTTTTAAAAGCTGGTACCAAATGTCCAGTTTTATAAATTACAATGGCTGGCTGCTCTAAATGGATGGATGAAATTTGCTTGGTTTCCCTTACATAAATAACAGGGCAGAAAATCAAAACAAAACTGCAGATGCTGGAAATCTGAAGTAAAAACAGAAATTGCCGGAAATGCACAGCAGCTCAGGCAGCACTTGTGGACAAAGAAACAGAGTTAAACAAAACAGCTAAATTTTCAGGTCTGAGACCCTTAATTGGTAGAGAGAGAAAAATTGAGCCAGATGTGCAGATGGATGACTTTCAGCTGAAGTGACCAGTTCTGAGACAAACAGGAAAATAATTAACAAGGCTTCCTACCTTTTGTATTCATGTGCCCTTAGCTTCCTGACTCTCAGTTTTCTTTAGTTAGCTGGTTCCTCACTAACGATGTCCTTAACACCCATGTGACCAAGTCCTGATGGAGAAGACATAGCTGATGCTGTCATTACTGCCCCAGTGGCCCTGTCCAATAAATTTACATCTGCACCTTGTGCTGACAATAACTCCTTCACATTTCTCAGTGCCAGTTTCATTGAAACTACAAATCTCATTTGCTTCCCATTTCAAAGATTGACCCATATCTTAATCTCTTAATGCACACTAATCTATTCTTTAACACCCTGTCCAGAAATGTGCTGAAATTACCTTTTCCCACTAAATCCCTCACACTGAAAAGTTGCTCTCCAATTGTCTTCTCTGTTATTTGGTTATGTGTATGATACTTGCAACTCAAAAATATTTCAGTTAGTTTTGGGTTGTCCAATTTTAGCTTTGTAAGATAAGATAAGATATCTTCATTAGTCACATGTACATCAAAACACACAGTGAAATACACCTTTTGAGTAGAGTGTTCTGGGGGAAGCCCACAAGTGTCGTCACGCTTCCGGCGCCAACATATCATGCTCACAACTTCCTAACCCATACATCTTTGTTGGAATGTGGGAGGAAACCAGAGCACCCAGAGGAAACCCATGCAGACACATGGGGAGAATGTACAAACTCCTTACAGACAGTGCGGGGAATTGAATCCAGGTCACTGGTGCTATAATAGCGTTACGCTAACCACTACACTACCATGGAAACACCAATTTGGAGAACACCAATTAAACTTTGTGGTGCCAAAGAAGTTTGTTGGTATTGTGAAAGTGTCAGAGCTCACCTCTAATAACAAAATATTTCATTTTACTCACAGATCACTGCATTATATTCTTCACCAATGATTACCCATGGCCTTTGCAATGTCATTAGCCTTGAAGAACATGTCAAGTGCTTCAAATAAATACTAAATATTTCTTGCTTCACTGTATTTCCTTTCCAAATATATCTTGTTTCTGTCATCTCATCTTGAGCTCCCTCTTTGTGTGTCCCAACTGTATTTTAGTTTCCAGAAATGACTTCTATTTCTCTGTGTTTTGCAAGTTTAGAACTCACCCAGTCTTCCTCTCTTAAATTTGAAACTGGTTATCTCATCCTTGTCACCAGTGTAGTACATTGTGTGTTCTTCTGAACTGGACTAGTGCTAATTATGACTTTACCTCACTTAGACATAAAGTATCAAGGAAACACAATCTTTATTTATGGTAGTTGGTCTTCACTTAAAGTGCAAACATGGTACAGCAATCCAAAGTAGATAACTGCATGACACAATCTCTTAAGGTTGCAGGAACTCACTGACCTTAAGATAACAGTTCTCCTCAGCAGTTAACAATTTTACATTACAAATATCGATCTGATTCACTATTTAGTAGTTATTTTAAAGATGGCCTCTGATTTTTTCCAGTGTTCAAGTGATTAACTTTTATTCTTGAAGGAGTGTTGAATTCAGACAGTTTCAAGACCACCAGTGCCACCTTTATCTGAATCCAGGCTAAGATCTGCCAACATTGCAAATGACAATTTAATCTGAAACCCATGTGGTTGTAAACATTAATGCTTTTAGTCCTGTATGAAATAAATATTGCAACCAATTTTCCACAACCTATTTTTTCTGATGCAGTGCTTCAATCAGACTTATTTGAACTGTTTTATTGAACCATTTAAAATCTAAACAAATTATTTAAAACTTCAAATGACTTTAATCTAATTGGATTAACTTCATGGACCGAAGAATATAATAAATTGTCCTGCCACTTCAACTATGTACCCTGTCTGCACTGTTTGTTATTACGCACTGAATGTATTATGTAAAAAATTGAACTGATTGCCCTAACTATGCCCCATATAATTAATCTTTACTGACTTATATTCAATGTAAACATTGTTGAACAGAATGCACAATAACTCTTCTCTCAACTTTTTTTTCTGTTTCCTGCCTTATGTTCAGATCTAGTTCCACAGGTGCTGCTGGCATTTGGTGAGAGTTTGTTGTTCACGTGTTTGAGCTCAGACACCTGATTGTGGTGAATTTCCATTGAAGTGGGACTTCTGTCTGCCCACCCTGTGACACATTTTGTGAGGGTTGGTAGGCACTGTCAATAGAAAATGAGAAAGGGATAGACATGTACCTGAATACCTCCCTGTGTAGCTTTCCTTCTCTAATGATGTAAGTGAAAGGAGCAGGAATGGACCATTCAGCCTGCACTGCCATTCAACAAGATTATGACTAATTTTTAGCACCATTTTACAACCCTATCCTTATCTTATTTAATTCCTTTAATGTTGATAAATCTATTGATCACTGTTTGGAATGCAATCAATGAATGAGCCTTCACAAGCTTCTGAGGTAAAAGATTCTCCACCCTCTGAATGTTATGCCAAGTTCTAGATTTCTCAGCCAGGGAAAACATTCTCCTTTCAACAACCTTGTTGAGCTCTCTATGAATTTGCTATGTTTCAATAAGGTCAGTTCTTATTCTTTGAAATTCCAGAGAAGAGGCTTAACTTATTTATTTGGTCTTCTTACGACAGATTCACCATCCCAGGAGCGATTCTGATGAATCTTCGCTGTAGTCCCCCTATAGAAAGTGTGTCCTTTTTTATGTAAGGAAAGTAACATTTCACAAAATACTCCAGATATGGCCTCACCAGGTCCCTATTGTAATTGTATGGATATCTTTACTCAGACCCTCTTGTCTTCCAAATTACCTGCCGCATCTGCATTTCATCTTTCATCAACTTGTGTACAAAGACACCCAGGTCTTTGAGTGAGAATTACTCAGCAGAAATTATTCAGCATTTCTGTTTTTCTGCTGAAGTACATATACTCAGATTTTTGCACATTCTAATCCATTGTAACACTATATTCTGCATTCCATTATGGCTTTTCTCTTGTAGTACCTTGATGTACTGATATGATGAAATGATCTGTCTGGATGGCATGCAAAACAAAGTTTTTCACTGTGCTTCAGTACTTGTGACCAATAAACCACTCATCTTGTCCATATCCCCTCAAGCCTCTTTGCATCCTCATCATTGTTCATTTTCTCATTTAGTTTCCTGGCATTAACAGACTTGGAAATATGACATTTTGTCCCCTCAGTCAAAACATTGATATAAGATTGTGAATAGTCGGAGCCCAAACACCAGTCCCTGTGGTACCTCACTAGTCACAGCCTGCCAACCTGAAAACGACCAGTTTATTTCAACTTTTTTGTTTTTGAACTGGTAACCGACTCCCAATCCATTCTCAAAACCCAATCTGTTACAACTGTGCCTAAAGACCTTCCTCCATCATCTTCCACCATTGCAAAGGGTAGGCATCCTGGGAGAGTATTGTGTAACAGACTAGGGCCAAAGGAGGAGAGGTCTCTGGTAATATTGAGTATGGTGGGGAAATATTTTAGAAGTGTGGTCTGGATAGATAATCATTGAGGGGGTGGATAACAAATGATAAAGATTGGAAGTAGGTAGTTCATCTGTGAGGCTGGGGGTGGGGCAGGACGAGGATGGGATGAGGAGAGCATCAGGTTAAGAAGTGGTAGTGATTCTGTTAGTAGGAAGATGATCAGGGAACCAGTGGAGGAGTATTGCATAGAGGATACGGAGCCTGGTGAGGTTTGAGGAAGAGATCCAGGTATCTGACTGTAGATTGGGTGTCCAGGGAAAAATACTTTTTTATTTGAGTATGGAGAGAGGTACAAGAAGTGGTAAGCATAGGAAGTAGAAACTGATTGCTGGGGTGGTGATTGTGGAGCAACACTCTGGGTGAGAAGAGAAAAGAGGAACTGATCTTAATGAAGGTTGAAGCCTGGATCAATCATGCAATAACCCATTTAGGGAGAGACCTTTAACTAATGCTGGAACAGACTTCACCCCTCCGTTAAAATCTGCTCCATTGTGTCTGCCCTGTATTGCTTACAGGCAAGTGCAACAAGTAGTTAGGAAAAGAAATAGCATCATGGCTCTCATTGCAAGAGGATTGGAATTAGGAAATACTGTTACAAATGTACAAGGTACTAGTAAGTCCATATCTGAAATACTGTGCACAGTTTTGGTCTGCTATTTAAGAAGTGTGTACTGGCATTAGAGGCAGTCCAAAAGAAATTCATGTGGATATCACAAGTGGCTAAAGGAATCAGATCTATAGTCTTTTGAGTTCATAAGAATGAGGAGTGATCATTTTGAAGCATGTAAGATCCTTCCGATGCAAGATGCTTCCATTAGTGGCGGAATCTGAAACAAGGGGACATAGCTACAAGATTAGAAAATAGCCATTAAAAACTGAGATGCGTAGGATCTTCTTCTCATAGAGGATTGTGAATCACTTGAATTTTTCAGCTTGGAGAGTATGGAGGTAGATTATTAGAGGCATTTAAAGAGAAAGCAGATAATGTTCTGGAAGATCAGGGAGTTGAGAGCTATGTGGAAGAGGCACAGAAGAGGAGATGAGGTCTGGAGCTGATCAGCCATGATCATGTTGAATGGCAGGGCAGGTTTGAGGATCTAAGTGGCCCACTCCTGCCCCTATTTAAGTTCTTGGCAGAGAGCTGGGGCAGAAGAAAATCTGAACCTTAGAATATATTTTTTTAAATACTTCAAAATAGACATTAACAAAAGTAATGTAGCTACCGTACCTCTGAAGGAATCATTTCCTTTACAATATGATGTTAAGAGGAAGGTTAATATACCACTGCATGTAACACCTCAAATTTAGGAGCAGCTGATTTGACAAAAAATGCAATGAATGTTTACAAGAAAGTCAACGGTGTTTAGCATCTATCCCCTCAAGGCAAGCTGTTATATTTTGTTTTCTCCCTTGGCAAAATGGTGTCAGTGGCAGCAGGCCACCCTATTTGAACAGCTCTTAAAATCTTGAAAAGCTCAAAGACACCTTTGAAGATTTTATCTCATTATCTCTGGCGTGCAGCAGAGATCAAGGTGTAGAGTTGATGAACATTTAATGAAAGGAGCAGTTTGCACAATTGAAGTTATTTGATGTGCTAAAAAACAATCACTATTCTAATCATCAGGCAACCAGAGACTCAACTGAAAGTATTCTCTAATAAAGACACAAGATTATTATTTATCTCGTTATGCATTTCTTTCTGCAGATTCAGTTTTAGACACTTGGGAGTCACAGATGAAGGTCATGTTTGAAGAAACTCCATCCTTATCCACATCTGCTCCTGACCTTTTGCTCCCCAGAGAGTCACAGGCCCTACTGATGAGTGGGGCTTTGATTCATGATTCCTGTTCCAAACAGCAGCTGCCACAGCCAAACAGGGAGATGTGACCTGCTGTGTCTCCAGGAGGAAATACCGACAAACAACTCTCTTAAGGATTATATGAAGTGAGCAAAGCCTTCTGCTGAGAATTATCTGGGGAAATCAAGCTCATAGACTATTCAGGACTAAGGAATGCATCTTTAACTAGTCAGTGCTTGCCTTTTGGGATATCTTGATCAGTTTCCTTTCATTTAATGGTGCACCCTAATTGAGTAGGATGTATGAAAGAGGAGGATAGATCTGTTGGTCACACATTATTTATTCAACTGTTCAGAAATCTTTGCCACCTGCCCACTCCTCCTTAAAGGCAAGAAACATTTTTCAGATGATATGTTTCTAATATAAGCAAGTTGTAGCAGTGTTTTGTAGCAGTGTTTTCCAATACATACCTCAATGTATCAATAAATCAGAAAAATGAGGGAATCACCTACAGGAATGAGGCAACACCTGTTACCTTTTTTAAAAAAGAATGACAACTAATCTATGCCAATGGAGATAGTTTTACTGTTAATGTATTGTACATATAATGCCAGCAATCTGAATCTTAATAAAGAATACCAATTAGCTTACTGGAGCACCAGAATGTTCAACAAACATTGAATCATTTCAATTGATTACCTTGACATCTTCTGGTCCTGTCATTATCACCCGCTTATTGCTAATGTTTAAAAACTAGACATAAGATAACACTGCATTTGACAATTTCATAAATGACAGAGTACTCTCCTGATGCCAGGCTACATGGTAGCCCTTTCATTAATTTTCAAAGCAAGTGACATTGCAAATCAGGCACAAGACCCTCTTGCAATTGTCTAATTTATGTTATTATCAAGCAGGGTTCCACAGTAGAAACAAATTCTTTGGAAAGAATCCTAATGTAGTTTGGTGTGTCACTATAGCTTTTCAACATATAAAGCCATGATATTATGGAACATAGAACACAGAACAGTACAGCACATATAGGCCATTTGGCCCACAAAGTTGTGCCGATCTTGAAGCCTATTTATATTAAATGTCCTCCTCTTGTGTATCATCCAAATCCCTCCATTCTCTTCATATTTATTTGTCTATCTAAAAGTGTCTTAAACTCCAGCAAACTGCCTGATTCCACTTCTAAGCCCTGGTAAGCCATTCCAGGCACCTACCACTCTGAAAAAAAATGCCCCTCAAGTCGCCTTTAAACTTCCCCACTCTAATCTTAAAAACATGCCCTCTGGTGTTTGACATTTCTACACTGGGGAAAAGATTCTGACTGTCTACCCTAACTCTGCCTCTCATCATTTAAAAACCTCTATCAGGTCTCCCCTCAAGCCTCCGATGCTCTAAGGAAAACAACCCAAGTTTGTCCAGCCTGTCCTTATAGCTCATACCCCCTGAATTAGGCAGCATTCTGGTAAACCTCTTCTGCACCTTTTCCACAATCTCCACATCCTTCCTATAATGGGGCAACCAGAACTGAACGCAATACTCCAAGTGTTTGTTTGTGAAGTTTTATACAGTTGCAGCATGACTTCCTTATTTTTATACTCAACACCCCTACCAATGAAGGCAAGCATGCCATATGCCTTCTTTACTACCTTATCCACTTGTGTAGCCACTTTCAGTGAACTATGAACCTGGACCCCAAGATCCCTCTGTACCTCAATGTTATTGAGGGGCCTACCATTAACTGTATACTTTATCCTTTCATTTGACCTCCCAAAGTGCAACACATTACACTTGCCCGGATTAAACTCCATCTGCCACTTCTCTGCCCATATCTGTAACTGATCTATATCCCCCTGTATTCTTTGATAGTCCTTTACACTGTCCACAACTCCACCATTCTTGGTGTCATCCGCAAACTTGTTAATCCATCCATCTACATTTTCATCCAAATCATTGACATATATCACAAACAACGGAGGTCCCAGCATCGATCCTTGTGGAACACCACTGGTCACAGACCTTCAGTCAGAATAACAGCCTTCCACTCCTACTCTCTGTCTTCAAGCCATTTCTGAATCTAAACTGCAACTTACCCTGGATCCCATGCAAATTTATCTTCTAAATCTATCTACCATGAGGGACCTTATCAAATGCTTTACTAAGGCCCATGTAAATAACTTCCACTGCCTTACCCACATCAACACCTTTGTCACCTCCTCAAAAAACTCAATCAAGTTTGTAAGACATGACATGCCCCACACAAAGCCATGCTGACTGTCCTTAAGCAGGCCATGGCTTTCCAAATGTGCATAACTCCTATCCCTCAATATCCTCTCCAATAGTTTCCCTACCACTGGCAGGAGGCTCACTGGCCTATTATCCTTATTTCTGTTCTTGAACAAAGGCACAATATTGGCTTCTCTCCAGTCCTCTGGGACCTCGCCCATTGCTGGTGAGGATACAAAAATCTTTGTCAAGGCCCCAGCCATTTCCTCACTTGCTTCTTTCAATATTCTGGGATATATGCCAGCAGGCCCCGGAGACTTATCCACCTTAATGTTTTTCAGGATACACAGCACTACCTCCTACTTAATCTCAAAATGGCCCCAGCACATTAGCATGCCCCTATTGTGTTTTCATCATCTTCCAATTTCTTCTCCTCAGTAAATACCAACACATTTAGCACCTCAGCCAGTTGCTTCTGACTCCAAGCACAAATTCCCTCCTTTATCCTTGAGTGGACCTGGCTCTCTCCTTAGTTATCCTCTTTTTTCTGAATATAAAATGCCTTGGGATTATCCTTGACCCTGCTTGCCATGGACATTTCAGGGCCCCTTTTGGCCGTCCTAATCACCTGCTTGAGCACTTTCCTGGTATCTTTATGTTCCACAAGGGCACAGTCTGATTTTAGCTTCCCAAATTTTACGTATGCTTCCTTTTCCCTCCCGGACTAAATTTATGACCTCTCGGTCATCAGGTTCCCTTAGCTTACCATTCTGTCCTCCTACTCCTTACAGGAACATGTCGATCCTGAACTCTGACCAGCTGGTCTTTAAACAACTCCCACATGTCAGATGTGGACTTGCCCAACAGCAGTTGCTCTCGATCAATGCCCTTAGCTCCTGTCTTATCCTGTTGTAATTTTCCCTCCCACAATTTAGTGCCTTCCCACAAGATCCAATGTTATCCTACCTCATAAGTATCTTAAAAACATATTAAGTTGTTGTCACTATTTCCAAACTGTTCACCCACTATCAGGTCTGTCACCTGGCCCAGCTCATTTCCAAAAACTAGTGTCCAGTATGTTCTCCTCCTCTAGTTGGACTCTCCACATTACTGTTTCAAGAACCCCTCTTGGATGCATTGAAGAAATTCCACCCCATCTAAGCTTCCTATATTAAGGAAGTTCTCAATCAATACCAGGAAGTGAAGTCCTCCACTCTGAACAACCCTGTGTTTCTGCACCTTTCCATAATCTGTTTCAATTATATTTTTGAAAGTCACCTGGAGCTGGTAGATGTCGTAGGGTAGCTTTGTGGAAGACGGACAAAGATGTGGGTAAGTAATCTATTTACTTTGCAGGACTCCCAGTTTGGTGCTTACCGTTTTAACACCAAGTTGACCAACAGAGCATGCAACAATGGGTGCGTTCCCAGGAGATCATTAGCCCACATTCTCCTGCAATATTCTAAATGGTGTGTTGCATGGGAATGGTTGTATCCCATGTGTCCTTGCTGTAGTATCAGGTTGAGGTCATGGGCAATTCACAGTATGAAGTGTCACATCTAGTTTTCAAATGATGTGAAGTAAGCTGAATAATGATCATTTTTTCAAGCTTAGTTGAATATGCTGGGCACGATAACACTCTGGGAATTTTTTGTTGGTGTTTTGTCCAAATGCCTGGAAGACCCAAGATCCAGAGCAGTGCTCCAAACCCACATGTAGACCTAAAATTTCCTGTTACTCCTCTGGAGACACAAGAGATTCTGCAAATGATGGAACTGGAGCAACACACACAAAATTCCTGAGGAACTCAGCTGGTCAGGCTGCATCTATGGAGGGAAATAAACAGTCGACATTTCGGGTCTAGAGTGGTGGAAGGGTCTCGACCCGAAATGTCGACTGTTTATTTCCTTCCATAGATGCTGCCTGACCTGCTGAGTTCCTCCAGCACTTTGTGTGTGTTGCTGTTACTCCTCTCCCATCCAACCATCCAACCAAGGTGTAGACTGAGTTCTGAAGATCATTTAAGTGGGACCCAGCTGCCTTCTACTGCCTGCTTACTTGCTTGCTTTAAATAGCTGTGTTACTGCTGTGACATGGCAGTAAGGAGCACTGGTGAAAATTACTCATTTTAAATGGAGACACAAGAGACTGCAGATGCTGGCAATCTGAAGCAAAAAACAAACTGTTGGAGAAACTCAATAGGTCAGGCAGCATCTTTGTGGGGGGGAAAGGAATTGTTGATGATTCGGATCAAGACCCTGCACCATGCTGGGTTTCAACCTGAAACATCAACATTCTTTTCCCCCTACAGATGCTGCTTGACCCACTGAGTTCTTCCAACAGTCTGTTTTTCCATCCTCATTTTAAATTCCACCACACCCAATTCTATCATTTGGGATAAGTTACAGTCAGGGATAAATTACAATACCACTATATTTCCACTGACCTTCACCACTAGGCACAGCGTTCCAAACTTAAGCAAAGTTGATCAGGACACCGTCACGTTTGACAAATAGGTGTAATCCAAAAACATGTACCTAGTTCGGTTTCAAATGCTTTTGCCCAGTCGCAAAGTCCTGACAAGATCATTTGGTCACAAACATTCTGTTTAGATTGGGAAATATAATCAATTTTATAATTAACTTAATATTCATTGATAAAAATCTTCAAAATGTGGTCAGATTCTCTGGAGATGAAAAGGATAAATTAAGTGCTTTAATGCAAAATTTTGATTCATTTCCTGAGTGTAGACCTTCAGTCAGTAAATGAATCAGTGCTGGTTTTGTTCCACTGCATGTATGTGGTCGAAGGATATGTATTGTCCTTAAAGGATGACAAGAGAGTTGAACTTTGATCAGTATTTCTCATGGATTAGGAAACTCGATGTAAAACTAGGGAGAGCTTGGCAGTACTGATCACACACATGGTAAACAAACCGAAGCACTAACTGTAGCAGCAAAGGTTAAGGACCTGCCTTGTTCTGCCTCAATGAAATGTTCAATTCTGCGTTTAAGCTGTGGAGGCTAATAAGTATGCTTTACATCATTTTCAGAACATGAAGAGTCAAAGCAAGTACAAAAGCAGAGTCTTCCTTCCTGAAGCCCAAGAGAATCATGCCATTTTAAATATTTCAGACTCTTTTTAACAATTGGAGCACAAAATGTGGTTTGTGGGCAGCTGTTTCTCACTGAAGCCGAGGCCTCAACAGCATGCAAGTAAGGTCTCCTTGACAGTTTCCCAGGTGGGGAAAAGGAACGTCACCCAATATGGGTAGGGGCCAGGAATTAGGGGGATAAGGGGGTGGGGCCGGGCAGTAGGTGAGTATGGACCAGCCGGCTGTAGCCAATACTTATCATATAAAACAGACCAGAAACACATTATCTGTTTTTAGGACATTAGTATGAGGAAATTTGTTGTTCCATTTTGAGATATCACATTAACAACATTTCCAAAATATATTAGCCTTAAAACATTTTTGGAAGTCTTCAGGTTATGGAAGGATCTCTGTCAATGGAAGTTTCTTTTTTACTTTATAGATGCTTGAGGGTGAATTTCGCCACCCATTAGAAAGTAACAGGAGATAAATTATGAACTGTGAAATTATATGATCATTCAAATACAGAAATAAGTCATTTCGCCCATTATGTCTGTCCCAGCTCTTGGTCAAACAACTGCCTTAATTTCATTTCCCTGCTCTTTTCCCATAATTCTGCAACATATTTTCTCTCAAGTGCCTATCCAATTCCATTCTGATTGCTTCTGTTTCACTCTCTTTATAGACAGTGAATTCCAGATCAAAAATACACTCTGGACATTGTTTTTCCTGTTTTATAACCTCTGTTTCTTGAACTACCCACTGTTGTGAGCATCTTTGTTCTACTCATTTTATCTAAACCAGTCATGATCTGAAGGTCTCTATCAAATCTCCTTCAAACATTCTTTATTCCATGGAGAGTACAAGCTTCTTCCAACCAACCTTGCAGCTAAATCCGCATTCCTGGAATAATTCCTGCAAATCTTTTTGCACCTTCTCTTGGAGCTTCACATCCTTCAAATAGTGTGATGACCAGAATGAGATGCAATACTTCAGTTGCACCTAACCACTGTTTAAAAACGTTCAAAATGATCTCCTTCAGTCCCTCTATTTATGACTCTCAGAATCCCAAGTACTTAATACGAGCAGCACGCCTTGTCATTTTCAACGATTTCTACATGTGCACCCCAAAGTCCCTCTGTTCTCCCTTTCCCTTGAGACCACTCCAGTTCCCAATGTTCTTTCTATTACTTCACTGTATTGAGTTTTATCGACAACTTATCTGCCCTTTCTGCAAACCTACTTCTGTCTTTAACATTTTATTCATTGTTTTCCACACTTACTGGCCTTTTTCAAGGCCAGTAATAAATTTGAAAATGTACTTCCCTGCACACCCATATCTAAATGTTTAACAATTATCAAATATAATGCAGTGGCCCCTGCACTCACTCCAGGGGAAAACGATGTCTACTGGCCCCCATTCTCTGCTTCTGCATTAAATTAATGCTCTGTTCTTGCTGTTCTGGGCCTTTAATTCCAGGGGTGTTTTCAGCAGCCTTTTGTGTCAGACTTAATCAAGCACTTTCTGAAAATCTATGGAAGTAATCTTCATCTTTACCTTCATTGGCCTTCACTGTTACCTATTTGAAATATTAGTTCAATTAAATTCAATCAGGTGCTTACATTGTAGAGGTGGATGAGCAGAGACAGTCAATATTGTGTTATCATCTGGTATGTTCTGCAAGGGAAGCAAATCTTCTCCTGATTTCCCTACCTTAAAACAGTAGCCAAACTTCAAAATCTTTGCTGGACTGTGAAGTGATTTGGGACATGCTCAGGTCATATCTTCACATTCTTTAAGAAAACTAGATTTGCACTGTTAATCAGAGGGACAGCTGCTTGGAAATGAATGGGTTAAGCTGCCCTTAACTATGCTTCTCTAGAGTGTAAGGGTATCTGTGTTATTAATATATGATGAGAAAAGCATCTTTTTGAACCAGTGTTACTTTAGAGAGGATTTTCCTTTTTGGTGGAGGATTTGCTTTCTCCATGACCAGTTAGAAATATGGAAGCAGAACTAAGAACAATGTCTGAGAAAATAGTGCAAAGAAGCCAGTGTGACAAAAATCCCCATCACTCCATCCAACAGCATGCTGGCTATTTGTACATTAGTATGCTTCCATGTGTCTACTTAAATCTACAGTTACTTATTGCTCAGCTTCCTCTAATTAATTGATAGTGTACTGTCAGTTGGAACAGACATCTTCCTGAAATGACATGGATTTATCATGGTATTGATCATCCACCCTTTTTATGTTCTCTGAATGATGATTTTAAGGTAATTATGTGACCTGTACGGATCAGTTGAGCTGAGTCCAGAGGGATCAGTGTAAAGTGACACTGGTCATCAACACACATTATATATAAACTGAGAACAGCAAAATGATAGATTTCCTGTCTTGTGCACCAAAAGCCTCAGAGTAGAAGAGAACATCCTCAATCCATCACTGTTCCACTCTAACTATTCAAAGGTCCATTTCACTTGGATGCTGCCTACAAAATTGAGTTGTGCATTAAGTAAATCAAGACACAATTCATTATGTAAGATATGTTCTGAAACATATTAAATTGTTTTCTAACTTGTCCATATTTAGAAATTTTCTATCTAAAATTCATCTCTCAAGTTAAAAAAAATCTTTATTCTGTGCCTGTGAATTGCTGCAAAATGTTTTCTTCACCTATCTGAATTCTCCTCTTACTTGGGATGAGAGAATTGTTGCCAAATATAAAATATATTTTCTGTTCTTTTGAAATCTTAATGGAAATAATAGTGCGAAGTGGAAAAACACAATCAACAATTAATTCTTGGTTAAACAGGGAAAGAAATGCACAAAACAAAAATTTAAAAAAAAATCTTGCACTCACTTTAATGAATAGGAAATTGAGTGGGGTATAAAATAAGTTGCCAATTCACCTTCTCCTACTTTAGGAGATGAGATGAGATATCTCTATTAGTCACATGTACATTGAAACACACAGTGAAACGCATCTTTTTGCGTAGAGTGTTCTGGGGGCACCCCGCAAGCAACCTTCCAGCACCAACATAGCATGCCCACAACTTCCTAACTCATGTGACTTTGGAATGTGGGAGGAAACTGGACCACCGGAGGAAACCCAAACAGACAAGGCGGAGAACATACAAGCTCCTTACAGACACCAACCAGAATGAACCCAGGTCACTGGCGCTGTAATAATGTTTATGCTAACCGTGATGCTACTCTTGAAATCAAATGTCACCACTTTTGTATATAAAATCATATGATGTTTCTATCCGAATTGAACATGTTGAACAATAAATGTTTTATGAACAACACATCACAAGGTCTGCTGGCAGCATTAACCAGTAAAGAATGCAGACATCACCTCTTATTGTAGACACATGACAATCTTGTAAAAGACAAAGAACCTGGAGTCAGTGTTTAAAAGTCATTCCAATTACTCTGATTGGCCTGGATAATTGACTTGAATAATGGCTTTAAACACAAAGGGTTGGTCAATACATAAATGTCAAAACCATATTCTGGCCTCCAACTCAACAATGAATGGTGCCAAAATATCAATTTCAAACTCAGAAAATAACCCAAACAAAAAAAAAGTCAGTTTTAAGTAAGAGAGAGTGTTGGGGGAGGAATGGACATAACAAGAGAATATCTCTGATGTGGTGAGGCCAGGGTTTACCATGGTCAGTCCTATCCATCTATCTCCCATCATCTCTGCTAACTTAAAACCAATTTGCTTTCACCTTTCCCTAATTCTGATAAAGGTCCTCAACTTGAAATCAGTATTTTGCCAATAACAGATGCTAGGCTTACAAGCCCATTGAATCTTTCTTTCTGTCTTCCTCCTTCCTTCAATAATGGCATTATGTTGCAGTTTTCCCATCCTCTGGGACCTGTCTAGAATCCAGGAATAATGTTGGTAGATTGCAACCAATTCATCGACTATCTCTGCAGTCATTTCGTTTTAGCAGCCTTTGAATGCAGGCCATCAGGTCCCATGGGACTTGTCAACCTTTAGCCTCATTAGTTTGCTGAGAGTATTTTCTCTAGTAATAGTGTGTGTTTTATGTTCCCCATTTTCTATAATCCATTATTTACATGTTATTGTTGTGTTTATTTAGCATTCTACTGTAAAGAATGATCAAATAATTAATGTAGAATCTCTGCCATTTTTCCATTTCCTATTATTAATTCCCACAGCCTCATTCTCCACGGGATTAAAATAGTCTGGTTTTACTGGTGTTGTTTGAGGGATAAATATTGGCTGAGACACTAGAGATAACACATATGCTCTTCATTAAAGAGCCTGTACAAACACAGAAGTCCCAAACTTCCTATTAGCTATTTACAGGCATTTGCCATGAGCAGAGAAAAAAAGTATTGGGGAAATAATGGGGCTGAAGGCTGATATCTGCTGCTTGATTCCCTGTGAATCCCAGTAGTAGGGAGCATGAAGTTGCAGGAATTCCTCGGGTACTAACACTGAGAAATCAACTTCAGCAATTAGTGCAGGATGGACCTAGTCCATTCATAATTCCACTACAGGTTGTGCTGAAGAAGTTTTAAGTGTTTAGAGTAAGTGTGAGTAATTTTAGAAAATATTTTGTTTTTTAATTCTTTGAGTTTGCTTGTACATCTTAAAATATTTTAACTATTTCAAAATGTTTATGTTCTTTATTTTTCTTAAATGTTTTAATATTTGTCAATTTTTAAGTAGTTTGATTAATTTTTTTATAGAGTTGGATGTTTTTGAATGCTTCTGTATGTCAGAAGCATTCAGAAATGTTCATTGAGTTTTGAAAGTTGGTTGAGTCAGGAGTATGGCTTTGCCATTTGTCAATGTTGTGACTTTGTAACATTCTCAGATTCTGCACTGGAGAGTCAGCTGAGATTTGTGCTCAGTTGCTGGAGTCGGACCTGAATCCACAACCATTTTTAATAGAAGTATATGTACTGCCATAAAGCCAAGAATGACAACTGATACTCTTAAACATCCCTTACTATCCTTCATTATCTCTTTTACTTTTGTTTGTTTCTGAATAATCACAGATTCATCCACAGTAGCATGTGCTGTACACACAAAAAGTTATATATTCTTATTTCTACTTACCCCTCTAATTCAAAATTTAAAATCAATGAAACCAACTTTCAGGAAATAGAGTTCCTGGCAGTACAGTGGCGTATCTGTTAGTACCAGCATCTTCAGTTCAGCCTTGACCTTGGCAACTGTTCTGCCTGCAGTTTACACATTCTTCTATGTGGCTGCATGGTTTTTTTTTCCTGGGTTCTCTTGTTTCCTCCCATATCCCAAAGTTATGCCGTTTAATTGGTCACTATTTATTGGCCTCAGTATAGGTGGGTGGCAGGAGAAAACAGGGGGATGGGGTTGGGGTTTGGAGGAAGAAAGAAAGAAATTGATGAGGATATGAATGGAAAAATGGGATTAGTGTTGATGTGTGTTTGATAGTGAGCATGGACATGGTGGGCCGAAGGGCCTGTTTCCATGCTCTATGACTCAATACATTTACAATATTATGTTACATCCTATTTTGTTTCAGTGATACTTTTCTGCTCCATTCTCTGCTGACTCTGTTCTTGACTGAGATCGATACATTTTTAGATATTCATGGAGTCACGGAATCAGGGTTAATGGCACAGAGTTAAAGGATCAGCCACGATCATACTGAATACACAGGCATAAAGTGCCCAATGGCCTACTCCTGCTTCTTTTCCTAACATTCTACTCAATTACCCCAATTTCATTTTCTGTTCTTTCCACCCTTATTCATATAAAAAAGGAAATCCCATCCAAGTGGGTGCCTTCCTCCTAACAACAGGAGCATAACATTTATATGCCACTTAAAACCATTGGCAACTTCCCCCAAAACTATTATCATTAATAAGGAGTAGGATTTCTCTAAACTAAACCTTTGCTGCCTTCAACCTGATTCTTCCAAAAGATAGCTCCCTCTAATGTTTTTTTAAGGGATTGTGTTTTTGAGGGTGTAGTTTCACATAAGATGTTAGATGATAATATTTTCCCAAGCTATTTGAATAGTGTTCCGCATTGTTCAAATATTGCAACATATAAATAATAATCAAATAAATATTAGCAGAATATACACCTTCAATGTGTGCCAGACATTCTTTGATACAGTTTAAGGTAGTTCACAGGACCATATGTCAAAAGATAAGCTAGCTCGTTTTTATCAACATATAAATCCTATATGTGACAGATGTAAATCGAAGGTGGCTTCTTTGACACATATGTTTTGGTCCTATCCTCTTTTGGAAAAATATTGGAAAGATATTTTTAACATTATTTCAAATGTATTGAAGATTGATTTACAACCTCATCCTATCACTGCAATTTTTGTTTACCAAGGACAGAATCTGGCCATTTATCTGCCTCTGCTAACCGTATGATTGCCTTTGTTACATTAATGGCCAACGATCCATTTTGCTTAAATGGAAGGATCCAATATCCCCTACTACTTTTCAATGGTTCTCTCAAACTATGTCATGTTTAAACTTGGAAAAAATTAGGAGTGGTACTGTTGACTCTTTTGCTTAAATTTGAGGAAGTTTGGAGTCCATTTATTTAATATTTTCACATGGTATAGATCCCTTTATAATAACCTTTCAATTTAGAGGAATGGAGTTGATGACATAATATTGCTCTGTTCCTATTGAGAAATTTTAGTCCAGTTTTTTTTCTGTTTTTTTAAAATTATTTTTTCTTTAGCTTAGTTTGGTTTGATATATTGTTTATAATTTTTCTTATAGTTTTGGGTTTTTTTCTTTTTTTTATAATTTATAATAAATCTTTTTCTTTTCTATTATATTCATTCACTAACAGATCATTGGATCTACAGATTTTTTTTTAATACTCTATTGTTCTTTATGATTATCCATGTCATGATTGTTCTCCTGATCTCTTTGTATTACATGTATAAACATTGATATATTAATCTGTATTAATTTGAAAACTAATAAAAAGATTAAAAAAGAAAGAATATTAGCAGAATAAAGAACAAAATAGACAAAAACAGCAGTCTAGGATGCTCAGAATAAGCAGGAAAGCTACATTGAAGCCAAAACACAACTAATCACTCTCCATGAAACAGTTCCAGGTATCAACACACTTTGGAGGGCAATTTAATACCAAAGCTGTAATCATTAAATCTACGCATAAGTGGTACAAAGAAAGAAGAAAACTATTTGTAGGCTTTGGCCACATAATGCATATTGATACTAGTGCTAATGCTGCAGCTCCAGAAATGCATGGCAATTCAATAAAACAGTTAAAATCACATACTGGATACTTTCCTTAGGCAAGACATAGAATACAAAGGCATGGAGGTTATGCTATAACCATATGGAATACCCATTAGGCTACTAAACTCTATTTAGTTCTGGTCACCACATTACACAAATATGTGATTTGCACTGGAGAGGGTGCAGAGATTTATAAGGATGTTCCAAGACTGGAAAATTGTCTTGTTACGTGGAAAGATGAGTAAGCTGGGATTGGTTTCTTGGGACAAGGGAGACTAAGTCTTTGGTGATGTGTATAAAAAAATTATGAGGGACCCAATAAAAATAAAGAGGAAGAACATATTTTTCTTGGCAGAAGAGGCAAAAGCCAGAGGGCAGAGATTTAAATTAATTGGTAGAAGGATTAAAGTAGAGGTAAGGAAAACAATTTTTCCGAGAGGGTGGCAGTAGTTTTAAACCTACTACCTGAAAGGCTGCTGGAGACAGGATCTCTTATCACATTTAGATAGTGGTTGGTCACGTACTTGAAGAGTCAGGACCTGCGGGGCCACGGACCCAATGCTGGAAGCTGACATTAGCTATTGGTCAGCATGCACATTATGGGCTAAAAGGATTCCTGTGTCTCAATGTTTTAATAACTCCATGAATCAAGACATATGACCTCTAGTCCCTCCTTCCACTTCCATCATTGTTATAGGACAGATAGAGGCTTCATCCTTTCAGGTCATTCTGGAATTATCAGTGCAAAGTACACAGTTCAATGTTGCTGGGTCACTGGTGGGTTTGTGATAAATCTGGTGGACTCCCTTGGCCTTAGAACAGGCTATCTGCTTGATGTCTAATGCCTTTGTGATGTGGTACAGTTTTTGTGTACATAATCCTCAAATGGGAAGTTCATTAAATGTTTGGCCCTATCCTCCTTTGGAGGATGTCAATAACAATGATTTCAATGTCTTTTATATAAACGGTTTGCTTGTTTGTCCTCTCAATGAAGGGACATCCAGAATGCAGAAGGATTGATGGAAGAGTTAAAAGTTTCACATTTTTAGATATAAAAACTCATAACTTAAAAAAAAAATTTTAACACCTTCTGAAAATTTAATATGTTACTTAGAATATAAATGCAACTTTACTTCAAATCTGGTTAGTGTATGGTCAGTCTGACCTTCGATCAGAATGATACTGACTGAGCACCGGTTGAAAAAGCAGTTCATTTTTTCATGTATCGTCCTTTAGTGGGTAATTAGTGTCATGACAGTAGGTAGCATGACTTCTGCAGTCCAAATTAGAAGTTCAGTTTAGAGACTATATTCTCATTGCCTGAAACAGTGAGGGGAGGAAAAAACAGCTTGAAGTCTCAGTAATGAACCATAGTGCTCAGATGAGCAACTTGATCTTAAAACTCAATAGCATAGCTCAGGGCTTTGCGCTGAAGTCACATCTACAGAGTGAGAACATTCAGAATATAACGGCTCATAACAAGACAGGGACTGACACCTAACATTCTCACATAGAAGTATTAATGTTTCTGAATTAAATTGTTATTTATTAAATGTCCTTTGGAAATGTTAAAAGAGAGAAAAAGCATGTACCCGCTAGGGAATATTTCAGAATAAGGATTAAGGACAAGATTCTCGATAATGGGAGATTTAGTGGAAATGACAGTAGGGATTTTGAGTGCTGAAATCATTTAACTTAGCATTGCAAAATGAATAATAACAGCAGATTGTGTTTTGACTTAAATATATTTGTGACAGTTTGGTCTCAAGAATTTCTATAAATTGCACTGAAAGATTAGCCAGCCAACTTCCCCCCTCTCCACCCAAGAACTCTGCCCCCAACCACCATCACCACCACTACTACCACACATCCATAAATATATCTAGGTCTAAAAGATAATATTGAAAATGGCATGAAGAGAATTTATTTATAAATATCAAGGGAATGAGGAATATACACTGGTGTGGCACTGCATGTTATTAATCCATTTACTCGAAATAATCATTGTTTGCTTTATTGATTTGAATTTTTATAAAATTAACCACTGAGGAGTTAAAGTTTATATATCCTTTGATAGGTTCAAGTAGATAAATGCACTAATAAATGCATAGGAATATGAAAGAACAGTGAAAAGAATGCAGCTTGTATTCCCCATTCTGCTCGATGAGCAAGTTCTTTGGAAAAGAAACATAACAAAGTAACAGCAACAGACAAAAAACATCTCTTAGTCAGTAAGAAAACATTAGCTGAATGCACACTTAACAGAACAGAAAGCCATATTTTTAAAATTATACACTGTAAAGAGGCATACTGAAACAAAAGAATTCCATTATAATGAGTAGCATAGATAATCAAATACGGAAATCATTTTGCACAGTAAAAAAGAAATTTGCCCTTCGGGTAGCTTTAAGCTATATTTATTTGTGTAATCATTTAACGAAGAACACACTGGTGATGCACTCATACAATTTTAATGTGCTAATTATATGATAAAACAGATTAAATGCTTTGCAAATATTTACTGTTAGACAGGGACACTCTTTAAGCATATTCTAGCTCCAAAAATTACAGATTTTGTTCATCAGGCAGCTTTTTCTTATCCAGTTTATAATCCGATGTAGTCAGGGCAGAGATGAACACAATCTCACAGAATAGTATATGCTTTCACACATCGACATCAAAATTCAACTGAGTCACAATCAAAGTTTGATTTTACAACACATACACAACATCCAATCCATCACAATTCTATTGGACAAAATAGATCCACAAAGCTGGGCCCCAGCTGCATCCTATGCTTGAAATCACCAGCCAAACGGATGATTCATTTTGTCAGTTCTCATATGGCTGCTTTGGTGAGGTATCCAACCACGAGGGAAAGCCTACACTTTGGTCAAGCTTTTATGTTTATTGTCTAAGCACTGACAAAAAAGACAATACCCAATTTTGTTCAGTGATCTAATGTGTGTACTTGATGCAGAGGAACATTTAAATTTCAGTTTAATACAGTACATTCCATAGGCTACTCAGCTTTGGATATTAAAACTGGAGATATCCATTGACTTATTTGGAACTTTGCGTTTCCACACATCTATTGTTTTGCGGAGTCATCCCTGTGGCTGGGCCTAATTTAAATGAAGTTGGTGAGCTTCTGTAACTAATGGTCGGAGATTAAAACATCCGGAGGGTGACTTGACTTAAAGGAGGTCTGCAGCTGCTTAAATGGGAGGTGGATTGAAGACAGCAATTTCCTGAAGGTTCAAGCAGGGTGACATCAACAAGCCCCTATTTTTTCATATCTTGGTGGAATTTCTTATATAGAAGAAACAAAGAGCAGTAGCAAGGTATCCTGAGTGGTATTGTTTCCCTGGTCTGGAAAAGCATTACAATTTCACAGGACCAGTAAAAGTTAAAGTTAAAGTTGGAATGATGGACTTAGAAATTCAAAAAGCCAAGAACCTGCAGATGATGGTAAACTGAAACAAAAACAGAAGACACTAGAGATACTCAACAGAGTTAACATTTCAGGCCTAGAAATCCAATTGATTAGGACTGTTGATCTTAGCACTATACAAATTAAAATAGACTTTCCCAAAAACAGTCAAGCAGAGATTTCTGATCTTCTACAGCCTGAACTTACACTAGCATGTAGGCTGCTTTGCCATTTGAGGTCAATGTAATGGTTGCATTCAACACCCAAACCCTCTGTCTACCTCAAACTGATACCCTCTGAGTATAGACATCTCTGCAATGGGAAGAAGTTTCTTAATATCAAGCATATCTCAGGCCCTTATAATTTTGTACACCAGCACACTGTTGCTCATAGTGGCACAGTTTGGGTGACAGAGTGGCACAGCTGGTGGAGCGGCTGCCTCATAGCTCCAGCGACCCAAGTTCAATCCTGACCCCCGGTGCTCTCTATGTGGAGTTTGTATGTTCTCCCTGCAATCACATGGATTTCCTCTGGATACTCCAGTTTCCTCCCATATCCTAACAACATGTGAGTTGGTAGGTCCATGGCCAAAGTAAATTTCTCCAAGTGTGTAGAAGAGTTGTGGAATCTGGGTGGGGTGGGGTGGGGAGGTTTCATGGAATGTAGGGAGAATAAAACAGGTTAGGCAAGATTATTGTAAAAATGGGTACTTGATGGTCAATGCAGACTTAATGGGCTGAAGATCATTTCTCTATTTATGACTTCAGTTAGGTCACCCTTCAGCCTTCTCTGTTCCAGGGAAAGAAACCCAGCCTACTAATCTATCCTTATAAATTATGTGCTTCATTCCCAGTCAACAACCTGATGAACCTTCTCTGCACCCTCTCTATCACACTCTTCTTAGAATGTGCTGTCCATGACTCCAGTTGTGGCCAAACTAATATTTTATATAATTGTACCATACCTCCCTGCTCTCATATTCTATATCCTAACGGATGAAGGCAAGAATCATGTATGCCTTCTTAACCAACTTATCCACCTGTACTGCCTGCCTTCAAAAATCTTTCGGCCATGTACACCAAGGTCTCTCTGCTCTTCAGCACTTCCTGAGGTCCTAGCATTAATTGTATATATCCTACACTTATTAGTCCTCCTAATAGGCATAACCCCCATATTTTCATGATTAAGTTCCACTGCTATTTCTCTACCCTTGTTACCCACTCATCAATATCATTCTATAGCTGAAGATGATGCTCTTCACCATCACAACATCACCAATCTTCATGTCATCTGGACACTTACAAATCATACCTACTATATTCAAATGGCTGATGTTTAATGAATATAACAAACAGCCAGAATCCCAGCACTGAGCACCCCTGGTCACCGGCCTCTAATTGCAAACCAACCCTCAACCATCTCCTTCTGCTTTCTATGAGCAAGCTAATTTTGGATCCAATTTGTAAAATTGCCCTGGATCCCATGGATAGCTTTACGGGACCATCAAAGATGTTTCTTATCTCCATATACTGCATCAAGTGCACCACCCTCATCAACATACTTAGTCACTTACTTGAAAAATATTATTCATATGTTTTTACAACATAGAAGGAAATCATGTCAATATTGCCTCACAGCAATCCATTGTCCTACTAATTTTTTCCTGTAACTTTTTCTCCTACAGTCACATTAAATCTCCCCAGATTCTAACAAGCTACAGGGCAATTTACGGCAGTCCAATTTCTTACCAGCCCAGGAAACCAGAGCAACTGGGGGAGAACCATGCAATCACAGGGAGAATGTTCCAACTCCACACCATCTTGATTCTCATTGCTGGAACTGTGAGGCCACCACTATTGTGCCATCCCTACCACTTGGAAGTGAAATCACTGTGCCAGACATTTAATGATGGACTCCCCCATAAAAAAAGAATGTAAGGAAGATGTATTTGCTTCATTATTGCATCATTCCTTTGTGGGGCCCCTCTGCAATGGCTGCTCAAAATAAATCAGCTTAAATTCATATCATCTTTGGTATGTAATTGTTAACATTCTTCAGGCAGCCTCAATTTCCTTACATCAAGCAGCTTATTCCATCAAATTTCCTTCCAAATTTCAATCTGTATCAAGACTTAAAGACCCCAGGAGTCAATTGGCTAAATATATGTGTGAGCAGGCTCAAATTAGAATGGTTGCCAATAGATATGTAATGATTTGATGAGAAAGTGATTTGTGTTTTCAGAGCCTTGTTGTGGATCTTGATTTTCTGGAGTGAGAGCAGGGTGGTAGAGGATACTCGTCTTACTGCTGTTTAGCATAAGGCCATACTCTCTTCTGCTTCAATAGTAAAGTCAATGGTGAGTTGAAAACTTTCATTCTGAAGGTTCAAGGGTCACCTGTGCACTGCAGCCCGATGAATGAACTTGAACTACCTTGAATTCTGGAGTCAACAATAGTTCAACCTTTGTGGGTTAGCTACACTCCAGAAGGAATACTGTTGGAGCTGAGGTGTTACACCGAGGTGGGAAAGATTGAGAAAAATGTTGCAGTGTTGATACAGCCTTCCATGACCCCAGCCTGTACAGGATTGGGTCCGTAGAGGACCTGTCAGTTAGAATCGTGGCTTTGCAAATTATTGTGCACCAGATGAAAAACAGAGACAAATTTCTGATTGCAGCTACATTTGTGAAGGACTCCCCAACATCTCTCAGTTGAACAAGTAGAAGGTTTTGTTGTCCTTTTTTTTTTTAAAGAACATTTGGTTGATGTTTCTCCTGCATTTTCCTTGGAATTCTTCCATTGTGCCGATCATCTTGATGGGTGCATATCTTGGAGGAGCCCCAGCCACCCGGAGGAACTAATTCAGGAGGATTATTGCACTGAATTTCTCTAGGACAGACACCATACAGATGCCTCTGTATTTCCCACAATTGGATTTGTACCTTTTTTTGGAAGGTGCTCATGGTTACAGCATCACTGAGGTCCTCTGGCTTGTCCTCATCTTACCAGGAGATGAGTCTGTGATTTTGTACAGTAGTTCCTCTTTGGCAAGTTCTAGAACTTCAGGAGGCATGTTGTTTTTCATTTGATTTAAGCCTTTTCAACCTCTTGTTGATCTGGGATAGTGGTGAGACTGCATTGGATTCTATGCTCTTGGTTGTTTAGACCATATGTGGTCTTGGCAGTGCTGAAGAATCCAGAAACATCTTGGTTAACAGCGAGTTGTTGAATTCTCTATGCTCTTTCCATGCACTATCGGTTCTTTGGGTCACAATTATTTTGTTCAACCTTAAATATTAGGTGGATGTGGATGTTATATTTTCTCTTTGCTTTGTGATAGGATTTCTGATACAATAATGCTTTACTTTTGTGCATTCTACCTTGGAGGCCATCTCTTAGCAAAGAGAGACACCAAAGATAAAATTCACTTCTGCCTCTCGAGTGCCAACACAGTATTTGATGCTCTGAGGAAAAGATTATGGGAACATCAAGCTCTCAAACTGCCATTAAACTGGGCAATGATGGCCCTTGCTGTGTGCTTTGTAATCATGGACAATCTGCAGCAGAATCTCAACTCACTGAAGAGCTACTACCAATGCTGGCTCCATAAAATCCTCCAAATTCATTGATAGAGTAAGTGAGCCAACATTTGTTTCCTCTCCCCTGCCAACATTCAACGATGCTGTGGTTACACTAAGCCAGATCCAGTAGACATCATTCACCTGTGTGACGTCAAACCTCCAACACATCCACTCCACTCTGAACTCCTCAAAGCAAGAATTTCCAGGGGGCAGAGAAAATGTTTCAAGGACTATTCTCAAAGTCCCCTTGAAATAGGTAACAACTTCCAGGAAAACCTTGGGCCATGATCATGCAAGGACCATCCAAGAAGCCTCTTCAACAGAAAAAAACATGGAGGCCAAGCAAAAGTGGCAGAGGGTGTGTGGAACCTGACAAATAACTCACATTGAGAAAGTAGTGTTGAACCATCTTTGTGAACCACTGCAATTTCTTCTTATGAAATAGTCCCACAATGTTTTTAGGTAGGGAGTTCCAGGATCGAGACCTAGAAAAGGTAAATTAAGCAAAGATCTGGCAGATGCAAAAGAATGTGGGAAAATGCAAGAATGTCCATTTTATCAGGTGAAAGATTGTAGAGCTCTGGGAGAGTGGTGAACAGATACAATAGTGACATTTAAGACACTTTTAGATAGACAGATAAAAATGCAAGGAATGGATATAGATTATATGCAGGCAAAAAATATTTAATTTAATTTGGTATCATGTTCAGCATGGTCATCGTGAGCTGAAGGGTCTATTCCATTGATGTATTGTCTATGTCCTATGTCTTATGTCCTATGTCCTATGTTCTATGTTCTTTATTCCGTGTTCTATAAAATGCAGAGGTTAGACATAGGCATAGATGTAGAACAATAAAGCGCAGGAACAGGCCCTTTGGTACACCATGTCTGACCAAGATGCCAAATTAAACTAATCCTATCTGTCTGCAAATGATCTATATCCTTCCATTCTCTGCCTATCCGTGAGCCTGTCTAAATGCCCCTTAAATGTTGCTGCCATATCTGCTTCCACCACCTCCCCTGGCAGCAGGTTCCAAGCACCTATCATTCACTGTGTACTACTTATCTGGTAACCTCCTTTAAACTTTCCCCCTCTCATCTTAAACCTATGCCCTATGGTATTTGATATTTTCACCCTGGGAAAAAGATCTGGGTGTTTTCAGTGCCTGATTTGCAAGTGACTATTATCTAGCTACACCAAGTAATTAAGAAAGATAATGGAATGTTTTTGTTTATTGTGAGGGAATTGAAGACAAAAGTACGGAATTACACTTCAGTTATATAGGACAATGGTGAGTTCACATCTGGAATATTGTGTAATATGTATCCTCAATTAAGGAAGGATGTTAATAGAATGGAACCAGTTCAGAGAAAGATTTTTAGATGAATACATAGAATGAGCAAGTTGCCTTATGATGAAAGGTTGGAGAGAACAGGCTTCCATGCCTTGAAATTTAGTAGAATGAGAGAAGGCTTGAATGGCACATATAAGATATTCAGTGGCTGGATACAGAGAATATTTCTTCTTATGGAAAAATGTAGAAGTAGTAACCACTAGTAAATAGTACAGCCTTACCCACTTAAGACTAAGTGAATATTTTTCTCTCTGAGTCATAGGTCTTTGAAACTATTTTCTCAAATGCAATCGAGGCAAAGTCTTTGAATATATTTAAGGCAGGGGTAGATAAGCTCTTGATAAGCAAGGGAATGAAAGATTATTGCAGGTTGGTGGAAATGTGGAGTTGAGGTTACAATCAGATTGGCCATGATTTTACTTAATGGTGGAACAGGCTTGAGTGCCCAAGTGATCTGCTACTGAGCCATACGTTAGTGTAAAATGAAAGAGCCAGGCTCATCAATCAATCAAAATGAAGTAATCCTCACTGATACTGTCAGAGCCTCTTGTCTTTTAAAAGAATAAAACTTCACACTACTAAAATTAATTTTCAAGGCCAGTGACATTGTTCAGAAGTGTCTCTCACTTACTGCAGCACTAAAATCTCATATCCTTATGTATACAGCAACCCTAACATATTCAGCCAACTTCATATGTGATAACCAGGTGTCCATTTCAATGCTAAGTTTATTAGTAAGGATGGCAACAATGCAGTCTGTTAAGGAGCAGGGTAATTACAACAGTTGTTATGGTTTCACTCATTTAACTTTGGTATAATGATAACCAATAATAGACATTACATTTATCGCAAAGTCAGACCTCTTATGTTGAGAGGAATCTTTTTGTGGCATGTATATTTCATCCAAATTACTTTCTATGACTTCTTGTTCTTGAACACATACTGGATGAGTCTCTATTTCCTGGCACATTGCTTTGCTTTCCTCCATGTCTTCTGAATTCGGAACTGACATGGACCATTTTTGACATCTCTTTCTATGCTGCTGGAATGCCCTTCTGAATGGTGGAGTCTTTGAAAAGAAAGAAAAACAATTCTTGTAGTATGTGAAATTAGATCATATGGAGAATTGTCCAAGCCAGAAGGAAAGGATTAGATCCAAGCAAATTAATGAAGGAAGACGAGTTTGTTTTTCATAACTTGAATGTTGCATCATAAATCTTTTAGTCTCCTTGCAGTTGTGAGAAATCATAATTTTATGAGTGACTTCTAGTACCACGCTAAAGAGCAATAGATGACAAGTGCCTGCTTCTCAGTATTAGGGAAGTTCAATTTCTTCATTCTTAGGAAAGTGAAATGACAGTTTGAAAAAGAGCAACAATCTCCAAAGTCAGTAACGCAAAAAGACACATTTCACTGTGTGTTTTGATGTACATGTGACTAATAAATAAATATCTTATGTCTTTAAGATTTGCTTTAATATAGTCTCTAATGCAGTATATCACATTTGAAAGAGCAAGAACATTTATGATGATTATTATTTAGTTCTCTTTCTATTTCCAGTCTGGAGGAGTTGTTACATGTAAAGTATGCCAAGCTAATATGCTACTGAGAGAAAAATACAGATCTATACTCCTGATCTGCCTGATATTTCATAAAACTTCTAAATTATATGAAATGTTTTTCTTTATCCAATTTGCTGCACAGGCTCCTGAAGTTCTCATTAGAGAAATTTATGGCAATTTTGTACTGTTTTCTTGGGTACACTAATAATGGAGAATCTCTCAGTTAGTTAAGCAATAAGGATGATTATGAGGTACTGTATAAGCTAATCAAAGCCAGCTGTTAAATGAATGTGAAGCTGCAGGCTTAGACATTTATACAGTAGTGCAGGAAGCTTGTGTACTTAGCATTGCTACCTCATAATAGGCTATTACATGGTAAATGTTTCAAGGAGAAAAGGTAGAAACTGTTGTGAAAGTATGGAATTCATCATCATTCCCTGAATTCCACCTCCAATACAAAATTGCTCTAAGTTAAATTAATGAGACTTGGTATGGTATGGATTGAATTGCAGATAGAACTATATGCACAAATTGATCCAAATTAATCCCATTTGGATAGAAGACTGATTGTTGATGAAGTGGATTTGGATGTTCATAGAAATCATCAGATTGGTTGGCATTTGTTTATTCAGAGCATTCAGAATGTAACATGATGAAATAACTTGGATATTACAATGTATCGTTGTTGCCAATTCAACACAACTGCAGGATTCTAAGTTTTACCATTTCAATTTTGTGGTATAATGCACCTCAAAACGTACCCACTTGCAGTTAGATGGGCAGTGACTGAAGATCCATTTGCTTGACAGAATTTTAGGGTCAGTGCATCCATAACTGGCTTGGCAATCCTTCAGTAGATTGCCTGAGCATCTGGTGATTACAGCTTTTGTATTTTCTTAGTCACTCTTCATACAGATAGTGTGGATTGTTAGGACAAGTCACGTAGTGAAGTAAGCAGATTAAAATCCTCAGACAACAGTGAAGATAAATACATGACTACGAACTGCAAAAGAGTTATCTGCATATTATTTAGAATCCTCCAAATTTTAAGTTCCTGCTCTTGATGAACCAATATATTCCTCTTCCTCTTTAGCTTTGATGCACAAATCAGATTCCCTTGTTGTAAAGCAAAAGCTCAAACCTTTCACTAAACCACATGGGATTGCATACTCTAAGGATGAATAATCATCACAATCTCACCAGAGTGCCTGAAGTTTATATTGGGACATATATGGACGTCAGGCTGATGAATGACATTGGTGTGCTGCCACCTCTGTGTGCCACTACCTCTGTGTGCCACATAGTTCAATTTCAATGAAAAATCTATTTGAACAAAAGATTAGATATATGCAAGGGGTCCATGAAATCTTTCCTTTCCTTTTCAGCTTCTCTGCGTATCGAATGCACTAATGCCCAGAGGAGCTCAGGCATGCAGAGTAGTAGCCAGCAGCATGAAATGCATGTTTTGGTGTCACTTCCAGAACATTCACTGACTCATAGGAAGCATGTGAATGGCACAGACCAATCATATGGAACTGAGGCTTCACAATACTTGTGAGGACTGGTTTGTGTCACGAACCAGCAACAAAAGAAACACACTGAGCATGATTTAGTGTTAAAACTATTTTATTAAACACTACTTATAATAATACGTAAAATAAAAGTAAAAATGTTAGTATGTTAGAATTCAAAAATGTTAAACCTCGAACGTTAACCCCAAAACTAAACTCGTCGTGTGTGTGTGTGACAAAGTCCAAAACTCCCGTTCCGGAATGGTTCTTAAAGTTCAGTTCCGCAAGCCATAAGGTGAAACATGAGCAAGGGCTTCTTCAACAACCACCGTTGTCTGAAGATAAGACGTAGACGTAGAGAACATAGGGAGAGTAAATACGAAATCCAAATGTTCCATGATGGAACCCAAATGACACTCCAGCGTTTACTCGGTAGTGACTTCCTCACCCCGAAAAGCATCCGAATCGTGGTCGTCCACACACAAATACCTGTTTCCCTTCTACAGGTCAGCAACAAAGTGAACTCCACCGGATTACTTCCACTACAGCATTCACTTTCCCTGTAATCTGTGCAAAATCTAACAGTTCCATCAGGTTTAGGTACATAACACAGGTCGAACTCCAATTTGAAGTAGAATGTCTAATAATATCATTTTCCAACATGTATTTGAATCTCCTGATCAACAAGTTTACTTTTTTCCACATTCATTCGATATGGGTGTTGTTTGATTGGTTTTGCATCCCCAACATCAACATCATGGGTAATTATCGATGTTCTGTTTGGAACATCTGGGAACAGATTTTTAAATTTTAAAATTAATTCTCTCATCTGTTGTTTTTGTGAAACTTGTAAATGGTCCAACTTCGTTTCAAGGGTTCTCCATGATATTTTGGTTTTTGAGTTTTCGATGGAACAATATTTGGTCTAAATTGGCCCTACCTCAACATCAACATCAGGCACTCTAGAAACAACCTTTACATCATCCACCAAGGTCACAACTGAATCCCTCTCATAATAAGGTTTTAGCATGTTTACATGACAGAGTTGTGTTTTCTTGCGTCTATCTGGTGTTTTGATTATATATGTTAGATCAGTCACTCGAGATTCAATAACATAGGGTCCAGAAAAACGAGATTGCAATGGATATTTTGGCTAGGGAAAAATACCAACACCTTTTGCCCCACTGCAAATGTCCCTAGGCCGAGCACGTCTATCAAAATATGTCTTCATTCTTATCTGGCTAGTTTTCAAATTCTCTCTCGCTAGCTGGCAGACTCTCTCCAACCGAGTTTTAAATTTTTGGACATGGGGAGATCTCCATTTCCTGATTAACACTCCATTTTTGACATAGTATCCACTTGGCACTTTCTCAATCTCCTCACATGAGAGTGCTTTTTCTTTCAATTCTGTCAATTCAGGGTCCTTTGTCTGTTCCACCATAAAATCCTTCCTTGACAAAGACAAATCTTTAAATTCAGGCTCACTATAAGGATGTTGATCCTCCAGTGAAGACAGAAAAGTCTCAGATAAGGCATCATAATTTTCTTCCTGTTTAGGACTGTCACAAGGAACCACATCAGACTGCACCGGACTGTCTGTCTTGGCTAATTCTCTAGCTCTAGCTCGAGTCACCGCACATGATGGGTAAACATCTGGATCATTCTCAGACTCCTCAATCCTTGGTTTGGTCATTAACCATACCACAGGAACAATTTCTCCATCTGCAAGGTCATTTCCCAATAACAAAGAAACTCCTTCCACTGGCAACCTAGGTCTTATCCCTATCTCGACTGGTCCTTCTACGAACTTTGACTTTAGAATCACCCTGTGTAAGGAACAGATATGGTGTCATCTGTAACGCCTCGCACTAGATTTACCTCACCAGTGTCAGTTTCTTCACCAAAATTTAAAACACTGTCCAGCAAGAGAGATTGGCAAGCCCCAGTAACTCTAAGAATTTTCACTGGCACCTGGGGTGACTCATCATTCAGTGAAACAAAACCCTCTGATACATAAGAACGGAATTCCTTTCTCACCTCTTCCAACTTTTCCGCTTTTACCTCTTGCAAGGACTTATCTTTAACAGCATCTCCTAAACCTTTTTGATTTTTAATTGCCTGAAAGCAAGCATTGGGCACAGCTTCCTTCCTTTTCTTCAAAGGGCACAATTAGATATCACATGGCCAGGTTTCTTACAGTAATAACAAGTATGCTCAACAGGTTTCTCCAGCCCTGGCTTCTTTTCATCTTTCCCTTTTTGATTACCTCCCAATTTAATCTCCGGTTTACCTGGATTGTCTTTGTAACTCTTTTGAAAGGTTTTAGGTTGTCCCCATTTCAATTTATGGGTTAAAGCATAATCATCTGCCAACCTAGCAGTTTCTTGTAAAGTTTCCACTGCCTTTTCATTTAAATATGTTGTTAATTCAAGCTGGAACACATCTTTTAAAGTCTTCCACTAGTATCAATTCTTTCAATTTATCAAAATCCCCATCTACATTTTAGCCATGTACCATCGTTCAAAACATATTCTCTTTCCATTGGCAAATTCCATATAAGTCTGATCTGCAGATTTCCTCAAGTCTCTAAATTTTTGTCTCTAAGCTTCAGGTACCAATTCATAGGCCTTCAATATAGCTTGTTTTACCTTGGTATAATCAGCTGCATCCTCAGCAGACAAAGCAGAATAAGCTTTTTGAGCTTTACCTTTAATCACACTCTGTACCATAAGAGCCCATCCTTTCCTTGGCCAGTTTGAACTCACAGCAACCTTTTCAAAATGTTGGAAATACTGATCAACCTGATCTTCCTCAAAAGGAGGGACTAATCGAACCTCCCTGCTGGCTGAAAAACCATCATCAGAATCAGATTCCAAACTCCTACGCTTCATTTGTAACTCATGCTGCCTCTGTTTTTCCTTCTCCTCACTATCCAGCTCCATCCTCTTCAATTCCATCTGCTTCATTGCTAGATCAGCCTCTATCTTCATCTGAGTTATCTTTTGTTCGGCCTTTAATTTCTTTTGTTCGGCCTCTATCTTTAACTGGGTTTGCTCTCGTTCAGCCTCTAATCTCTTTTGTTCTCGTTCAGCTTCTAATTTATTTTGCTCTCGTTCAGCCTCTATCTTTGCCAGCTGCACCTGTGCCTCAGAAATTGCTATTTCACTGCCAGAAAACTGTTTTAACACTTCCTTCTCAAACACCTTCTTTTCCACATAATGGCCAGCTATCAGTCTCTGAATATCTGCCTTTCTCATAGACTGCTTTACTTCTGTAAGGTTTAACCTTGTAGCAATCTTTATCAGATCATCCTTTTTCGCCACCTCCAATCCCTTTCGGGTTGGTGACTCCAAAAATGCCTTAATATCCATTGCTGCTGGTTTCCACACACACAAGCCAATTAAAAAGAATTTATCAGACCTCCCTCAAAAATCTTTGGGTTGAATCCCGAACAAATCTCGTCAATCTGGGGAACGATCCCAGACGACACTCGTTAATCTTTGGATTGGATCCCGGACGAGCCTCCAATTTTGTCACGAACCAGCAACAAAAGAAACACACTGAGCATGATTTAGTGTTAAAATTATTTTATTAATCACTACTTATGATAATACGTAAAATAAAAGTAAAAATGTTAGTATGTTAGAATTCAAAAATGTTAAACCTCGAACGTTAACCCCAAAACTAAACTCGTCGTGTGTGTGTGTGACAAAGTCCAAAACTCCCAGTTCCGGAATGGTTCTTAAAGTTCAGTTCCGCAAGCCATAAGGTGAAACATGAGCAAGGGCTTCTTCAACAACCACCGTTGTCTGAAGATAAGACGTAGACGTAGAGAAACATAGGGAGAGTAAATACGAAATCCAAATGTTCCATGATGGAACCCGAACGACACTCCAGTGTTTACTCGGTAGTGACTTCCTCACCCCGAAAAGCATCCGAATCGTGGTCGTCCACACACAAATACCTGTTTCCTTCTACAGGTCAGCAACAAAGTGAACTCCACCGGATTACTTCCAACTTCCATACATGGATTTCAGTGGCAAACACAGTTATTGTTTCTCATCCATCGATAGAGAAAACAAGCAGGCTGGTGTCTCTCTCCCTTCTCTCTCTCTCTCTCTCTCTCTCTCTCCTTCTTCTTCTTCTAACTTCTTCAACAACGTCATTACGTCCTTTATCTTCTATTGACGTAAGCACGCCCCACACACACATACACACACACTCTCTATCTTAAAGGGACTTTCACTGAGTCCGTAACATTTGTCAATACTTAAAGGAGATATGCCTGAACAGGTTCTATTCTGGTGCTGGGAATCTGTCCCATGGAGATTCCCTTTTCTTATCTGGATCTTCCTCAAGCCCCTCATATCATCAGAATAGCAACTCATAACTCCATCCCATCTGTCACCCCCCACCTGACTTTCCCCCAAATTTTAATATTACTTGTGGGATTTAGAGAATTTGGAAGTGAGCTAAGAGAGTCAGAAATCTTTCTATGGTTTTATGGTTTCTCGACAGTCAAGACTATCATTTGTTGAACTGCTCTGCAAGATGGCAAGTCAAACAAGGATACTTTGTGTCAGTCTTGGGAGGAAGAAGGATGCTGCTTTGTTACATTAGCCCACTTACAGGAACTACAGAAATCTCATGACAAGAAGTGGCCCTACCTCAGTCTCTGCCTTCTCTTGCTCTTAATTGCAGATGATGTATCCATTGTGAATTGTTTCTCCTACAGCTCCAGTCCTTGCTGCTGTACAATATTACACAGGGTTCAGCTTGACACAATCACTCTGGAAACCTGGGGCAGGACCAGAGGACACCTCCAGATCTTTTCAGGCTTCAGAAATGCACCTTCAACATTCTGGTTCATCAGTTCACATTTGGTTGTTCAATGGCTTTCATCATACCATTCCTAGGCTTCATTGGTAAGGTTTGTCATGGTGTCATGAGCCAAATTTGAAGGGATATCAGTTATTAATGAACAGCCACATGAAATTCTACTAACAGGTTAAAAGGGGTTGGACCAAATTAGAACAGAAGTGTCAAGGCAGCTCTGCAGGAACCTAAAGCACACCATCATAAGTTTTTGCTCAATGTTATGTTCTAGCCACAAGCTGGTATAATAGATACCTTCATGGTTTGCAATTTTTCCTGGAAATTGGACTGCCTTATTTGTGCCGTGAGAAATAGTCTGCATGCGTAGGATGTCAGCCAGAACCGGAAATCTGCTAATTCTGACAAGGATTCATCATGGGTGAAGCTGACATAATTGATAGATGTGGCAAGTAACCTATTGTGCAGCCCATTGGGAGATCAAGTTGTTCCTGGAAGTATCTAGAGGCAAATGGTCTGCAGGCATTTGTGGTAATTTTCACAACCAGTGGTAATGTGTCCGCATCTGATCCAGTGGGAGCCATAATTTGTGGAAGAGCCTTTGTTGACAGCTGCCATTTATTCCGATGCTTGTAGTCTTTCAATAACAGCTTTTCCAAGATGTTAAACATTTGAGCCTCATCCTCTTACCCACTTACATCAATACTGCCTCCAGCTAGAGCTTCCTTTCTTCTGCTCCACTCTGTCATAGTCATAAAGTACAGCACAGAAACAGGCCCTTCAGCCTATCATATCCATGCTGCTCTTTGTACCTATCTGCACTAATGCCATTTATCTGCTTTAGGACTGTAGTATTCCTGCCTTGGCAATTCAAGTACTTGTCAAAATGATTCTTAAATGTTGCGAGAATATCTGCCTCCACCAACTCTTCAGGCTGCCAATTCTAACCACACTCCATGTGAGAAACCTCCCCATCAGATCCTCCTACCTCTCACCTTAAACCTATGCCCTCTTGTCTTAGACACCCCCACAATGGAAATAAAAGATTTTTACTCTCTCCCCTACCAAACTCTCATAACTTGATTTACCTCTGTCAAGTCAACCACTCCAGGGAAAACAAGCCTGACCTATCCAGTCTTTCCTTATGACTGAAGTGCTCCAATCCGTGTAACATCCTGGTGAATCTTCTCTGCACCCCCTCCAAGCAATGACCTCCTATAATATGGTGACCAGAACTGCACAAAATATTCCAGGTGTGGTCCAACCAATGTTTTTTAAAGTTGTAACACAACGTCCCAGGTGTTATATTCTGTGCCATGGCTGATGAAGGCAGGCATTCCAAATGGCTTCTTCACCACCTTATCCAACTGTGCTCCCACTTTCAGGGATCTATGGACTTACACCTCAAGATCCCCTCTATTCGTCAACACTCACAAGGGCCCTTCTATTTACTATGTATGTCCTATCCTTGTTTGCCTTCCCAAAATGCATCACCCCACACTTGTCAGGATAAAATTTCATTTGCCATTTCTTTGTTCAACTTTCCAGTTGACCTATACAATGCCATAGCCTTAGACAATGTCCCTTGCTATTTACAATATGATGAATTTTTGCAAGCTTACTTATGAATCCTCCTACATTCACATCTGAGCCATTAATGTACATCACAAACAGCTGACGTCCCAGCACTGATCTGTGCTGCTCCTCTCTGCAAATATTTGCTGAGTATCTTAGTCGAATCTAAGGCAGCCTAGATGTGACACATCCTCTTCTTCAATAACAATAAACCGCACAATATTGACTTTTCAAAACAACTACTAACTCCCAGTGGGACATAAGAAAGTCGTTGAAACTATTGAGTACTTGTTGCTGTACTTCCTCACTCCCAACAAGCACAGTTTCAATGTTGAATTTAAGTAAGGTAGATCAATTAAAATATTGCTACAATACATCAATGTAAGTATTCAAATCATGAGCCCAATTTCCTGTGGAGTGTTACACAACCAAATGTGCCTATATTAAACCCAAAGGTTGGTGTGAAGGACCCAGCTTCCAGACAAACGTTTTTGGCAATTTTAGCCAATATCAACCACACTTGAACATATTCAATATTATAATTCTGCATAAAAAATGATTATGTATGATGCATGAATGTCTAAAGAGTGATTTTCTTTTATATGATGTTCCTAAAGTCTTGTGTACATAGGTCTTACTATAAATGATTAAAATACAAGGATGTTACTGCGATTGAAGGGCTTGAGTTAAAAGGAGAGTCTGGATAGGCTGGGGTTTTTTACCCTAGATCACAGGAGGTTGAAAGGTGACGTATAGAGGTATATAAATCATGAGAGTCAGAGATAAGGTGGTCACTGTCTTTTCCCCAGTGTAGGGGAATCTAAAACTAAGGGGCATGGATTTAAGGCGAGATGGGAAAGAGTTAAAGGGGATCGAAGTGGCAAATTTTTCACACAGAAGGTGGTGTGTATATGGAATGAACTGCCAGAGGAAGTGGTAGAGATGGGTACAATTACAATGTTTTAAAAGTCAATTGGACAGGTACATGGAGAGGAAAGGTTGAGAAGGATAAGGGCCAAATGAAGGCAATGGGACTACTCAGGTAAGCAACTTGGCCAGCATGGGTGAGTTGGGCCAAAGGGCCTGTTTTGTGCCGTATAAGTCTATGACCAAGTGTTTCACACAGGAAGCCTAATGTTTTAATAAGACACAATGGCCTAGAATTGGATCTGTACCAGTAAAGCCACACTAAATGGTCAATGATTGGTGTATCCATCACCATTTTGACCATGGGCCAACTGTTGGAAAATTCACCATCATATGAGGTCCAGGGGATTGGAAACCACCGATGGCCCATTTTTCTTTTATATGGCAAGTTTGGGACTGGGATCCAGTCCTCGTCTCAAGACCATGAGGAGACTGTCCAAAACCAAATCGAAGGCATGATGGTTGGTAGGTGAAGAATGTAAACTTCATGTCAAATGGAGCTGTAGCTAATGTTATCTGGAGACGTGGGATTTGTGGATGGTCTGAGATCGAGTTCTGAGGGAGTTGAAGGGGATGGAGGGCAGTGGGTGCTGGAAATTGGATTCAGAGTTTTGAAATAAGAGTCAGTGGGACCCAGAGCAGAGGAGAAGGTGAGAAATCTGTGTGGATGTTATCATAAGGTCAGCAATACCAAGGTTTGGGGTCACAAGAAGAACAGGTGTTACCAAAAATTAAATCTGGTCAACCTGAGTCAAGTTCCCAGCAGTGGGCTGGGATATATTGAAGGAGGACCTCTTTAAATGTGAAGATATAACTATTGGGTTGTTCCGGAAGGGGCCAACAATATGACCTAATTTTATGGACAGTGCTCCATAGGGGATGACATCATCCACAGCACCACTGATGTGGAAATTGCATCAGACAGCACAAGAATGAATTGAGAAGGACAGGCATGGTAGTGTAGTGGTTAGTGTAACGCCTTACAGTGCCAGTGATCCGGGTTCAATTCCCGCCGCTGTCTGTAAGGAATTTGTATGTTCTCCCCGTGACTGCGTGGGGTTCCTGCAGGTGCTCCGGTTTCCTCCCACATTCCAAAGATCTACAGGTTAGGAAGTTGTGGGCATGCTATGTTGGCACTGAAAGCGTGGCGATACTTGCAGGCTGCCCCCAGAACACTTTATGCAAAAGATGTATTTCATTGTGTATTTCGATGTACACGTGACTAATAAAGATATCTTATCTCAGAATAGGGTGAATTTCCAAAGTAGCACATTTGACCCAGAATGGTGGTAACTTGGTTCTTCTCATACACATAACACAAAAAGGAACTGTGGGTCATGTATGAATTTCTCAGTCATATTACTGTAGATCCAGTATCCTAGGCTATCAGGATAAATTTGGTAACCTGCAAACCCTAGCTCCTGACTCACAAAATCATAGAGTGGATAAATTCCATACTTCCATCCTAGAAATGGAATCAGTGAAAATTCTCCATATGCTTTAAACCTGGGAATACCATCATCTGAGTTACCAGTTTTGTACCTTAGTCTCTTCTTATGAAAGTAGTAAAATGCTACCTAGCTTACCATGATAATTTTAATATTACCAGATGAATATTTTATGATGAAGTGTATATTTTTGTTACAATATTAAATATTAAACATAGCTCTGAAAAGATCCTAAAGGATTCTGACTGCAAATGGCTGTCAGGCTGCATGAAGTTACTTTTTCCCTGATTTTTCTTGTGTTGTCAATCCATTTACCTTACACAGGATAATGCCTCTGCTAATGTCGTAGAGGGGAGAAGATCAGTTGAAGATTCAACATTTGCACGGTAAGTTACCATTGCATGATTTCAGGGCCAAAAATGCTTTGAATACTTCCATCCTGTCTGGCCTGGTGTTTCTCCCTAACTCTGGGGTCCTGATCCACCTTAGTGAAAAGCAGCAAGTGTCCAAAACTCTAACATGTACACAGCACAAACTGGAAACTCAGCATCTGTGTACAATCTAAGTGGATCTTCCTCCACCCTGTTTGCAGAGAGCAGTGAAGGTGAAGGAAGGGTGGTCAAAGGATAGTAATGGAGAAGAAAAATGATCCGGGGAAATTATTGGGGGAATAGGGAGAGGATCATGAAGTGGGTGAGCTGATGTAAATCAACCCTGCAAGAAATATTGAATCTAAGGGATTTGGGAAGAGTTGGAAGTAAGAAAGAGAAACAATAGCAGATGGAGCCTGTGAAGGGAGGAGAGGGTGAAGGTGTAAACAAGAGGATGGAAGGTGATAAGCAGGAACACAAAGGCTACAAGTGCTGGAATCTGATAAGTAAAGGAAAGTGATAATGGGAATTATTAAGGGAGAAATAAAGGGCAGATAGAACCAGAAGGCAAGTTGTTTCTGTTCTTCTTCTGTTTTTTTTTCTGCCTCCATTTATTATCCACCTGCCTCTGTCTCCCAATTCCACCACTTCCCCTCCTTCACCTGGCTTCATCTGCCCGTCGTCCTTCACTTATCACCTCCTCAGTCCACCTGTCACCTCCTTGCCCATGTCTCACCCCCTGTCCTCCTTTATACTGGCTATCTTCCCTCTCCACTTTCATTCCTGATGCAGGGTTTCAACACAAAGCATCGTCAAGTCCTTTCCACCAACTGCTCGACTCACTGAGTTCCTTCAGCCGTTTGTCTTTTTGCTCCAGATTCGAGCATCTGCAGTCTTTTGTCATTGAGTCCTACAGCATGGAAACAGGCCCTTTGGCCCAACTGGTCCATGCCAACCAAGATTCCCATTGAAGCCTACATTTGGCCTGTATCCCTCTAAACTTTTCCTATCCATGTACTTGTCCAAGTACCTTTTAAATGTGGTTAATATACCTGCTTCAACCACTTCCACTGGCAGCTCATTCTCTGTAAACATTGTCCCTCAAGTTCCTATTAAATCTCTCCCCTCTCACCTTAAGCCTATGCCCTCTAGTTCTTGATTCCCCAACCCTGGGAAAAAGATGGTGTGCTTTCACCCTATCTATGCCCATCATGATTGTATACACCTCTATCAGATCACCCCTCAGTCTCCTATGCTCCGATGATAAAAGTCCCAACCTGCTCGACCCCTCTCCTTAACTCAAGTCCCTTGAGTCCCAGCAACATCCTCGTAAATCTCCTCTTCACTCTTTCCTGCTTAATGGCATCTTTACTATAGCAGGGTGACCAAAATTGAACACATTATTCTACAGACGGCCTCATCAACGTCTTGTATAGCTGCAACATAACATCCCAACTTCTACACTCAATGTCCTGGCTGATGAAGGCCAGTGTGCCAAAAGCCTTCTTCATCACCCTGTCCACCTGCAATACCATTTTCAGGGAAACATGTACTTGTACTCCTTGGTCCCTCTGTTCCACAACACTCCCCAGGGCCCTGCTGTTCACTGTGAAAGTCCTACCCTCATTTATCTTCCCAACTGCAACACCTCAGACTTATCCAAATTAAACTCCCTTTGCCATTCCTTGGCCCACTCACCCAACTGAGTGAGTTATCACTCTATAAATCCTGATAACCATCTTCACTGTCAATGACACCACCTATTTATTGTCAACTGCAAACCTACTAATCATGCCTTGTACATTCTCAATCAAATCATTCATATAGATGACAAATAGCAATGGGCCTAGCACCAAGACCTGGGGAACACCACTAGTAGTGGGCCTCCAATTTGAAAAACAACCTTCCACCATCACCCTCTGCTTCCTACCATCAAGTCAATTTTGTATCCAATTAGCTAGATCTCCCTGGATCCTGTGCAGGCCTATCAAGTGGAACCTTATCAAAGGCCTTACTGGTCCATATAGACCACATCTACTACCCTGCCTTAACCAACATTTTGATTACTTCTTCAAAAAACTCAATCAAATTCGTAAGACATAATCTCCCATGCACAAAGCCATGCTGACTATCCCTAATCAACCCTTGTCTTTCCAAATGCTCATATATCTTATCCCTCAGAGTCCCCTCTGGTAACTTACCTACCACAGATGTTAGGCTTACTGGTCCATAGTTCCCAGGTTTTTCTTTGCAGCCCTTCTTAAATAAAGGCATAACATTATCCACTCTCCAGTGTTCTGGCACTTCACCCATCGCTAATGATGATGCATTTATATCTCAACCAGGCCTTCCATAATTTCTTGTCTGGCTTCCCACAGTGTTCTTGGATATTCCTGATCAAGCCCTGGAGATTTATCTACCTTCATACATTTTAAAACATCCAATACTTCCTCTGCTGCAATGCAGACTAACCCCAAGACCTTCCTATTAACTCCCCTCTTAACAAGGAATCTGCATGTCCTTCAATTTTCCTTTCTTAGCCACACCTTTATAAATTCATCGAACTGAAGATTTTGAAGTGGCAATTAAGGTGGTGGATCGGGGAGATTTGTAGATGTTAATTATATTTACTTCCCAGAAAAACTGTTGAAGTTTCTGATAATAGTCCATTAGCTAAATCTAAAGCTCCTGTAATTAAAGTCTATCTCTTGAACTAGCTTGAGTTCTGTCTCAGCAGAAGAATAGGGATATTCAGAAAGAACTCAGATTAACACTATGCAATTATTGATACTATACTATGCACAAGTATCTACACTGGAGCTGCAATTATTCATCATACTAATAAAAGAGATAGGTATTAGGATAGAAAGTCATGTATCTAAGTTTGCCCATGACACAAAGATAGGTAGCACTGAACGCAACAGAAATAGAAGCATTAAATTACAAAAGGGAAAAAAAGTAATCTTTGGTTGCTGCCTGTAAACACATGCAAGGTTATTGTCCATTGTCTCTCCGTTCAAAATTGAATGTGCAAAGGTAGATGCGAAATGTGTGCAATAATCTTCCACACAATTAGCACTGGCAAGCAATGATGAATTCCTCTTCTTGTCTCTCAGTTCAGTTTCTATACAGTGGAAATTAATAATGGGGGATATAATAATAGGCTTCAACGCCATGAAGTGCTTTGACAGAGCAGGAATAGAAAAAGGAGTATATTTTCCCATGGCTGAAGAATCAGTAACAGAAAAAATAGATTTAAATTAATAAGCAAAAGAATTATAGATGCCATATGGTAAAAAAAAACATTGTGATCTACTGTGATTTGGAATGTGCTGCCTGGAAGTTTGCTGGAAGTAAATCAATAACAATTTATAAAAAAAGAGTTAGATAAGAATATGAACAGAAACAATTTGGCAGCATTGGGAAAGAACTGGGGAGTTGAATAATTCAAAGTGCTTGCATGGACACAGTGGGGGAAAAATAATCCCCTTTGTTGTTGTTGTTTCATTCTATGATCCTAAGTGCAATGCACTGGTGACAATGAATGATATTAGAAAAATCTAATCTTATTCCATCACAGACTGAGTCTGAGATGTAAGGCTCATCAGGAAGTCAAAAAATAGACCAGTGCTGAAAAATGTGCACTGGGATCAAGATGCATACTGATCCTGGTGGAGGAGGGAAACAAAATTCTTGTTGTCACCTCAATTCTATGATTGTAGAACCAGATAGACAGTACTAACCATCTCAGTTTTTATTGCCCGAACACATATCCACAGGGTCTGTTTTTGTCACACCTGAGCTCACCCAGTCTTCCGGCACTTCACCCATTGCTAATGATGACACATGTATCTCACTCAGGCCTCCCGCAATTTCTTCTCTCCAGCAATTCTTCATCAGGACATCACACTTGAGCTCAGAACCAGGGATGAAGCACTTGCTGCATGCTGCATGCTGCATGATATTTAATGATGTCACAAGCAAAGCAATAGTTGGGACAGACATCAATAAGTTTCATTTCTCAACATTTAGAACATTAGGCTCACACATTGCTGCATCAAAGCATCCTAATTACTTACCTAAATCAATCTTTTTTAAACATGACTTCTACTCAACATCCATAAGCTCCACTACACCTTCATACCACAAATCCAAGCTTCATACTCACACACTAATTCTTTAATCATGATAGTCAAAACACTAAACCAAATTACAAGGCAATTATTAACACATTTACCTCTTTCTTGTCGGAGAAGATACCACAAAATGAGGAGCCTGGAGGAGAAAATGCTGATTACTTCGGCAAGGGCACCCCAAAGTTCACGGACAGCAGTGGTGTTGAGATCATCAAAGGTGAAATATGCTCTGCCTGATCTTCCTTCTTACGCTGTACTATGCTCCAACCCACAATCTTTGCAGGTTTACAAGTATATGCATCTTAGTTATATCCTACTCTCACAATGACCATAACATTATGAGTTTTTTCAGAAGGCTGAGGAGGAGGCAGGTGTAAATCTTTACATCTATATTAAAGCACAGCATATATACATGAAAAATATCATGGTTTATTTGAAAGGTACTGTATTTAACCAATATACCACATGATCTCCTGACCAGTTAGATTACAACATATTCATGCACATACTCAAATCACATCATGTTCATATGTTAAACACACCACACTGCTCTCCATTTCTATATATATATAAAAAAGATTTTTCTATCTATACCCCTTTTACACTTCCAAAAATGAGGTAAAAAAAAAATTACCAATATAAGGATGGATGACTTGAAACTCTCCAGCCGCCTTGTTGGTATTCAAGCCTGCATCTCTGGATCAATTGTCCAGAACTTTGGCTGTTAGTCCAGTAATTTAACCATTGTGCTACCATTCCCATGTGCAGAGTTGTTCTGTACTTCAGTACGAAACTGGCTAGGTGATATTTCATGTGAAGTTTTGAACATCTTTCCTTGAGAAGACGGTTCCCTTATACAATGAGATGGACTCTGACCTCACGATCTACCTTATTGTGACCTTGCACCTCTGTAGCTGTGACACTTTACTCTGTACTGTTATTGTTTTTACCTGTACTACCTTAATGCACTCTGTACTTACTCAATGTAACTGCACTGTGTAATGAATTGACCTGTACGATCAGTATGTAAGACAACTTTTTCACTGTACCTTGGTACAAGTGACAATAATAAGCCAATACCAATACCAATACCAATAACACTTTTGTCTGACCTCTTGGTTGTTCCATTGGATGCCAGGGGGCATGAAGGAACAAGAATATGTTTGAGACACAAGGGATTCTGCAGATGCTGGAATCGGGAGCAACACACACAAACGGTACTGGAGGAACTCAGCAGGTCAGGCAGCATCTATGGAGAGAAATAAACAGTCAACGTTTAGGGTCGAGACCCTTCATCAGGACTCATGAAGGGTCCTGATGAAGGGTCACGACCTGAAATGTCGACTGTATATTTCTCTTCATAGATGCTGCCTGGCAAATGTGATTAGTCTATATGGGCAAAGAGGTCGGCATGGATGTGATAGGTCAAAGGGTCCATTTCTGTGTGGTAAAACTGTATGACACTAAAGCAGTGGGCATTACTACTTTGTCACCTCACTTGATGCATTCTGCTTATGGAGCAATTCATTGTGATAATTGTGGAATAGTTTTAGTTCCTTATCTGAACACAGGTCAAAGTCTGACCATCCTTTCAATATTCGGGTGTAACCTTTTTTAATACTGGATTTTTCTGGGTCTTGTCTACACCTTCAGATTCGATTACTGGAAAGTCCTCATCAACTTCGTTTTATATGTGGATCACATTTTCATTTCCAGCTTTGGAGTTCTTAAGCAGCAGCTGTGATAGAACATCCACGACAATGTTCTGCTTGGAACTTGTGCGCTCAGTTGTATGGTTGATCCATTTTTTGCAAGCTTTTATTCAACTTGGCATGGAAAATCATGAATCAATAGCTTTTTTTGTGAAAGAGCCCTTTGTTCAAGTCTTGGTCAGTTACTGCTGGCTATCTTTATTGTGTGTACGCACGGGAAGGAACCATTTTTGAATAAGTTTGATCCTCCTAATTTTGTGCAAGTCAAGTGAATTGTACATGTTGTTCATTATGTGCAACTTGATTTAATGTGACTTCATGTCGTTTCCTCATGGAGTTATGTCTGTCTTAGGTACAACCACTTTTGGGAGATTACAACTACTTCTAGGTTTCGCAAGCACACCATTCTGTTCCAGCTTATCCATTTTCTTCTTAACCTGGTTGTTTCATGTATACTAGAGTGTATTACCTTGGCTTTGCAACTGATCTGATTAGAAGGTATAAATTGTACCCTATTATGCCAATGGAGATGGCCTTAAGCATATCAACATACTTTTTCAACAGTGGAACAATGTGTGCTTTGAAACATTATTTCTGAAATCATTTTTCTAATCAAGCTTGTATTGTCTCAGCCAGTTATTCCCCTTTAAAGGTGGCCTGCTTGCGTGGTTTGCTGATGCAATGGGTAGCTGTCTATTCTATAGTATCATGTAGGTCATTTGTCCTAATGTCTATAAAACTTCACCCAAGAAATTATAGGCTGCTGAGCCTTACGTCAGTGATAGGGAAATTATTGGAGAAGATCCTTAAGGACATGATTTATCCAATTTGGAAAAGTATGGACTTAATAGGAATAGTCAGCATGGCTTTGTGTGGGGGAGGTCTTATCTCACAAACTTGACTGAGTTTTTTGAGGAGGTAGATGATTGATAAGAGCAAGACAGTGGATATTGTTCACATGGACCTTAGTAAAGCATTTGACAAGGTTCCTCATGGTAGGCTGGTTCAGAAGACACATGGGATCTATGGTGAGTTGGTAAATTGGATCCAAAATTGGCTTGGTCATAGAAGGCAGAGGATAATGGCAGAGGGATGTTTTTCTGACTGGAAGTCCGTGGCCATGGTTTTCTGCAAGGATCAGTGCTGGGACTTCTGTTGTTTGTAATAAATAATAATGATTTGGATGGACATGTCAGTGGTTTGATTATTAAATTTGCAGATAACATGAAAATTGGTGGAGTTGTGCATAGCAAGGAAGGTTGTAGAAAGATACAGCAAGATATAGATCAGTTGGAAATTTAGGTACAGAAATGACAGTTGAAGTTTAGTCTGAACAAGAGTGAGGTGTTGCTTTTTGGGAGTTTAAATGTAAGAGGGAAGTATACAGTAAATGACAGGACCCTTGGGAGCATTAATGAAAGGGTGCAAGTCCATAGCTACCTGAAAGTGGCAATACAAGTGGATAGGATGGTAAAGAAAGCATACAGCATGCTTGCTTTCATCGTTCAGGACATTGAGTGTAAAAATGGGGAATTCTTGCTGCATTTGTATAAAACTGTGGTTAGGCCACCTTTGGAGTATTGTTTGCAGTTTTGGTTGCCACACTACAGGAAGGATATGGAAATTTTGGAGAGGTTGCCAAAGAGGTTCACCAGGATGTTGCTTGGATTAGAGAGTATTAGTTATGAGGAGAGGTTGAACAAACATGGATTGTTTTCTCTGGAGTGTGGGAGGCTGAGGGACGACCTGATAGAAGTATATTAAATTTTGAGAAGCATAGATAGGGTAGATAGCAGAGTCTTTTTCCCTGGGTGGAAATGATGAATATCAGAGAGCATAGGTTTAAGATGAGAGGAGGAAAGTTTAGAAGAGATACATGGAGCAAATTTTTTACACAGAGAGCAGTAAATGCCTGGAATGTGCTGCCAGGGGCAGGGCAGAAGCAGAAACAATAGCAACATTTACGAAGCATTTAGACAGATGCATGAAAAGGCAGGGAACAGAGGGATATAGACCATGTGCAGGCAGATAGGATTTGTTTAATTTGGCATCATAGTCAGTGCAGACATGGTGGGCTGAAGGGCTTGTTTCTGTGTTCTACTTCTTCACGTTTCTGTATTTCAATGTTTCAGTCTTACAGTGTTTTCGATCAATAGTATCTGGCCGAATTTTCTCGAGTACATATCTTTACTCATTGTTGATAGTTGGTAGCAGTTTCAATTTCCATGATAAGGCATTGGTTGTAATCAAAAACTTTACTCAAAACTCTGCCGGTTTGCTGCTGTTACCTCTTGTACACTCACAGTTCAAATAAATTTCCAAAAAATGAGGTCTTCCCTTTTGTTGTTGCTTCTAAGTGTCACTGAAACAGGCATTATTTCTTGCATTAGCTTTGGATCCACAAGCTGTTGGAATGTGATCTTTCTTTTGGTAACTGAGGCACTTGGCTGTTCTAAAATGATAAAACAGGGTTCCATGGTGTCCATTGCAACAATAGCAACTGACTGAATTGTCACACCTCCAGTCTCAGTTGGTAGCCTTGGACCTTGCTATGATTTGGGATTACAGGTGTGCAACTTTTGGACAAAATTCTTCAGCATTTTTAGAGGCCACTTCAATCAATGCAGAAATGTTACATACAAGTTCAACTGTCTTATTTTATATTCTCATCAGTTTTGACTGCATTTCTTTACCTACCAGTCCACACACAAACATATTGTTGAAAATGTGATGCGAAAAGGCGCCAAAATGAAAAGCAAGGACAAGTTCTTTAATGAAATACTGCTTCCATTAATTGTCTCACTCTGTAACTGACTCCTTGGCCCAACTTATAGCTTTCAGCTATTTCTAATGACTTTGGATGAAAGTAACCTTCATGTTTCTGTAGATTTGTCAACTATATTGTTTTTTATGTCACATCATTTTGGGCTCTCATGATATTTCTTTTTCATCCAAATTTCTTGTCATTCTTCACTTAAGTGTATCCATTTAGTCAATACAGAAGCTGACTGGTTCTCAAACTTGAACAAGCATCCGACATACAATTGATGTCACCAGCACACTAGAGTTGGCTGAGCATAATTACAGCCTTGATGTTGGAGCTGTTGGCCTGGGATAGGGCACTGACAAAGATTAGTTTATTCTGCTATTATACTTGGAGGGGTTTGCAAAGAAAACATTGGTGATATCCCTCTAAGGCTTTGAGATGTCAATATTTTGAATCATTGAGGAAAACTGAATATATTTAACCCTAGTCATCATGGTATAATGAAAGGTAAATGATGTTTGACAAATTTGCTTGAATTCTTTGAGGATGTAACAAAGACAAATGATGGAGAAGAACCTGTAGTTGTACTGCATTTAGACATCCAAAAGACATTTGACAACGTGCCTCATAAGAGATTGGTGCATAAATTAAAGCCCATGGTATTGGAGTAAATTTTGGAATGGATTGCAAGCTGGCTATCTCTTAGAAAACAGATAGTTGGAATAAATGGGTCCTTTTCCAAAAGGAGGTAAACCAGTTGAGTATCACAGGGGTGAGTTCTTGTCCCCACATTTGTTCACTATTTACATTTACGACTTGGAGGAAGGAACTGTATGTTAGGTTTCCAATTTTCTGATAATATGAAAATAGGTGGAAGAATATTGACAAGAATATTGTGATTCTGCAATGGGATATAGACAGATTGAGTGAGTAGACAAAAGACTGGTAAATTGAGTTTAATGTGGGGAAGTGTGAGGTCATACACTTTGGTAAGAGATATCAAAAGGTGGATTATTATCTAAATGGATAGAGACTGCAAACGAGTGAATTACAGAATGATTTAGGTGTTATTGCAAAGGGGTTGGAATTTAAAAATAGGGAAGCCTCACCTGGAATATTGCTCACAGTTTTGGTCAAAAAATTTAGTAACCTTGGAGGCAAAGGAGATTCACCAGACTAATTCCTGGGATAAGAGCTATGTCCTACCAAGGAAGACATTTAGTCTTTCTTGGTTTGGACCTCTATTTGTTGGAGTGTAGAAGAATGAGGAGTGATCTTATTCTAACATATAAAACCTAAGGGGGCTTGACAGGTTTTCGACCCAAACCACCAACAATTCATTTCCTCCCTTTTCCTCACTTACACCTTGCAACAAAACCTCCCTATATTTAAATTCCAACCCCTTTGCAATAACACCTACATCATTCTGGAATTCACTCGTTTGCAGGATGCTGCTTGATCCATTGAGTTTCTCTGGCAGATTATTTGTTGACAGAGTACATGTTGGAATATTTTCACTCGTGGGAGAGTCTCGAACATGGGGAGATAACGACCAGGTAAGGGGCCAGTCATTTAAAACTGAGCTATGTAAGAATTTCTTCTGGCAGAGAGTGATGAATGTTTGGAATTCTCTGCCCTAGCAGATGGTGGAAGCTGGATCATTAGAACAATTTAAAGAGGAGGTGGATAAATATTTAAGAAATTGAGGAATAGTGGGGTATGAAGAAATGGCACAGAAGAGGAGTTGAGGCATAGATCAGCTATGATCATATTAAATGGTGGGGCAGCCTTGAAGGGTCTGATGGCCTTCTCCTGCTCCTGTCTTCTTGTGTTCTTGCGCTTGTCGTTTAGGATAGTGCTATGTTCTGCCTTCAGACTTACAGTTTTTATACCACTTGGACCTTGTCTTCTTTATTCCATCATAGGAACCATGAGAGTCTGCTTTTTCAAAACACTTCTGTATCTTTTGCTCAGGTTTGACCAATACCTCTGAGCACACATTTTCGTGGTTTTCTGGCCAGTAACCTTTGACTTTTTGAACTTGAGCATCTGGGCTTCATTGATTTTTGAAGTAGAGTTAGGGGAGCTTATGTTTTCTTTTCTATAAGAGGGGAACAGTGGATATTTGGATGCTGTGAACCATCGAGGGAATTCCTTATTGACTAAAAGACATCTTTTGCAGTGGTCAATGTCTTGCCACATGTTGTCAAAATCAGGATAATCAATTTAATCTTTTTTTCAGCTTAAGTTTCCCTTGTAGCTCTGTAAAATGTCAAAGACTTCTAAGTTAAGCTAGATATTTTAAGCGAGATATGTCTTTTAGATCAACATACTGGATCCTTTTAGGTTGAAACTGATGTTGACAAGGGCATGATGGATGTTGCAAAGATGCTATGCATTGATTAAGCATGTAGTGCACTGCAATTTTTTTTGCAACAGGTCAGCAAGGCAAAGTGATTCCAGAGTGCTGATCAAGTATGTATGCTTTCACATAAGCTTGTTGCAACTACTGCCATCAAAACAGTTACTGGAGGCTGACAAGAAGCACAATGCCCAAAAGAGTTGCTAACTGTTTTTGTTATCACTATTTGTGTCACAATAGCCAATGATGATTCCAGTCCTTTTCGACACTGGCATTAGATTACTGCAGACAGTGAGTCTGTTCTCCTGTCTGGTGGAAAACAGTTAGAGTCAAGGACCATGAGGTGTTTCTCCCTATTTATGCCCCATCACTGATGGTCGTTCTGATGATCGATTATGATTCTGTCTGAAGCTGATATCAGACATGTTATTATTTCAATAATCTTGTGTAAAATATTGTCAATGTGTTCATTTTAAAGTAAACAGGGATCAGCAAACTAAATGCCCGCCTAATTTCCTATCCCTACAGGATTTGTCTCGCTGAGTAGATCATTTGTCTTACATTTTCTTAATGCAATTTGTTGTGTTTGTTTACTTATTGAGTCTGTTGCCTGTGGTCTGAAATTTCTTTTATCTGAGTGCTGTTGTATTTTCTTTCTAATCAGTTGCTAGTCTAATTAAGCAAAACATTTCTTCCCAATAACATTCTAGCTTGAATTAAAATCTGGCATATTACTGCAGAAATTTCTCTATGATTCAACTAATAACAAAATCATTACTCCAAAGCTCATGGGAAATTCAAAATGTTGATCTGGGAATAGGCTTTGCTTAGTGCTATGGAAACAGTCACATTGTTTGGCAAGTTTAAGTTGCTTTAACTACCTACAAAACGAGGTACAATTGGCTTCCAAGGATAATCTCTGAGTTCAATATACCTCAGCATTTCACTGGTACTTTATTCACAGAATATTCTGAAATAGAGAATTTGTGTGGGTTTTATTATTGAGAAGATATGCAGACTGAGATAAAATATTAACTTTTAAGGAGGAAATTACTGAACAGTCTTCAATAACTCAGCTTGTGCACTTAATTACTGTATGTGATTCCATCTCCTAAGGAACAGAAAGCTCCCAGACTGAGCTCAGCATACATTTGAGGAAAAATTAGACCAATTCAAAAGACTGATCTTGAACAAGTGAAAACAGTGAACCAATGACCAAATTCAATAAGAGAGCTTAACCACTAACGCATTCAAAAATGTGTCATGGTTCAATCCTCAACATCAAAATCCTGAAATTTATAATTTATTTGAACTCTAGCCACCTCAGAAAGAGAACCTGTTGCAATCATGATCACTTCCAGAAAGTGTGTTAAAGGTGGCAATATTCTTCACAATTGGTAAATGTGACAGCTGTATCATTATTCAACAAACTTTGTAAATAGTTGAAATGTTTCAAGCTTTCCACTGCTTCATTAATGTGCCGGGTACAGTGATTTTCATCTGGGCTAACAAATATGTCATCTTTTGTAAGATTCCATCTATCTAGTAATATGTAAGCTGGAACTATAGTCATCATGCCAAGTAAAGTTCTTCCTATCATCATCATTGCCACTGCCTGGAAGTGTATAGAGATAATAATATTGCCCACTGGCAGATATACCAGCCTTAAAAATGAATGTCACTCCTAATAAACATGACAGTTGTTACACAAATGTCCATGTCAATTAAGTATACCAACTTTGGTCATAGTTATCACACTGAGGCAGTAAGGCAAAATTCCCCACTAGCAATAAATGTGGCATCTATACTAAATGGAAAAATGTGAACTGCAGCAATATTTTCACATCTAGAAAGTGTGCCAATAGGAGATCTAATCTCCACACCCATTAAGTGAGCCGTGAAGGAGAGATTGAATAGTGCTGTGAAATATCAAGTGCAAGACACAGAATGTGCAATTAGTCCTCATCCATTTTAGTCAGTGTAGTTCATGTGAGAAAGACATACTTTCACATTATTAACATGCCTTTAACAATCAATTCTAATTATGCTATAGCTGGTCTTGATGCTTCTGAGATGTTTGTGTGTGAATATTTTACTAAGTCAGGTGGAGAGATATGAACATGAGAAATATTGAGAAAGGTATTAGGCAATAACGCAGACAACAATCTGCACTGACCATGCAACTATTGTGGACCCATTGGTTAAGGTTGCAACTTGCATTTGTGAAGTAGAAAGTTCAGTGGGCAGCCAGATTTGAGAATGATTCTCCACGTTCCCTCTCAACTGACAGAGTCAACGGCATTTGTGAGGTCAAGAAAGACCATTTATGTTATCGATGTTGCTTCATGCATTTCTTTTTTGAATTATTTTACTGTTAGAATGAATTAAAACAAGAAGTGCCCAGTCCAATTTCTTGATGGGTGGGACTTCAATGGAAAATGGCATCACACACATCAAAATATGTAAAATGTTTGATTTTTTACATGAGTTATGCACTAATAAGTACACACTTAAACTTATGTTTCCCTAATCCAGTTTCTAGTATCTACATGAAGAATTTCCCAGCAGTGCATAACAGCACCACTCAAGTTACCTTTTGAGCCATGGAGCTGCTGACACAACCAGTTCAGAGGATTAAGACACAAGAGAATGCAGTCTGCCTGACCCTCTGAGTTCCCGAGCAGTTTGCTTTTTGCTCCAGTTCAGAGAATCCATATTGACTTTTATCGGGATGGCAATGACAGCTTTGTACTCTTAATTGTTGCAAATTCGAGATGTATAACAGTTGGATACTTAAGTAGCATTAGCACAGCAGAACACACAATTGAAAAGTTAAGATGGATCTTTGTGACATGTGGAGTTAGCGTCAGATCACAGTTCATTTCCAATTTGTTAGATGAGATGCATCATGAGATAGCTGTCAAGTGCCATAGCAGAAAGATCTGTGCATGTTCTGAAGAAGGTCAAAAGAAATACATTTTCCAAAGATGGTCCTGTTTGACAGTGAATTACTCAACCACAATTTTCACCCAGGAAAACCATCAATTTATCACAGATTTTGAACATAATTGAGTTTAGCGTGACCCAGTTTTGAGGAAAGAGTGGAGAGACAAATAAGAAAAGGCAGAGAGGCAATTCAAACAAAATGAAAAAGTGACAGTATGAAGTCCAACCAGCAAAGAAGAATTGTAATAATAGTGAGTTAGAGTCTACGGTCCAAAGTAATATTTGGTTTAAATTGGACAAAATGCCAGTACCACCAGTGCTGGTGAAATTATCACAGTAAGGGACATAGCTGAAGATACTGAAGTGAAGAATTTATCCCAGAACTGGATGCAGAATCAACTACTGAAGAGTTGACAGTGAGATATGCCAAAATGTCACACATTTATCAGCTCATGAAGTAAATGCAATGCAGAGACCCAAACACAGTTAAGGATGTCGAAAAACATGAGAAAGACAGTTAACAGTTTGAACTTGTAACTGCTATGTATATATGTAAAGTATTTCACACTTTGTTTTTCAAAGAGGAATAGCAGAAGTGGTGCAGTGGCACTCCAAGGTAGTGCAGCTGTCTCACAGCTCCGACAATCCAGGTTTGAGTCTGAACCCTGGTGCTGTCTATGTGGAATTTGCACACTCTTCCTGTGACTGTGTGCTCTGGTTTCCTCTCGCATCCCCAACATGTGCTGATTGTTAGGTTCATTGGGTGGTAGGAGAATCAGGATGGTGTTAATGGGCATGTGAAAGAGAACGGGGTAGAGGGAAAGAAGTGATGAAATGTAATAGATAGGAAAGCTCTGAAACTGATGACATTGACTCAATGGGCCAAATCACATCCTATTTTGCCATCAGCAAATCACAGAAATATTTGTGCGTAAATATGTAAAAATGTTATGTGAGTATGTACATAATGACTTTGTTATACGTGTGATGTCAGCACAGATGTTTGTTATTCATCTGCAATAAAGTGTTGGTCCTTGTTTCGTAGCTCCTGGTATTTTCTAGAGATTTCTATACCATCTCCATCTCCAACTTACCATCCCCAAATATATTAAAATGCTGATACATGCTCTTCAGTTTTGGAATTGGTGAGCACCAGTATAAATTAGCCAGCAATAACTGAAATTAGGGTTTGATCTTTTGAAGGGAAGCAGTTTGTAGCTGGGTATGTCAATCCACAGTTGGAAGAACACTATGAGGAGAACCAACTATTTTCATGCACCACTTTAGGGGTGCTAGTGGATGAAGTGGGCCAGAGAGGGTGAAATCTGTCTAAGGATACTCTTAAGCTGCAATGGGAAGAAGTCACAGAGGAAGTAACTCCCAGGAGTCAAGCCCCAAGGACTAGGACTCAACACAAGAAAAAATGTAATGACCTCACTGTCAGGGTTCCGAGTACTGGCCTCGATTAGGCTCCATTGATGATGCCTTGTTGGGCAGTACATGGATATCCTGCATGACTAATTGCATAATGACACACACCTGAGCCCCATCAGGGGCCTAACGTAAGTACCCAGGTATCTCTAGCACTAGTTTCCAGAGTGTTGGTCAACCTTCGGGTATACTTTGTCTCCTGGCTGCTTAGCGTTGTCAGCTCTAGAGCAGTCCTGGTTTCACTGTTCTTCTTAGGATATCCAGTTTTTGTGTTGACTCCACCTCAGATCCCTGAGGCAAGATTCCTTCCAGTTGCTGCCTGTGTTTGGTTTTGAGAAGGCATCCTGACTCCAGTCTTGTACCAGTGTGCTGCATTTGGGTTCTCTGTGAGCTTGCTCTTCACTCAACATTGTGACAGAATACTCTGGCCCCCATGAACCCAGTGGACAGGAATCCCCGGTATGAAGCCCTTGCCTCCCAGGACTCACTTCTGGGCTGGCACGACCTGCAGCTCCAGGAGGTTGTGGCAGACTTCTGTACCCTTACTGTGATGGTTGGGCAGGTCAGTGAACAGGTCCGCTGAGTCTCTGCTCTTCTTACCTCTGCCACTCTGGGAATTCTGTCTGACCAGCCTGGACAATCAGTAAGAGCGTTACTGTACAGTTTGATGACCCGACCACACAAGGAACTGCATGTACCTGACCCAGAACCCTACACTGGGGATCTGCGAAAATGCCAGTCCTTCCTACTACAATGCTCGTTAGTTTTTGAGCAGTGGCCCTTCATGTACACCACTGAGAGATCCAAGGTTGCATTTATCGTGGAGTTGTTGTGAGGAAGTGTGCTGGAATGGGCCACTGCCATCTGGGATAATCAGCCAGAGACCTGCTCCTCATCTCACCTTCACTGAGGAGATGACAAAGGTCTTCAACCATCCCATCTGTGGAAAAGAGGCAGCCAAGCAACTCCTCACCCTCCATCAGGGCTCCCACAGTGTCGCAAAATACTCCGTGGAGTTTCGGATGTTGGCGGCTGACTCGGGGTGGAATGGGGAGGCTCTCCAGGGGTTTTTTTTGGCAAGGCCTCAGCGACAGGATTAAGGATGAGTTGGTAGCACGGGATGAGACAACCAGCCTGGATGCATTGATCTCTCTAGCCACTAGGCTGGACAACCGACTCTGGGAATAGCAGAGAGAGAGGATGGTTCGTTCAACACCTCTGTTTCTTTTCTCCCCCACCTCCCTCTCCCCCACGGGTCACCTTCCCAGTCTCGCCTGACCCAAGCCTCTCAGCTCCTTCTCCTTCTGCCTCTAGAGGAGCTCCCAACCCAGCCGATTGCAAGACCCCGGGGGTGCAACCAATGTTTTGGGACGGAACCACCTTTCTCCCTCCGAGTGACATCAGAGATTAAGAGCTGGGGATTGCCTCTATTGCGGCCAGCCTGCCATTCTCTCGCCACTTGTCCTCTTTCTCCAAAAGGGGAGGACTCACCAGTAGAGAGGAGGATCCTGGTGAGCCAGACGACTTTCCCTATGGACTCCCAGAACCGGATGCTGATCCCAGCTACCATAAGGAACCTCCAACAGTCCCTGTCCTTCTCCGCCTTGGTGGACTCCGGCGCCGAGGGAAATCTGTTGGATGAAGGCGTAGCCTCCCAGGCCGGGATTCCTCGGGAGCCATTGAGTGCCCCTCTAGTCTGGGCGCCAGATGGCTGACTGGTGACCCAAGTCACGCACCATACACCTCCGCTGTTGTTGCTGATATCCGGAAACCATTGGGAACAGGTCCAATTCCACCTGATAACCTCCCCATAGACGCTGATGGTCCTGGTGTACCCTTGGTTGAGCTGTCACAACCCCCACCTCAATTGGGTGACGGGCAGGATAGTCAGTTGGAGTCCATTCTGCCATTCCACTTGTCTCCAGTCGGCCCTTGCTCCAGTACAGGCTACTGCTAGTTCTCTGGCCGCCGACACCCCAGACTTGTCCCTGGTCCCAGCGGAGTATCACAACCTGGGGCAAGTATTTAGCAAACAAGGGGCTCTTTCCCTGCATCCTCACTGGCCATATGATTGCGCAATCGGCATCCTTCCCAGGGCTCCGCTACCAACCAGTCGGCTATATAACTTGTCCTGACCAGAGAGGGAGGCCATGGAGGAGTACATCCGTGACTCTCTCTCAGTAGGCATTATTCGCCTCTCATCCTCCCCAGTAGGTGCAGGGTCCTTCTTTGTGGGGAAGAAGGACGGCTCACTGCGTCCGTGCATTGACTACCGGGGCCTCAATAACATAACCGTCAGAAACAAGTATCCACTGCCACTCATCAAGTCTGCGTTTGAACTTCTTCACAGGGCCACCATATTCTCTAAACTTGACCTATGAAGCGCTTACCACCTGGTCAGGATAAGGGAGGGAGGTAAGTGGAAAACAGCATTTAATACCCCTCTCAACCACTTTGAATACCTAGTAATGCCATTCGGCCTTACCAATGCTCCCGCCGTCTTCCAAACCCTGATCAATGATGTCCTACGAGACTTCATAAATCGATTTGTGTTTGTCCATCTAGATGACATCCTGATCTTCTCCAGTAACACGCCCAGCATGTCCGTCAGGTTCTCCAGAGGCTTTGGGAGAACAAGCTCTTCGTCGAGGCCAAGAAATGTGAATTCCATGTCCCCTCCGTCAGCGTCTTAGGATACATCATTGAGAGCGGACAAGTAAGGGCAGATCCCGAGAAGATCTGGGCAGTGGCCGAGTGGCCTCGACCTACGACATGCAAGCAACTCCAACGGTTTCTGGGGTTTGCAAATTTCTAGCGCCGCTTCATTAGGGATTATAGTCAGGTGGTGGCACACCTTACTCGACTTGCTTCACCTAAGACCTCTTTTCTGTGGAATCTCGCAACAGACTCGGCGTTCCCAGACCTGAAGAAATGCTTCACATTCTCTCCTATCCTGGTCCAACCAGACCCCTCCTGTCAATTCGTTGCGGAGGTCGACGTCTTCGACTCCGGGGTGGGAGCGGTCCTCTCTCAAAGCTCTGGTGTGGATCAGAGACTGCACCCCTGTGCCTTTCTTTCTTGCTGGTTGTCCCCTGCTGAACGTAACTATGACATGGGGAACCGGGAGTTACTAGCAGTCAAGCTTGTGTTAGAGGAGTGGAGGCACTGGCTCGAGGGAGCGGAACATCCGTTTATCGTTTGGACAGACCACCAGAACCTGGAATATATACGAACTGCAAAAAGCCTGAATTCCCATCAAGCACGGTGGGCATTATTCTTTGGCAGGTTCCAGTTTACGCTAACATGTCGTCCGGGGTCCAAGGACGGGAAGCCCGATGCTCTCTCCTGACAATACACTACCGAGGAGGACCATCCTAACCCCGAGACCATCCTTCCCTGGTCCTGTGTGGTGGTGGCCCTCAGCCGGGAGATCGAGGCTGCAGTGAAGGAAGCCCAACAGACCCAACCTGACCCAGGCAACGGACCACCCAACCGCCTTTTTGTACCAGAGCCTGTGCGGCCTCAGGTTCTGCAGTGGGGACATTCTTCTCGTTTCGCCTGCCATCCAGGGATTGACAGGACCCTTTTTCTCTTGAAGCACTCCTGGTGGCCCTCCATGGACGCTGATACCCATTCCTTTGTCTCTGCCTGTTCTGTCTGCGCCCATGGGAAAAGCCTCCCACCAGCTGGACTGTTTCATCCCTTACCTGTACCTAGCCATCTGTGGTCCCATATCGCCCTGGATTTTGTCACAGGACTGCCCCCTTCTCATAGGAACACTGCTGTTCTCACCATAGTGGACCACTTTTCCAAAGCAGTGCACTTTGTGGCCCTTCCCAAACTCCCTACTGCTTGGGAGACAGCCGACCTGGTCGTCCAACACGTATTCCGCCTCCACGGAATCCCTGCAGACATTGTCTCCGACCGGGGTCCCCAGTTTGTCTCTGCAGTATGGAGGTCTTTTTGTCAGGCCCTCAGAACATCCATAAGCCTATCGTCTGGTTTCCATCCACAGACAAACGACCAAACAGAACGGGCAAATCAAGATTTGGAAACAGCACTATGTTGCATAATGGCGAATGATCCTTTGACATGGAGCACCCGCCTCGCTTGGGTTGAGTACACCCACAACTCTCTGGTCTGCAGTGCCACTGGAAGATCCCCCTTTGAATGCTCACTCGGCTACTGACCCCCTCTGTTCTCCATCCATGAAGGGGACATCTCTGTGCCCTCAGTCCAGGACCATCTCCGCTGTTGCTGCAAGGTCTGGGAGGACATACGTGCGGCCCTGCTCCGGACTGCCGACCGCAACCGGAGATTCGCTGATCGTTGGTGGATTCCCACACCAGTGTATCAGCCTGGGCAGAAGGTTTGGCTCTCGGCTAAGGACATCCTTCTCAAGGACGAGCCCAAGAAACTGGTTCCTCACTTCTTGGGACTTTTTGAAATTAAGCGGATAGTCAATCCCACAACGGTCTGGCTCAAATTGCCTACAACTCTGAGGATACATCCCACGATCCATGTGTCTCAGGTGAAGCCAGTGGCTAGCAGTCCATTGTGCCCTCCAGCCAAGCCCCCTCTGCGTCCCCCCCCCAAGATTGTTGACGACAACCCAGTTTACACCGTCTGGTGTTTACTGGATGTACGCCGCCAGGGTAGGGGCCTGCAGTACTTGGTACTTGGTGGATTGGGAGGGAAACAGTCTGGAGGAACATTCCTGGGTTCTTCGGTCCTTCATTTTGTACCCCTCCCTCATTCAGGAATTCCATCGGAACCATCCAGATAAGCCCGGTGGGTCACCTGGAGGCTCCTGTTGAGGTACTGTCATGGTTCCGAGTACTGGCCTCTATTCGGCTCCATCGATGATGCCTTGTTGGGCAGCACATAGATTCCCTGCACGACTAATTGCATAACAACACACACCTGAGCCCCATCAGGGGCCTAGCCTAATGCCCGGGTTTCCCTAGCACTAGTTGCCAGACTATTGGTCAACCTTTGGGTATATTTTGTCTCCTGGTTGCTTAGAGTTGTCAGCTCTAGAGCAGTCCCGGTTTCACTGTTCCTCTTAGGATATCCAGTTTTTGTGTTGGGACTCCACCTCAGATTCCCAAGGCAAGATTCCTTCCAGTTGCTGCCTGTGTTTGGCTCTGAGAAGGCATCCTGACTCCAGTCTCGTACCAGCGTGCCGCATTTGGGTTCTCTGCAGGCTTGCTCTTCGCTCAACATCGTGACACTCTCAGGCAGGATCACAGTCAGTGAAGACATCTTCAGCTTCCTCTGAAATTCACCACAAGCCTCACAACACAAAACTAAATATATTACATTCCTTTTGCTTTTCTGCCAACAACTTTTGTCAATTAGGACCAGGGCACAACATTAATATTCTTCATCAAACTTTCACACATGTATCTACTCTCAGCATCATATTTGTGTATCATGCTTGTACATCAAACCAAGTACTTACAAGCCAAGCATTTAACCATGATGGCAACATCACTCAAATACACATTGTTCTGCGTTTACTAACACATTTTCATTCTTTTGGAAGGCAAGATGATACAAGATCACAGGGAACTGCTGGGGACCATACCAGTCCTTATAATCTTTGGAGTTGCTGTGGCAGAAGCCATAACCATAGGCAATGCTGTAATCACAGAGACAGATGGTATGGCTCTGACTAATCCACCTTCTCACATTTCACCTCCCCTCATCCCATATTAACTTGTAGCTGGATTATTAGGATCCATTTTGTAGCAATGGTGTTCATCAGCAATGGTGTCAATTCCTGACTCCTGTGAATCCTGTGTAATCACAGCAAATTTTAAGTTGACCTTAACTGCACTTTGAGCTCAATTTAAGTCTGTTCATATGTCTGGATCTCCCCAGCAGGATATTCATTTGTGACGATATGTGTGCCCTTTGTGGCTGTTTTTGGGTTACATTCTTTGTATTTAACACCAGCATTGAGACTGATAGATGTGACATGTTTTATTTCTGTAAATTACCATGAATATAAACTTACAAACTGCATTACACTTACCCAGAATCAGAAGGTGAAATATTAGCACACTGGCCTGTAATAATTAGAAAACACATGAAGTTGTGTTTCAGTAGCTATTTATTTATATCATTCTAACATAATAACAATTTCAAATCACTGCACAGAAAATGTTGTTAAACCAAATGTGACATGAGTTGGGGGAGGACAGATTAAGGCAGGTGAAAGAGGTAGAATTTAAAGATCATGTTACAAAATGAAAGCAGGGTGGAAAGCAAATAGTTTCAGAGGGGGAATTTGACCAAATAAGGCAAAACATCCACTGGTCTTTGATATGCCTGAAGGGTAATACAGCATGTGCTTAATTAAACATATCTCCCCAAGATATAAATCAACTGTGGTTGAATGGAAAAATATTTCTTTGAAGAAAAGTAAGCAGGGATTATTTTTATTTGCAGAACATGCCACATGTTTGTTCATAAGCGATGCAGTGATTATACGCTTCTGCACATGCCTTAACATCATAACCAAACATGTTCTGAGACTTTATAGCAACTGCCTCAGGCTTCATTTTGTTACATTCAAAATTATAGATGGTTGGTAGCTTAAAGTTATTTCTCACAGAATATAACTTGTGCAAGCAACTCAGTGGCTACTCAAAGCTTAACTATGTTTCCATCTGCCAACCAGGCCCGAGGCCAAAGATATCAGTTATATTCATTATGCTCAGAGGGAGGCTGGAATCTGAGAACATGAGCAACATTCAGAAGGCCAAAATGTAGGGAAGCAAAGGAAAATCTGTGGAGCTAAATAAAGGAAAGGGTATTTTTATTTATACTCTTCTTGATTTGCTTAAGAGCAGTAGAGAAGTCCTATTAAGTCGCCTGTGGTCACTGGAATCACTCTCAGACTCAAGATTCTTTGGGAGAGATCTTTGGCATACAATTTCTATTTAAGAAGGGCCGACTCTTTTGAATTCAAATTTCTGGCAGTCTTCAGCACAGAAATCTAAGTTCCCACTGAAAACTGATAGGAATATCAAAAATACATGACTTGTCTGTGATGGACGCTTGCTTCTTGCTGGGTTGCCAGCAGGTCCTACAACAAGGAGAAACAATACTGGATCTAGAGAACATAGGGAGAAAAAAAATGGAAGGGTCTATTTTAAGCATCCATTAAAGGGATTCTGGGATGTAGTCAGGAAAAGGTGGAAGCAGGTTTGGCTAGGTTTCTGCAGTTGCTTGCAGCTCTTGAAGTTTAAAGATTTCCGCCTTCATATCTGTGCCGCTAAGATTCTATTTCTACCTCATGACTGCTGTTTCCTCTCACTTCAGATGTTTCCACATCTGCTTCTCAAGCTGCTGCTGCAGCAGGTCCATCATACTGGCAATATCTCCATACTTTATCATCTGCTTCCCCACCCCCAACATATATTGGCAAGGTCCCTTGATACTTTGAGTTCATTTTAAGTGGCCATATTCAAGGGCCCCTATTAACCCCCTTGGGAGCTCACCTCTCATGCAATTAATGTGAAAGTATATAATTTCTTCCTTTTATACCACTTAGGATCTGGAGACTTCAGAGTCATTAATCTATCCATTGAAATGCTTTGTTACCATAAGGGCAATGGCAACATTAAGATGATCTTTACTCTTTCATTAATATCTGCGAATATAGTCCAGCCTTTCATATTTTGTTTACCTGTGAACATCTGCAATATTGAAAGCAAATTCTCTAAACCCTTTCCTCATTGAGTTGAGGTTGAGGATGCTGATTATCTCTAATATGACTTCAATTAGCATTTGTGGGCCAGTGGGAGGCATCTCATTTTCAAGGATCCACAGGGAATACATAGCAAAGACATGCTATAACATTTTGCCTTTGCTACTGTTTCCCTTCCCCCCAGCTAGCCCTTGAAGGGGGAGTTGGGGGAGTGGTGGGGTGATTCTATCAGTCATGTGACACAGTAAAAAGTAGAAACCTGGGAACTTACATAGAATTCTGAAATCTGCAAAGATATCATTCTACAATTTCAATAGACCAAGGATGGTAAATTTTTTCATTTGATTTTTTTTAGTTTCAGTTTTGTGACTTGTGTAAAATATTTTTGAGGATAATTTTGGATCACAGCATGTGTGCACCTTCTCAAGGTAGAATCTGAAGGCATGTGACACAAATCACAAAACTGGGTAACACTAGTCTGAAAAAGTACAAAAAATCTGATAACATTGATTTTGAGAAGTTATATTTTGCTCATGAGTTAAATTATTGAATCACTTATTGGAAAAGGAATAGGGCACAGTATGGAGAGGAGAACTGACAGTTTGTGCAATGCATATATTTAGGGTGTCTCTCTTATGTGAAGTGCTGATAGAAGATGATCAAAAGCAGCCAGTGAGAGAAGAAAAAATTGTTTGGGAATCTTCATAGCTAATTATTAGGTCTGAATTCAAATGTGCAAGAGTACATGAGTGGGAGTGGGTGGGTGCTGATTAAAATTGGGGAAGTTGACAGTGTTCTGAGAAACTGATTTCAACCACTTTTTAACTGCAATAAATTAGGCTACATGCAAGCAAAACACTTGAATGTTGGATTATCAATTTCAGTACATTAATTGCTCAGAGAAATAGTAACAAGAGTTTTTAGTTTTAACCTTGGATCCAATACTTCCTGGAACTTGCTGGTGAAAGTAAAGTAAGAACACAGTGTAATTTTGGGACTGAAGCCATGACTTGAAAATATGTGAAGAAAGTATATACTTCTTTATTGCTTCTGTAAAAAGGTGTGTTCACCATAATTTAACTGAAAGGTTATTGTGGCAACTTTGGAAGTTTTCACATCCATTCTGTAAATTTGATCAATTGTCAATCAAAGCAGAGCAGGTGACACTGAGGCTGTGCTACTTTAGAACTCTGACAGGGGACAATAAGCCATTGGTACCACTCTAAAAACTACTGGCAACACCACCGCAGGAACAGCAGGGCAACACCAGCCTCACCAACACTAGGAAGGATGCACAGGCACAGCAAGTACAGCAACAGACACGGTAAATTACCAGAGAAGTACAGATCACAGGAGGGTATACTTTCTCCACAGATTGAAGATAAATCTTTGTTACCTTGTGCTTGAGGACAGTCTTATGTCAAGAGCTGATAAACATTTGCATCTTGATGGAACAAAGCATATTGTCATCAGGACCTGGTAGCCAAGCTTCAGTCACCACTGTCTTCAACTGTTTTGCACTTCAGATCCCACCAAATCTTTAGTGAGAAAGGTGATCAACATGAGAAGAAACCTAAACAAAAGAGACTTCAGATGCTGGAATTTGACCTGCTGAGTTCTTCCGGCGTCCCGTTTATTGTTACATAGGCAGGGAATAGTGGGATGTAGACCATGTGCAGGCAGATGATATTAGTTGGATTGGCATCATGGTTGGCACAGTCATGGTGGGATGAAAGGCCTGTTCCTGTGCTGTACTGTTCTATGTTCTAAGAAACCTCGGTGGACAGGTAACTACGGGTGGGAGGAGAAAATCAGGGTGTGGGTTATCTGAAACTAGAAAATTCAATGCTCATATTATTGGGTTGAAGGCTACCTAAGTGGAAGCTATGTTGTTTTTCCAATTCGTGCTTGGTCTCACTAGCAATGGAGAAGGCTGAGGACAGACAGGTTGGTGTCAGAGTGGGAAGGAGAGTTAAAATGACATGAAACCAGAAGCTCAAGATGGCTGTCGTGGATAGAGTGCAGATTCTCTGCAAAATGGTTCCCTAGTCTATACTTGGTTTCTCCCATGTAGAGAAAGCCACATCAAGAGGACCAAATGCAGTAGACTAAGTTGGAAGAGATGCAAGAAAATTTATGCCTCACTTGGAAGAGCTGTTTAGGTCCCTGGATGGTGGTGAGGGAGGAGGTGAAGAGTCTTATTATTTTACCTTTGGCTGATTTTCCTAGGAAGAGGAAATGATGTCAAAGGGGGTCAAAATTAAATGGTTTTGCATTTTTAAGTTTTCTTCTGGATATCTGGATAGACTTCCCATCCAGGAATTGTTCTTCCTCACAACATCTTCTGCCCTACTTTTCTGAGCTATGACATTGGTCAAATGCTATTTTCTGTTGGAGCCTTCACCATCTGGACTTCGTAGGGATGAGTTTGGGTTTTTGTTGTTTGCTTTGGCCTTTTCAGTGCAATTCTAGCACAAGGCTTAAAAGTCCCTTTCATGCCTGATGAGCTGATCCTTGGCTTGCCTACAGAGCAGCATTAATGTATTTGTATTCCTAATTCTCTGATGTCATGATCGGGCACAGTTGAGAGGCAGCAAAATATCTCTGCTTTACATAGTTAGTAACATGACCCAGAAGGATATAAGTAGAATAGTGTTGCATGCATATGATGGAAAATGTATGATGGGCCCATTTATTCCACAGACTCAAGTCCAATTCCACAATGAAGTAGTCTATCTGATTTATTTGGTCTTCTAAGAGATTACCTGCAATGACACATGAAACAAAAGTAAATTATGAATGTACTGAGTGCTCCTGATCTATCCTTCAATAGTTACAACTTAATATTATCAAAACCTGACCAGTTGCTCTTCTTAGATAAGACATTTCAATGTTATAAATTCAGCCCAATGTGTAGCCTTCAGCCTGCAAGATATTCATTGATATATGGACCTAATATTGGAAGATTTTGGTGGAAGGCTCTGTGAGCAGTAAAGCTGTTTGTTTTAATAGTTGAATGATGATCTCCTCTTGGGTGACCCAAAATAAAGTATTTTTCAATTAAAATGAAAGCTGAAAAACACATGTTTCTACCTACAGTACAGTATGTGTAAAAGAAAAGAAAAAGAACAGTAAAAAAGAACAGTAAAAGAACACAAAGGTTCACTGTGAATATTCTACAACTCATTTGAAGGCTTTTAAACAACAATTCCTACTGGCTTTGAACCTTTGAATATGAACACAACATGCAACATGTGTTATCTCCAAATATTAAGTAAGTTTTTCGAGCATATTCAAAGAAAGAAACCCAGACCAGTCATTTCTACAGATGCCTGCTATCTGTGTGCATATCAAGATAAATGTTATTGGCATAAAAAGGATTATCTTCTCCTGCTTTATTGCTACCAGTGGCACTAGTGGTTCCTTGTGATTCCTTGACATCCTTCCAAGTTTAATTTTGATTAGCTAAAATATACTGTATGTAAGTGAAACAGTAATCAAATTACATCATCCAGTCATTGAAAGCATACAGAATCTATGAAAATAAAAAAGCAGTCATCAAAGAATGTAAAAGGGCAACTCACTAGCTCAAGATAATTTCTTGAAGAAGTGAAGGAAAGTGTGGATAAGGATAACACAGCAGATGTAATGGACTTTCATTTTTTTAAGGCATCCATCAAAATGCTGCGTAGGGGCTAAGGTCAGAGCATGTGATGCCAGCGAAAAGATGCCAGAAAAGTTGCAATACTGAGTTTAAATCAGAAAATGGCAACTGAGGTTAACGATAGCTGCTCATCCAGTAAAATATGAAAGGTGTTGTTCTACAATGATCCCAGTTCTTTATTCTTTGCATTTGGCATCTAGACTGGGGAATTGGAAGTACATTATCAAAATTTGCCGTTAACACAAAAATGGGAGCATGGTGGATTCAGAGGGAAAATAAAGATATCAAAGTACAGAAAAATATTTAAAAACTTGCAAAAAGACACATAATTGGCAAGTAAATCTCAGTATTTCTAAACGTGAGCTGGTTAAAAAAAAATCAGGGAAGTAAAGGAAGCCACATGTGTCTTGAATAAGAGTTTAAGTTACATTGAAGGGCAAAGGAATCCAGAGATACAAATACATAACTCCATTACAGATTAATGTACCTTGGAAAAAAAGCAAAACAAATATAAAGAAATAAAAAATAGGAGTAAGCTATATATTTTGACTATGTTTCATGACGATAACAGATTGTGGCTCATCCTTGACATCAATTCCACTTATCCATCAGTATCCCATATTATTTACAGTCTCAAAATCTGCTGACTTCCTTCTTAAATTCACAGAATAAATTGAGCATTCAGGGTAGAGAATTCCAAAGATTCTCTGAATGAGGAAATATCCACAGGAACCAGTCCTAAATGGCCGATCCTTTATCCTGACACAATACCTCTAGTTCGAGGCTCTTCAGCGAAAGGAAACAAGCCCCTCAGTGGCTGCTCTGACAATCCCTCCCACAGGGTTGTTTCAGTCAAATCACAATCTATTTTTCAAAGATCCAGAGAAATTGATCAATTCTATTTAATCGTTCCTCTTAGGACAATGCTCTCTTTCTTGGAGTCAATCTCGTAAAGCATTGTTGCACTATCTCAAATGTTAGCGCTTTCTTGCTTTAGCAGAATAACCAAAATTACATATAGTTCTCCAGTTGTGATCTCATCAAAGCTTGGTGAAATGCAGTAAGATCTTCTCTTGGATTTCAGTTTCATTTCTGATAAAGACCAATATTTAATTTTCTTTTTTTAATTGCTCATTTTTTTTTGTAATCGTAATATCCTTCTGTACATGAACATTTCTCAAGACTCAGTAAATACTTTGTTTTCTGATAATCAGAGTGAAGTCATGTGGATTTTCCATATATTTCTCAGCTACCTCTTGCCCGCTGATAACCTATTGATATTTTTTGCAGGTTCTTTGGACTAGGATTTGAATGTGTTGTGAGACTGTCAGTTTTGGAATGGCCACTCAATATATACTGTGCCATTACAGTTAATTTTGTCCAACTACTCAAACTGAATTTCCAACCCCTTGTGTGCTCTCCAGAAATGTCATTTTCTCTTCTAGTTTTACACTATGACTCTCAATCCCTTCATCTAAACCAGTATAGACTGTAAATAGCTGAGTGCCCAGCACTGACTCTGGTGGTGCCACGATGATAACAGCTTGCAAATTGAAAATGATCCTGTTATTCCAACTCTTTGTTTTCTATCCTTTAACCAATTGATTGTCCATGCTAATATAATGCATCCAATATCATGAGATATTTTGCTCAATAATGTTTCATACAGCATCTATCAAATGTTTTTGTATTTCCATTAATTATTCCCTTTTTACCTTCTTTGCTGGTTACATACTAAAAACCTTCATTAATTTGACAAGAACACATTTCCTTTCATAAAACCATGATTGCATCAAATCAAAATATGATTTTCCCAGTGTCCTGTTATCAATTAATTAGTAATAAATTTCAGCATTTTTCCGATTTACTAGCCTGCATTTATTTATGCTACCTGGCAGGCACGGTAGCACAGTGGTTAGCATAATGCTTTACAGCGCCAGCGACCCGGGTTCAAATCCGGCCAATGTCTGTAAGGAATTTGTACGTTCTCCCCATGTCTGTGTGGGTTTCCTCCGGGTGCTCCGGTTTCCTCCCACATTCCAAAGACGTACAGGTTAGGAAGTTATGGGCATGCTATGTTGGCGCCGGAAGTGTGGCGACACTTGCGGGCTGCCCCCCAAAATCACTACGCAAACGGTATATTTCACTGTGTGTTTCGATGTACATGTGACTAATAAAGATCTTATCTTTATTTTCTCTCTTACTTCTTTCTGAAGTAATGGTGTCACATTCACTACCTTCTAGTTTTCTGGGATTTTTCCAAAATATGGGAAAATTGGGAATCTAACCACCAATTATCATTCTCTACAGCTTCTCTGATTTCTATGCTTCTCTAGGATTAGATCATCATGTACTTCTTGGCTTTGACTCGTACATTTCCACAACACTTTCTCCTTACTAATGAGAATGTTTGCAAAATATGGTTCTTAACAGAAAGCATTATATACAGGGTGAGAGTTGAGAATCTGTTGAGTGTGGTATTGAATGCATAGGGGTAATGGGGTGCTGCTCCTTGCCTCCAATATTTATAGAAGTACACGCAAGTCTTGACATGTTGGATGTAAAGAGGATGCTTCACCCTGTGTGAGGGTTTACATATGGGGGCCACAGTCCAAAAATGTGGGGTTGTTCATTTAAGATTGGACTGAGGTGACTATTTTTATCTCAGAGAGTTATGAGTCTTTGGAGATCTCTTCCTCAAGGGGAAGTGAAAGCAGATCCTTTGAATATTTGTAAAGTGGAGGTAGATAAATTCTTGATAAGCAAGAGGGAAAGATCGGATTCCAGGAACAGGTGGGAACACAGAATTAAGGTTACAGTCAGATCAGCCATAAGGAAGCTTGAGGAACCAACTCTGCTCTTAATTCTTATGTCATAGAGCCATACAGCACAGAGACAGGCCCTTCAGCCCAACTCGTCCATGCCGGCTAAGGTGTCTTCCTCAGCTAGTCCCACTTACCTGCAATTGGGTCATATTCCTCTAAACATTTGCTATCCATGTACCTGTCCAAATTTCTTTTCAATGTTGTAATTGTACCTGCCTCTACCACTTCAGCTGGCAGCTTGTTCCAATATATCCACCACCCTCTGTGTAAAAAGCTTGCCCCTCAGGTCCCCTTTAAATCTTTCCCTTCTCACCTTAAACATATGCACTCCAGTTTTAGAGTTCCCTACCCTGGGAAAATATTATCTATGTTCCTCATGTGTCTATAAAGTTATCCCTCAACCTCCTTCACTCTGGGGAACACATTCCCAGCACTTCCATTTTCTCCTTATAACTCAAGCCCTCCAGTCCTGACAACATCCTTATGAATCTTTTCTGCATCCCCTCTAGATTAATTACATCCTTCCTATAGTATAGTGACCAGAACTGCACACATTATTGGTACTGGTATTGGTTTATTCTTGTCACTTGTACCAAGGTACAATGAAAAACTTGTCTTGCATACCGATCGTACAGGTCAATTCATTACACAGTGCAGTTACGTTGAGTAAGTACAGAGTGCATTAAGGTAGTACAGGTAAAAACAATAACAGTACAGAGTAAAGTGTCACAGCTACAGAGAAAATGTAGTGCAATAAGATGCAAGGTCACAACCAGGCAGATCGTGAGGTCATAGTCCATCTCATCGTATAAGGGAACCGTTCAATAGTCTTATCACAGTAGGGTAGAAGCTGTCCTTAAGCCTGGTGGTACATGCCCTCAGGCTCCTGTATCTTCTACCCGATGGAAGAGAAGAGAAGAGAGAATAACCCTGGTAGGTGGGGTCTTTGATTATGCTGGCTGCTTCACCAAGACAGCAAGAGGTAAAGACAGAGTCCAAGGAGGGGAGGCTGGTGTCCGTGACGCGCTGGCCTGTGTCCACAACTCTCTGCAGTTTCTTGCGGTCCTGGGCAGAGCAGTTGCCATACCAAGCCGTGATGCATCCAGATAGGATGTTTTCTATAGTGCATCGATAAAAGTTGGTGAGTGTCAAAGAGAACAAACCAAATTTCTTGAGCTTCCTGAGGAAGCAGAGGTGCTAGTTGAACTTTCATGGCTGTGGCATCTGCGTGATTTGACCACTATTGGTGATGTTCACTCCCAGGAACTTGAAGCTCTCAACCCTCTCGACCTCAGAACCATTGATGTAGACAGGTGCATGTGCACTGCCCCCTTTCCTGACGTCGATGACCAGCTCTTTTGTTTTGTTGACATTGAGGCATTATTGCAGATGTGGTTTCATCACTGTCTTGTACAGATGCATGCTTGTACATTTGTACGAAAACTTGAGGTGCAAATATTAAAAAGTTGCCCTTGTTATTTAAAAATTGATATGTAAAGAAAAATGCACACCAAAATAAGTGCAAAATGTGAATATAGTCACTATAGACTAAAAAGTGTTAAAAATGTTATAATTCTGGAGAATATCATGAAGCCTTTGGACAGGAATGCTGCAGTGAGTGAACCTATTCTCCTTAGATGGCTTCACCTTAAATCTTTTTAGTTCAGAGTTATTAAGCCAGACATTGTATTAGTGGGACTCAATACGATAGGAAACAATTTGTTCTGGACCTCAATCACACTTTATCAAACTCAGGCTGGTGTGACTGAGGCCTGACTGAGGCCTCATTCAGTGGGGTCAATCTACTTGCTATCTATGAGGTTAAGAATATAGAGTAGAGGAAGGAAAGCTGGAATGTTACCGGAGTATATTGGAGGAGGAAACTGCCCAATGGAGGAAAAGGAGAAGATATATAATGTGGTAGTTTTGGGGAATTTGATAATTAAGGGTACACTGGAGTTACTAGGCTCAAGAATCCCACAGGTTTTGTTCCCTACCTGGTGCAATGAGATTCATTTCAAACTAGTTTGAAAGAATATTGGAGACATTTTGGAGGGAGGGTAAGAATCCATCTCAGTTTGGTCTCTGTTTGGCATATCCAGGATCCTGGAGTTAAAGAACCTCTCCCAAAATGTTATAATAAGTGAAATTAACTGAGCCATATACAAATTAGCATAAGGGTAGGCAGATTGTGAAGACTGGAAAGAAGGTGCCAGAGGAGGCTGGGAGGAGTTTAGGCACAGGATTTGCAGGAAAAGCAAGGATTGAGGTTAAGAAGGATTGAGGGGAAGTGGGTGGCAAGTTAAATTGAAGAGGGTATGACGGGAAAAGGTACTTGTGCTGAAGCCCAACTGTATGTGCATGTGTGTGAGTGAGTGCACACTGACTCGTATCTATATGCCTGCCCAACTTTGTGTGAGCATTAATTTCCATGTGGCAATATTTGGTCCCGAGTTGTCCTGGACTTGTTGCCACTAGATTAAGACCTTGCTCTGTCAAGTCTATGTCGTAGTTAGTGTACAATGGCCACTTCATGTAAAGAAAAGGCACACATGGCCAATTTCCACTCCATCATTGTTAGTCCTGAATGTCACTCTGCTATCATAGACAGGAACCCACATGCTGCCCTGACTGAGGCATCATGGATTGGAGATTGTCATCTTAATGGTCAAGTTGGTGGCTACTCCTTCTTCTGGAAGGACAAACTGGAAGAGGATCATCATGTTCACTGATGTTGTGAGGTATGAGTGGTTTGCTGCCAAAAATGCTCTAATCTGGTATCTGAATGCTTACCCCATGGGATAAGCAGCCATCTTAGGACCATTAGATTCATGTGGTATCAGCACGTCATGGTCATCTGTGCATACACCCAAATTACTATTGGGCTGTCCGCCTGATATACTCTGTTATCATCATTAGCCTGGCCCCAAAACAATAGAGGCAACAAAAAAAAACACTGCTGCAAGAAGCTACCAACAGAAACACCCTCAATGACAGAAATACCCTGAAGTCCACCATAATTAGCATCTGTGAAAATGTCCTTGCCTTCTTTATCAGTAAATACAAGGACTGTTTTGATGAGAATGGCAAGGAAATCTAAAAACTAATCAGCCACAAAAGCTTTTACAGCAGTTCAAGAAGGTAGCTCACCATCACCTTCTCAAAGGCAACTGGGAATGAACAATTAAATGCTTGCACAGCCTGCAAAGTCCATATCCTTTGAATGAATATATATATTAAAAAAAATAGTTTTCTTGGATTGGAAGTTCCATCAAACCTCATGGAAGAAGAAACGGCTCCACAAGTACCTAAAGGATAAGATGTAACTTGTGACATAGAACATGGAAGGTGAGTGGAGAGAGCTCAAGAGGTAGAGCAACTCGCTGACACTTATGAAGTACTTGGATTCTTTAGTCATATTATAGCCACCTATAGGACCAACAGCCAGATTTAAGAAAGATTAACTTTGCTAACAGCTGAGATTCAAGGCAATCAGCACCTCTTGGAAGGAACATCTTAAAGAAATCCTCAACTGTGACCCTGTCCTTCAAGTGATCACCCCCATTTTCATTCCACAGCCTATGATCTGATCAATCTTGTAACCAGTCCTAACTGGCAGGAAGTTGGAAAGGCCACATTTAATCCGGAAAAACAACAAGTGTTAGTGGACTTTGTGGGGAGGATCTTCAGTCTCAAATTCAAAACCTCATTTCCCATGTCTGGGAAGAGAAGGACAGCAGTAACTGTGACCATAATCAAGAAAAGAGACAAATCAGATTGGAATACCTATAGAAGAATCTCTCTGCTGTCTGCCACAGAGAAAGTCAGTGGCAGGGTCCTCCTCAACTACCACCCACTGTGAATGGCCTTTTTTGACTTCACTGAAGCCTCTAACTCCATCTGTCAAGAAGGATTATGTATTTGGCTGCCTGCAAAAATTCATCTCCACTATGGGGCGGCACGGTAGCGTAGCAGTTAGCGCGACTCTATTACAGCGCCAGCGATCGGGGTTCGATTCCCGTCGCTGTCTGTAAGGAGTTTGTAGGTTCTCCCGTGTCTGTGTGGGTTTCCTCCGGGTGCTCTGGTTTCCTCCCACATTCCAAAGACATACGGGTAGGTTAATTTGAGTTTAAAATGGGCTGCGTGGACTCGTTGGGCTGGAAGGGCCTGTTACCACGCTGTAAATAAAATTTAAAAAAAATCTTTAAAAATTTTAAAAATTTATGTCTGCTACACTACATGGTGCCTTGAAGTTGAGGTTTTTACCAATGGGTCCACAACAGACCCAGTGCAGACTGATGAGAAGAAAGGCTGTGTCATCATCCTGACATTTTCTCAGTCTCTCTCACCACAATTTTACACTTAGCTTCCAACAAACATTCTGCTGGAGCGGAGCTATCAATAAGACAAAGGGGAAAGTGCTTAACCTAAATCACTTCCATTCCAAGGCTCACCTTAACTGTTGTCATTGAGCTGTAGATGCTTGTCTATCTGCATGTTCAGAAGCTGAGCTCCAATTTATTGCCATTTCAACCAGTGAAGCATTTGAGATAATGGGCCTTTCATTTAATATCTGCAAAATAAAGGTCATACACCAACCTATCTCCTTTATGTAACACTGTCTTCTGTCAATAAAGGTCCTTGATGAATGGACCAATTGGGAGCCACTTCTCAAGGAAGACAGACACTGATTATAGAATTCACAATGGCCTTCAGCGTACCAGCACAGTCTTTCACCTACTAATGAAAAGACTGTCTGAGTATCAAGATCACAAACCCAGAGCAAATCTCATGATCCACCAGATGGTGGTGATCCCTGTCCTCCTGTACATTCAGACATGCACTATCTCGAGCAGGCACTTGAAAGGTATTATCAATGTTGTTTCCGCAAAATCCTCCAAATCCATTGACAAGAAAACCAGAGACTCATTGTCCTTTCCCAAGCCAACATCCCCAGCTTTGAGGCCCTAGTTACACAGTGGGCTTCATTAGGCAGGTCTTTCCTTTCCAGAAGAATCACAGCTTGGTATGGCAACTGCTCAGCCCATGATCGCAAGAAACTGCAGAGAATTGTGGACGCAGCTCAGCACATCATAGAAACCAACCTCCTTTCCGTAGCCTCTGTCTACACTTCTCACTGCCTTGGTAAAGCAGCCAACATAATAAAGACTCCACCCACCCTGGATATTCTCTCTTCTGCCCCCTCCTATCAGGGAAAAGATACAAAAGCCTGAAAACATTCTGCATTCTGTTATTATTTTCCCTTGTACTACCTCAATGCACTGTTGTATTGAAATGATCTGTATGGATGGCATGCAAAACAAAGTTTTTCACTGTACCTCAGTGCATGTGACAATAATAAACACATTTACCAATTTAAATTTACTAGTGCTGAATACCAGACTCCTCTCTCAACTCCTGGGTACACTAGTCTCTATTCAGAACTTGTTCGTGGTGAGAAATTACCATGTGGCCAAAAGAAAAGATTCAAGGATGTTCTTAAAGACCCCCTGAAAAGACATAACATCCCAACTGATCGATAGAAATCCCTGGCCCAAGAACATTCAAAATAGAGAAAGAACATCCAAGATGTCACTGAAAAACTTAAATATATTCATCAGAGTGCACAGGTGCCCAGCACAAATGACAGAAAAGTGTACCACCTCCATAAATACCCAAACACCAGTCTCATCAAGCATTCTCTACTCTCCCTGTGACAATCTCTGGGTTCCAACCTGATTTTGCCAGCCATCTCAAAATCCACAAAACTCAGAAGCAAGTCATGCAGATGAATAAGAAGTACAAGAGATAAGGTGAATGGATTCTATTTTTGTGAGATGCTTGCATCTGGACAGAACTGTGCTGTTTATTAATCCCTCTCCTTAGCTTCTTTTCTCCCTTTTATTTCCAGTATATTATTTTCATTCCAAGTACTAATTACATGTAAAAGTGGTTTAACATCTTAGCCAACTCTTTAATATCCCTTTCTCTTCTCTCAACTTCCTGGGGATGGTTGTTTACTCTTGTTGCTTTTTTACCCCTTCCCATTCTTCTAAAAGTGCTCACAATATCTTGTTAGCATACTTTCAAACTTCATCAATTACTTTGGACATTCCTTACAAGATTCTAAAGCTCTCCCTGTCCTCAATCTTATTCTTCATGGAATAACCTGAAGTTGTGCTTTGTAATAGTATTGATAGTTTCTTTAGTTAAGCATCAATGGATAACATTTTCCATGGTATATGAATTTATTCAGAATTATGAAATTGTTCTTTCAATGTTCCCATTGTTAGTCTCTCAGTCTATGTTTTAATCTAATCTCTGACTTAGTCACCTTGTCCTGAATACCCATGTTAACTTTAAATTTAAGACTAATTTTGTACTCTTAAAATCAATGTAACATTCTACAATATTACAACCTCTCTTCCTTAGATAATCTCTTACCATATATGAATAGCAATTAGACGTATTCCTCCACCTAAAAAAAGTCTGTCCCTGTGATATTGTGTTTGAGGAAAATCTCTCAATATTTCTCAAATGCATTCAATAAGTTCATTTTCAAAACTTTTGCCAATTTGTTTAGACTTCTCCATGCAGATTAAAGTTCACCATGAATATTGCTTTGGTTTTACATTCTTATTTCTTGGTTACTACTTGTTCCGACAATGTAGGTTTTTGTAGCTTGCCTTGATAAACTCCCACTTGGGTTTTATCTTTCTTGCTACATTTTATTCCTCCCTATACATACTAAATGTACTTCCTGATATTCTGAGCCAATGTCTGTAATCACTGCATTCTTCCATGCCTTTAATACCACCAGACGTTTCTTCCAGAACACTTATGGTTGGCTTCATTCATTTGACTCTCTGTAAATGCGAAGTCATCCAGATACTGGCTGCCTGTGCCCTAACTTACATCATGCTCCCATTCACCCATCACCCATCTGCATGTTGATCCACTTGGCTCCTTGTCAAACAACATCTCAGTTTTAAATTCCTCACATTTATTTCAAATTCCCTTGGTCATTCCTCTGTTTACCTCAATATTCTCCTCCAGCATCTTGGCCATCCCCAAATGTGACTGATTTATCATGACTTCACCTGAAAAGGCACTCATTTCTCATATTCCACCCTTAAATCTTTCTGCCTCCCTAGCAATATTCACTCATCTAAAACACTCCTTAAAGCTTATTTTTTGACCAAGCTTTTAGTCTCCTGCCCCAATACCTCCTATGTACTTTGCTCTCGACGTTTGTGTGAACAATTTTGTTGATGGATTTAATGACATTTTGCTACATTAAAGATGCATCTTATGTGGAACCTGGATCTCATTGTTCAGGTTATTCTCTTTTTGATTTACAGAGTCTGCAGCTTGGACTCCATAGCTCGGTCATCTTGAGCTGAAGTTCCTCAGGAGGCAGATACACACTGCAGATTTTCTTGAAAATCAAGAAGAAAACTGCAGACAGGTGAAATCTAAAATAAAATCAGAAAAAACTGGAAATACCCAGCAGGTCAGGCTGCATCTGTGGGAAGAGATACAGAATTATTGCTTTAGTTTGAAGATCCTTTATCAGAACTGAGAAGGAGACAAAAGAAGCTTGTTAAATTACAGGGAGGGTGAACAAGAGTAAAGTCGGGAAACCCTAGGAATAACGAGTAAACAAAGTTATCTGGTCAATGAGTGAATGAGAGCAGTTAGAGAATGTGAACGCTCTCTGTTTTTATTGCTGCAGATCCACTTGTTTGGAATCTGACTGCTCCCCACCAATTTTTCCACACATCACTAATGACACACCACCTGCCTGACATTTCCTCTCAAACTTTCCCTTAAATACTTCACTACTTTAGGTTTTGTTAAATTTACATAATTAATTGAGTTATTACTGACACAGAAGGAGGCCATTCAATATTCGGGTCCATGTCACCTTCCAGAAGAGCAATACCAAAAATCCCATTTCCATCTTATTATATTATTATATCTTCCATTTTCATGGTGAAGTTATTTATGCAGTTTAAGTTATCTGCCTATCAAAGACATGGTTAACTTTTCTAAGTTTTTGTTTAACTTCTAGTCAGAGCTCAAAGAACCATAGAAAGGTGAATTCACCAACCAATTACCAACCAGGTTTCTATTGATTTTGTGGCTGTTTTTTCACAATCTTGGTTCTAATCCCTCTTAGAATATAGAACATACAACATTACAGCATAGTACAGGCCCTTTGACATTTTATCCGACTATACGATCTATCTAACCCTTCCCTCCCACAGAGCGCTCCATTTTTCTATCATTCATGTGCCTATCTTAGAGTCTCTTAAATATCCCTAATGTATCTGCCTCCACCACCTCTGCTGGCAGTGCATTCCATGCACCCACCACTCTCTGTGTAAAAAACTTACCTCTAACATCCCCCCATACCTTCCTCCAATTACCTTAAAATTATGACCCCTCATTTTTGCCATGGGAAAAAGTCTCTCACTGTCCACTCAATCTATGCCTCTTATCATCTTGTACACTTCTATCAAGTCACCTCTCATCCTCCTTCACTCCAGAGAACAGCTCTAGCTCACTCAACCTATCATCATAAGACATGCTCTCCAATCCAGGCAACATCCTGATAAATCTCCTCTGCACCCACTCTAAAGCTTCCACATCCTTCCTATAATGAGGTGACCAGAACAGAAAACAATACTCCAAGTGCAGTCTAATCAGAGTTTTATAGAGCTACAACATTACCTCACGGCTCTTGAACTCAATACCCTGACTAAAAAAGGCCAACACACCATATGCCCTCTTAACAACCCTATCAACCTGTGCGACAACCTTGAGAGATCCATGGACATGGACCCCAAGATCCAGCCACTCCTCTGCACTGCGAAGAGTCCTGCCATTAACCTTGTATTCCACCTTCAAATTCGATCTTCCAGAGTGTATCGCTTCATATTTTTCCAGGTTGAACTCCATCTGCCGCTTCTCAGCCCAGATCTGCATCCTATCAATGTCCTATTATAACCTACAGCAACCTTCGACACTATCCATAACATCACCAACCTTTCTGTCATCTGCATACTGAAGCAAGACTCACTTATCTGTAATTCCCAGGGTTATCCCTACTTCCTTTCTTGAACAAAGGAACAACATTTGTCACCCTCCAATCATTTGGCACTACTCCTGTGGCCAGTGAGGACGCAAAGATTGTCGCCAAAGGCGCAGCAATCTCCTCCCTTACTTTCTGTAATAACCTTGGATATATCCAGTCTGGCCCCGGTGACTTATTTATCCTAATGGTTTTCAAAAGTCGCGGCACATTCTCTTTATTCACATTGACATGCTCTAGTGTATCAGCCTGTTGTACACTATCCTCACAAATGTCGAGGTCTCTCTCACTGGTGAATACTGAAGCAAAGTACTCATTAAGGACCTCCCCTACCTCTTCTGACTCCAGGCACATGTTTCCTATTTATCCTTGGTCGGTCCTATCCTCACTCAAGTCATTCTCCTATTCTTCACATATGTGTGGAATGCCTTGGGGTTTTCCTTAATCCTACTCACCAAGGCCTTCTCATGCCACCTTCTAGCTCTCCTAAGTCCATTCCTAAGCTCCCTCCTGGCTACCTTGTAACTCTCCAGAGCCCTGTCTGAACTTTGCTTTCTAGGTAAGCTTCTTTTTCCCTTTTGACAAGATATTCTATGTCTTTTGTCAACCATGGTTCCTTCATCCTACCATCCTTATCCTCCCTCAATGGGACTAACCTGTCCAGAACCACATGCAAGTAATCCCTAAACAACTTGCACCTCCCCAAGAATATCTGTTCCCAATTTACACTCCCATGATCTTGCCTAATAGCATCATAATTCCCCCTCCCCCAACTAAATACTTTCCCATATCATCTGCACCTATCGCTCTCCAAGGCTATGGTAAAGGTCAAGGAGTTATTGTCACTGTCTCCAAAATGGTTTCCCACCGAGAGATCTGAAACCTGATCAGGCTTTGTCTAGTACCAGGTCCAGAAAGGCCTCTCCTCCAGTTGGCCTGTCCACATACGGTGTCAGGAATCCTTCCTGGACACACCTAACAAACTGCACCCCATCTATCCCCTTTGCACTAAGGAGGTGCCAATCAATATTAGGGAAGTTTAATCACCCATGACAACACTGTTATTTTGGCACTTTTCCAAATTCTGCCCCCCTGATCTGCTCCTCAGTGTCTCTGCTGCTATTGGGGGGTCTGTAGAATATTCCCAATAGAGTGATCACTCCCTTCCTGTTTCTGACTTCCACCCACATTGACTCAGTAGATGATCCTTCCAGGATGTCCTCCCTTTCTACAGCTGTAATACTGTCCTTGATCAATAAAGCCACTCCCCCACCTCTTTTACCTCCATCCCTGTCCCTTTTGAAGCATCTAAACCCCAGAATATCCAGCAGCTATTCCTGCCCTTGTGACAGCCAAGTCTCTGTAATGGCCACAACATCGTAGTTCTATGTACTGACCCACAGTCTAAGTTCATCACCCTTGTTCCTGATACTTCTCGCATTAAAGTAGACACACTTCTGCCCATCCAACTGAGTGCAATTTTGCCCTTTCAACAGCCTATCCTTCCTCACATTCCTTCTGCACTCTGTACACTAAATGCACCGACCTCTTGACCTATCTTTCCGGTTCCCATCCCCCTGCCAAACTAGTTTAAACCCTCCACAACATCTCTGGCAAACCTGCCCGCAAGACTATTGGTCCCCCTCCAGTTCAGGTGTAAACCATCCCTTTTGTACAAGTCATACCTTCCCCAGAGATCCCAATGATCCACAAGTCTGAAATCCTGCCCCCTGCACCAACTCTTCAGCCACACATTCATCCACCAAATCAACCATTCTTACCCTCACTGCCTTCTTGCCCTCTTGTTCCTTTTTCCCCCTGCTCAGCTTTCATTACTATTTTCTCTCTATCACTGACTGCTCTGTATTTGCATTCTGCTGGTCTTCAGCTGTGTGTTTCACTTCTGCAGGAATGGAACTGAAACCAGAGAAGTTATGTTAAATATGTAGAGAATAAGAAGAAAATGGAGGCTTTGGTGAAGGTGGACATACGATTTATAAGGATGATCCTAGACTGAAGAGGTTACAGATCCAGGATAGGTGGAAGATATGAGGTACTTTCTCAATAAAAGAGAAGGTTGAAGAATGACCTGATGGAGAGGGACGTTCTTGCTACTTTTAGCCTTTCTTCCAAGAGTTGTCCACATGAAGGACCACCAGTTCATCAGCTGAGAGAGGATGGAAGGGGATAATGAGGAGATTTCCTTGCCTATATTTGACTTGATGCCATGAGATTTCTTTGGTCTGCAGTCAAAGCAGAAATGCACTCTACCACAATGTGCAACAGCATGGGATAGCCCTCACCCTACCATTAATATCAAGGGGTCAGTTCTACTCATGACCAGTGGTGGAAAATTGAGCAACCAAGGAGTGGAAGTTCCAGGAATATCCTCAACAATGGTGGGGCCCAGCGTGTGACCACTAAAGACAAGGTTGAAACACTCGCAGTCATGTTCAACCAGAAGTACCAAGTGGATGATAAGTCTACACCAGTCGATAATGGTGGATTGGCAGAGGAGAGGGTCAGCAGCTTTAAATTCCTGGGCAATGACATGTCAGATGACCTTTCCTGGGCCCAGCACATAGATGCAATCATAAGGAAGGTATGTCAGTGTCATTACTTTCTTAGAAGGTTAGGGAGGTTTGGCTTGTCAGCGAACACCCCAACAAACTTATACAGGTGTACTGTTGAAAATATCCTGATTGGTTGCATCATGGCATTTCGAATGCACAGGAACATAAGAAACTGCAGAGGGTAGTGGACTCAGCCCAATACATCACTGGCACACCCCTCCCCACCATCGGAAGTACCTACATGAGGTGCTCCCTCAAGAAGGGAACAGCTATCATCAAAGATCTCCACCATCCAGGCCATGCCATTTTCTCTCAGCTACCATCAGGCAGGAGATACAGAAGCCTGAAGTCCCACACCACCAGGTTCAGGTACAGCTACTTCCCTTCAACCATTCCGTTCTTGAACCAATCTGCACAATCCTAATCACTACCTCAGAATAGCAACACTATGACCACTTTGACCACTTTGCACTGCAATGGACTTTGTTTTTTTTGTTCTAATTGTGGTCTTTCTTGTAAAAATTATGTATAATTTATGTTTAATTTATGTTTGTCTTGTGAATGTTGTGTATCTGATTGTAGTGTGAAGGGTCATGGCTGTCATGTGACACCATTGAGCACTGGTCAAAAGTGACACCACTGTCAATCAAGGTCTGGCTCCACCCACCCATTAGTATACGCTCTTGAGCATTGGTTCCTGTACACACCTTTTGTACCTGGCCATGACCTATTGGACCTTTTGAATTACCAGAACTGGCTCCACCCAGCTCTCCAGCACTATAAAGAATGCCACATGTGCATGGTTCTCGCTCTTTTGATTGCTGCAGGAGCCAAAACCATGCTGAAGGGACCATTGGTAAGAGTGTGCACTTCCACAGGGGTTAGGAATATCCTGAGTAGATTCCCAGTAGCGTAGAGCCGATGCTGGTCCAGAGTCAGGGTTTGTGTGTGTGTGTGTGTGTGTGTGTGTGTGTGTGTGTGTGTGTGTGTGTGTGTGTGTGTGTGCACCTCACCCCGTTGCAATTTCCCCAACATTTCGCAATCAACCTTGTGCGTGTGTGCGAGTGTGCATCCGTTCCCATTCATTCTGTTCCTGTGTTTGTCTTTGTGATTAAATCATTTTTTTAAAAAAACTCCAAAGACTCTGTCCTGAATCCCTTAACCTTGAGACCCCAAAGAACCTTTTCTCACAACACTGACGCTATGTGCTTGTGATGCTACTGAAAGTAAGTCTTTCATTGCACCTATGCATACATGTACTTGTGTATATGACAATAAACTCAACTTTGACTTTTGCCTTTGAAATATTGACTTTGTCCAGAATCCCCATCACCACAGAAGATAGTCTTTGTGTAGTTCGATTCACTGCACCTGATTCCAAGAAGTAGCTGTATGTCCCGATACAGCAAAGTTAGTACACCAGACAACATTGCATCAGAAGTACTGAGGCCTTGTCTTCCATATCTAGCTGTACCTCGTCAAGTTATTCTGGTTAAATATACCCAATGAATGGAAAATTATCCAATTCATCCTGCTGACAAAACTCAGGACAAATCCAAACTGGCTAATTACCAACCAATGAATCTACTCTCCTTCATCAGAAAAGTGATGAAAGGTCTTGATTATAAAGAAGATTAGATTCATTGAGAGGCAGCTGCTTAGCACTGATACTGAAACCCTGGCTGACCAGGTGGCAGAAATTGGTGCCCTCCTGTATGTTTCTGAGATCTGGTACTCAAGGTACTAGAAAATTACCACCAAATCCATTTCCACAAAGTCTTCCAAATTCACTGGAAGGATAAACCAACCATCAATATTATCTCCCAGGCCGACACCCCCAACATTGATGTCCTAGTCACCCTCGGCTGGCTGTTTGGACGGACTTCCAAAACAGGCACTCTATTTTGTGCTCTGTTGTGGGAGGCAATAACAAGACAGAGAGAGAAAAAGATTCAAGGATTGATTCTGAAGCTCCCCCAAGAAGTGCAAGATCCCCACTAACTCCTGGGAACCTCTGGCCTGTAAGCAATCAAAGTGGAAAGGGAGCATCCTGGATGCACATAACAGCCCTATGTAAGTAGCAGGAGTACAACAACTCATAAACTATACACCCACATGCCCCATCAATCAGCCTGGAAAAATCTGCAGTGCCCACATTGGTCTCAATAGCTTCCTCACGATGCAAAAAAAAATGCAGTGGAAGCCAGCCATCTTTGATCCCAAGAGCCCGCCTAGGAAGAAAGACTCGCCTACTTAGCAATGCCCTGTTTGGGCTTCAGCAAGGCCACTCAGCTCCAGTTCACATCAAAGTATGATCCAAAGATGTACCAAGGAGCTGAATTCCAGAGGTGATGTGAGAGTGACTCTCTTTGACATCAGGACAGTATTTGAAAGATTCTAGGTGCTTTGGTAAAACTGCAGTCAGTGGTCACCAAGAGGAAGCACTTCATTTGCTAGAGTTATACACTGCACAAAGGAAGATGAATATGCTTGTTGGAGGTCAATCTTCCCAACCTCAGGACATCATTGCAGGAGTTCATCAGGGCAATGAACGAGGCTCAACCATCTTCAGCTCCTTTGTCAGTAACCTTCCTTCTATTATAGTGTCAAAATTGGGGATTTTCGCTGATAATTGTGCAATGTTCAATTCCATTCATAATTCCCGAACAAATGACTCCATTCATGCTTGTATAAAGCAAGACCTAAACATTATTCGTGGAGGGGCTAATAAGTGCCATCTGTGCCAAGCAATGATCAAATCCAACAAGAGGGAACTGAACCACTTATCCTTGACATTCAATAGAATTACCATCATTAATTTCCCACCATCAACACCCTGGAGATCACCGTTGTCCAAAGGTTCAAGTAGACCAGCTGTGACAAGAAAAGCAGATCAGAGGATGGACATCCTGCAGTAAGTAACTCAGCTTTTGACAACTTGGAGGCTTTTTCACAATTTACAAGGCCCAAGCCGGATGAGCACAATTCCAAAGCTACTCAAGAAGCTTGACATCACCCAGATAAAACTGGTACCCATCCATCACCCAAAGCATTCATTCCCTCTGCTGTTGTTTGTATGGTCTACAGAATGCTCTGCAGTTACTCACCTGTGCTCCTCCTAACATCATGTCCCAAACCTTTGACTTCTACCCCCTCAAAGGACAAGGGCAGCAAGTAGATGGGAATAATACCATCTGCAAGTTGCTTCCAAGGTCACATCACACTGAAACAGAAATATATTACCATTTTTTTCATTGTCGCTAGATCTAAATCCTAGAATTCCCATCCCAACATTGCATGTGTTATCACCTTCACTGGAAGGACTGCAAAGGTTCAAGTTGTTTCACCATGATCATGATTATATCTTTAAAGATTTTTTATGTCTTGACTGCTTGCATCATGGCCTGGTAAGACAACTCCAATGCACAGGAACATGAAAAGTTGCAGGGAGTAGTGGACACAGCCCTCCCCACCATTGATAGCATCTACAGGAGGTGATGCCTCAAGGTGGCATCTATCGTCAAAGATTCCTGCCATCCAGCTTATGCCCTCAACACGCTTCTACCATCATGCTGCAGGTACAGAAGCCTGAAGTCCCACACCACTAGACCACTAGGTTCAGGAAAAGTTACTTTCCTACAGACATCAGGTTCTTGAACCTACTTGCACAACCCTAACCCTACCTCAGGAATGGAACACGACAGACCACCTCTTTGACTTACCATGAACTTGTCTATTTTTTTTTGCACTAAGGTCTTGTGTTTGCAGTCTTTTTTCACTGTATGGTATAATTTTATGTGTAATTTATGTATAATTTATATTCTGTGTGTTATCTGTACCTGTGATGCTGCTGTAAGCAAGTTTTTCATTGTACTGTACTTCACCGTACATGTGCACATGACAATAAATGCGACTTGATCTGACTTGAATAAATAAACAAATAAAAGTAATCAGAGCAGGAGGCAGCCATTTCCCTCTTGAGCCTGCTCCACCACTCAACAAGATTATGTTTGATCTGACTTTGGCTGTAACACTTTCCTACCCGATCTCCAGAACATTTAATTCCCCTGAAGTCTAAATATCTACCTCTTTCTTGGGGCATCATTGCCAAGATAGAAATGGCCAACACAGCCATTTCAATGAGTCCATGTCAATTTTTGTCAAAAGATGACTTGATGCACATGCAAAGTAGTGCACACTCAGAATGGAGGCTGACATTGAGGAACTAGTTTGACAGCAAAACCTCCCACTGAAGAGTTAAGGCAGATCTTTGCAATGCATGGAAATAGCAGCAAGCTATATATCTAACAATGGACCACAGTTCACATCACATATTCTGAAGAGATTTATATGACATAATTGAATTAAACATCTTATTGATTCCTCCACATCATTTTGGTCTCACCTGGGTAGCAAAGAATGTTGCATATGCTTCAAAACAAGCTTTGAAGAAGAAAGTGTTTTATGGTTTCTCTAGCTTCCTGATGGTTGGTGACATAACTTCACACATTAATATCTCAGGGGACCTGTTACTGCAGCATTGTCTTTGAACGTGATAGAGCTTGATTCAGCCTAATTTAAAGGGGTGAATGGAGAGAAAGGAAGTGGAAAGGAAGGATTGCGAGGTGACTGGTGGACTGAGGAGGGGTGTAAGATGACATGCAGTGCCAGGTAGGGGGGGATGGAGTTGGAAGACTGTGGCAGATGAGAGAGAGGGAGGGAGGGAGGGAGAGGGGGAGAGGGGGAGAGGGGGAGAGAGAGAGAGATAAAGAACATGGAGGAAGATGGGGGGAGGGGAGTGTGAGGATGGGAGATGGCTGCTGGAGGGACATCAACAGGAAGACGAAGTGCTACCAGAGCTGAGAATGGGAACCATTGTAGGATCGTAGGAGAGGTGAACAACAGTTGGAACCAGCAGTTGGGGGTGGGGGTGAGGGGAAACCTGTGAAGTGGGTGGATGGAGCCAGGAGGAGGAAGGGGACAAAGATGGGTGAAGGCCAACTGGGGGGAGAGTGGGAAGGGGGACAAAAATGGAAGGACCGGAGGATCAGAAAGAGGGGGTGGGGGGTGGTGGGGGAGAAAATGGGGGTTTTCCTAAAATTGGAAAACTCAGTATTAATGCCATTGGGTTGTCGGCTACCCAGGTGGAATATAAGGTGTTGCTTCTCCAGTTTGCGTTGGGCTTCATCCTGGCAGTAGAGAAAGCCAAGGATGAACAGGTCAGTATGGGAATGGGAAGGAGAGTTGAAATAGTCTGCAGCTGGGAGCTCAGGATGGCCATTGCAGACTGAGTGTAGGGGTTCTGCAAACCATACCTCTAGTTTGAAAGGTATTTAGTTTGTAATGGAAATTAAGTCAAAAATATCCATGATCACAGCCAAAGGTTTTCTGTGGCCATCAAAGTAAAGTATGATGTTGAATCTATTCCTGGCATCAATACAGAGAGAAGCATTGTTTAACAATTGCTGAATAGAATGAGTCAAGTTCGAGCAATTGCTGAATAGAATGAGTCAAGTTAGAGGTTTTAAGTTTTTCAATTCCAGGAATAAGTACAATGCCAGAACACAGCTAGGGATGTCAAACCGATGAAGGAAGGCAGTCAACAGACTAAATCTGTTATGACGGTTTATACATGTGAGGAATGTCCACATATTTCTGTTCATATGGGGAAAAGCAGCATGGTGCATTTTTGTATAGTATGTAATTAAGTCATGTGGTCAGAAGACGTTGTGCTGACATGTATAAATATATTATGGATAATGTAAGCATCAACTGTAGTGATTTCCTTGTTTTTGGAGCAGAATAAAATACTGTTGTTTGAATTTCCTGTGTTCTGTAACTGTAATTGTAAGTAAGTTACCAGTTCTCCAGCAGTACTCAAGATCTACCTTAAGATACACATTTATCAGTATTTTAGCAGATATTTCCTGGTCTCTAGAATTCTTCCAGTTCTCAAACTTACTGCTATTCTTTGCAACATCGTGCATCTTTTCTTTCAATCTAACATGATCCCTTAACCCCTGTGGTTAGCCTGATGTGCATTATGAAATATTTCTTTAAATGTCTGCCATTGCCAAACTATTGTAATACTTTTTCAGCTAGTTTCCAAATGTTCTACCAATCCTTCCTCAAATTAAACATCACCTGAATTCATTGAACAGATGAACAGATATTTTAGGCAGGAGAAATGTTGTCTTCGATGCCTATTACCGTGTGTGAATATACTGTATATTTCCCAGAATTTCAACAGAAATAAGAACTGTTCAACAATAATCAGTGATTATTGCTGTATCAAATAGATCTCATATATCATGCTGGACTACACTCATGTGTATAGCTAATAAACTGTCTATCACTGACACATTACCATTCACACCATGGGATGTTTTTTTTGCACTGTGCTGATCATGTTTGCATTCTATTTCTGTTTATATTGTTTTAAGGCAGTCATTAAGCTACTTATCAAGATATATATTGTTTTATTATTCCAAAATAAACTTTATTCATCATAATAAACAAACTATATACAACAATAAAACAGTGCAAACCTTTACATTCGTGTACGGATCAATCATTAGTGTTACCTTTTTATATAAAAAAACACAGCACCGATGCCACTCGTGTGGCTCCCTGGGGTGCTACCCCAATCCCATATTTACAATATTTAAGGGGCTTCCTTGCCTGACCCCACTCCCTCTCCAGTGGTGGAAGAACCCTAAACTGTAGTCCTTATATTTTTTTTATTCCAAAATAAACTTTGTTCATAATAAAAGACAAACTATATACAATTACAAAACAGTGCAGGCCTTTACATTCTTGTATACATCATTCATTAGTGTTACCTCTTTATATAAAAAAAAGCACCGATGCCACATGTGTGGCTTCCCGGGGGCTACCCAATCCCATATTTACAATATTTAGGGGCTTTCTCAACTCACCCCGCCCCTCCCTCTCTAGTGGCAGAAGAACCCTAAACTGTAGTCTTTCCCCACCGAGCCTTTGATTTGTCTGCACCCAGCTTCAGCGCGTCCCTCAGCACATACTCCTGTAGCCTGGAATGTGCCAGCCGGCAGCATTCCCCTATGGACATCTCGCAGTGCTGGAAGACCAATAAGTTTCGGGCAGACCAAAGAACGTCTTTCACCGGGTTGATGACCTTCCAGCAGCAGTTGATGTCCGTCTCTGTGTGTGTCCCTGGGAACAGCCCGTAGATCAGAGAATTCTCTGTTACGCTGCTGCTGGGGATGAACCGTGACAAGGACCCTTGCACCTTTCGCCACACCCTCCTCGCAAACCTACAGCCCACAAAGAGGTGGGCAACCGTCTCGTCCCCAACGCAGTCCTCCCGGGGGCAGCGCGCGCTTGGAGTGAGGTTCCAACCATACAGGAAGGATCTGACTGGGAGGGCCCCTCTCACCGCCAGCCAAGCGAGGTCTTGGTGCTTGTTGGTGAGTTCTGGCGATGAGGCATTCTGCCAGATGGTCTGGACAGTCTGCTCAGGGAACCACCCCACAGTATCCATTGAGTCCTTCTCCTGCAGTGCCTGCAGGATGTTCCGTGCTGACCACTGCCTGATGGACTTGTGGTCAAAGGTGTTGGTCTGGAAGAACTTTTCCACGAAGGACAGATAGCGTGGCAGGGTCCAGCTGACAGGGACGCCGTGTGGCCATGGGGCCAGGCCTATCCT